>NC_080833.1:117144821-117757016 GCF_030435755.1 Ochotona princeps | reverse complement strand
GTTAAATCTGTATCTTGGGATGATTTTAGTGAACCATAAATAGTCTCACTCAAGTTGATTGTGTTGTGGGTATAATCGGATTCCATGAAGTAGTTTGTAAGCCTGATGAAGTAGGTCCCCGTACATCTTTGATTTCACTGTCTGATGATCTCTGTAGTACATTTCCACATTTCTTAAGGACGGAAGGATACAGCTCATTCCCCAGTTAGCTTCACTGCTGATGCTGCTGACCTGCTCTGGCCCTCACAGTTCCTGAGTCTCTTATCATGGAGAACAGTTATCATCGTTGTGCTCTTCAACCTCTGCCCGTAGGTCACCTTTCCATGTCAACACTCAGAGTCCTCTCACGACCACGGTTTTCACAGATGGAACTCTCCATTGTTTCCTACTCATCCTCCCTCCTGTTTCACAGATTCCTGCACTGCAGAGCCAGTTCAGCTGTCTGTTCAAGTCAGCATCTATTGTAATCATGGATACTTGGCAAGTCGTTTAAAACCATTTGCTGCAGTTTCTTTACCTATGGAATAGAGATCATAACATAGTGTGGAGAATCCACTGAAAAAAATCAGCTTAGATAGAATAGGAAAGAGTTTATGAGTTCTTTCACAATTTGTTTTGCACTACTTCTTTGAAACTCACCCTGTACTACTTGTGGCAAGATTATATGCCTAGGTCTTCTGTGTCTCCTACTAGATTTTCGTTTTATTAATTATTTTGCATTATGTGACAGTTTCATAGGCTCTGGAAATCCCCCCACCCCTCCCCATGCCCTTTCCCCATGGTGGATTCCTCCACCTTGATGCAGTATTACAGTTCAAATTCAATCAAGGTTCTTTCTTTGCAAACATATGCCAAGCATAGAGTCTAGCAACTTATTGTCCAGATGGATTGAACAGTTTCTTGGGGAGACTATTTCTGATCCGAAGGTAGAGCTGGCAGAATATCGTCCCAATCAATTAAGAGTCCCAACATAACATCAACAACAATTGTCTCCTACTAGATTTTAAACCCAAGCAGGAATATATCTAACTTCATGGGCATTTAAGACACTGTATGAAAAACAAGCAGAAGATGGTAAAGGATTTTTTTTTGTAAAGGGTTTTAATGAAGAAAATATGTTTATATGTCTTAAACTATCCTCAGTGCTCTATATTTGTATCCTGTTTTCCTCTTGGAGAAGAATGTGTATGTATTTAGTTAGATTCAAAAATGTTTTGTGATCTGTTCTCTTCCTGTTTGTTGTAGGGTTTCTTCTGCAGGTCTCTGATGGAAGCATTCCATGGAGCATTTGAAATAAGAGTCAGAGCTGCAGGTTTTGTAGCTGACATAGGGTTAGGGATCCAGCAAGTCTGACAGCTGTTATGACCTTACAGTCTTTTCATTTCTTCTTCTTCTTTTTAATAACACGTGGCCTCATTTTCCTGTCCAGCTTCCTTATTAAGGGACATGAAATTCTGTTTGAAAGAAAGACTGCCAAGGATGTGAGATTCTCTCGAACAATTTTTTTTCTAGGTTACGTGGCTTTGTTGGGTACAGTTATTTGCACATTTATTCTGGGTTCTAGAAACTTTCAAAGCTTCTGTTTGAATAAGGGGTTCACCCATGAATTATATAACTTATTCCAGGACTGAAATTAGTTTCAAGTCTGATTCACCTGAAAATCACTGGTTTGTTCCAGCCCACAGTTATTGCAGACCTGCAGAGGATTATTATGAAGAATGATAACCAAACATTATGATTATGTCTACACGTGGTCAGTGAATCAAACCAAATTGGGAGTTTAGTTGTGATTGATTTTCTTGGCATCCTACGAGGTGATGACTGTTTTATAGGAGCAAATGAGTGGTTTGTGAGTGGTGGCGCCATGAATTCCTGGCCAAACTGGTGGCTGTCTCTGCCACCTGGGATTTTGATGGCAGGAAGCTGTGTCCTGGTGTCTGGCCAGCTGACTCAGCCACAGCCCGAACCCTGAGCCAGTGACATTCCCCAGAGGTCCACGTAGAATCTTCCCAGCCTAACTTGTGAGGAACTCAGAAAACACACACAATTCCACCTTCTTCTGCTTTCTGGTTATATTATTTTTGAAAAAAATTAATCTTTCTTAGTTGTAATTTCTTCCTCTGTAATATATAGAATCTACCTTTTACGACTGTTACGGGCATCATGTAAACTTTAAAGCTCCTAATGGCTCAAGGTACAATCATGACAAGTGATATATTTTCTTAGTGTCATCTTTCCTTAGCCACAGATCTGTGGGATTTTCTTGGAGCCTATTTGGAAATTCCTGTCTACTTCCATGTCCCATCTCTTGCCTGAGGTGCTCAGAAGTGTCATTAATTATTATAGCAACTTCATTTCCCAGGAGTTGAGATCAAATCTGTGAAGTAATTGTGATTTTTTTTCTCATTTCGTTTATTTAATGTATTTATGAATCCTATTGTTTCAATCTTCAAAATACATCTCCATCTAACTTCTTGTTACTTCCAAGTCCTAGTCACCGTGTATGTTCTCTGTTCTGAACCATTACAGCTCTTTTCCTAATGGGCTCGCTGCTTCTTTAGCCCTCAGCACTCAACTTTCTCAGAATACCCAGGGTGATAGTTATAAAGTGAATATCAGATCATCTCAGTATTTTACTTAACACTCTGAAGCTTCCATGTTCAGAGTGAAGTTCAGACTTCTTGCTGTGGCCCATAAGTCTCTACCTGATCTGAGTTGAAGCTGCTTAAAATACTTGATCTCTTCTATGTTGTTGTACACAGCGATTCTTCTCTGGTCGTTATCTAACTTTATACAACAGCGACTCTCGACTCAATGGATTGTGTTCTTTTGTTATCAGAAAAATTTCTTCACCTGGCTATTGAAATATGTGTTCCAGGTTTGCTGCCTACACCATTGCTTACTTCAAAAAAATTTTTTTAACTACTGCATCCTTTTCCTTTTCCTATATTCTAAATAAATGATGGGCTTTCCCCAGGACTTTTAATGGGACATTATTTTCTTCCTCTATTATTCTCTATTGTCATCTATCATCTATATTCTATTGCATTTCAAGTTTGTGGTTGAAGCTACGGTTTTCAGATATGCAGTCTTACTTCTACTACACTTCTTCAGCAGGTGTCAAAATGCATCTCAAACTTAACACACACAGCAACAGACTCCTGGTTGCTGTCCTAACCCTGTTCTGCCTATTCTCTTGTTTCCCTCTTGGTAAATGATAGCACTTTCTTTCTCTCTCTCTCTTTTTAAAGTATATTATTTTATTTTTATTGGAAAGACAGATATGTGGAGAGAAGGAGTTATAGAGAGAAACATGTTCTATCCACTGGTCTACTCCCCAAGTAACCACAATGGCTGGAGAAGAGCCGATCTGAAGCCAGCAGCCAGGAGTTCTTCTGAGCCTCCCATGTGGGTGCAGGGTCCCAAAGCTTTGGGTCTTCCGCCACTGCCTTCCAAGACCACAAGCAGGAAGCCAAAAGGAAAACGGAGAATTCAGGACACAAACTGGTACCGATTTGGGATCCCAGTGTGTGCAGGCCAAGGGTTTAGCCATTGAACCATTGTTCTGGGCCCAGCATTTTTCTTTCAGATGGTTGAGTCCAAGACTAGGAAAGATGTTTCATTTTTTTCTTTCATCATACATTCAATTGATGGGCAAAGAGTACTGTATCTGAATCTTGACTATATTTTAAAGTTCATATGGTTAAATTTAACAAGCAGATATGAATGGATGATAGGTGGATAATTACGAGCCTGCGTTTAATGTCTTTCTGACCTGGAAATAACACTAATGGACGTTTCATTTACAAAGTGAAAGGGATGAATTCTGAAATGTCCAACATTAATCTAATACACTGTGCTACATGCAATAGGTTCCCCACAAATGTTGATGAAATTCTGAAAATATTGATATATAAAGCCCAACATAGTGAATACACAATATTATTATTTTTTAAGGATTTTTTTTTATTGGAAAGGCAGATATACAGAAAGGAGGAGAGACGAGAGGAACATCTTCTGTCCGATGGTTCACTCCCCAAGTGAGCGCAATGGCTGGAGCTGAGCCAATCCGAAACCAGGAGCCAGGAGCTCTTCCAGGTCTCCCACACAGGTGCAGGGTCCCAAGGCTTTGGGCTGTTCTCGATTGCTTTCCCAGGTCACAAGCAGGGAGCTGCGTGGGAAGTGGAGCAGGGCCATCAGGATTAGAACCAGCGCCCATATGGGATCCCGGGTGTGCAAGGCGAGGACTTTAACCACTATGCTATCGCGCCGGGCTCCATAATATTATTTTTGTTTATTGACTGAAACCTTTTATTGACACAAATATTCAACTCTACGTTTCCGTTCTATTCATAGGGATAAAGCAAACACTAAAAAGTCAATTGTGTGAAGAATAGTAACGAATAGTTTAATTTTAAAGTATAAGTTGGACGTAACTAGACCAATTATAAGGAAATTTATTTCCTATTTGAACTTATTTTATTTCTTTGAAGTGAATAAACTTCCCATATTTCATAATATGAGTTTGGGGTGCTGTGGTACTTTTCGCTCTATCCTCCCTTATGTCCATGTTCCCCACTATCTTCCTCCTTTCTAACTTATTAAGATAAAGTTTTACAATAGCACACACTTCAGAAGCACGGGTTTAATATTCCATTAGGTAAAGAATTCAACAAATAGCAAGTAGAAAACAAAAGCACACATTTCCTCAGAAGTATAGACAAATGCTGAAAGCAGTAATCCAATTTCAAAGTGTAATGTCACTCATATAGATTAAAATTTTTATACTCTTTGTGTTAGTTATCATAGATCAAGGAAAATATATGTTAGTTGTCTTTCTGGGACTGGTTTATTTCATTAAGTACAATGGTTTCCATTTCCACCCAATTGTTGCAAAAGAGAGGATTTCATTCGTTCTATGGCTGTGTAGTACTGCATCGTGTGTACTACCACATTGTCCTTATCCAGTCTTCAGTTGGTGAATATTTGAGTTGTTGATTCTAAACCATAACAGTTGTGAACTATTGAGTTGCTGTTCACAGGAGAGTACAAATAACTCTAATATGCTGATTTCCTTTATTTGGACACATTTCTAGGAGTAGAGTGGTTGAATCATTTGGCAGATCTATTTTCAGATCTCGGAGGAACATGCAAACTCTCTTCCATAAAGATTATACTGCTGGGCCCGGTGGCGTGGCCTAGCAGCTAAAGTCCTCCCCTTGAACGCCCTGGGATCCCATATGGGCGCCGGTTCTAATCCCGGCAGCTCCACTTCCCACGCAGCTCCCTGCTTGTGACCTGGGAAAGCAATTGAGGACGGCCCAATGCATTGGGACACTGCACCCGCATGGGAGACCTGGAAGAGGTTCCAGGTTCCCGGCATTGGATCGGCGCGCATCGGCCCGTTGCGGCTCACTTGGGGAGTGAATAATCAGATGGAAGATCTTCCTCTCTGTCTCTCCTCCTCTGTGTATATCTGGCTGTAATAAAATGAATAAATCTTTAAAAAAAAAAAGATTATACTGCTTTGCATTCTTAAGGTTTCTTTGGAGATCTCCCCAATCGAACTGCTGGACTGAGAACTCTAACCAAGAAACGAAAGAAGACAGAACAGGCCAATCATTCATCTCAGATATGTGTTGGCAGCGAAATATGAGGCAAACGGAGATTTTATGATGGACCATATCAATCAGTGGACGACCTCATCAAGCGAAACTGGCATCGATTTATAACTGGAGAACTATTAAAGCCACTTGAGCAAATATCTCAGAGCATGCCCCACATCTGGGACTTGGGGTGGGCGGGAAACTGGGTGGGGCTTCTCCCTCAATATCCCCCTTTACCTCAGATACATGATGAAAACAATATGGACATAATATTATTACCCACTTCCCTATACCCCCTGAACCTTTTTTTTTAACCGCAATTAACTATGTAAAGATTGTCGACAACAATACAATAAAAAAAAAAAGAAAAAAAAATAAAGGGTTAGTGGATCTTTCCCCCTACACCCTCAGCAGCGTTTATTTGTTTAATTTTAATGACAGCCATTTAAACTGGGGTGAAGTGAAACCTTATTGTTGCTTTCATTTGAATTTTTCTGGCGGATAAAGACCCTGAGCATTTTTAATGTGCTTTTGATCATTTGCATTTCTGCCATCAGAAATTGCTTGCTCATGCTCTTTGCTCATTCTTTTTTTAAAAAAGATTTGTATATTTTTATTGGAAAGTAAGATATACAGAGAGGAGGAGAGTCAGAGAGGAAGATCTTCTGTTCACTGATCACTTGCCAAGTGGCTGCAACAGTTGGAGCTGTGCTGATCCAAAGCCAGGAGCCCGGAGACTCTTCTAGGTATCCCACACTGGTGCAGAGTCCCAAGGCGTTGGGCCGTCCTCTACTGATTTCCCAGATCACAAGCAGGGAGCTGAATGGAACATGGGGCAGCCAGGACTTGGGACTGGTGTCCATATGGGATCCCGGTGCATGCAAGACAAGAACTTAAGCCACTAGGCTACTGTGCTGGGCCCTCTTTGCTCATTCTTTGATTGGATTTTCTGCTTTGTTGTTGAGTTTCTGATCTATTTGTAGATCCTAGATATTAAATCTTTTTCAGTTGCTTAGTGTTTTCTTTCCTTCTGTTGGTTGCGTCTTCACTTTGTAGATAGTTTCCTTTGCAGTGCAAAAACTTCATAGTTTGATATAATCCCATTTGTTTACTGTTGCTTTAATTGTCTGTCCTTCTTGTTTTTTAATTTTTATTTTTTTATAGTGAATACATGGTTGATCAGGGTGGGAAGGATCGAGCTTTAGGGAAAACTGGGTGAACTCATTATCTCCGATTTTGCTATTTTTTTCTGATTTCAGCGGGAATGGGGGTGACAAAGAGGGAAGCCACACATGACTTTCCAAATGTCCCAGTACCCAGGAACAAGGATATTAACCCAGAGCCTCAATGTGTAAATGTTTTGCCCAAGTGGTTTGGATAATTCTAAAATGCTGCGAATTTCACCAGTCCAAGAATGGTATCACCCTCCCAATGTCCATTGGATGACATAGTAAACCTCAAGTCTCCGCTCATTGGGATTTTTTGCTGTTTGACTGGGGTAGTTGTCCAGTTTGTTCTATCTTGGGTTTGTTTTCTAAGAAATCTTTGCCTGCCCCTTTGTCCTACAAATTTTCCCTGATAATTTGATGGAATTGGGTCATAGATTTCTATCCTTGATTCATTTGAGTTTATTTCTTTTCATTGCGTGGATTTGGCTAAAACTTAACAGGGTTATTGAATAGCATATTCAATAAACAGTGTATTGAATACCAGTGGTAAGTGTGGGCTGTCTTGTCTGGTTACATACAAATCCTAGTTAAAATGCTTCCAACTTTTCTGCATTCCATTTGATGTTGACCATGAGTTTTTCTTTTTTAAAAATTATTAATTATTTTTATTTTTGATGATTTTTACATAGTTGATTAGGGTGTTTAGGGTTAAGGGCTACAGGAAGGTGGGTGTGGTCACCATTTCCACATTCTCCTTTTTTCTTTCTTGTATCCGAGGGGAGAGGAGAGACAAGGCGAGAAGCCTCTGCATCCTGGAATAGAGGGCAGTCACCTGACACCTCCCCAAGATCCCCGATATAGCGCATGCTCTGAGGGTTCTGCTCACACCATGAGTTTTCATATATTGTGTTGAAGAATGTTCTATATTCCATTTTCCTCAGGGCTTTTTTTGGATGCCATATTTTATTAAGTGTTCTTCTCTGTGTCTGTTGAGGTAATCATGTGTTTTTCATTCTTTAATGTGACAGATGACATTCACTGATTTGTATGCGATGAATTGTTTCTTATACCAGGGATAAATCCTGCTTGGTGGAGGTAAATGAACTTTCTGATGTGTCCTTGTATTTCATTAGCTGTACTTTGTTGATTATTTTTGTATCTCTGTTCTTCAGGGATATTGATCTGTTACACCTCTCTCTGGTTTTGGAATTAAGATGATGCTGATCTCAAAGAAGGAGTTTGAGAGGATGCCCTCCATTTCAATTGTTTTGAGTTGTTTAAAAGCATTGGCATTAGTTGCTTTTTTTTTTAAGTTTGTTAAAATTCATCAATGAAATCATCTGGTCTTGGGCTTTTCTTTTTAGGAAGGTTTTCATGACTGATTCAATTTCCATCCTAGTAATTGGTCTATTTAGATTTTCTTTGTAATAATGCCTCAGTTTCGGTGGGCTGTGGGTACCCCGAAATTTGTCCGTTTATTCTGGATTTTCCAATTTTTGGCATATACCTGTCTGGATTAATTCCTAGTACTTCTTTGCATAACTGTAGTGTTCAGTATTATATTTTCTTCTTAATCTCTGATTTTATTAATGTCAATCTGCCCCCTCCTTTATTTTTTCATTCCTGGGGTTAATGATGTGCCATTTTAAAAAATAGCTCTTCAATTTACTGATATTTTTATTTGAATTTTGCTTCTTTAGTCATTAATCTTAATTATTTCTTTATTCTTAAGTTTGGGTTCAGTTCATTGTTGTTTTCCTATGTTCTTGAAATGCATTAACAAGTTATTTACTTAATGCATTTTATGTTTCTCGAGGTAGGCATTAATTTCTATGAACTTCGCTCATAATACTGCTTTTGCTGCATCTCATTGGTTCCTTTTACTGATGAAAAGAATATGTGTTATACTACTATGCAATGATTTGTCCTATAATGCCAGTTAGGCCCATAGTATATACTAGTTCCATTGATTGTTTTAAAATTTTCTACCTGATCTCTCCATTGATACAAGTGGGGTGTTGAAGTTCACCCTAATTATTGTATTGGAGTCAATGTATGCCTTTAAATGCATTAATAATTGTTTTGAACAGTTGGTTGTCGTAGCATTGGTTGCATATACATTTACTATAGTCACTTCTTGTTGAATTAATCCCTTAATCATTATGTAATTCTAGAAAGCAATTCCAGCAAGGTAAAGTACAAACATTTTTCATTCTTAGCATAGTTATATTTGGGCTATTGTTGCCTAGAAAGCAAATATGTATAAATCATATTATATTATACCTTTGAGTTTTGCTGTTCAAACAGTATATTAGCATCATTTCATTATCTAATAGACTTATTGAGCAGTCAAGTCTAAAAATGTATTCCTCTTCAATCACAACAACTTATTGGAGCTATGTAAAATTTAGAGAGCTAAGATTTAAATAACAGGTGGTCTACTGCTTGTTGAAAGTTGCCTTGTGCTGCTTTGGGAGAATCTGAGTTAAGTAAAATCAATAATTTCTTATTTTAGTACTATTTAGAATTTTAATATGGTAATGAATGATTAAATGTTTAGTGAGGGGACATAATTTCCTGAATTTCCCATATAAATTTCATCAGGTAATTCTTGTTTCATTTAACACAGATTAATTTCCTGAGACAAATTAGCTTTTTGTGGAAAACAATTTGGAAAATTGTTCATAATTAGCAATTTCCTTAATGTCTACACTTAATCCCGATAGACTGCTTTCCTTCTATAACATACTTATCTCTTTTTCAATGTGACGTCCTCTCCAGTCAAGAGACCATCATAAGAAGTTGCTCTAGCAAGAGTGGGAGACATCTGGCCTGTGGATTATAGCATGTATAATGATCTCAAAATCATTTGGTCTAATGCTGCTAAGGCAACCACATGCAGGACTCAAAATTCAGTAAATCTATGGCAGGTTAATTTTTAAGACTTTGCATGGTTCACAGATGATGTTAAAAATATCCAATTGACTCTTGGCAGAAAAATACTCCCTACTCCTCCAAGGCAGTTTAGCTTAAGAATACAATTCTTTTAAGAAATGCAACATGAATATATGCCCCATGGCTCTCTTCACAAAGAGGCATTCACTCTTTGTTGAAGATATATTATTCCCAAATAAGTGTATGTGTGTGTTTGCATGCATTCTTCAATCTGGCAAACGTACACTTAAAATGCACAAAATTTAAATATCACATTGCTGATACTTGATCAATGCATATCCAAAATATAGTATAAAATAATTTTCTTAGCACAGAAAATTTCCCATACCCTTTCTCGATTATCCCTTCACACACTATCAGAGAAGCAACTGATTTTTGATAGCTATCAACATCAATTCGTTCCACTTACTCTTGTCTTTCCTACAAGTGCAATCATTCCCATTGTGTTCTCTTGTTTCCAGTGACCTCGGTAACTTGCTGTTGAATTTAATTCAGGTGGTTACTTCTGTCATTTTTTTTTATTTCTGCTTTGTATTGCTAAGTGCATTGCATTTAGGAATATATCAGATTTTGTTTAACCATTTGCCCATTAAAGAACACTTGAGATGTTTACAGCTTTCTGCTTATGCTTAAGATTGTCCTACACATTCTTGGGCAAATTTTATCAATCATTTTTAACAAGCAAATGTCTCAGGGTAGAATTACTGGTTTATAGGGCTGTTGTATATTTTGCCTTATAAAATTTTGACAAATGGTTTGCCAAAGTTGTTTAATTAGTACATACTTCCCAACAACATGTTGCAGTCTTAAATTTCTCACAGTTGTTAATACTTTTGTTGTTATTAATTTAGATTTTAGCTATTTTAGTAACTACAAAAATTTCATTCTGTTAATCTAGCTTGCATTTCCATGACTATGAACATTGAGTACCTTGTCATGTGTCTATTGATTATTCCTATATTTTTTCCATGAAATGCTTACTCATATCATTTTTCAGTTTTATTGGGTGGTTGCTTTTTTTTTTGCTATCAATTTATAGGTTTTCTTTAAATATCAGGATAACATTGTTTGATAAATATTCACTGAAAATATTTATTTTCATCCTGTAGCTTGCCCGTTCATTTTAATTTCTTCTTCTCTTTTTTTGGAAGATCTATTTTTTGTTCTTTTTTATTGTTCTTATTTTCCTCGATGCAGCTTTGAAGACATAGAGACTCCTCTAATCCTCTTCCCTTTCTTCCTTCCCATTCCCACACCACCCCTCCACACACACCATTTTTTCCTCATATTATCATGGTAGTATGGTCCTTTAAGAATTGGAGCTAAACTTCCTTCTCTTTAAGTGCATCATGGCATTGTAGATAAGATACAGGCCAATGTAGAAAACCCAATGTTATACTCTCAATGTATGTTTAGCTGTTTCATTGAGAGTTCTCTTTTTATTCTGGAGTAGACATGAGTAGTGCAACATATCTTCACTTCTTGGTAAGCTAATCTCTATTATACAGTTCATCTTTGAGAATATACATACGTACTTCTTTATCTATGTATCTATTTATTTTGTATTTTGCGTGAAGGTTGCCTTTTATCAGCAAAAAATTATATTTGTCCTTGTGTGACTGGCTTGTTTCAAGGAGTTTAATGTTCTATAGTTGGGACCTTTTTGTTGTAAATTGTAGGATTTCATGCTTCTCAATGGTTGAATAATATACCATGGAATAGATGTACCACAATTCTCTTATCCATTCTTCTTTCAGTGGGCTTCTGGTTTGTTTCCATGTCTTTGCTAATTATTTCCATGTCTGTGCTGCAATAATTATAGAGATGTGGTTTGCTTTCTTGTGTGTAGATTTTACTTCCTTTTGACTATATTCCCAGGAACGGGTCAGCTGGATCACACCATAGATCAGTTTCTGATTGTCTGAGCATTCTGCTTACTGACTTCCATGGTGGCTGCACTAGTTTGCACTTCCACCGGTGCTTGAGTTGGGTACCTTTTTTTGAACATCTTTGTCAACAGGTGTTGCTAGTAGATTTTCAAATGCAGGCCATTCTCACTGGAATTAAATGAAGTTTTTATCAATGTGCTTTTTATCCACATTTCCCTAATTGATACAGAGCCGGAAGTATTTTTTCAGATGTATATTAGTCATTTGAATGTGTTCTTTTGAAAAATATCTGCTCATTCTCTTTGCACATTTCTCAACAGAGTTTTTGTTTTGTTTTGTTTTGCTATTGTTGAGTTTCTCTTTGCAAATTCTAGATATCAGTCTTCTAGCTGTTGTTCAATGTGCAAAGATTTTCTCCCTTTCTGCTGGTTGGTCCTTTGCTTTGTTGATGAGTTCCTTTGCTGTACACAAGCTTCTTAGCTTGATGTATTCACAATTGTTTGGTTTTAACTGCCCGTGGATTTGGTGCCATCTCTGAGAAGTCCTTGCCATTGCCTGTATCTTGCAGAGTGTTTCCTATGTTTTTCTGTAATCATTTGGTGGAGTCTGGGTGCAGATTTAGGTCCTTAATCCATTTCTTACTTTACCAATTGATATCCAACTGTCCAAACAACATCTGTAGAGGAAATTAGTCTTTTTCTCTGGGTTGTTTTTCAGTTCTCTAATTGAAGATCAATTGAATGTGCATGTGTGGGCTAACTTCTGGAATTTCTATTCTGTTGCTGCCCTGTATTATTTCTTGAAATAATTGTGATTCCTTCAACTTAATTTTATTCTTCAACGTAGCTTTAGCTATTCATGGTGCTATCGGATGAATTTTTCTATCATCTTTTCTGTTTATGAATGTTCTTGGGATTTTGTTGGAGTTAAATTGAATCTGTATATCACTATATGTACATGAGTGTTTTGATAATGTTGATTGTATTTATTCAGAGACATTGTGGATTTCTCCATGTTTTAGTATCTTCTATTTAATTTTTAAATGTTTTGTAATTTTTTATCGTGGAGGTTTCTAACACCTTTGATTAGGTTTATTGCAATGTACTTAAGGTTCTTCCCCACTATCTTGAATGGGACTAGTCTCACAAGTTCTTTCTCAGCCCTGGAGTTGCTTGTATATAGTAGGGCCATTTGTTTATGTTTAATTATTTATTTTGTACCCTGATGCTTTACCAGAGTCTTTTGAGTTTCAGTAGTCTCTTGGTCGAGCCTTTTAGTTCTCCTGCTTATAGAAACATGTCATCAATGCACAGAGATAATTAAAATTCTTTGTTTCCAATTTAAATTCTTATAATTTGTTTTTCTTTGGCCTTGAGCAGTGGCCTAGTGGCTAAAGTCCTAGCCTTGAACACACTGGGATCCCATATGAGCACCGGTTCTAATCCCAGAAGCTCCACTTCCCATCCAGCTCCCTGCTTGTGGCCTGAGAAGGCAGTCGAGGACGGCCCAAAGCCTTGGGACCCTGCACCCATGTGAGAGACCTGGAGGAAGTTCCTGGCTTCTGGCTTTGGATCGGCACAGCACCAACTGTTGCGCTCACCTGGGGAATGAATCATTGGATGGAAGATTTCCTCTCTGTTTCTCCTCCTCTCTGTGTATCTGACTTTGTAAAAAATAAATAAATCTTTAAAAAATAATTTATTTTTCTTGTCTAATAGTTCTAATGAGAATTTCCAAATCTATGTTGAATACTGATGGAGAAAGTGGATATTCTTGTCTACTTCCAGATTTTAGTGGATAAGCTTCCAGTCTTTCCCCATTCAGTATGATGCTGGCATTGGATTTTTTAAGATATATTTCACCGATTATGTTTCTGAATGTCCCTTCTATACCTATTTTGCTTTGTATTTTTAGCATGAAGTGGTGTTGGATTTTTATCAAATGCTTCCTCTGTGTCAATATAGATGATTGTATGGTTTTCATTCTTCATTTTGTTCATGTGGCATGCCATATTTATTGATTTGCATGTGTCAAGCCATCCCTGCAATGGCAGGGATAAATAACACCTGGTATGGTGAATGAACTGTCCAATGTGTTGTTGAAATCTGTTAACTAGTATTTTGTTGAGGATATTTTAGAATGTTTGGTAGAATTCAGCAATGAAGCCATCTCTGTCCCTAGTTATAGACCTATTTGGATTCCTAATTATCTCATGATTAAGTTTTGGTAAATTGTGTTGGTCTAGAAATCTATCCATTTTTTTCTAGGTCTTTTGATTTGTTGACATATAGTTGTTTATAATAGTTGCTGATTGTTCTGTGTATGTCCAAAGTATCCATTGCTCTATTTCCTTTTTCATCACTCCTTATATTGATACATGTCCTCTGTCCTTTTTTTTTTCAAGTATTTGGTCTACTGGGTTATCTAATTTTGTGTATGTTCCTAAAGAACCAGGTCTTTGATTCATTGATCTTACATATTGTTTCTTCTCTGGTTTATTTCCTTCCTTATTTTGATTATTTCTTTTTTATGCTAATATTGAATCTACTTTTCTATTGTTATTCTAACTCCTTCAGATACATAATTAGCTTGTTTACCTAGTGCCTGCCTAGTTTCTTGATGTAGACACTAGTTGAAATGTACATGGTACTACTTTGGCTGTGTCCCACATGTTTTGATATATTGTGCTGATGCCTTCATTTGTTTTAAGAGATTTTGTTTAAAACAAGTATCTTTTTGATTTTTTCTATAACTCATTGTTTATTCGGCCACACATTGGTTCCAATTATTTGTGTATCCTCTGGGATATTTTGATTTGTTAGTGTATAATGATCTTAGAAGATGCATGGTATGATTTTGCTTTTAAAAAAAATTTACCATGACTTGTTTTGTGGTCTACAATGTGATCAGTCCTGAAGAAGGTTCTATGTACTGGTAAGAAAAAGCTTAAGCTGTATTACTAGGATGAAAGATTCTGTAGATATTAATTGCTTCTATTTTATCTATTGTCTGGGTGAATATTGTTGTTTCCTTGCTAGGTTTCTGTCTTTTCAATATGTCCATTAAAATTAGTAGGGTGTTAAGGTCCTCCACCCGTATTGTGCTGGAGTTTGTTTCTCTCTGTAAATCCATTAATATTTGTTTCACATAGCTAGCTGCCTTGGTATTTGGTGCATCCACATTTATTATCATGACTTCTTCTTGCTGAATGAATTCCTTGGCCATTATGTGGTGTCCTTCATTTCTTTTAATGCTTTTCACATCAATATCTATATTATCTGATATTAGCATGGCTTCACCAGCTCATTTTGCCCTTGCCATTAGCCTAGAATATTATTTTGCATCCTCTCACTTTCAGTTTTTATCTACTTTGTTGGTTAGATGTGTCTTCAGTAGACAACAAACTGATGGTCCTGATTTTTGATCTAGTACACTAGTCTGTTCCTCATAATTGATGAATTTAAACTATTTACATTCAGGTTAATATTTTTTAAAGATGTATTTATTTTTATTACAAAGTCAGAATACAGAGAGGAGGAGAGACAGAGAGCAAGATCTACCATCCGATGATTCACTCCCCAAGTGACCGCCAACAGCCAGTGCTGTGCCGATCCAAAGCCAGAAGCCAGGAAACTCTTCCAGGTCTCCCATGTGGCTGCAGGGTCCCAAAGCCTTGGGCCATCCTTGACTGCCTTCACAGGCCACAAGCAGGGTGCTGGATGGGAAGTGGAGCTACTGGGATTAGAACCAGCGGTCATATGGGATCCCAGTGCGTTCAAGGCGAGGACTTTAGCCACTAGGCCACTATGCCGGGCCCAAGTCATTCAGGTTAATATTGACAGGCAGTGATTTGGTCCTGCCATTTTGGGAGTGAATTTGTTGATTCAGGTTGATTTAGGTTTCTTTGTCATTTTATTAAGATGTTATCCATGTTTCTTTGGATTGGGGGATGTTATTATTTTTCTCTGTCTGTAGCACATCTTTAAGCAGCATCTTCGGGGCTGGTCGTACAGAGGTGAACTCTTTGCTCTTCTCTCTGGGGAATACTGGCAGTGAGGTCTGGGGGGCAATCCAGATCTACTTTGGATGGAAACCATGGGCGAACAAGTCGGTATTAATTTCCCAGTGGGACTAGTGTAGTGTGCTGAGTTGGAAGCTCTGCTGGCTCAGTACTTTCACAACTCACTTTTGTTCCTCCTCTCCTTCGTTGCAACTGAGCCTTTGCCACAGAACTCAAAATTGCGCCTGATCTGATCCTGGTGGGGGTCTGGGTTATGAAATACACCATGTTCCCAACTCATGCTAGGGCACCAACTTCTGCTTTTGATTGGCATAAAAAAGAAAAACAGCAGGAGGGACAGTCCTATGGCTGGGTTCACTCCTGAGTTTCTAATAATCTCCCCTTTCCACCTGACTGCTGGTGGGGCTCTGATCGCCTCTGGGGTATTTGTTTGATGCAGCACTGTTCTGTGATTTCTGTTACTTCCTTACGTCCATGGGTCCTCAGCTGTCTCTCTTCTGTTGGTCTGTCCTCTTCTGTTTGCTAAAATCATCTCTTCTCTGCTTCTCCTCAACCAATCCTTCTCCATTCATTTTAACCTGTCCTCACTCTAATGCACCATCTTCCTCTTTTAGGCTTCTCTCTCTTTATTTTTCCTCTGTGGTTTCATTGAGAAGTTCTTGACCTTTGGTCTCTTTAGCTATGAGAGTCTTTCTTTCTTTCTTTCTTTCTTTCTTTCTTTCTTTCTTTCTTTCTTTCTTTCTTTCTTCCTTCCTTCCTTCCTTCCTTCCTTCCTTCCTTCCTTCCTTCCTTCCTTCCTTCCTTCCTTTCTTTCTTTCTTTCTTTCTTTCTTTCTTTCTTTCTTTCTTTCTTTCTTTCTTTCTTTCTTTCTCCTTCCTGTCTGTAGCACATCTTTAAGCAACATATTTATGCCTGCTCTGGTAAAGGTGAAGTTATTCACTTATTTCTTTGATTTAGATATTTTCTTTTTTTTCATTTTCAAATGAAAGTTTTGCTAGCTATGTTATTCTGGGTGGACAGTTTTCTTTTCCAGGATCTGGAATATATCACTCTATTCTCTTTTGGCCCAGGGTATTTCCTCTGAGAAGTCAGCTGTGATTCTGATTGGTGTTCTCTGTAGGTTATCTGATGTTTCTTGAGTGCCTATTTAAGTGTATTTTCTTTGTGTTCAACAAAGAAAGCTGTATTACAATGTGTCATGGAAAGCTCATTGAGCTGGTTTGTGATCCTTTCTCCTCCTGCATTTGGGTTCTCCTCTTCTCCATGTTAAGAAAGTTTTCACTTATAATTTAATTGAATATGTCTTTCAATTTAGCTTCTAATTCTATACCTTCAGGAACTTCTATGACCCTCTTTCATAGTGTCATTTAATTCTTGGTTGACTTTCTTAACTTTACTCAGTTCCTTTTTCAGATTTTTGACTATTTCAGCATTTTTTTAAATTATTTATTATTTAACTTCATTAATTACATTGTATTATGTGACACAGTTACATAGATACTTGGGTTCTCCCCACCCCTTCCCAAACCCTCCCACCATGGTGGATTCCTCCACCTTGTTGCATAACCACAGCTCTAGTTCAGTTGAGATTCCCCCATTGCAAGCGTATACCAAACATAGAGTCCAGCATCTTATTGTCCAGTCAAGTTCAACGGCTTCTTAGGTATACCCTCTCTGGTCTGAAGACAGAGCCAGCAGAGTATCATCCCAGTCAATTGAAAGCTCCAACGTACCATCAGCAAAAATTTACATCATTATGGAATTAATTCACATAGTAATGAGTAACCAATATGTTAAAAGTAAATGCGAGTTCCCAGCCACCTTCTGTGACCACCTTACCTATACTTCAATTTTAGTTTATACACAACGTATAACATTCAAAACATAACATGTTATACATAACATCATATCATCTTAAATTAAGGCAAACATGTGGTATTTAACCTTTTGGGACTGGCTCATTTCCCTTAGCATTATGGTTTCCAGTTTGGCCCATTTGGCCACAAAGAACTGCATTTTGTTTTTTTTAATAGCTGAGTAGTATTCCATGGAGTAGATGAACCATAGCTTTCTTATCCAATCCTCTGTTGATGGGCATTTTGGTTGCTTCCATGTTTTTGCAATTACTGATTGTGCTGCTATGAGCATAGGAGTGCATGTTGGTTTCTCATAAAACAAGTGTTCTGGATATATTCCTAGGAGTGCTATTGCTGGATCATACGGTATGTTGAATTTGAGTTGTTTGAATATTCTCCATACTGATTTCCATAGAGGCTGTACCAGCCTGCAGCCCCACCAGCAGTGGAGTAGGGATCCCTTTTCCCCGCAACCTCGCCAACAAGTGTTGTTGGTGCTTTTATTCATGTGGGCCAGTCTTATATTTCAGCATTTTTGCATGAGGTTTCTTCTAGCTCTGAAATTGTTTCAGTACTGCTTATTTTATTAACAAGAATAAAGTCATGAACCCCTCTAGAGGCAACACTGGAGAATGAGATGGCTTTTAATACAATCAGATCCACTACAGAACCAACGATGTGGTTGTTTCTGTCGAGGTACAATGAAATTTTGGGTATGTCCAGGCATTGTCCCTCTCCCACATAGGAAATTGCTAGGAAAGTAGACAGGGAAAGTAAATTCTGGGTAGGCAATGGCTGATATTCATGGAATAGTACTTATATTCTATTATGGCAGGTGGATATTCCTCGAGTAAATAAAGAAGAGGAAACAAAGTAACTAGATCATGAAGAGTATTCAAATGGACAAAATACTGATAGAGAACACATAAGATTGATGGGTAGGAAATTCTCATTTAAGAATCAAAATGGGGCTCCTTTACAGAAGATACAATTGTGACAATAAACCAGCCATTCCTACAGATTAGGCTGAATGTGCTTGCCAAAGAGAATGGGGAAGGAAGGCGAAGTTCCTGAGGAAGGCATGAGCTTGACATGTTCAATGAAACGTAAAAGACCTGTGCGTCAGGATGCAGCAAATGTGGGCTGGTACAACAGAAAGTTAGAGAAAAAGGGAAGACCACATATTCAAGGCTTTGATGTTCTTGTTAAAACTGGAGATATTCTAGGTGCTCACATTTTCTGTGCTGGGAATTTGTATGGGGAACAGTGATATGTATTTGCATTGGAATGGTCACTGATAAGGCCATGAATGTTAACTGAGGGGCTGGAATAGGACTAGGAAGATGAACAACAATCAGCAAAACCCATGCAATGCTAAACTTAGAAACCATACAGAAGAGCAGAGAAGAAGTAGATGTGTATAAAGAAGCTGAGAAGCGGCAGAGAGAAATCCCTGAACATCTTCAGCATCTTTGGTCTAGTACCTTCAATAAAACCATCACCTCCCTGTTTCTTTAAATTGCATGAATGGGCTGCATTAACTTAGTCAATTCACCTTTCTTGCTTAAGCTAACTTTAATTGGATTTTACTACCTGCAATGAAAAAGCCGTTAATCAATACACCAATAATTTCTGTGATTTGATGTTCTCTGAAGCAGGCTAACTACAGGCAAGTCATCTGCAGGAGTCAATCTCAGCTAAGAATATTTGTTTTAGATTTAAGATTCCTTATTTTGGAGATTTTGCAAAAGCAGTGGGAAAAAAAATAGAAAAAGGGAAGAAAATCTTTGTGACCACAGATTATTTCTACTGCTCTGTCAGACTAAGCGTTTCTTAGAAGGAACCACACATTTCCTTTCTGTCTTTGTGATTCTTTTCATTACATTAACTGGAGAGCTGATTCTCTTGCCACATTTGAAAATCCACCCTGGTCAGTCTCTAAGGGGATACACACTCTTATGTCTTCTGACATTTGTTTTGTTAACTGCTTCTTTCCGTATGTGCACAGTCGTATCTTTTCCCTTGGTGGGTGCATTGAGAATCCCTATCCAAATCATTTATCTCTTCCAAGATCTTGTTCAGGTTTGATCTTCGGTTGAAAAACTTTGACTGATGCAACCTGTGCAGATGTTCGTCTCTGATACTCTCTTGTTCTTAGAACCCTCTAGAATCTAATCATCTCTATTCTTCCTTGTGTAGAAAAATGTGACCGCTCTTTTCTCAATCTGTTTGACAATGATATGCTAGTTTATTGGCTGTATCAGCTAACACATTGCTGTTAGCTAATGTTGGATTTTCTTCCATGAAGTAATAAGGTTAAGTAAAGTTGTTAAGCAGCATAAATATTAGTACTTGCTAATGTAAAAGAAATCTGCAGCGTTTAGTTTCAGGATGGGATCACAGTTTATTGTCATCAGAGACTTGGGCCTCTTGTTTCCCTTTGCTCTGTGGTTCCTAGTACATGATTTCTGCTCACAATGTGGCCTTATTATTCAAGAAGGCTGCCCTTTGAAATGGTGTATCTGTGTTGAAATACACTGACTTGAAATGTGTACCTTCCCTCCTCCTTAATTCCTGTCCCCCTGGAATATGTGAATCTGAGATGATTTTGAACAGTAAGTTCTAGCCATATTTCTAGCTTTCAGGCAAACATTTGGGAAGAGGAAAAAGGAAAGCACAAAATGGCCTTTCCTGGAGACCCATGTAATATCTCCACAATGGCTTTATAGTTCTTCATGGCACCAGGGACAGCAATGACAAGCACTAAAATGTTATAGGTAGAATTCCTTGCCAAGAATTGCCCTAAATACTTTATAAAAATGATGTCACATACTCCACCTACTTATGTTGTATTATTATTATTCTCATATTCTGGAGTAGTAGTCATTTGAGGCCAGAAAGACACCAGTTCTAGAACCAGAAATTAGCAAAAATTGGAGTGAAAACCATGTTTCCCTCATACTAAAGATGGTGACGCAGACTGTTTCATAGTCGTTCCAAACTAGATCAGGGCTATGAATTAAGGCAGACATTCTTCTGAATTCTCAAAGTGTTCGGGAAATAATAATCAGAAGAAAGATTCTGTAAATGAAAAATATATGTATGTAGAGACAAAAAGCAGTGTGATGCCTGCCTGTCAACTCAACTTGTGATGACTAGCATAAGACATTTCACCTCTTTAGGACTTTTGTTTTTTAATCTAGGCGCAGAGTACAACATGGAATATGGAAAGACCTACCATGGACTCAGAAAATATACCACCTTGCACACAGCCCTGAGGGATATGAGTAGTACCCTCTGGAATGGTGTGTCTGTGTTGAAATCCATCGTGCCTGTCTTGTGTTGACTGGTAATGGGCCCCCTTTCCACTTGTATTCTCTCCATTTGGAACCTGTGAATATGAAATAATTGGAAAATAGTTTCTTTGCAGATATTCAGCTTAAGATAAGGCCATGTTTGATTAGGGGAGCTTCTAAATCTAACTACTTGTGTCCTATAAGAAGAGGGGAGTTCAGCTGGGACACAAGGAAGAATTCCACATGCTATAGGAGGGAAATATTGTACTCAAGGAGCATTAATAGCTGACAGCTACCCCCATCAGCCAGCAGAAACAAGGAATGATTCTTCCCTCTGCTTTTCTGAGATTTCAAACCTAAAGCCACCAGAACAGTGAAAGAATGAATTTATACTGTTTTCAGTCTCCCATGTGTGTAGCAAGTTGTTGTGTTAATTCCCGAGAACTGTTATACAGCTGTACATTTTTCTCTGAACCAAAGGGTGGGAGCAGGATCGGCTTTCTTGCTATCAATCTCTATGGATCCACCTGTGATATTTGTTATCTTCCGTCTTAGGCATTTGTTGTCTTCTGTCTTTAAGTTGTGGCAGATTGGAGCTCCTGGTACCATGTTGGGATGACGGCTATGGGAGGAATGACATACCAAGGGACTTAGTTCCTATGCTAAACTTGATACAACTATTTGAAACAGCTTCATTGGCCACCTAAGGAAAGAGTACTAATAGGCAAAGAAAAGGTTTGTGAGGCTTATAGAAAAATTGGTCCCAAATATCCTGACGAGTTAGTGCTGTGGAAACAGATGTTTTGAAGTAGCCTATCTGGAGTCTGAAGGATTCTTGGTAGCATCTCGTGTTGCATCTGTGCCTATTGATTATGGTGAACACGTTACTGTCATAATCACTGTCCAGTTAAGTGCAAGGTTACTAAGCTTGCAAATCCTTTAAGAATCATTGTCTGGGTCACCCCATCAGGCAACCAGCCCAAGATCAGCCGAAATGATGACTGCCACTGAGGAAAATATGGAATTGATTATGCTGGAGGAAGATGAAGTAAGTTCCTACTTCAGGATAGACTGTTGATTTCTGTAACTCTCTTGTATTACTTACATGTAGATAGTGTGGCCGTTTACAATCTTAAATAAGATTAAAACTTATAATAGAAGAGATCTAAGTAATAGAAGCAGGGGATCATACTGGGCACTCTTGAATTTTGGGGCATCAGTGGCCCCAGATGAGGTGTTTTTGACTTTGGGAAGTTTTTCCTTATATTTCTCAACCAAAGCAGGATCATGAACTAACTTATTTAGTTTTCATTTTGCATTCTTAACCATTGATTCTTGCAATTTTTGTATCTAAATGATAACGTATTCAGTAATTTCTCCCAAAGAGGTCACAGCTTGAGACAAAAATGCCAGAAAAATGTTCATATTAGTATGCTCTACTGCTTTTCACAGTAGGTTTTAGGAAAATTCACTTCTATGTAGCTATCAGGTCTGTGGTGTCCTAGAAGTAAGATTTCACCAATTCTCAGTCATAAGCTGTTATAGAAAAAACACATTATTCCTGGGGTGACTGTTGCATGTCATTAATTGTATGTTTGCTTTATACAGGACTTGAAACTGTCCATTAATTTGTTTCTCACTGCTTTGAAGGCTAATTTACTATGTTTTCTTATTCACTCCTTTTTGTCAACAAGAAGAAGAAGTGCACCTTTTAAAATCATCCATGAAGTTCCATCTAAGCAGAGCAGCATCCTGCAACAGGTGGCAGTTCCCTGGCTGTAACCTCCAAGCCTGGTGCCCTGTCATCACAGGGCTGTATGTAAACACACCTTAGAGAGCCATATGAGGTGTTTTCACAGAGCAGATGACACTAGACCCAGCATTTACAAAGGAGTTACAACTCAGAAAAAAAATGCCTTCTTCCCATGAGTATGATTTAGGTAGCATTTATTAGTTTGTTAAGAACTATGTGAACTCAGGTGACAATATTATTCCCATTCTCAAAGAAGAAAGTCAAGGTACACCTTGCACAAATTACTCTTTTGGATCAGTTGGTTGGGAGGTTTAAAACAAAAGCGTAGAGCTCAGAAATCCATCTCTGCATACTCTGCTAGGTCAGGATGTCTGGTTCTGAGCAAGTCTATGGCTAGAATTCCAAATTCCTCAATATTCTGTCTTTCACAGAGTTTAGATAGCATCAGTCCCTCTTTATCAGGTGATGTCTTCCACAGTTTTAGGACTTGGTTTCTCTCTATTCTTTATTATCGTTGTTCAAAGTTTGTCTTATAGAACCTGTTGTCTCCCAAAGTGTGCATCACTGCTTAAGAACTAAGTAGATTTTATGATCATATCTGTAGGTGACTGGTAAGGATTCAATATGTGGTTAACAAGATTTAAGATGATCTGTGAATGTAACACACACTTGGTTTTAAAGACTTCATGTAAGTCATAAACAAGAAGCTGGCATGGTGGTGTAATAAGCCAATCCTTGACCTGCAGGGCCAGCATCCTAAATGGATGCCTAGTCATGTCATGGCGGTTCCACTTGTATACAAAGGCAAATTTTCTTGTACAGGTTATCTCAGTATGGTTTCCATAATCTCATTTTTTTTTGTTTTTGCTACTTTGCAAGCATCTCTTATGTGTTTTTCTTGCTTTTGTATGGTGGGATGTTCTTTTCATTCCAAAAGCTTACCTGCTTCTCTGTTTTGAAGTTGAAATACAGCTTCTACCTTTTCTCTCCCTTGTTTTCTTCTTTTATCCTAACATGATGTGGCTCTTTCTCACGGGTGTGTGTGACAACAAAGAACTCCTAAATACTCATGGTTATGACTATAATTTTAGGTAAAACTTATTGGGACACTAAGGTAATTCTATCAAACTATTTAGTGCCTCAATTGACTGCTACATGGATGGGTCCGGCATATCTAATTTATTTTCTTCTGTCTTATTTTGAATGTTCAGTGGGCCTATTTTGATTTTCTTCATTGTGTCCATTGTGCCAGTAAGCATATTGGAAGGAATATAAATTTCTGATAAGGTTTATATTTTTTTTTTACTTTCATGTGTGTGTGTGTGTATATATATATATATATATATATATATATATATATATATTATTTCTTTTGACTATTTTCATAATTTATGTTTTCCTGCTGGGTTTTCTCAATGTTCATGTAACTTTCTCCACCAGATCCCTTTTTTAAAACCTATTCAGCATCGATATACTTAAGTATATGCTTAATAATTCAAACATCTAGACAATTTTTGAATCTGGTGGTATCGACTATCTCTCCATAATTTGTCACCTTTTCTCGCTTCTTTATATGTCTAGCAACTTATAATTAAATGTCAGAAACCATTGAAGTTGGGGCCCGGCGGCGTGGCCTAGCGGCTAAGGTCCTCGCCTTGAACGCCCTGGGATCCCATATGGGCGCCGGTTCTAAGCCCAGCAGCTCCACTTCCCATCCAGCTCCCTGCTCGTGCCCTGGGAAAGCAGTCGAGGACGGCCCAAAGCTTTGAGACCCTGCACCTGTGTGGGAGACCTGGAAGAGGTTCCTGGTTCCCGGCATCGGATCGGCGCACACCGGCCCGTTGCGGCTCACTTGGGGAGTGAATCATCGGACGGAAGATCTTCCTCTCTGTCTCTCCTCCTCTCTGTATATCTGACTTTGAAAAAAAAAAAATACAAAAAAAGAAACCATTGAAGTTAAAGCAAACACTATTTCACCTTACAAAGGGCCTGAGCCTTTTGATAGATCACTGGGGTCGGTTGGGAGTTGAGTCAATCAAGTGTGTGTGCACTTTGTGGTCACTTTAGTTAGATTCATTTCACCACAGATGTTAAATAATTTGAGGGCTGGAGAAAAACCTTTGCTCGAGTAGCTGTTGGGTTCTAAAGTCCTGTCTTTTTCCTCCTGCCCTACCCTTAACCACCTGTGCTTCTGGAACGGGAGTCTGGAAGCTGAATTTCCCTGTACGCTGCACCATGGGGCTGCTACCTGCATCCCTGATAAGGTTCAGGGTTTTTTCAAGGGATTGTCCTACTCTCTGAGTTAGGAGGCTCAGTGTGTTCTACTCACTTTGCAGCGACAGAAGGTGCTGCTAGGTCTCTATATGAGGTATGAATCTCTAGAGAATCTTTGATTCTGTGGCCTTGCTCTAAGCTTAGGAAGGTCCCATTTGGATTTCTAATTTTGGAGCTATTCATTTTGTCTTTATTGTTACACCTGAACATAACTTCTACTCTTCCCAACGATTTGGTTTCTGTTACCCTAAGTGCCTTCTTTAGTATCATGAATTCCTTAATATAATGCAATCCTTGTCCATTTCAACTTTCAACCTTCCTACTAGGGATTTGAATGCTTGCGTATCTCCATTACAATGTGAGGGTATTCTAAATTTGATTATGAATTTATTTCTGCAAGTGAATTTCTAAATTTAGTAATTTTAAAAAAAATTATTTTTGATGATGTTTACATAGTTGATGAGGGTGAGAAAGTTCCAAGTTTAGGAAAAAGTGGGTGTGATCATTGTTTCCAAATTTTCTAATTTTTCTTCCTGTTTGTTGGGGAAGGGAGAAGATAAGGGGAGGAGCCATACCCAGGCTCCCAACCACCCCAGTACTCAGGGATGCGGAACGGTCACCCAATATCCACCCAGGGACCCAATGTGGCACATACTCCAAGGGTTCTGCTCAGGTGGTTTCAGTAGTTCTGAAGTGCCTTTGATCTTGCTAATCCAAGGAGGAGAAATCTCCTCCAATGTCTATTGGCTGACATAGTGGACCTTATAATCTTTATTTGCCCTGATGTTTGCTGTCATTGCTTGGCTGGGGTAGTTGTCCAATTTGTTCTGTTCTCATTCCTCCGCTATGGTACCAGATATCCACTGTAGGCTCCAATGGGCTGCAATATCCTCCATGTGCATCAGGACCTGCCATCCACTGAGGAGGACCAATTCTCACAGGTGGACCCAAGCACCTGACCAGGAGTCTTGGGCTCCATTGGACCCCACACCTTCAAGACTCACAAACCTGGCACCAACCGCACCCAGAGTGCCAAGGCTCACCTCACCTTGGCAACCACCAGTGCATGTTTCAGCCTGGCTCTGTCCAACCTGGTTCATGTTCCAGCTCCTGCTAGTGGGTGATGCAGTCTAGCCCGCCCCAGCCAGTGTCCAGTTCTGGTCCTAGTGTGGCCTGGCCATTCTGGCCCATTCCACATCCCAACCTAGTACTCAGATCTGCCAGTGGATGTCATGAATTGGTTCAGCTTGGCCCAGACTGCACCAGACCCAGACCTGACTCACATGTATTCTGGCAGGTACACTAAGTAACCTGGCTTGGGCTGGGCTGCTTCTTGTCTTGGTTCTTGCACTAACCTGCAGGGACTGCATCCTGACAAAGAAGTTCCCCAAGGTCCTCTATTAGATCTCCTCCCAGCGGCAGATCTTGTGCACGCCAGTGGACTCTTGGCTTGGGGGAGACTTAGTCTACCTCTTGTCCTGGCAGGTACAGTGTTGTTGCTCAGTTAGCCCACACCCATTCTAGTTGTTACTCTTGGGAGTATAGCCCAGCCATACCTAGACCAATCCCAGCCACAGCTCTCACATAGTTCAGCAGGAGCCGAGACCTAGTCCATCCCCTTCTACACCCATCCTGCCTCTCATAAGTACCAGGGGGTGCTGGAATCTGGTCCAGCCTGGCTCTCCCAAGAACCAGCCCATTCCCATGCCAAAGGAGACTGCAGCTATGTCTATCCCAGACCACTTCCCCCATTCCAGCACCCGTGCTCAGTAATGGGACTCCCAACCCAGCTGGGATGTCTCTTTAGCTCTCTAGCCAAGCCTCTTCCCAGCCACAGATCTTGTGCATGCCAGTGAAGGTTGCAGTTCCATAGGAGTGAGCCCACAAACCCTGCTCCCCACCCCCGAGTCTACCTCCTGACCTGATTCTTTTCCATGCTAATTAGTGTCATGGGGTAGCCTAACATTACCCATTTTCTAATCCGAATCTAACTGGTGGGTACTGTGGTCTAATCCTGCCAGTCAGGTCCCTTGTCCTAGCTTTAGTGTACACCAGTAAGTGATGTTCAGTGGTGGTCGATGCTAACTACCCCAGGTCAGATCTCTCATGTGTGTTGGTATTTCAGTCTGACCCTTAAATGTCCTTCTGTTCCCCTCTTCAGACCACTCAGTCTTAGCCCCCTTGCTTACATGCAAAGGCATTCATCCAGTCTGTGGAAATCCCTCAGTGGTCATTCTTCATGTGGACATGAACCCTCAGGTCCCTGCTCTCCCTAGCCTGTGCCATCCTCCAGACCCCCGTAGGCCCACCCTCCAAGTCTCCAGAGCATGCCGCTGGGCAGCCAATGAGCCTCCCCTCGCCTGGGGAGTTAAACTGCCAGACTACCCACCCTGATTGTAATATTTTATGGATACTGATTATCTTGCTTTTCATCCTGGTTAAGGCACAGATTTAAACATTTGCTGTAAGACTGATGTACTGGGGTTGAATTCCCTCAGTGTTTGTTTGACAAAGCCTGTATTTCGTTCTGTTTCTGAAGGATATCATTGCCGGGCACAGTGATTTGGCTGGCAGGACTTTTTCTCCCATACATTCTCAATATGTAATTCTAGTGTCTCCCGATTGCAAGGTTTTTGTTGATAAATTTGTAAGGATAATGCCTATCTACTTGTATGATGCTTGGCACTTTTTCTTTTTCTTCTTTTTTTTTTTTAGAGAACTATTTTTAATGATGTGTTCCTATTCACCCTTTCCATTCATTTCTTTTTTTTTTTATTAATTATTTTGCATTATGTGACAGTTTCATAGGCTCTGGGAATCTCCCCACCCCTCCCCGCACCCTCCCCCCATGGTGGATTCCTCCACCTTGATGCAGTATTACAGTTCAAATTCAATCAAGATTCTTTCCTTGCAAACGTATACCAAGCATAGAGTCCGGCTACTTATTGTCCAGATGGGTTGAACAGTTTCTTGGGGAGACCATTTCTGGTCTGAAGTTAGAGCTGGTAGAATATCATCCCAGTCAATTAAGAGTCCCAATATAACATCAACAGCAATTTGCAACATTATGGAATTGACATGGTTTTGAGTAACCAGTATGTTAAAAAAAAAAAAAAAGCAAGTCCTAACCACAACCTCTGATTAGCTCATTGACATTTCAATTTTAGTTTATATACAGGACCGGCTGCTATATACCTTAAAATGGCTATAAGGTACCATTCAGCTGTCTCGTGTCTATTTCATTTTAGTATTTATTGGCACTTTTTCTTGCTCCCATTAGAAATAACTTTCCTTTTGTCTCTGACATTGACAGCCCAACCATATTGTATCATCGAAAGGATCTCTGTGGGATGAATCTAATTGGTGTCTTCTGGCCTCAATGGATCTGAATGTATAACTTTCCTCATGCTTGGGAATTTTTCAGCTATTTCGTTAGGTATGCCTTCTGTGTCATTGTCCATCTCTTCTTTTTGTAGAAGTCCTATAATGCGAATATTTCTTCACCTGATAGTGTCCCATTTAAGTTGTATTTTTTTGTTTACTCTTTTGTCTCCTTAGACTATTACACAATACATGGCTTCAGGCTCATAAATTCGTGCCCCATGCTTGATCTAGTCTTCTGTTAAATTTCTCAACTATATTTTTTATTTTATTCTCTGAAGTCTTCAGTTGCAAGATTTTAATGAGACATATTTTCTTTTCACATTTTTTCCACTCAGATCATAAATTTTTTTCTTGATATTATTGGATAACTTGTCTGTATTATTTTGCATCTTGCTGATTTTCCTTGGAATCGGCATTTTGAATTCTTTTCCAGGCATTTAGTAAAACTCATCTTCTTTGGGATATATTTATAGAGAGCTATTGTGATTCTTGGTGATGTCATCCTTTCCTTGCATTTTTCAATGACTCTTGAGTCCTTACATTGTACTGGTGAAGAGGTGTTCTCTTCTGTCCTCATGGAATAGCTTTCATTGCTGAAATCCTTTACCTACATATGTGTTTTAGGGGCCAGTTGGATAGGGCAAATAAAGTTGGTTTTGGTTTCAGGTAGGCAAAGTAGTGTAGTGTTCATGTAGTTTATTCAGTAGTGCTTGTGAGTGTGAATGGCCTTGGATGGAGAAATCTAGGCAGTGTTCTACTGGACAAAGTACAGCCTTTCCTCTAGCAATCATGTCATGGACCAGCTGGTCTCCAGCTGGGATATGATGGGTTCCTGGGCAGATGGTGGCTGGCTGCATGTTATGGTTTTTTCTATTGCTAGGTCACATCATGAAGTTATAGCCACATAGAGACATACTCTAGTGGGAATGATTCTACAGAGACAGGACAGTGACATGGCTCCTGGGAACCAGAAAAAAGATGCTCTCAAGCAATGGCTTTAGTCTCAGTATGGCAACATACATCAGCAGCCTGGGTGACAATAACATAATGTAAGTTTCTTTGGAGAAATGTAGCCATGTGCTTTATAGGCAGCACTCTAGATTGGAGTCGAGGCTTGCTGCAAGGACTGTGGACACTATAGTTTTAACGGAGACTTCTGAATGCCTTTTGCTTGCTTTCTGTTGCTCTAAAGGAAATCAATCTTGATTCCATGCTGTTTGTGACATAAAAGATGACATACCATACACAAGGAATTTTAACCTGTGTATGCATCCCAACTTTGTGAGTCCCAGTGGTATGGACTTCCAGATTTATTGTCTATTTTTTATTTGGCCATGCTCAGAGTCATTCTATTCTATTCTTTTGGTTTCTCCCTTTCTTCTTTTCTCCTTCCCTCCCTCCTCTTTTCTTTTTTTAAAATTAATTAATTAATTAATTAATTTTATTCATTGATTACATTGTATTATGTAATACAGTTTCATAGGTACTTAGGTACTGGGATTCTCCCCACCCCTCCCCGCACCCTCCCCCCATGGTGGATTCCTCCACTTTGTTGCATAACCGCAGTTCAAGTTCAGTTGAGATTCCCTCTTTGAAAGCATAAACTAAACATAGAGTCCAACATCTTATAGCCCAGTCAAGTTCCTCAGCTTCTTGGGGAGACCTTGTGTGGTCCGCCTCCCTCCTCTTTTCTTCCCACTCTCACTCTTGCTCTTACTTTCTGCTGAATGACTTATCATAACTCTATCAACATGTACTGTCTCATTGCTTTCATTTTTAATTTTTGGCCTATTAAACATTTTTTTGTCCTGGTGGAGCCACTTTTTCTAACCACGTTTATCTTTTGGTATGTACATCATACTAGAAAACTTAATTTAGGCTCTAGCTTCATGGAAGTTGGCCTACTGGCTTGTGGACCAACTTCATTATATATGATCTCTGGACATGACCGATGCATTTTCTCAACACCTATATTTCTATAATAGAGTAGGAATAACAAATAAGACCAATGTAACTATATAAGAACTGCTCTTGGGTATCTCTTTATTTGCTAATGTGAGGACTATAATGCATGAATAAGTCATTGTAGGCTTTGCCTACAATTTTCAAGTATGGTATTTACAGAGTCATCACCTCATGTGTACTAGGAACAAAGCAATTTCAGTTATATGACTACTGCAATTGTTCTCTTCTGTTGTTCTGCTGTTTTCTACTTCCTTTAGCACCTGTGGTACCAATGAGTGTGCTTCACAACTATGTTGCTTCCTATTGATGTCTACCAAAGTTATATTGTATCCATGATAAAATATATTAAAATCTGGTGCGCTCAATGCACTACTTTTAAGCCCAATAATACTTCTGCCATACTTGAAGCAATTTTGATCTTTTTTTTTTTTTTAGAGATTTATTCATTTTATTACAGCCAGATATATACAGAGGAGGAGAGACAGAGAGGAAGATCTTCCGTCCGATGATTCACTCCCCAAGTGAACCGCAACGGGCTGATGCGCGCCGATCCGAAGCCGGGAACCTGGAACCTCTTCCGGGTCTCCCACACAGGTGCAGGGTCCCAATGCATTGGGCCGTCCTGGACTGCTTTCCCAGGCCACAAGCAGGGAGCTGGATGGGAAGTGGAGCTGCCGGGATTAGAACCGGCGCCCATATGGGATCCCGGGGCTTTCAAGGCGAGGACTTTAGCCGCTAGGCCACGCCGCCGGGACCGAAGCAATTTTGATCTTGAGATACACTTTATTTTTTAAAAATTAATACACTAATTAATTAATTTATTTATATACAGAGAGGAGGAGGGACAGAGAGGAAGATCTTATATCCACTGGTTCACTCCCCAAGTGGTCACAACGGCTGGAGCTAAGCTGATCCAGAGCTGAGCCAATCTGAAACCAGGACCCTGGAGCCTCTTCTGGGTCTCCCATGCAGGTGCAGGGTCCCAACACTTTGGGCCATCCTCCACTGCTTTCTCAGGCCACAATTAGGGAGCTGGATGTGAAGCAGGGGAGCCAGGATATGAACCAGAGCTCATATGGGATCCTGGTGCATGCAAGGAGGGGACTTAAACTGCTAGGCTACTACTCCAGGCCCGAAATTTGCACGTCCTGACACAATCTGCGCAATTTGAGTTTGAGAGCCACTTCTGCACTGGTGGGCATTATCTCCATTAAGAGAGGCATGGGCCTGGTGCGAGACTAGCGGCTAAAGTCCTCACCTGGAATGTGCCAGGATCCCATATGGGCACCAGTTTGTGTCCTGGCAGTCCCAGTTCACATCCAGCTACCTGCTTGTGACCTGGGAAAGCAGTTGAGGATGGCCCAAATCCTTGGGACCCTGCACCAATGTGGGAGACCTGGAAGAAGCTCCCTGTTTTCTTCATTTCAAAAATATTTATCTTGAACGGTCGAGTTCTAGGTGATCTATTTTGGTGTGTTCCATTCCATACAAAGATATTATAAAAACCCCAATAATGTGCAGAGAATATATGATCTTTAAAAAAAATGAAATACATTCTAAAAAAAGAACTGTTGCAGTGTATTATTTGTATATTTGGTATGAGTCATTGCAGTAAAAGCTTTTGAGCGTTGGCAGGAAGATCTGGAAGATTGTTGGTCTTCCTTATATTCTCCTCAAAGTTTGCAAGGCGCTCTGGACAGTAAGCATTATCTGGCAGCTCAGAGTCCCTCACTTGACACAGACACGGGGCAAACCGAGGGGCTCTCAGGCTGTTTAGGGTCAGAACGAGTGAAAATAAAGGCAAGTTTATCATTACATAGTTTTCAAATTTCAAGGCCAAGTCTATGTTTATACAAGTCAGATTTCTGCTGCCTTTTCAACCTCTTTCCATCGCTCTATCAGCAACGGGAAGAGTTTCCTTTTGACTAGAATAGTCTTCCTTAAGATCCTGAACGTTTGCTCTAAATGTTTCCAATCTCTGCTTTTTACTTTTTGCTTCAACAGTCCACTTTAGAAGGTACTTTTTTTCTGTTTGGATTAACTTCTATCTGTAGATCTGATCCAAATTCCTTCTTCTTCCTTGAATTTCACAGACAGATTTTCCGAAGGATCTGACTGCAGTCCTCACAGGTAATTCTCAGCTCCGCCGTCTTACCAGGTGTTTCACCCAGAGTGTGCTTCGGTTTGGTTTCGAGTTCATCAATGTTTTTATGAAACAAAGCCAGTTCATCCTTCATCCACATGCAAGACCCTGTTTTAGCTCCTGATATGCAGAGTGAATCAAGTCCCCTGGGCTTAACTCTGGTCACAGTACAGCAAGAACGGGGGTCTTTGCCTCCTAAGGCCTCGTACATTTAATTAATTAATTAATTTTATTTTGATTGCAAAGTCAGATATACAGAGAGGAGGGGAGACAGAGAAGAAGATCTTCTGTCCATTAATTCACTCCCCAAGTGGCCACAACGTCCAGAACTAAGTCAATCCGAAGCCAGGAGCCTGGAGCTTCTTCTGGGTCTCCCACACGGACGCAGGGTCCCAAGGCTGTAGGCCGTCTTAGACTGCTTTCCCAGGCCACGAGCAGGGAGCTGGATGGGAAGCAGGGCAGCCAGGATATGAACAGCAGCTCATATGGGATCCCGGCACATTCAAGGCGAGGAGGACTTTAGCTGCTAGGCTTCCGCACTGGGCCCTAAGGCCTTGTGTTTAGGTAAATGCATAAGATACTCTATGATTCCTGGAGGGAAGGCATCAGCCCTGCCATCTCTCCCGCATCAAATCTGAACCACTTCCAGCCAACAGCCCTTCTTTGGCCCAGATCTAGTAGATACAATTCAGAGAACGCAATGACATTCCCCTCCTCTTCCTCTTTCTCCTTCCTCCCGGGCTCTCTCTTTCTTCCTTTTTTTTCTGAGTTACATTACAGCAAAATGCTTAATATCAAATATGAAATTTCATAAAGACCCTTAATTTAATGGGAATATAAGGCTATATGCAATGGGTATAAACAATAACTGAACAGGAAAAGGATTATATTATTTATATATAATAAATTATAGGGTAATCACAGATCATTGAAATTATGGCAATCATTGAAATTGCATTCTTAACTATTGGTTTGGTGAAAATATAAAACAAGATTTGTCAAATTATATTTGTAACTGTATTGATACACACAGACATTTCTTTTATGTTTGTTTTTAAAATTGTATGACAAACATTCTATATGTGTCACCTAGTGATATTCCAGTTTTAGTGAAGTTTTTATGAAGAAAGCTTCAACCCTCTTCATCTGTAATTCAAATGTGATCCTTTGTCCTAGTAAAAAGGATGAGCCAGATTACATCATAGTATTTGGCATAAAATCAAGCCCTCCAACGTACAGTTGAATAGTATAATCATCCCAATATTAAATATATTACTTTCTCCCTTTGGAAACATTTCTTTCAGTGGAGATTTTAGTAGCTGATATAGCCAAATACTATAGATATTCAATGATGCAGACCAGCCTGACTTCTACACTGAGTACACAGCTAAGTCACAATTTGAAAGGTTTTCAACCTCCTTTCTTCACTTTTATGGTTCTATTAGGTAGCTGCAAGTTAACCCTTTTGTTTTAAAGTTTTGCCTTTTATGTAGTCGGAAAAGGAGAGCATTAGTTTCTTATAAGAATTATGAAGATTGAAGCTTACTCTGTCAACAAGTTGTTTTATGGAGCTCTGATTGCATTGGCTTTATATCAGATGATTAATGCTTATGTATAGGGAACTGACATATTTGAAAATCATTACTATCACATTTGCTGTGTTTGTTGTTTGTAGTTTGTCTTTATTGGTGCCATTTTTAGAAATACAGCATCTCCAGACCTACAGCATCTAAAAATGAGTTGCTTACAAGAAAAAGTGACTTTTTTGTTATGCATCTTCAAAAAATCAATTGCAATGACTGGAATATAGATTAAAAGGGTTAAATCAGAGCCGATGCATTGTCAGGCTGATAGTTTCAACAGTAAATGAAAAAAAAAGTAGCAAATGGCTTGTAAGGCCAAATAGTATGAATAAATCGAGATAAGTTTAATAGTTATTGCATCAGAAATATTTGAAGGATGTGCAAAGCATATATGCTTGGAGTGATACTACGGTATGATTTATAAAATAGCATTGCCATATACATCATGGAATATAATGCATCCATTAAATTTTACTAAAGAATACTTATAATGAAATCTGACATTTTTATTCATAGGCAGTATAGATTCAATATTCACCATTTTGTGAAAAATACACTAATAGTCCAATTAAAAATAATGACTTTGTGCTTGTTAAGTGCCCATTGATTACTTAAAAACATACTCACTTATGCTGAAAGAATAATTAATAGGAGAATCATTTTGCAGTTCAATTTCCCGATTACAATGCTTATTTCTGCATTTACCATAAAGGAGACCATATTGTCACAAAGCAAAAGCTGTCGCTTCCTGTTTTAACTGCTTTTGCTCTCACCTGCTTCTAGGGACGCTCTGTCCCTCACCTTCCAGCAACAGGCTCTGGCTTAGTGCTAAGACAGGTCATGGCCTCTGAATCCCTGGAGGACCTCACCATGCAAAGCCTTCTGTGATGTGTGCTTGGGAACCTTTGCTTGAATTGGAGTTACTTTTAAAGAGAACTGTGTTTAAATCAACGCAAACAGAATCTTCTATGATGGAATTCAAAATTGTTTGGGGGACTATAATCCATGCCCAATTAATCTACTTATGAATGGATAACAAGAGTTTAAGAGAAGGCATAAAAATGAAGGCAAATAGAGAGAGCCCTAATAAAAGAATTTGCTGATGTTCAATTTCCATTAAAAGGCCAAATCTCATGCATCTGTTGTGGCTCTTTGTTTCCAGGCAATGTAAATTCCTAATTGCTCAAAGGCCTCATTTTGCAATTAGGTGATAGACTGATGCTTTGAGAAAGTGAGAATTAAAATACTTTTGATAATGAAATATCACTGTGTTGGTTTCGCTGCTTTAAAGATACACCAACAGAATCTGTCTTCATTTTGTAGTTTTAATTGAAACAAAACTGTGGGCAGTTGGAGTGGTTATTGAGCTGCTGCTTGGGATGCACTCATCCCATATGAAAGCACTGAGGTTCAGTGCTGGCTCTTCTCCGACTTCAGTCTCCTAAGCTCAGCCACCTGTACTCAAGGCCTGGCTTGAGTTCTCAGTTCCTTGCTTAGACCTGACCCAGTCCTGGCTACTGCAGATATTTGAGAGTCAGCCAGCAGAAGGAATGCTTCTCTTTGTGTATCTCTTTCTCTGTGCCTGTCTGCTTTTCAAATAAAGTAAATAAATATAAGAAAAGATGTTAAACACAAAAGTAAACAAGGCAAATCTCGCTTTGCAATTCTTTGAACAGCCAGGATTCTTGACACAGTGGTTAACCCGGTACTTCTCTTGAAGAATATTGGCAGTGTTTATAGCACAAGGTATCACTCTCACCAAGAATGTGTGAGCCAGGAATTTGCTTTCTCTTTGATGCTCAAATAAAATAATGTCTAAACAATCCACAATGGATGGAATTAGTCAGCCGTGCTAATGAAAATCTACGGAGTATCAGAAAAAATGTCTTTGGCATGCTCAAGCTCTAATCAAGTGCTTTGGATGTCATCTGGGAAAGGTAGGGCTGATATAACTGCTGTTTGGTAAGGGAATGTCAAATCCATTTACTTTTAGGCAAATATGGATAAACAGAAAGTAAGTACTCTCATCTAAAGAATAAAAAACCGGACTACAAAGATTTAAACATAAAACACATAACGCCATAGGACTGGAAAAAGGAAAGCATTTATGCAGGATTGAGAAACACTTGTCATGGAGACACCATCTTTCATATCACTGCCGAATTCTCTCTCATTGTATAAGAGCAATTCATTAGGCCTGTGGCTAACTCTTGAACTTCCGTTTGACAGACTTTTCATCTGAAACTAAAGAAACTGTGCAAATGTTGTCTACACACAGGCCTTACCATTGAAATGAAGTAGTAGAAGCAACTGCCAAAATAAAGTTGCTTTACGCATAAATACATTCAAAATTAAATTGCTAATAATTCTATTCATTGGGAAATTATAAAAATGACTGGATTTATGCTCACTAAAATTATGCATTTAGTAGAGAATATATGAATAGGGTACCTTTGTATAATAACACAGTTTTATTGAGCAAGTAGCTTTGAATGCTTATTGTGCATCCGTCCTTTTGGAGGTTTCTAAGGATAGAATACTGAGCATAAGCTTAAGGTGATAGAGACACACGTCCACATCATTATAGAACTGATTATAGAACAATGGCTACAAAAAGTCAAAAAAGAACATCACAGACACACTCGTCCACTGGATAAACCTCTCGACACATCAACATGGTGCTTGTTTCTGAAGATAGCTGGTAACTGAACAACCTAATTCCAAAAGAAAATATTATTTACTCAATTATTTACCCATGTCCTTCCTGATGCACTCACTCTACAGGAAGTTGCTTTTAAATGAAATTCATATCTATTTTATTCTGTGCCTAAAAACTCTGTTTATGGGATACCACAGGATGTTTCGTTGTAGCTTGTATCATACAATATTCAACATATCTCTCCTACAGTATTTATTATTTCTTTTTATATAAAGACAGTACATTTCTTAAAATTCACATATATGATTTATGACCATAATGATACTACCCATCTGCCTTTTCTCTATCCCTCCTCTTCCTTTATTTTTTCCCTCTTAATTTTTTTAAAGATTTATTCATTTTATTACAGCCAGATATACACAGAGGAGGAGAGACAGAGAGGAAGATCTTCCGTCCATTGATTCACTCCCCAAGTAAACCGCAACGGGCCGATGCGCGCCGATCTGAAGCCGGGAACCTGGAACCTCTTCCAGGTCTCCCACGCGGGTGCAGTGTCCCAGTGCATTGGGCCGTCCTCAACTGCTTTCCCAAGCCACAAGCAGGGAGCTGGATGGGAAGTGGAGCTGCCGGGATTAGAACCGGCGCCCATATTTCCCTCTTAATTTTTGCAATAGCATATGTTTACTTTGCAAAGTCTGAATCCTCTATTAAATCAAAATTCAACAAGAAGAAAATAGAAAGACCACTGTTTTACATGATTATGAACAAGAGCAATAAATTATAATCAACTCTGAAGATACCAATTTCACTTACACACATAACTTTATTTGTCCTCTGTATATTAGAAACCACAAATCAAATAAAACATGGTATTTGTCTTTTCAGGTTTGGTTTATTTCAATAAGCAGAACAGCCCCCAATTACATCCATTTTGTTGTGAAAAACTGGATTTCACTAGATTTTAATGGCTGAGTAGTACTTCATCTCGTACTTATACCACATTTTCTTTTTAAAATTTTACTACTACTTATTATCATTATTTTGTGAAGCAGTTCCATAGGCTCCTGAGATTTCCCTTATTTCTTCCCCAATTACCTCCCCCCTCACTGAGTTCTCCTGTATCATTACCATAATACAGTTCTTCATACGCAGTGCTATTTCCATCATTGTAGGCATGGACAATGGCAGAGAGTCCAGCATCCTATTGTCAAGACATAGTAAACAGTTTCATTGGGAGTCCATCTTTGTCTGGAAGTAGAGATGCATACTGCATTGTATCCTCACATCTGGATATGATAGTCTCCATTATACAGTTACTATCATCCCTTTAAATGAAAAACCACAATACAAAATCAACAATAGGATGAAAAATAGAAATTTGTAACACCATGAAGTTAAATAACATTCTGCTAGATATGATAGTCTCCATTACACAGTTACTACATATCCCCTTAATTGAAAAGCCACAAAAGAAAATAAACAACAGGAAGAAAAAAAAAAGAAATTAACCACACCACGAAGTTAAATAACATGCTGCTGAATGACTAATGTGTCGCTGAAAGAAATGAAAAAGAAAATAAAAACCTTATTGAAGAAAATGCTGCCTCTCTATGATCTTATCTATGTGTAATTGAAAAATTTAATCAGAAGAAAGTGTTTTGAAGTGATGAAACTAACCAAAAAAACCCCATGAAATATAGTTTCTGCTGCTCTTTGTTGGTGAAATGTGTCTCCTGTAAGCAACAAATACATGGATTTTTTTTTTTAATGCAGTCTAACTCATTTTAGGAATGGGTTGTTCATTGATTTAGTTTTCTGTTGTCATTTTGCTGGGATGTTCTCATTTGCCTTTAGTTTTGGTGGGCGCTGTTCCTCTTCTCTGTCAAGAGAACATTTTGTAGGGCAGGTTTGGAAGAGGCAAATTCTTTCAAATTTTCTTTACAGTGGAAGAATTTTATGTCATTTTAAAGACAAAGGCAATTTTATGTCATTTCAAAGACAAAGGAAAGTTTTGCTGGGTATGTTATCCTGGGTTGACAATTTTTTTCTTTTCGAATTTGGAATATGTCACTCTATTCTCTTCTTGCCTGTAGAGTTCCCTGTGAGAGGTTTCCTATGAGTTTAATTGGCAGTCCTTTATATGTCAATTGACTTTTTTCACGTGCACATTTAAGGAAGTTTTGCTTATGTTCGATTGAAGAGAACTTGATGATCATGTGTCTTGTTGAAGACCACTTTTGGTCAAGCCTGTTGGGAGTTCTGTGCCCTTCCTGAATACTGTTTCCCAATTCTTTCTCTAGATTAGGGAAATTTTCCCTTACTATTTCATTAAATATATTTGTAAACCCATCTTCTCATTCTGCACATTCTGGAACTCCCATTACATTTAGCCTTTTAATATTGTCTTACAGTTCTTGAATACAAGTTTTTAACTTAATCCAGATCTGCTTCTAGCTTTTTGTTTGTTTACCCCGATGACAGGAAATATCTTCTAATTTTGAGATTCTTTCTTCTGCTTGCTTCATTCTATTTTGGAGACTCTCCATTGTACTTTTAATTTGCTCCACTGCATTCTTAATTTCTAATATATTAGCTTTCATTTGATTCATTTCTAGTGTGACATATTCCTTGAATTCCTTAATGCTTGATTTTTTTTAAAGATTTATTCATTTTATTACAGCCAGATATACAGAGAGGAGGAGAGACAGAGAGGAAGATCCTGCGTCCGATGATTCACTCCCCAAGTGAGCCGCAACGGGCTGATGCGTGCTGATCCGAAGCCGGGAACCCGGAACCTCCTCCAGGTCTCCCACGCGGGTGCAGTGTCCCAATGCATTGGGCCGTCCTCGACTGCTTTCCCAGGCCACAAGCAGGGAGCTGGATGGGAAGTGGAGCTGCCGGGATCAGAACCAGCTCCCATATGGGATCCCGGGGCTTTCAAGGCGAGAACTTCAGCCGCTAGGCCACACTTCCGGGCCCAATGCTTGATTTTTGTAGTCTCATTGTTGTTAAGAAGTTTTATAACAAGTGTTTTGAATTCTGTATGCCCATATTTCTCTGTCTTCCTCAGTTAACTCTGAGATTTTCAAAGGGTTTTGCTCCTTTGCAGGGGAGTCTTCAGTAGTACTCATTGTGCCTTTGTCTCTTCTTTTGCTCTTGGTCATTGTACTTCTGGTTAGCAGATTCTTCTCCTTGGGGCAGATTTCTAAGCTGTGTCACCCACAGGTCTACAGTTAGATTTTACTTATTGCAGTTGGTACATGGCTCTTTGCAGTCACTTGTGCCACTCCCTTCAGCAAGTTCCAGGTCTGGACTCTTATGTTAGATTTCCACCATGGTCTCCATAGCTCTAGCTCCTGGCTCACCAGTCTCCACTTCCTGTGATATCATGCTGAGGCTTCACCGTTGTCTGTACAACCTTTCTCCAACTTCTGGTTCAAGTAGGTCCCAGGAGAAGAGAGACACCAGGAGTCCTATATAATTAGGTTTTTGTTGGTGGTAATCTTTCCAGAACCTGTTGGCCATTAGGTCTGAGGTCAATGGACGTATTTTGACCTGCACGATGCCAAAGTTGGTATTATTTTCCTATGGGACTAGTGCAATGCACTGAGGTCAGCGAGTTCTCATCAAGCTCAGTGCATATGTAGCTCACTGTTGTCCCTGCAGTCTTAAAGTTTTTCCACACATTTACAATATGGCACCTGATGTTTACACTCCTGGAGTTCTTGATCTGTTGGCCATCAGGTCTGAAGGCTGTCTTGTGTGGAATTTGTAGGATACTACATTGTTGCAGTTCACTGAGCCAGAAATGAGTTCACTACCAGCTCAGTGCATGTGCAGTAGTGTCCATAACCCTTGCCTCCTTAAACAAAATAGTGCCCAATACAGCTCTAGGAGGCAGACTGGGTTGTGAAATCCATTCTGTTCCCACAGTGCCCATCTGGAATCTGTTACTCTGTCTCTGCTCTTGGTCAGACCAAACAGACCGGCAGGACAGGCCGTTCTTTGTCTGGGTTAACCTCTGGAACTCCCAGTAAATGTCCCTTCCCACCTGGTTGCTGGTGTAGTTCTCGCTGCTGGTGAGATTCAGAGAAGCACTTGCTGAATGCCACTGGAGCATCAGTCACTGCAGCATCACACCGTTGTGTCTGCTGCTTTCCTGTGTCTGTCAGTCTCCAGGTACCCCTCTGCTGTTGTTCTGTCCTCTCCTATTTCCTGGAATGTGCCCTCTCTGCTTCATACTAATATTTCTCCATCTGTTTAAAAGTGTCCTTACCCTATTCTGCCACATTTTCTTTATTCATTCATGATTTGATGGACATGTGAGTTGATTCCATAACTTAACCATTGTGAATTGAGCTGATGTAAACAACGGGGTCAAGTAACTCTTTCATATATTGATTGCATTTCCTTTGGACAAAGTCCAAGAGTGTAATGGATGGGTTATATGGTAGATCTGTTTTCAGGTTTCTAGGAAATCTCTAGCTTGTTAAGCATAATAATTGTATTAGTTTGCATTCCTAATAACAGCAGAGCCAAATATACTTTCTCTCTGCATCCTCACCAGCACTTATTTTTTACCTTTTGAAGATGGGCTCTCTAACTTGGATGAAGTGAAGCCTGTTTGGTGGTTTTATTTCACTTCCCAAATGGCTGGTGATACTGAACATCTTTTCATGTCTCTGTTGTCCATTTGTATTTCTTCCTTTGAAAGTATATGGTCACGTCCTTTGTCCATTTCTAAACTGTGTTATTTATTTTGTTGTTGTTGAGTTTCCTGAACTTCTTCTGTGTGTTTTAGATATTAATCATTTATCATTGTGTAGCTTACAAATTTTTTTCCCACTCTTGATTTGTACTGCATTTTGTTGAGTGGTTCTTTGGCAGTGCAAATGATGTTAGCATGATATAGTATCGGTTGTCTCTTTTTGCATTTATTGCTTGTGTTTCTGGAGTCTTATGCAAGGAGTCCTTGCCTATGCTAGTGACATAAAACTGTTTCCCTTATGTCTTACTCTAGCAATTGGGTTATGTAAATGTTTTATTCTATTTATGTCTACTGTATGTGAGGTATTCTGCTAATTCCACGCTTTCAGTGGAGTGGTTACATACAGTTTCAGAAGAAAGAGAACACGTTTTTTTGTTTTTTTGTTTTTTAAAGATTTTATTATTATTGGAAAGCCGGATATACAGAGAGGAGAGACAGAGAGGAAGATCTTCCATCCGATGTTTCACTCCCCAAGTGAGCCGCAATGGGCCGGTATGCGCCAATCCGATGCCGGGACCAGGAACCTCTTCTGGGTCTCCCACGCGGGCGCAGGGTCCCAAGGCTTTGGGCCGTCTTCTCCTGCTTTCCCAGGCCACAAGCAGGGAGCTGGATGGGAAGTGGAGCCGCCAGGATTAGAACCGGCGCCCATATGGGATCCCGGGGCTTTCAAGGTGAGGAGTTTAGCCGCTAGGCCACACCGCCGGGCCCAGAGAACACGTTTTTTAAAGATTTATTTGTTTTTATTACAAAGTCAGATATACAGAGAGGAGAGACAGAGAGGAAGATCTTCCGTCCATTGATTCACTCCCCAAGTGAGTGGCTGCGACGGCCAGTGCTGCGCCAATCCGAAGCCGGGAACCTGGAACCTCTTCCAGGTCTCCCATGCGGGTGCAGGGTCCCAAAGCTTTGGGCCGTCCTCAACTGCTTTCCCAGGCCACAAGCAGGGAGCTGGATGGGAAGTGGCGCTGCTGGGACTAGAACCAGCACCCATATGGGATCCCGGCGCATTCAAGGCAAGGACTTTAGCCGCTAGGCCACGCCACCGGGCCCAAGAGAACACATCTTTTAAGAATAATAAAATTCTTAGCTCTCTCTTTGTTGCCATTCTTTATCTCTCTCTGCACTCAGTTTTCCTACTGTTAATGAGATGCAGCGCAGGTCTCAATGGAACAGACAAATGTCTATTGGTCCCTGGACTTAGTCCTTCCAAAGAGAACTGACTTCCATTTTGCATCTTCCAGTTCATTTCTGCTCTTACAGTTGCAAAGGTGAATTAGGATGAGCCACTCAGAGCAGTGGGACTCAGAGTGGCTCTAAAATAAATCTTTTTTTTTTTTTTTTTTATTTTTATTGGAAAGGCAGATTTGCAAAGAGAAACAGAGACACAGATCTTCCCATCTGTTGGTCTAGTCCTCAAATGGCTGGAACAACTGCAGCTGAGTTGGTCTGAATCAAGAAGCCAGAAGCTGCTTCAGGGTCTCCCACACAGATACAGGCTCCCAAGATATTTGGCAACCCTCCACTAATTTTCCAGGCCATAAGTAGGGAAACAGATGGGAAGTGGAGCAGCCGGGACATGAACCGGCGCCAATATGGAACACTGGTGCTTGGAGGTGGAGGATTAGCCAGTTGAGCCTGTGCAACAACCTCTGACATAATTTTTAAGCTAAGCGATAAAAGAGAAGTGTTTGTTCCTGACACAACAAACACAATAAACAATAAACAAATAAACACATGGCATTTATGATAGTAGTTTGGTGACACAATAAACAAATGGCATTTATGATAGTAGTTTGGTGAGTCCGAAGTATTCCAAAGAAGGTGTCCAGAAAATTCAGTATGGAATGTGGGGAAGGAAGGGTACTTTGATCAATGATAGAATGTTTAAGGAGTTATTGTACACAGCAAGGAAGAAGCAGAAGGGGATTTAGTATGAATAAACTTAGGAGTTCCTATGAAGTGGAGAATTTTAAATTTTATGGTGTTTTACTTTGGAAAGATCAGAATGGATTCTGAGCATTAAAAGAATGTAAAACACCTTCACATTATGAGAAATTGCTCTTACCTGTTCCAGAGCTGTGATGGTGAACACAGAAAGAATTACTGTCCTGGAAAACTTGCAGAAAGTAAAACCAGCACAGGTATTGTTCAAGGAAGGATCATAGTGTGATTTAGATATTCCTGAAGAAATTGTATCCCTAAGCACTGTAAACAGACCTCTGGAATGCTATTGTTACTGACTCATTTCCTGTATTCTTTGCTCTGTGTTATGTGTTGTCAGCTAAGCATCATCATGATCTCATTGCATTGTAGGGGCAAAGCCAGAAGTTGTATGTCCCAGGATCTCTTTCTCTTTGCGGTCCCAGATTACTTTTCCATTAAGAATTCTTGTGTCTTGGAAGGTGGAAAACTTGTCAGCATTCTCTGGAGACAATGGCACTTAGAGGTATGCAAAGGTGAGATGTGAGTTACTTTCTAGAGTGACCAAAAGGGCCCCTGTCATCATAGTTGCAAGGTGAAACAGTTGGTGCAAAGTACTTAGCAGTTTCCCGGGAAGCTTTTAAGAATCCCCACTTTTGGATGCCTCTGTTGGACATTGTCAGTTAGACTTCTCTGACTGTTGCTTCTTCCGCTTTTCCAAACATTACATAATTCCCTAATTCCTAGATTGAACTTTGTATATCCAAATTAATCGACCAGTGTCCATTTTTGATGGAAGTCTGACTGACACAGATTTCCACTGCATAAGTGTTCCCAAGGGGAAAGATGACTAAAAATTAAATTTTCAATTAGTTTTTTTTTTTTAGTGGTGTTTGCTTTAAAGAAAGCAAAAAAAAAAAAAAAAAAATCACTGATGGAAATCACATCATGGTGATTTACATCACAAAATGAGGAAAAACTCTTTTGTATGACCTTCAGCTGCCTGGAGTCAGTTTATGGAAGTTGAGATTTGAACTCACAAATTTGCTGTACTAACTGAACCTTATGCTGCATTAAAAAACATGGATGGATGGCTGAAGGCTTATGAACTGGAGAACTTAGAGAAGTTTAAAACTGCATTTATTTATTACTTTCCCTAGATTTATTGAGATACGGCTGATGTAAAAGATTTTTACATTGAAGGGCAAACAAGTTTTAAATTACAAATACATTTTGAAATGATTGGCAGAGTGAAACTAACATCTCTTTTAACTTACTGATGCACATGGGATTTCCAGAATTTATTCATCCTGCCTCACTAAAGCCTGTACCCTTGGACCAACTCCTCGCTATTTCCGTTCACCTGAAGCCCCTGCCACTGCTGTTGCACTCACTGCTTCTGTGAGTTCAACTTTTCTAGATTTCACTTACAAGTAACACAATGTGGTGTTTATCTTTTTGTGTTTACATCATATCCCCCAGGTTCATCCATGTGTTACCAACGACAAGCCTCCTTATTTTTCAAGGCTCGCTGAAATTCCATTGTGTATATCTTTACCATATTTTCTTTGCATATTCATCTTGATGGACACTGGGTTGATTATACTTCTTGGCTATGTGAACAGCAGCACAGTGAACGAGGGAATGCAGCTAACACTGAGGTCCTGATTTCATTTTCTTTGGGTATAGAACTAGAATTGAGACTGTTGGATCATGTTGTTTATTTCTAATTTTCTGAGGAGCCTCCACATTGTTTTCCATAATGACTGAACCAATTTAAATTCTTAGAACAGAAGATTCCCTTTTCTCCATATCCTTGTCAACATTTACTTTTTAGTATTATTTCTGTTAAAAGTTATCCTAGTAAGTATGAGGTGCTCTCATTGTAAACTACTGATTTGCATTCCCCTTACACATTTTTTTTTTACAATGACATGCTTTTAGTTTATTTTATATTAGCAATCTCAATCCTCCACCAAATAAGAAATTCAACAAGAAGTAAGAAGAAAAATCACTGCTTCTCAACTGTTTAGATAAGGGCTGTAAGAACAATCAAATCCTCAACGCCATGGTGAGGAGTGACTAATCTTTGTGTCCCACCCAGCAAGGCATGAGCCAATCCACGCCAGCTCTTTCCTGTCAGATTCCAAGCTCTACTTTTTGTTGTTTGTCTATTTATTTTAGGTTTTTTTAGTTTGTTTGTTTGCTATGAGGGGTTTTCAGAGCGAGGGAGAGTGGGGGTCCAGAGGTGGATGGTATACGTTTGCAAGGAAAGAATCTTGATTGAATTTGAACTGTAATACTGCATCAAGGTGGAGGAATCCACCAGAGGGGAGGGGCGTGGGGAGGGGTGGGGTGATTCCCAGAGCCTGTGAAACTGTCACATAATGCAAAATAATTTAAAAAAAATCAAATCTCAGAATTTCAGTTGGAGTGACAGCATTTACATCAGAAACCCTCTGATTTCTCAGGGCTTTTGCATGGGCCTGAGATTACATCGTTCATGTATTTGGTTCTCAGACTCGCAGGCTTGCACTGAATCATGCCATTTGTATCCCTAGGTCTCTAGCTTACAATGAGCCTGTCATAGGACTTCTCCACCTCCATAACCCCCTGAGCCAGTTTACCCACTAAATGTCTTCTGTTTTGTATCTATCATCTCTAGCTATCTATCTTTCTCTCATCATCATCATCACTACCAACATGGTCACGAGCATCTCTCATTTGCCTGTGTATACTATTGGTCATATCTCTTCGGAAGAACTTGAGTAATACAGATAGTGTGGATGCTTTAATGACACTAATTCTTCTACTTCATGAAGTTCCTTATCATTTATTTGTACCTACTCAAATTTATCTCACATATATCTTAAAATTTTTCATGTATTAATCTTCTACCACCTTGGCCAAATTTATTCCAAAATTTTTGATGCTATGATCTATCTATCTATACATATATATAACTTCATTTAAAGTAGTTGATTGTGAATATGTACAAATCCTACTGTTCTTTGTATATGAAATTTACATAGTGTAATTTTGCTGAAATAAGTTAAAAGTAGTAACATTTTTTTGTCAAGGTCTTTAGGGTTCTTATTGCACATAGTCCCCAAATTATATCTTGCTTGATGTGATCATTCACATTTAAATTGAATGATAGTGATATCAATTCAGCAAAAAGAGTATGCCGTATTTTGAATGTTGGCATTTACCTGGGCTAGTGATACAAAACTTTTCAGTGATGCAAAGTATGTAATGAAGTTCAACAATTAGTACTCTACAGTGTCTGTAGTGTTTTCGTACTGCAAAGGAAAGATCATTGGTAGGTTATATGCTTAAGAAGAATCATTTATTTGAGAGGCAGACAGAGTGAGAGATAGGGAGAGGAAGAGAAGAATGAGAGAGAGAAGTGGTTTCTGTGCATTGATTCTCTTCCCAAACAGTGGCAACAGCTTGGATTGGGCAAAGCTGAGGCCACATATCAGAAAATCTGAGTCTCCCCCATCGGTAGCAGAAGCCCAAGGACTTGAGTCACTTTCTACTGCTTTTCTAAGGACCTTAGCAGGAAGCTGGACTGAAAACAGAACAACAGGAACTTGAATCACGACTCGCATGCGGGATTCAGGCATTGCAAGTAGCCCTAACATTGGCTTCAAAGATTTGTTAAATATATTTTATGATAATTGTAACTTAGGATGGGTTTATCGGTATGTTACCCTAACCTAAGGCACTTTTACAAGGTCATGTCATCATTGAATGGAGATCATTTCTCATATGCTTTCAGTGAATGTTTTTCTTTTGCTTGGCTACATGCTCTTGGTAGGACTTTAGTCCTATATTGTCCAGAGTAAAAACCTAAGCTCTTTCTTATTTTAGAGCAGAAACTTTTGATTTTTTTTTTTTTTACTATTCAGGACATTGTTAATTATAAACTTGTCATATTTGGTCCTTCTGGTGTTGTGGTATTTTTATTCTATACATGATTTACCAACAGTTTGTGTGTGTGTGTGTGTGTGTGTGTGTGTGTGTTGAATTACGTCAATGCTTTTACTTGCATCTTTTGAGATTATCATATGATTTTTATCTCTCCGTTTGTCAAATGAGAGGGATATGTCGAATTTTTGTGTATATTGATTTACTATTGCATTCTGGGAATAAATCCTAGTTGATTATATTGTAGAATCTTAAATGTGCTACTGATTTCAATTCACAAAATTTTCTTGGGAATTTTTGTGCATATGTTAATGAGAGATATGTCTTTACTTTTCTGTTCTTGTATTATCTTCATATGGTGCTGGATTTGTAAAATATTTGTGAAAGTACTCCATTCTTTTCCCTTTTGGAAGAGTTCAAGGATTGGTATCAGTTCTTCATTAAATAATGTTGTGTGAAATTTACCAATGAAACCATAGTTTCTGGGCTTCTCAAAGTTAAAAGTCTTATGATAAAGATTGTCTCTTTACTCATTATTTAGATTTTTTTCTTTGTCAATCACTCCTGATAGGTTATGTGTTTCTAGGAAACTATTAATTTCTTCCAAGTTATTTTATCTGTTGCTGTATTAATATCATGGCCCTGGGTATTTATGTTATGTAAGTTTCATTCTCTCTTATTTATAATTTTATTTGGAGATCATTTGCATTCTTTTGATCATGCTAAATGTTTGCAAGCTTTTTAAAAAAATAATGTGTTCACAGATAAAATTCTTATTTTTGTTTATTTGCAAGTGTTTTTCTTGTTTAATTTTCATTTATTTCTGTCTGGATTTTCAAAATTATTTTCTTCCGTTAATATTGTGCTCAGCTTCTTTTTAAACTTGCTTGAGATGTAATTTTATATTGATTATTTAAGATTTTTCTTTTTTCTTATTTAGACTTTCATCACTATAAACTTTCCTTTTTGCTTTCTACTGCATCGCATAAACTTTGACAGGCTGTTTTCTATTTTTGTTTTTCTCAAGGTATCTTTGTATTAACCTTTTGATTTATTCTTGAAGTCTTGGATTATTTATGGAAGAATTAATCCCCACACATTTGTGAAAATTATGGAATATGATCAGAAAAGATATTTGATGAGATGTTGATCTTTATAACTTGTTAAGACATTTTTTGTGGCCTAAAATATAGTTTATCCTGAATAATATTTGTGGGTACTGGAAAAGAATGTGTGTTCTATTGCTTTTTGTAGAAATGTTCTCTATGTGTCTGTTAGGTGTATTTGGTATACAGTGTCGTGTAAGTCCAAGGTTTCCTTACTGATTTTCTGTCTGGGTGATCTATCCAATGTTGAAATTGGGTACAGAAGTTCCTTAATATTATGACATTGTTGTCTACCTCTCCCTTAAGCTCCATTAATATTTGTTTTATATATTTAGGTGATGCAACATTTGATACATACATATTTACAATTTTTATCTTCTTAACAAAGTGATCCTGTTGCCATTAAACGATGACTTCCTTTACATCTTTTGTTAATTGTTGCCTTCAAGTCTGTTTTGTTTGCTATGGGTAAAACCACCTTGTTCTTTTTTTCATTGCCATTTGTATCGAATGTCCTTTTTCATTCCTTTACCTCTAGCTTATATTTACTGTTGGTGTTTAACCTATCCTCAATCTGTAATAAAGTGAATGTTTTTCTCCAACTGTGCAGTTTGTCTATTGCTTTTGGTTGGAGACAAAATACATTTGCATTAAAAGTGATTATTTGCTGGTAAGAAGTTATCACTTTCATTGTATTAACCATCGTCTGTTCTGCAGTCTGTCAATTTACTCTTATTTTACCTTCCTTTTTGGTAGATTGTTTTATTAGTATGCCTTTGTTTATCTCTACGTAAAAATACATATTTATTTGATAGGCATTTGGTTCATTCTCATACATGATGAGTGATTACATAGAGAAGTAGAGAGTTAAACAGAAGGTGAAGTTAAAATAATTGAAACTGTCTCACAAATTGCCTTCCAAGGACGTATCTTCAATGGATAGGATTCCCTATCTTGTTTCTTACCCCTTGTGATCATAGTAATCACAACTATATCAAGTCTCCATTTAGATTCCATCAACCATTCAGATTAAGAAATTGGGGTTTAAATATCTGCATGAGTAGTAGACAAGTCCTACGCAATCCATAACATATGGAACATTCTGTATCTCGTCTTCATTTTTGTTGGGTATTGTAGCATGAATTGACAGGTTTCCTTCCTGCCTTCACCAGCCTTTTTGAGTGTTTGATATCATCCCACTCTTTCCTGGCCTGCAAGATTTCTGCTGTGAAACTCCTTGGTAGGCTTTCAAAGGTTCTGTTGCTTTTCGGGTGGTCTAACTCTATAATTCTAACAGGATATATGTCAACAGTTTAGGTGAGTGTGTTTAGGAGGGGTGTGCAGAGAAATCTTCCATACCCCAGTTAGGAGTAACTAATCTTTGTGTCCCAACCAGTGAGGTATAAGTGCATCCCCGCTAACCGTTTCCTGTCTGGTTCTAAGCTTTCCTTGTTGTTCTCTGTCTATCTATTCTCGTTTTGTTTGTTTGTTTGTTTGTTTGTTTTGAGGGGTCTCTGGAGTGCTCCTGATGGTTATTACGAGAGGGGGTGGGGACCCAAAGTTGGAAGCAAGCAAGGACCAGAGAAAGCTCCTCTCCCTAGTCCCGAAGGAAGTTTACTGTTCTTCTGTTTCTGCGGACCACTCAGGGATCCTGGTTGTTGTTCCGATGACCTTGGAACCTGCAAGGCAGGATTTGGGCTTCTTCCATCCCATGTGGTAGATCCAAATGGGGGTGATTGACCTCAGAGTTCTTGGTCTCCAAAGGCACTCCATTTCCCCGTGGTCTCCTTGGCAGTAGGGATGTAGTCCTCGGTGCTCCTTGGTGAGGATCTGGGAGTCTTCAGGATTGGGATAAAAGCCTCTTCCTTTCCGCCTGCTCCACTCTGGGGTCAGGTTCAGCCAGGTTCAGCGAAATCATGCTTCAATGCTATAAACTGCTAAAGACTAAAATTAAAATAGGCATGAGACAGCTGAATAGCAATCTAAGCCATTTTAAGGTGTATAGAATACAGTTGAATGTAAACCAAAATTGAAATGTCTATGAAGAAATCACAGGTTGTGGTTGAGAACCTGCATTTTCCTATTAACATATTGGTTAATCAATACCATGTCAATTAATGCCATAATGTTGTAAATGGTTGGAAATATTATGTTGGGGCTTTTAATTGATTGGGATGATACTCTGCTGGCTCTACCTTCAGACCAGAGATGGTCTCACCAAGAAACCATTGAACTTACCAGGACAATAAGATGCTGGACTTTATGCTTGGTAAATACCTCCAATGAAAGAATGTCAACGGAATTTGAACTATGGAAATGCAACGAGGTGGAGCAATCCGCTATGGGGGGAGGGTTTTGGGAGGGGCGGGGGGAATAACAGTGCATAAAAAATGTATCACATAATGCAATGTAATTAGTTTAAAGAAAAAGGAAATACAATAAAAATATATATTAAAAAAAAAAAGGTTCTGTTGCATGTAAATGAAGCCTTTCCTTCTGCTGTTATCATTCCCAAGATCACAGATGAAGGAGATACTTAAGTGTCAGGGAAAGGATAGGGAAGCTCATTGGTATCAAGGCCTAGAATTGCTGAATTAAATAAGAACACATCAGGCAAGAACAAATTTTGTAGGCTCATCTTTCCCTAGCCATGCATTCAGTTTGCTGACTAACTTGTGTTTCCGTCCCAGTAATGATTAGCTATTTTCCTTTACCCTGAAATAGGATGGGCATTGTCACCTCTTGTCTAGTCTTACAAGCAGGACCCTTTGGCTGATTCAAGGGAGCCTTGAGAAGTGGGACTTAGTGTAGGCTAAGGGAGGAATAAAACCTGTTGTCATGGTGGAGCAACTTGTATTTGTTATTCCTGTTAATTATTATTTTTCTTTGTCTTTCCATAGCTTTGGCAAAGACGAACTCCTGCCAATTGCTTTTAGTTTGCTCAGCTCCCGATCTGAGTGACACCTGGCATTGAAACTGAACGATTTATTGATAGGTTTCATTTATAAGAGTACCAGAAGGTGTAGTAAACCACCAAAATGACACCACTAATCCCACAGTCTATTATCTTTTACAATGGGAAGCTTAGAACCCAAGTGAATATGGCTGCCACAAGCTGAATTTTGTGATAGGCTTGACTCTATCAGATCCAGTGGGCAAAAATGAATTTAGGAATTAGAAACTTGAGGACGAATGTTTGAAGCTGTAGAGAAACAGAAATAGCTTAGTGAAGCATTGCATTCCCTAAAGGATCAATAATGGACAGTTTCTTCTTTGTAGTGAAGAGGGGCCTGGTAATATCTTCTTAGGTCAATGAGTGTCTTGTGAAGCTCGGGGCACCGAGAGTCTTGGATTGATTAGTTATTGGGAAAAGAATTCAAATGTTGGCATTCAGAGGAAAAATTGGTTTAGGATATATAGAGGTAAGAATTCAGGGTTAAGAAAGCAAGTTAAAATTGCATGGAGCATTCAGGAATCTAGTATTAAAAGAGAAATATGGCTCATTGGTATAGTAGAATCTGCATTAAATAACAGGGGGTCAGGAACAGTTGTTGGGCTGATCATAGTGCTTCACCTTCGAGGCTGGGTTGCAGACAGGCCTTCAATTCCTAGAGATAATTGCTGGGAGTTACATGTGATTCCTTAGAGAAAAAGGGGAACTGGATGGGATGCTGATGCAGGGCTTCAATTTCAGTAAAACTAAAAATGTGTGAAGCTGATCTACAAGGCAAGAACTTGTTCACAAAATAAGGTAGTACTTCAGGGAAGGTGTTCAGTGTAGCAGCTAAGACACCCCTTGAGACGCCTGAATCCAAGTTGGATTTCCAGCCAAACCTACGCTTCAGCTACCTGCTCATGTGCACCCTGGGAAGCAGCAGATGACGGCCCAGGTAGCTGTGTCTCTGCCACACAAGGAAAGACACAGATTGAGTTCTGAGTTCCTGGTTTTGTTTTTATCTGATCCTGGCTGTTGCATGCGTTTGAAGAATGAGTCAGGAAATGGCAAATCTGTCTCTGAATCTCCCTTTCAGATAAATAGTTGTTAAAAGGACCAAGGCACAGGCCTTTTAATCATCTAGTATATTGATATATCAAAGTGTGTGTGTGAAAGAGAGAGAGAGAGAGAGAGAGAGAGAGAGATAAAGGATGATATACAAAGCTGGACACAAAATCGTGACAATAGCGCTTTTTGTTCAGCTGTCTGAATGATGAAATAAATCATAGTAATCATTTTACATGATTTATTATTATATAAAAAATAAATGTTGCAACTGAGCAAATAAAAAAGAGGACACTCCTACACTGGGACTATATTGGTCAGAGAAGCACTCTCCAACAGGATATACTAGAAACTAGACCCAGTTGGACATGTGGAGTTTTGATAGACTAGTGGTGAGAGTGCATACTGGGTGGGAGGAAGGCCTTGGAAAGGGGAGTGGAGGCATAAGGACTTTGGCACATTAATGAGAAAGTCATTTTGGCTGGCGTGGAATGTTTTTGTAGCAGAGCAGCATGGATGAAGCCAAATGAACTCATGGAGTTCACATGCTGCATTTAAGTCATCATTACTGACTGTTCTGTTAGATTTTGATGTTGATTCTTTCACAGTTACTTTCTGTTTGCTTTGACTTCAACTGAAAATTAGATGAGATGAGGAAATTCTATGCGATAAATACATGAACATTTTGGGTGTATTGATTTCTAGGAGTAGTATTTTCAATCTCACAAAGGAATTTCTGCTTAATTTTTTTATGACAACTATTAAGCTAATACAAGGTAAAGCTAGAATTTGAACCTACATATCTTTTATAAATTCATTCTCTCCAATATAAACATGACCTTTTATATGTCCATTCTCCTGCTGCTTAAGCTGAACTTTGACGTATCAGTATAATAAACTGGGTTCTTAAATACTTCAAGCATTCCTTCAGGTATTTTCAACGTCAAAATATGTGAAACTACAAAAGGGATACATATGTTTATGCTTGGCTTGAATCTAATTGTACAAGAGTATTAAGCTTTGTTTTCTGTTGCAAGAAGCTGTCAATGAGTGAATGACATTGCATATACACCGATTCCTACCAGGTGACAGGTGACAAAGATTGACTGTCTAAGTGGGTATTCCAATGGGTGCTGAAGTGGGAATGATGCATGCATAAGGAGTGTGTGGAGGGATGAGGTTTCCTTTGACAATGACAATTAGTCAACTGGATCTACTTTACGGACAACAATGTGCAAAAAGTGAGAGCACAGCTAGCAGAAACTTACTTTTTACCTGGAAGGTGGGAGTTCAATCAGAGTGCACAGGTAGGATTACTATCTTTAAAGTATTGCCAAAGGCAATATGACCTATATGATAATTTCCTCTCTACAAAGGAGGAATTATAATGCTCCTTGTGATTGTGCCTGTGAGTGTGTGCGTGTGTGTGTGTGTCTTTCAAAGCTAGCAGAGAAAAGACAAGTAAAGCACTACAAGGCAACATAAATGATTTAAGATGCAACGATTTTGCCAGGGAAACATTCAAGACGGAGTCTAATCCTTTAATCTAACCCTAGTCCCTTTAAAAGCTTTGAGCTAGGAGTTGACTCAGCATGTCAGTGCCAAGAAGATCCATTGACCCTGAGTTCAGTGCTGAGAAATTGAGAAATGTTCTTTTTAATGTCTATTCAATAAATACAGCAGCCACCTTGCAAAGGGCTGCACAATCCACTTCAAATCCATTATGGGATGTTCTTGTGGGCTGACAAGTTGTCCTGAGACAACAGTGACCATGAGATGAGGTTAACCCTTCCTGTGGAATGTAAATCATCAGAGCCACTGCCTTTACTGGCTCACCTAAGACCTTGAAAAGAAGAAGGTATTTGCATTGATATGAGTACCCCATGGCACGCATCACCCTCCAGACGAAGGATACTTTTTGAATGCACAAACTCATACACAGAGATATACATATAATAACCAGAAGCTGAGTTTTTAAAACAAAAATAATGACAAAAAGACAGCTGATCAGATCTTTCCTCTTCCCTGTAGGCTTCTTTCATCTGCTTTGGTCTTCAGCAATCTCTGCCATAGTGCCTATGAACACTGTGGCTATATTTATGAAATTCATATCAAGAGATGTAATCTGATAACGGATAGCTGTCCTAATAATAGGTTAAGAGAGAAATCCAATAAATGTCATTTGGGTCCTTGAATATCAGACTTTTGCACACATTTAATGCTTATGAGACAAATGGGAGAAAATATTAAAAAATTAGACAATTTAAAAAAAGTATAATGGTTGGTAACTGTCCTTCTATGAGACCAGAGGGAAATGTGACCTAGAAATAAACCAACCAAGGAATTTCTTGAGAGTTGGGTCAAACCAAGTCTAAGAATCAGTGCTTTGGAGTCTTTGAATTGTAAGAATTTTCTTGAATAAAATCATTTGCTTCAGAGCAAATGGTAGCCATTATGTAAATAGTTGCGGATTAGTATGTTAGCTTGTTAACAAGTGACATGACATTAATCAACAAAGAGTATTCATACTCTCTCTCTGCTTATTGAACACCGTCTACCTTCAAAGAGTATTACAAATTAGAATAGAACATTGGATACTGAGGAAAAGGGAGATTTGCCCAAAGTACTTTCCTTGGAATCAATGTTTTAGAAATGTGTAGCTGCTATTTGGAATTTGTTGTTATTGTTAAATCAGTGTGCAAAATATTCAACAAAACATAGAAATTGTTTTATCAGAACCGCTCTCCAACTGTAACTTTATGCTGATTATCAATCTCAAAAGTTGTGAAAACCATGCAATGATTTACCAACTTTAAACCTTGAAGTACTTAGTTTTTAAATGAATATCTTGGAATCTACCTTTTGTAGACCATGACTTAAGGAGTGCTTTCCATTAAATTCAAGCGGGATGTCTTTTTCAAAGCAAATAGAAGGATCTTTCAGTCACCCTAGGCTTTCTCCTTTGTCTATGAGAAGGTATTAGTAATTTGCTCAGTGGACTTTGAGGAGACCAGATTTATGCCTCCCAACAGGGTAAAGGGACTTCCACATCCAGATTGCTGGTGTTGGGAAACGTGAGCTCTGGGGACAAGGAGAGGGTATAAGCATCCAGGGAATATAGGAGCAGAAAAAAGTGACTCCTTGGCTTTGCCCTTCTCCATTTCTGCCTTGCTTCCTCCTGGGTCTGTTTCGATCGGGGGTAGACCAATGTGCGTGGGTCTTGGCTGTCTGTATGCAAGATGGAAGTGATTTCTGCTCCTTCATTTGTACTTCAGTTGCTTCTCCTTGCACAGCTGCTTGCCCAAGGACAGAGATCATGTGATCCGTGTTTAAACTGAAGCTTTCTCCTCCTTGTAGAGGATGAGTTGTCTCTCTTGTCCTAATCAACACAACTGAGAAGGTGTTGGAGAGAATGGGTATGTGCTATATTCCGTGTTTCAGGTTTGAAGCTAGGAATTTCACACACTGACCATTCAGGAAGGTATTATTTCCCTCAGAGTTTACCTCAATGACTTACTCTAGGAAATGAAGCTAGTAAGTGGTGAAAAAAATTGAAATCAGATGAACTTGACTCCAAATTCCTCTGTACAGCAAGACAGCTGTGTACAGCATGCTTTGGCAGGTAACATTTCTGTGTGCACTCTTTAATTTGGATTCTGATATACATGCTTAAATCAGCTTTCAGATACAAAAACAGAGAGGATGATTGCTTGTGTAAGGTCTTGGGGCAATTGAAACTCTCGAAGATCACTATTCTAAACTAGGGTTACATTTCCAGTCTCAAAACTGAAAATAGCTTAAGTAGATTTGTGTTATTTTCTGTTTATTCCAAATGAAAACTACAAGAGAAAAGAGTGAGTTGATCAGCTTCAGTGTTACATACAATGTTAACAGTATGAGAATTATTGCTTCGGTTGATTCTCCATAATCTTACAAAACTGGGCCTGTTAATATCTGCATTCTGGAGAAGAGATAAAAGAGGTTTAGAACATTTAAATCAAGAGTGTTGGAGTTTGTACTCAATCCGCTTTTGGAAATGCTTATTTCTTTGAAAGGTAGAACTACAGAGAGAGGGAGACAGGGAGAGACAGCCTGAAAGAGAGTGAGAAAGCACACTTCTATCCATGTGTTCACTGCCCAGATGGCCACAACAGCCAGGGCTGGGCCAGACTGAAGCCAGGGACCTGCCTTGGTGACCATGTGGCACGGGGTCTGATTTTGCAGCTGCCCCATGACCCATGGAGCCCTCATCCTCTGAAATGCCACATGGGTGGCAGTGGGGCAAGTGCTTAGGCCATCTTTGTGCTGCTTCCTCGGGCACATTGGTACAAAATGCCCTTTCAGTTCTAGAGACCCAGCTTTCACCCTACCGTCGGTCGGCCTCTCAAATGAAACCTCACCATCAGGACTTCCCATTCTCTCACTGATACAGTCATGAACTGTCAAAAGATATGGATGCAAAGTGAGATCAAATCAATAACCCGAATACTTTCTCCAGGAGACAAATCACGTGTGTGCATGTCAAAATATATGGATGTGTGAGTGCAGGGTCACAGATGGAAGCACAGCATCCTCTGTGTTGAAAAGTTCATTTATTTTACAACTGTAAGGTGAGTTTCTTGGTAGGTCCTCTCTCTGTGGCTTTTGCTCATATTGAAGTAAAATCCTGTCATAAGTCTGTCTCTTTATATCAGAGTCCTGGTGAGATTTTTTTTTTCTGATTGATTAAGAGCAAGCATCTATGCCTGTATCAGAACTGCATATTGTGAATGGTGTGACAACTCCGTGTATCACCCAGGGATTCCGTCATTGCAATAGCAAGAGAGTCCCAGATTGGATTGCACCTGAGCAATGACAATTCAGTATTGATGTTCATGTGACACTGGAAGCTACTGTAACAATCTTTATTTTATCTGTGGCTTTTGCTCTCGGGCTTGAGTTGAGCCCCACAGGGTTACCACGATAATCAACACCTCTAATTAGCACTTAGAAGTGTCTAGCTCCCAAGGCTGTCATTAGAACACAAGCTTAGTGTGCAAAATACTGAAGCTGTTGCATTTCCCAAGTAAAATCTTCCTCTAAAGCCTATGTCATGGATTCTTTTCAATATTCTGCTGGCAGGAGCCCCACCACCCTGTCTCCCTTGCCTAGTTTTTTTTTCCTGCTTGCTTCATTTCAGAGGATGAGAGCTCCATGGGTCATTGGGCAGCTGCAAAATCAGACCCTGTGTCACATGCCAGGTTCTGCTCACTAAGGCAGGTCCCTGAGTCAGGGTGTCTACCAATTCTCCATTGCAATGCACTAGATAATAATTTGTGTAATGTTCAACACATAACGCAGTAGCAGAGCCTCCCTCCCTGTATTCCTCCATCTCATTTTCCTTTTACAAATGAGATGAAGGAGAAATAGCTGAGCACTTGCTTGTGCCTCTGTACTCAGTAGGCCCAGGGGAGCACCCTTCCCCCAGCCAAGTGGTAAGAGGCAGCAGGATAGCTGTTTAGTGGAGGTTTGATGTTGGAAGAAAAATGATCCATTGGCTGAGGGTACCATGGTATACTCAGCGATGGCTGGCAGTTTATCCTCCACAAACCATCACCAAGTCAAATGTACGCTAATGCTGATAACGATTTATTGCCCTTATTATTGTCGCTATTGCTGATATGAACACAAGCTCAAGAGCAATAAGAGAGCATTATAACACCTGGCTGCATCCATGTCTTTGACTATCTTCTCTAAAAGCACTCTCTGTCATCCCCTGCCATTGTATCATCTCCCACCTAAAATTTAGAGGGTCGCTCCTAGGTGAGTGAATTTGAGGAGGCACATCGAATGGCAAGGGGCGATATAAAAGGGAACAGGGGTAGGAAAGGAAATAAGGTTGGGAGAGTTCGACCCAGACTCCCCGTGAAAGAGGTAGGCTGTGCTCCATTCCTCACTCTTCTCAAGTTACTGCAGCCCTAGTGCATCTGGGGCAAAGCCCTGTGGCCAGACAAGGGGTTAGGCAAATCAGTTGTAACCTTTGTCACCTGCCAGTGACAGGTGTGGAAGATTTGAATTCTCATCTGTTCTTAACTCTGCCCACTCAGATGCTGTGTCTCTGGACCTTATTTTTGGTCCTTTTAAAAAGAGATAATAGTATTTATTCCTGGTAGTGAATGGTTTCTGAAGTTTCTTTTCTGTTGAAGGATTTAGGAAAAGAATCTTTGGCTCTATCTCTTCAACTCTTTTCCTAACAAAACTGGCATCACTATCTTCTCATTGCAGAATAGAACTCCAACCAGGTGTCTACTACCTCATGTGTGTACATCTATGTAGTCTTAGTATAGTTATCAAGGATGAAATGTGACCAGGTGCTTCTTACCACTAATCACAGAAGCATGCGAGTGTGTGTGTGTGTGTGTGTGTGTGTGTATGCGTGCACAAACACAACGTAACTGAGTTCCATTACCCTGATAATGTTTTAAGTATATAAATAGTGATTGCTAATAATGTTTAAATTCTCCTCTTATGAAGGGTGTATGACTCATGTTCAAATAATATGTATCAGAAATGGTTCCAGACATTTTTACATAGATTATCTTGTTAAGCTAAATTGGCTCTCAAAATGGAAATGTGTGGTTATTATTCTGTGTTTAACATATTGGAAATCTGAATCACAGAATGAGTGTAACTTGCTCAGAATCACAGAGCCATGGATTTTGGATTCAATGCGTTTTGCTTTTTGCTCCAAGCTGAACCAACTGATGATAGGCTTGCTTCATATTCCCTGAGACTGTATGTGGCTTGACACAAGCTGGCCTTGTAGCAGGGGTGACAGTGTGGAGCAGCAGAGGCAGCTCTGTGTGTGTCTGGTCCACAGCAGAGACGAGGCGTATGGAGCAGTACAGTGGGAGATTCCAATTGTCTTTAACATATGAGTAGTATAACTAAAGACAGAGAGGCTCCAATTGAAGCCTTGACTTTCCCTATATAGTGATGATACCATGCCTTCTTGAGAATGAATGGCGATACATAAGGATTTGAAGCACCTGTCAAACAGCAGGTGCTTAACACTTAACACAAGTGATTCTCCTTCTTTTGGATGAGCATAAGTTTATACTTAAATAATGTCAGCATTTCTGGAACCAGTTATAGTTGGTAAAATGCTTTTATGTACTTATCTTATACATTGTTCTCTTCCCTCAGCCCTCCTAGATAGGCAAATATAAGAGGTAGTTAGAAACTAAATACCATCTATCAGGTAAATTTAACCCGAAAATTAGAGCAAATAGATTTGTAACTGTGGAGATATGATGTTTGTTTTCTTGAATGAATATCTGTGAGAAGTAAAAGATGAGCAATTAGCCTTCCACCTTTTACATCTATTAAAGCATTCCTGTTTGGTTACACACCTGCTTTGTCAGTACGACCAGAATGAATCCTGGTTGGTCTGTTTACCTGATATTTGCCCAAGCCTGCGATCAACAAGAAAACACATCTCAGCATCTCACTTGGCAAGAGGAAGAATGGAGGCAGCAGAGCAGCTGTCATATTTATTTCAACAGCAAAGCAGGTCAGGGAAATTGATAAAATTAATCATACCAACTAGCAAACATCAGGAGTGAGAATGTGAAGGAACAGATGAGTTCTTGCTTCATTCCAAGCTGCACCTGCCTTTAGTTCTAATGGAATCTGTGCAGTCAGCTGATGGAAGCGGGAAAGGAGGGGGCTGTGGCATTGGAAAGAAAGGCCTGGAGAGAAATTGGAACATGAGAGATTATTGGGGCAGGTCTTAGTCTGCAGGCCTGTGGTGTCTGTGAAACGCTGTTCAGGTCTCTGCGGCTGCAGGAAATCCATCTTTAGATGTCCCATGAAGAGAATAAGTTCAGGACCTGATATTGACTTGGATGTAAGGCAGGTGCTCATAACTAATTTGGGCAACATTTCGTTTCCGTTATACGAGGAATCATGGCCTTTCCTGCCATAATTCCTTGACTCCGGGTGTGCTTTAGCATCACCTGGAGAGCTTTTAAAAATACTAGAGCGGGTGTCTGGCCTTGAGGTTAAGATGCCGGTTGGAATGACTGCATCCCATATTGGAGTTTCTGGGTATGATTCCTGGCACCAGCTCCCAATTAAAGCTTCCTGCCAGTGTGAAGCTCGGGAGGCAACGTTGATGGCTCAAGTAATTGGGTTCCTGCCGCCCTTGTAGGAGCCCTGGATTGGGCTCCTGGCTCCAGACTCCAGCTCTGGCCCTAGCCCAGCCCGATTTTAGGAGTATCTGGAAAATGAGTCAGTGAACAGGAGTCTTGTCTTTCACTTTTACTAACAATATGATAGTACTGATTTCCTCATCTACCCCTTGTTGAACTCAATCAGATTTTCTGGCAGGTGAGGCTGAGGCATTGATGATTTTTATAAAATGTCTAGATAATTCTAAGGTGAAACCGATGCCAACAGCCAGTGGTCTACAGCAGTTTTCAAACATTAATATCCATCAGGATTATCCGAAAGGCATGTTAAAACTAAAATACTAGGCTCCCCACCTGACTTTTGTTTTTATTTGGTGGGTCTTGATTGGAGTATGGGAATTTTTTTTTTTTTAAATCTGCTGTTTAAGTCAGAGTTGAGAGGAAGAGAGAGAAATTGTGCATCTACTGATTCATTCCCTAGTTGGTCCTAATGGCCTGCCCTGAGCCAGTCTGGAGCCAGGAGCTTGGAGTTCCATCTGTGTCTCCCAATGTAGGCATAGGGGCAAAAGCCCTTGGGATATTTTCTGCTGCTGTCCCAGGCCACTAGCAGGGAGCTGAATCAGAAGTGAAGTGGCCAGGACACAAATTGGTGTTCATGTGGGATGCCAGTGTCATAGGCGGAAGCTTTACTGGCTATGCCACCACACCTGCAACAAGAGAATTTTTATGTCTAGAAACTCTTTAGGAAATGAGTGTGCTGCTGCTTCAGTGACCAAACTTCCATGCGTATAAAGAACGGCACTAACTTCTTGTTTTGATCCTAACTACTACTGGCTATCTACCTTTAGCAAGTTACTTAATGTTTAAGCTATATTTCCTATCATCATCCCCTTCCTTATCTCAAAGATTTCTGGAGGCTCAAGTGAGCTATTGCACATGGAAATATTATATAAATTGTAAAGCAGGATGAAAACACATTTTTGATAGTTAATTTCTTTTAAAATTTGTATTTGATTTCTGTTTGCAGACTAAGCTATGTTTGCGACCATTAAAGACAATGTCCCTCATTCATTAAAAAAATAAGTACCTTCATATAACAAGATCTGGACCAAATGCTGGGGTAGAACAATGACCACAGCAAAGGTATCTCTTCCCTCATGAAACTCACGTTCCTATACATGAGCCAATTTTCTTCTATTTCTAATGGCCAATCAAGTACTTATGGCTTTCATAATTTCAGTGCCTAGAATAAAATAATTTAAGAATTTAAACTTTTTATGATACACAAACATTAAATAGAATCCAAATTGCAGTGTCCCAAAAGTTTTACTGTAATGAAGTTGTGCTTATTCATTTTCATATTTTGTGTTACAATGACATTGTCAGGTGAATGTAATGAAGAATGTGTGGCCCAAAATGCCTAAAAATGGCCTTGTGTGCTTGTGAGTTTAACTTTATTCTAAGCACAATGGGGATGTTGATGATCAAAAAGAAAATAGCTGGTTTTTCTTAGGTGCATGCAATATGCCAGGTGCTGTTCTAAGGCAGTATAACCTTTGGAACCCTTCTCTTCCCATTTGACTGAGGATAAAAATGAACCAGCAAATGGAAGATCATCCTCTCCATCTCTCCTTCTCTCCATAAGTTGGCCTTTCTAATAGTAAATAAATAAATCTTAAAAAAAATAGCTCATGGAGAAACAGAATTAAATCAATATACTTTAAAAACCCATGCACAGACTAACATTTTTCTTTTTTTTTTTTTTAGATTTATTTTATTTTTTTATTACAAAGTCAGATATACTGAGAGGAGGAGAGACAGAGAGGAAGTGGAGCTGCCGGGATTAGAACCAGCGGCCATATGGGATCAAGGCGAGGACCTTAGCCACCAGGCCACGCTGCCAAGCCCAGGCTAACATTTTTCAAGACCTTTCTGAAATTCCTCTCACATGAATTTTAAAATTGTTTAACCAAAATAAATTTATATTTCAATTTAATTTCCAAAAAGATTTTGTAGTTCCTATGTATTTCTGTCCTTCTGGAACTCAGATAACCTTTGGGAACAGAAGCAGTGTCTCCTGGATCTTTCTATTCTCATTTGTAAAAATACTGTGTGAGACACTGTCATTTTCCAATGAAATTTACAGAAAATTGAGTACTTTGGATATTTATTCATATTCCATATCATCATAAATGGGTTTGCTAGGTGAGGTCAAGTTGAAGTGTGACTACTTACATGGCATTTGAAAGTTTGAGCTTCAGTTTTTAGGTGGAATTTATTATCTATAAAGAGAAAATTGGGGTGGGGGGCTTGTCATTTCTAAAGACTTTCATGGTTAGATTTCTTCCTGATGAGTCCTGGAAATCATTTGATTATTCCTCAAAGTAGAAAGGGATTTTTAAGTTGCTGGAAAAGTTGACCTAAAAGATAAGTTTACTTTGGCTCAAAAACCATCAACATTCAGGCACAGTTTTTACACTATGTATGTTTTCCACCAAGTTTTTAAAGACAACCCTCTCATATTTTTAGCTATAAAACTTGATAGCAGCTTGAATTCTAAAAAAAACAAAACAAAAACAAAGAAAAAACACTTAGAAATGTGTGCACCTACAAATCCTGCTATTTCATCTCACAGATGAGAACCAGATCCTTTGGAACTGGTTACAATGGGATCATTGGAGAGCTTTGTGGATCTCCAGTGATCTCCCATTTCCCGTGATTCTGATGCCAGCAGCTCTTTCTCTGGACTCACTGGATCACTTTACACTCTCCAAGATGTGACCTATAGGTTGCCTGGCAACACTAACAAGACTGGTCTTTACTCTGAAGTTAGGCATCAGTTGCTGTCATCACATTTTAAATTATTATTACTATTTAACAAAACAATGGGCAAGGCGTATGTAGCTCTCAGTGGGATATCCTCTCTGGAGAAAATGTTCATGTAGATTTCCTGGGAAACTAATTTATTTTCTTTTCTTAAAACAGATCTCAGTTAAGTGTGCACAAGATAGAAAAAGTCTAGGATGGGGTAGAAAGGATTGAGTTGTTGGGCTGGTGAAATAACACAGGCAGTCCTGAGCAGATAAATAATTGGGATGTGCAAATTATACATAGAAATGGAACGCAAGACACATTTATTTTCTGACAGTTGTTGAGACTACTAACATTTTGGTGAATTCCTGGCTGAGGACTGAAATTGAATTATGGAAACTAAGTGTCCAGGAACCAAGTTTTTAGTGTTAAGAGTGGGTTCAATAAGCAGTGTTTCATTTCTGTTTTAGAGTTTTAGGATTTTATTTATGAAATGTTTGGCCAACACAACCGCTGGCACATTTCTTTGATCACAATTGTTACTTAATAAATATTTCTAGACTTGTGTTGCTAATAGTACAAACATTTTACATTGTGTTCAGAACTTGAGTTCCTAAATCAGTCAAGCATATATTTATTAGGCTCTTAGTATTTGTCCCTTGTGTACCGGAAACTAATATATACAGGAAGATAAAGACATGATAGATGCTTTCTTTCTTTAAGATTTATTTTATTTTTGTTTAGGAGACAGAGAGAGAGAGAATATGAACCATCCTCCTGCTGGTTTACTCCTCAAATGGTCGCAACAACCAGAGCTGAGACAATCTGAAGCCAAGAGCCGGAAGTTTCTTCTGGCTCTCCTATGTGGGTGCATGGACCCAAGGCTTTGGACCATCCTCCACTGCTTTTCCAGGCCTTAAGCAGGGAGCTGGATTGGAAGTGTAACAGCAAGACATGACCCCTTACTCATATGGTATGCAGGTGGTAGTAGTAGGAGAGATTTGGTCTATTGAGCCACAGTGTTGGCCTTGGCAGGTGCTATTAAATGCATAATTTATTTAATACCATAATTAAAACCATTAATGACATTTATTGAGCACTTCCTGTGCTCAATTATAAATCCTTTTGAGAATATGTCTCTACAACAGTCCAGCATGGTTGCTGTTGCCTGTGACCTCCTGTCCAAGATCGTATAACTTGTTATGGGGGAGGACTGAGTCCCATGCAAGATTGACCTGGTTCAAAAACCTCATGCTTTTCGCTATGACCATGGCATTGGTACAACTTCATTCATGAACCATTTCGCCATTTGTCTACTATCTATCACATTCTATTTACCACATTCCTGCTGGTGCATTGTTTAACAAAGAGAGAGGCTTAGAAGATCTATTGGATGGCATGTCTTTGACAGTGGACAAACTCTTTCCCTACATTCCGGTGGTGAACAAACAGCCATGTATAATTTTTGAATAATTTCTGCAATTTCTTAAACAGAGTAAAGAAAGAATTAGAACGACTTGATCCAGTTAGCAAAATATAGACCTAGAATAACTGCTATTGGTACAGGATACATTCTGTGTCACCATATCTTAGGAAGGTAATTATATCCCAAGCATCCCCCTCATTGTTAACAGAGAATTTAGACTATATAGTTTGCCAATTATACTTTCTAAAACATCACAGTGTAACATACCATTTAGAATAAAGACAAATAACATTGAAATAGTCCAAACAGAATCACATGCTTATGATAAAAACATTTTCCTGCATTTTGTACTGTGATAACACCGGAGACTGGGATGACTTACAAAGAAAGAAAATTTATTTCTCACATTTCTGGGGAGTAGAGTATCAAGTTATCAGCACCTTTTCGTTGCATTGCAACTTGGCAAAAGGCACCACAAGGTTGAGTTTGAGTGTAGGCACAAGATGGAGTGGCCAAAACGTTTTCTTTATCAGATACTGCTTCTGTGAGCACTCTTCTAATAACAGAATTAATTCATTCCTAATGGCCAGGCTCTCATGATGCCATCATGCCTTACAGCTCCCACCTCTCCGTGATATGGCTTTAAGCATGATGTTTCCAACAGGGTAAATTTGGGAGATCCATTTAAATCCTAGAAATGGACCATCTGCTTATATTACAGTTTAGTTTATTGGCAAATGTTGTTATCTGTGGTAATAACGACGATAAAAGAAAATTTTTTGAATTCATAATATAATAGAGTATATGCTCCTAGTAAAACAAAACAACAAAAATTTTGTTTCACTTTCTCCCAGTGTCTTGTGTCTCTAAGGACAGAGAAGCTACTAATGAAAGTTTTAATTCCATTGCCTTTCACTCTAGCTCTCCCACCCTGCCACATAATGCAAACATGGAAGTATAAAGGCAGACAAGCATTGCTGTGGAATGCAAAGGAGAATTCTCACATTAGAACAACAACCCAGGAAGATACAACCACTAACAAGCATTAAAAACAGGCAGAACAAACCCTTGTATAGAATCTTGCTGACAAGCACTATTAAATATTAATTCTATAGACCGTGGAGACATCATTAAACAAACATATATACCCCGATGCTGAATGTGCACTGGTCCAGGCATTTGTTTTACACACAGCTGTTGACTAGGTGTAGTCTTTTGTGTTGCTTTTCCAGGCAAAAGACAATTTCCCCCACTTCCATTAATTGTATCCTCACACATCACTGAAATTCTCATTGCCTTTTGGTTATTTGTCTTGTCTTTGCCTTTCATTTAATTGGGAAGACAATTTTTAGAGAGCGAATGAAAGTAGGTACCAGTTTTAAGGCTGTCAAGCGTGGATAAAAATGCATGTTTAGATAGTGATCGCTGAGATTAAAAAAAGAAAAGAACTACACAAAGATATACAGAGATTTGAGAACACTGGGTGAACTTTGCCCTGGAAAATCTCACTTTCAAACTTCTTTTTTTGCCAAGATTCTTCAACTATCCTAAAAATAAGGAAAAAGAATTTCTTTACCACAGCTACTAGTCAAGCTATTATATTCAGTTTTTCTCCAAGATATGAACATTGATTCATCCCTTGATAACCATGGAGAGCTGGGGGGCTTTCTCACCTCCCATCATACAGTGAAATCTGTGTATGCTCATACAAAATGGTGTAATCTTTACTTGTTATTTGTACATATCCTTATGTATGCTTTAAATCATTTCTAGATTAGTTCTAATACTTAATACAATGTAAATGTTATGTAAATAGTAGTTCTGTACTGTTTAGGGGATAATAACAAGATAAAAATATCGACATACTCACTACAGAGGCAGATTTTTTTTTTTATCCTATACATTTTCCGTGTGCTGTTGGTTGATTTCATCAACACAGAGCTCATGGATACATAAAAGTATTAAGAAGCAGTCGCATCAGATTTGCAATCATAATCACGGAGCTAAACAGGGCTCCAGAGAGCATCGAGTTCAATGATCCTCAAACTTCAGGGACCTCAGAACATTCTTGTTAAATCACAGGTTGCCATTTTCCACTCCTGGAGTCTCTGATCCAGTCGGTTGCAGCCAAGGCTGCAGAATTTACTTGCGTTTCTTTCAAGCTCCCAGGCAACACTGGGGCTTTTAGTTTGGGGCAAAAAATTGAGAGTCACTTATCTAGACTGACCTACATGTTTTATCGATTAAGAGACTAAAAATTTCCCCAAGGTTACATCTTTAAGTGAAAACTGATTTCTTTCAATTGAAATGTGCCTCCATACTAGACCTTGTTTTTTTTTCCACTGTCATGGATAATTTTAGAAAGCTGCTCTAGGGAGATTTCAACCCTGTAGCAACATGAGGAACTCACAATTTGGCTTATCCCTTCTGTAGTGGAATCTGAGAATGGCTCATGGGGCCAGATGGGGCAGGGTGTGGGTCAGGGATCTCCATGCCAACTTCCCTCTTTTACAGTAGTGACCGGGCTTGAGATGTGACGCGCGAAGAACCGTGTCGCTACCAGCAATGGAAATGGGATCTTGGTGTGGGACTCGGGTGCCCTTCATCTTTTTATTTATTTTTTTTATTAAATTTATTCATTAATTACATTGTGTTGTAATTACAGAGAATCTGGGATTCTCCCCCCACCTTCCCCCCATGGTGGGTTCCTCCACCTTGTTGCATAACCATAGTTCAAGTTCAGTTGAAATTCCCTCTTTGCAAGTATATGCCAAGCATAGAGTCCAACATCTTATAGTCCAGTCAAGTCCAACTACTTATTGGGTAGACCCTCTCTGGTCTGAGGGCAAAAATATGGAACGCTTCACGAATTTGCGTGTCATCCTTGCGCAGGGGCCATGCTAATCTCTGTATCGTTCCAATTTTAGTATATGTGCTGCCAAAGCGAACACGGGTGCCCTTCATCTTTACCAGGTGTGACAACCACCCTGGCCTCTCTGCAGGATACTGGGCTGAACTTGAGAAATGGTGACCAACGTCTGCCTGCTTGGAAGGAAGGGCTTTATGTCCGTACAATTATAGCCTGGATTTGTATTTCGTAAATTCCCAAAGAGAGTGCTTCCGGTAAAGCAGTGTTCCATGGCTGTCTTATGGTTTCAGGAGCCTCCCACCATGATGTATCTCTTCCGTCTACAAAGTCAGAAGCATGATCTTTCAAGACTGTCTCATGATGTCTTCCACTTCTAGCCCGGCTTCCTGTTGCCGAACACCTTGGGAGGCAGCAGATGAAGGCTGAGGCACGGGGGTCCCTGCCAGGCACTAGTTCCTGGGTCCCGGCTTGCTCCCAGCTGCCCCAGGCAATTTGGGGCGGTTGAACCTGTGCTAGGACGATCTCTGTCTCTATTACTTTCTTCCTTGCAAATAAATAAGAGTAAGCAAAAATTGAAGGGGAAAAGAAAAATAAAATGTATTGCCAGAAAGACAAAATATAATCCAGGTTGCCTTCATCACTATTTCATATATCCAATATTATTTCTTAACAGTTTCAGGAACAATTAAAATAAAATATTTTCTTGGGTTCTAGGCACTGGGTAAGTGAGCCCGGGATGGCTGTTCATTCACCTTCGGGTCCTGCGCTGGAAACAAAGGAGAAGGCCTGTGGTCCCTAACCTGGGGACAGCGACAGCCCCCCCCCCCACCCCCGACTGAGCTCCGAAGCTCCTCCCGGGCCACGGGGCTCCCGCTGCTCCAGCCAGCAGGCTGGCCGACCTAGGGCACAGGGTTCGGGCTGCTGGAGCGCGGCCCCCAAACCGGCGACCCGGGAGCGCTTCGGAGGCGCCGCCAGGTTCCCTGGACACCGCAGCGCACCACGCAACAGAGGGGAGCGCCGCGCGGTTTTTTTTTTTTTTTTTTTTTTTTTTGCATACAATTATAGTGATGGCATCATTTTTTTTGAAACAAACTGTCCATAAATGTCACTGAAAATCCAGGTCTCCTTTTATTAAAACTGAAAAATGTGTATAGATGTAAATAACAAATGACTGATACAGGGATAAGAACACCACAGCGGCTGCTGGCGTCTCTCTCTTTCTCTCTCTTTTTTTCTCTCCTCCTCATGTAATTTGCATTAATAAAGAGGCTGTTCCTTGTCGGAATGTGTTTCATCCGGTTTAAAATCCCAGGGCGATCCACTAGGAAGAGCTCTGGGAGAATCCAACTGTCAGAGCCGACAAGACAAATGAATCCCGGTGTCAGGAGCGTGTGGTTCAACGATGACAGATTGAGAAGAACTGTCCCCCTCTCGACAGGCGGGCTTCATTTTCAAATTAATAAATCTGAATAAAATATTTTTCCTTTCATTACGAGCGGAGCCTGTTTGACAGTTCCTGTGACAGGAGGGAGTAGCACTGTTGATGAGAACAGTTTGCATGAATTCCACCTGGGCTTTTTCTGTTTTATTTTTACCTGCAATCTCTTCCCTGTTTGCCTCGCTCCTCACCCCTCCCGCACCTGCCGTACTTTCCTTTTCCCCTCCCTTCCATTCCTTTCCATCTTCGCCCCCTCCCCATTCCTATCTCGCGATTTTTCCTCACCTTTCATTTCTCCCTTCGCTGTTCTCTGAAATGTCACCGTCTTGTATTTTCTGCTCTTCTTGTTATGCACCTGCAGGCTATTGCCTTGAATGAAACACCGGAGCATTATTTCACTTTTCAAAAGTCCACAACTAATTATTATCAAATGTTTTCCTGAGTCTCGAGGTCACTGATAACCGATCATATTGTCATGACAGCCCAAGCCCAGGCTGCGGCCAAGAGTGAATTTGTTCCATTTAGATCATTTCACGTTAGGAAGCCATCCTCCTCGTTTCCCTTCACAGAAACATAAAAGCAAATCTCCCAAGCCAACAGAAAAACAAACAAAAACAAAAACCCTTTGTTGTTCATTTCCCTCCATAAGCCAGAAGAATGAGATGGAACGCACCTTAGGAATCGGATATGCACAGACAAATCTTAATGCACGGGCGACAGGCTGTTCCTCTTAAATAATTGAGGAGCACTTTCTGGGAAGCAATATGTGATCATTAGAGACACACTATTGAGAAAAGTGACTTCTTGATAACAGAGGGTTGTTTTTTTTTTTTTTTTGCATTTGGTAAAGAATTCAGCCACAGCCAGCAACTTTTCACGTCCCAGTTCCGCAGCAGATGATCAACAGAGTCCGGATAAATTAATCTGATTTTAGCAGTACGTCCCAGTCTCCAAACACACAAGCTGAACTTTCTGTCTGTCTAGGAGGAAAAATGGAGACCTGCAGAGCTTCCAGGATGTTGCTGCCAGGAGGTTCAAAGGTCTGAAGACCAAGATTCTTGGCCAAAGTCTCTAACCTGGGTTGGTTGTAGTTGGTCTGTCTGTTGTTTCCACTCCTCAACACTTCTCCGCAAGGTTATGATCCTGTAATGTCTGTCCTCACATTTTATAGGGCAAACTGAGGCCCGACAGTTTTACATTCAGCCTACATCTTGGAAAGGCAACTGCCCTTCTCAATATTCTCTGAGAACACAGGCTATAAAAGTACTAGTGACAAGATGAGGTCTTACAGGTGTAGAGGGGGAAATACCTATAGGTCTGAGACACCCGTACGCCATCCCAGGATGCCTGTGTTAAGTCCCAGCTCCTTCAACTTCCAATCCATTTCGTTGTTGTTATGCTCCCTGGGACCAGGCAGCAAGGAACGGCTCAAGCACTTGCATAGCTGCTATCTACTTGGGAAATTTGAACTGATTTTTGGTTTCAAACTTTTGCCTGCCTGGCCCAGCCGTGGTGACTGTAGCCATTTGGGGAGTGACCTGGAGGGTGGGATATCTCTCTTGCTGGCCTTTCTAATAAAATAAAACATATTCTCAAAAATTAGAAATATACATTTGTATGTTACATATGCCATCAATATATATATTTAGTCATGTTACATGTATAAATATGTATCACAATTGGGATCTGATACTTGAAGTAAGTTACTTAAATGACACAATTAAAACAACGGCAACAGCATGCTTCCAAGGCATATTTAAGTGTTTCTCTGGGAATCCTCTTTTATTTGGTAACAGAGACATGTACTGCGAGGTGGCATTACTTCCTGGTATGCTATTCTCCATTATACAGTTTGTCGTATATACTTGATTATCTATGTATCTATTGATTTTGTGCTTTGTATGAAGGCTGTCTTATATCAGAGAGAACACAGGATATCTGTATGATGCTCAATCTCTGCCTTTGCTTATTTCTGCAATGCTGTGAAACACTTAAATAGCAGAAATTTAAACTTGTAATTACTACTAAAGGGCTATAATATGTGATAATATGGGGGGGTGGCGGGGGGAGAAAACCAGGAGGGAGGCAGGGGGAGGAAAGGGAGAGCGACCTATGCCTACGAAACTGTGTATAAGTATGCCAAGCCAGAAAATAGGACAACAGCAGATCGTACTCAAATTTCTCAGAAGTGACTTCCAGCTTTAGCTTTGCTGAAATTGCAGGACATTTACATGATAAATAGAAGTGACATCTACTAAAAGGCTCAAAGCAGGACATCACAGGTTGGATGGGAGGAAGATGAGGGTCAGTTGTCAAGACTGTAGGTCTTTCCCAGGTTGTTAGGATTGCTTGGTCTTGCATTTAGTCATCTGCACAGTTCCCCACAGGTCAACAATGTCCTGCCGTGGCTTTCTGCTACTGATTCCAAAGCTCAGCTTGCTATAATCTAGATTTTACTATTTTACCAGCTATTGTGAAGATGCAGACATATAAGAAAGCAAAAATGTGAATGTCCTAAGATTTTTGCACACATTTATTCATTTGATTTTTATAAACAAGTCTAGTAGGCAAGATATATATTGTAACCTTGATTTTAAAGAATTTACAGTTTATGGGGAACTGTGCATCAGGATTATGTGACTTACATACCACTTTTGATTCATAAATAGATCATTAACTAGTAAATGATCCCATATCCATCTCTTCTCTCTTTCCCCTTGCTTTGTGTGTGTGTGTGTGTGTGTTTGTGGAGATAATCAAATAAAACACGTAATAGCGAGTTGGCTATTATTATTTTCCATATAAATTATTGCTCTTGGACCTTGTCGTTTTGATTCCAGTTTGCTGTTTCATTTAATTTTCCTAGGATACTCATGTTTAGGTTATTTCTGCAGATCATTCAGAAGATGAAGAAGCAGTACAATCAAGACTACCACTGGCATTAATGGCATTATTGATTTTCAAATGGGAAAATTCTGCAAGACAGTGAGATCCTTCTTTGAAAGAAAGTCTAAAAAGATAAAGAATTTTCGTGCTTATTATTTTAATTGTGACACACGTTTAATTTGCTTTTTTTTTAAGATTTACTTTTTTTTTTAAAGATTTATTTATTTTCATTATAAAGTCGGATATACACAGAGGAGGAGAGACAGAGAGGAAGATCTTCTGTCTGATGATTCACTCCCCAAGTGACGGGCCGGTGCACACCTATCCGAAGCTGGGAACCAGGAACCTCCTCCAGGTCTCCCACACAGGTGCAGGGTCCCAATGCTTTGGGCTGTCCTCAACTGTTTTCCCAGGCCACAAGCAGGGAGCTGGATGGGAAGTGGCGCTGCCAGGATTAGAACTGGCGCCCATATGGGATCCAGTTGCACAGAAGGTGAGGATTTAGCTGCTAGGCCACCGTGCCGGGCCCTGCACTTTTGATTTGTATGATATAGGAAGTTAGGTTACTTAAGGTGTATTGGATTTTTCAACAATTCCAATTCCTTGAGATTTTATTAATAAAATTATACAATATTTTATATTATTTTTATAGGAATACTTTAACGATATTCAAGGGTCTTTCCTCCACCCTGCAAATCTGAGTTTGCAATCCAAATAACTAAATCTTAAAAAAAAAAAAAAGAAATACTGCCATTGGTAGTATCAGTATACTACTTGCTACGCAGTCACTGTGGGTCCACCCCTGCACCATAGTTTCCACATGCAACCCACTAAGCTTGGAAATAGTTTTGTGAAAATTATTTTTATTTTTTCCCATTGTATCATGAAACATAGGGTTAGAAGCCAAGCAGCTTGTCCTATGTCATGTGACTAGTAGTTCACAGAGCTGGGATTCAAATCATGGACTTAGTAACTAAGAAGTCTGAATCATTCGCCATAAGGTGATGTTATCACTTATTTACAATGTCACAGTGTCACCTTGTCTTTGTTGCATCTGCTTAAAATTACTCTAAATTTCCAGTCATTTAAATCTCACTCAGAAATCAGTTCAAATGCTTCTTTCACTGTCAAATAATTCTTGATTTTGTACCATCAATGTGACGTCTCTACATCAAGGGAATCCTTGAACTTGGCAATGAAGGCAATCATTTTTAATATTTTATTTTATATATTCATAAAAATTATTTTTATTGGAAAGTCAGATACCCAGAGAGGAGGAGAGACAGAGGGGAAGATCTTCTGTCCAATGATTCACTCCCCAAGTGGCCACAACGGCTGGAGCTGAGCCAATCCGAAGCCAGGAGCCAGGAGCTTCTTCCTGGTCTCCCACGTGGGACAGATTCCCAAGGCTTTGGGCTGTCCTCGACTGCTTTCCCAGGCCACAGATAGGGAGGTGGAGGGAAAGTGGAGCATCCAGGGATTAGAACCAGAGCTCATATGGGATGCCTGCACATACAAGAAAAGAACTTCAGCCACTAGGCTGCTGTGCCAGGCCCACAGCTATCATTTTACCATAACCCAAATATGACCTGATAACGCATGCTTTTGCCTTTGGACAGACTCTCTGCGTATTCTTCCCTGAAGAAATTTTGCTCTCTCTTCTTCTTTCTACATCTCCACGATGGAATTTATACTCCTTCTAAATACTTCATTTCTTTGGGCAGATCAACATTTTCCCTACTTCATCTAAATGCACTCACTCTCGTTTGAGTTCTGCAGCTTTACAGGCGAGGCTACCTGCTCCTATATGATGCACCATCTAAAAACCATCCCTAGGCTAGAAAACAATAACCCAGCAACGTCTTTTTCCTCCCTTTCTTGACTAACCTTTTGTAATTCTTTTGACCTTTCCACCAAAGTCTATTTTTCATCCCTTTAATCTTTGTATCACTCTCCTTTCTCACCTCTGGCATCGGCAGCAAGGAGACCAGGTTCTGACACAAAAATGCTGCGAGCAGGTGGCAAGCAAATTGGCATGCTTTGCACACTCCCGTACACCCTCCAGGGATTAATAATAAATACTATTTGATGATGAAATCGGAGTGCATTTTCTTTTCAATGAGACAGTGTCAACTGTTTTCTTCTGGAGCAGAAATGAGCAGAATACCAAATGGAACTGCCTTCACTTCTCCCTACTCAGGAGACTGTTAGTACTGATCTAGTTGGCATGCCTCCTGGGTCATCCCAGACAGGAAGAGTTTTAGCAGGTGCTGTTACACCTTCCTTGATAACTAGCTTGTACTCATGAAAACAATGGAGAGGAGTAGTGTGAGTACTTTCATTATTTCCTAGTCTGACTGGTGTACCTTGAATTATTAAAGTAAATGATTTTAATTGTAAACTAGACCTTCGAAGCAAATTTAACATATCATATTTGTGTGTTACATGTGTATATATGTTTATAATTCGATTGTAATGTTAAATTCTTTTTTTTAAAGATTTTATTTATTTTTATTACAAAGTCAGATATACAGAGAGGAGGAGAGACAGAGAGGAAGATCTTCCGTCCGATGATTCACTCTCCAAGTGAGCCACAACGGGCCGGTGCGCGCCGATCCGATGCCGGGAACCAGGAACGTCTTCCAGGTCTCCCACACAGGTGCAGTGTCCCAATGCATTGGGCCGTCCTCGACTGCCTTCCCAGGCCACAAGCAGGGAGCTGGATGGGAAGTGGCGCTGCCGGGATTAGAACCGGCGCCCATATGGGATCCCAGGGCGTTCAAGGCGAGGACTTTAGCCGCTAGGCCACCGTGCCGGGCCCTATAACGTTAAATTCAACTGGACTCTTTCTTTGACAAGATTCTTTCCTTGGGGTTGGCATGGTTTTGGAAAATGGATGTGATGGCAGACCAGGCTGAATCAGTTCATGTCATCCACTGGCAAATCCGAACACCAGAACAGAGTGTGGGTTGAGCCAGGTTTGGTCCCGACAAAAACCAGTGCACACTATGGAATGACAGGGTGAGGTTGCCTGTACTGGATGTGACTGCAGCACCCAACCAGCACATGTGAGAACCAGGAAGGGAGAGGGCAGAGCCAGCATGGGGATTAAGGGGCTGGTCCCCTCGCCGGACAGCTACTCCCACTGGAGAGCATGGGCTGGGATGGGGACAGACCAGACTAAGCAGGGCTACAACCCCTGTGCGCCTCATGTGGACTAGATCAGGGGAAAGCCAGGCTGGGCTGATTATTCCTATTGGTGCAAGCATAAATTAGAGTGGGTGAGGGTGGTTTGGGGTTAGCCACAGAATCAGATGGCAGAAGCTGGCTCTGGGGGCTAGTTCTGTCAAGTTAAACCACAGAACCACCTGAACAGTGCATGAACCGGGATTGAGAGAGACCCGGGAGGGAAATAGTGGGTTCCCCCCTCTTGGGTTACTACTCCCGCGGGAGGGCATGAAAACTAGGACGGGGCCTGGGGTGGCTAGACAGATACGCACTCAACAACATCCGTGAGGGCTGGACAGTTGAGCTGGTTGGATGGAACAAGGTTTTAATACACATTGACGTGTATGAGAGCCAAATGGGATGTGGGACAGACTGGACTAGTCTGCCACACATACTGACAAACCAGGGTAGGGAGCGGGCCTGGTGGGGGTAATTGTGGGTCGCTCTGACTAGGCTGCAGCCCACATTGGTTTGTGTAAGGGCTTTGTATGTGCTGGGCAGAACCAGGCTGGACTGCAATACCCTTTGGTTCCCGTGAAAGACAGAGATGGAAACAGAATCAACCCAGCAATTGCAACCACCAGCTGATCGGGGCAATGGACTTGCCGGGCCCTGTGCTTGCTAGTACATACAAGAATCTGGTCTGGGAACACCTCAGACAAAGTTTCTTTTGGGATCCCCCCAATCTAGCTTCCGGACTCAGAACCCTAACCATCAAAAGACAGAAGACAGAACAGGTCAATCAACCACCTCAGCTATATGTTGGCAGTGAAAAACTGGGCAAACGGAGACTTTATGATGGGCTATGTCAATCAGTGGATTTTCCAACGGGACCTCATCGTGCTTGGAGTGGTGAGAGTGGCAGCGATTCAGAACTGTTGAGCTATCAAAACCACTTGAGCAAGACCTTCGAAGCATGCCCCACATCTGGGACCTGGGGTGGGTGGGAAACTGGGCGGGGCTTCTCCCTTAAAATCCCCTTTTACATCAGATATATTAAGGAAACAATACAGAACTAATTGTCTTGCCCATCTTCCTGTAGCGCTTGAACCTTTTTACCCTAATTATGTCAAGTTTGTCAAAAACAAATTAAAAAAAAAGGCATTTGTGGAAAACGGACATTGTGTTTTAATTCTGTTTTTCCATGGATGTTTCAAAGCCCTATTGTGCTATTCTGCTATTTCTGTTTTTACTCAAAAAACTTTATTGTGCAAAGTTATGATTATGACATTCCAGTAGAGATAATTCCAAAATACAGATAACATGAACTTGACTGAGGAATGGAGGCCTGAAGATCTGCTTACCTCATTTCCCAATGCTTTTTCATTCTAGAATCCAAAGCATAGGAAAGCACATAACAAAATTATTTCTTAAAAATATTTATCTATTTATTTGAACTGCAGAATTGTACAAAGAAAGAGGTAAAAGCACAGGGAGGAGGGAGCAAAGAGAGAGAGATCTTTCATTTTTGGATTCATTCCTCAAAAGGCCACAACCCCCTGAGCTGGCCAGGCAGAATCCAGGAGCCAGGAACCTCTTGAAGATTTCCCTTGTGGGTGCAGGGGCCCAAGTACTTAGACCACCTTCTGCTGTTTCCTAGTGCATTGGCAGGGAGCTGGATCAGAAGTGCAGCAGCTGCAACCATTGCCAGTTTGAATGCCAGCCATGCAGGAGGCAGTTTAACCCATTCTACCACAATACTGACCCTAAGAAAGTCATTTCTACATTGAAGTGCAAAGGTGAGAACCATACTCAGCTGAAGTCGAGGAGAAACTGGTTCATGGTAGATGTCAGAAAAGGAGTTTAAAAAACATTACAGAAACAAGTCAGCAAGTGAATAAAGTGCATCAGAAGAGTTTGAATGCCTGATTAATCACCACATGGATAATATTATAAATGCTGTAAGAATTCAAATGCTGCCAAGAAAGAAGTACCAGAGAAGCTTTAGGCTTCTGAGTCTATTAAAAGGAAAGGGGAGAACCTTGAGAGTGACATGGGGATATCTCTGAATCTAGAAAATGCACAGTGTGCTTGGATAATAATGAATAAATCATTGCTATGTTGAAGTATGTGATAAACTGAGTTGTTAGAGATAATAGTGGAAAGGCAGGTTTGGGTCAGGCCCGTTAAATATGATCAAAGTCAGGCCAAGAAAAATGGAATTTATTTGAATTTTCAGTGTAGGATTGATTCAGTGTGAGCTGTAGGGATACATCCATGCACGTTTCCTATATTTTTTGTTCAATGACTTTCACACACTTTGTAATCTATAAGCCTCCGCCCCTGTATGACATCTATATATTTCCTGCTTCATTTGGGCAAGTATTAAAGGGTGTGCCCCCATCTCATGTCTCCATGGCAGCAGTCATTGTTCTCCAATCCTGTCACAGCAGCAAACATTTCTTTATACTGTGGGGTCTCTAGGCACTAAGAGGCCACACTTACAGTGGAAGCATTCTGCTACTCTAGCTAGTTGTTAAGCTGCAGTGTGATTTTGTGAGCAGTATAGCTGTATCTTCCTTAACATTGAACCTAGAACTTCAGCAGGGCTTAAGCTGGTAGCCGTCCATTATCAGTGAGAAGGCCTGGCATTGAAGCGCAGCTCAGCATCCTGACTCCACGTTCCTGCTAGTGTACATCTTAGGAGGCAATGTTGTTTGCTGTTCCCCAGTCCCGGCATCAGACCCTGACTCCAGCAGGTTGTGAACATTTGGAGTCAGTAGGTAACATCTGCCTTTCTCACCACCCCAACCGCGACATCCGGATTTCGTTTTTGTTGTTAGACATGTAAATACTTTAGCTCATAAAATGCGAGAAGTCAATACATGTATAAAATCATGAAGATTTAGAGTATTTTTTAAATCTAGAAATGATTAGCATTGCTAAAGGAGACCAAGCAACACACATTACACATCCTGAGATGGGGTAAAAAGAAGTAGCAGGCATAAAACCATCTGAAGTTCTTAGAACTTTTATTGTAATCAAGTTACTGAAGAAGAAAGATGTTAGTCTAGGCGGGAGAATTGCATGATTAGGAGTATTGATTATATTAAATAGCCTATGCAACACTCACAATTATATTACTTGCCTGTGGTCAGAGACAAAAATATTGCCATTAGTAAACAGTGTCTACAGTAAGCTATTTTCAAAACAACAAAGAGTCCTAATGAATGAGAAGTAAATTATTAGCAGAATATATACTGCAGATTAGAGAGACCAAGAAGAATTAGGAATAATATTTGCATTTTGGCAGTGGTGAATCTCTAAGTAGAATAATTTAGGAGTCTCCCTTAGGCCCTTAGAGGAAATGTAAAAATTACTGAAAAAATTACTGAGTGCCCAAGTGAGAGAGGTGGTATGTTAAAGCAGGATCCATTGCTCAACGTGTGGTTTATAGTAAGTTACTTACAGGGGACCAAGTGATTTTTTGGTGATGATGCAACATGTATTTTAACAACTGTCTACCACAATACTGAAAAGCTGTGAAGTGGTTTTTCAGTTCAAAGTCTCAAATTTAGTTACTTTGGCACTATTCTTTTTCTCTCAGTAATTCTCCATAGAACCTTTACAAAATGGCCTTTGGGAACATTTTTATGTGGTTCTGATTTTCTCTTGCATTTTATAAAATATGGGTCAGTAGTTTGCCTATATAGTACACATTTTAAAATTTGAAACAACTGGGCCCAGTGTGATAACCTAGTATTTAAATTCCTTGTTTTGCACCTGCTGGGATGCCATAGGAGCCCTGGTTCATGTTCAGGCTGTTCCACTGCTGATCTAGCTCCCTGCTATGGCCTGGGAAAACACTGGGGGATTGCCCAAAGCCTTGAGACCCTGCACCTGCATGGCAGACCCACAGGAAGCTCGGACCACTTGGGGGGTGAACTAGCAGATGGAAAACCTTCTCTCTCTCCTTCTCTCTGAATATATGACTTTCCAAAAAAATTAAATAAATTTCAAAAATTGTAATAACTAATATTTGGATTGTTTTACTGTTTATCAAAATAGTGGGTATCAGAAGGTGAAGAAACTAAAAATCAATTTATTAGATTCAGAGTACGAAAACTTGGGACCACAGAATTTTAATCTAAGTGTAGCCCCCAATTCTATGTGTTATCTAATCTCTTATGCATCCCAAGTATCATTCATAATTTACAGTCCATTGCTAATGTTTCATTGAAAGTTTTAGTTTATTTCTCTGCTTGGCATTATTAACATCTTAATAATGCAGAATCCATAATATTTACGCCCAGAGTTAATGCCAGAAGATGCCAGAAAAATGAAATATGAAAGTCCACGAGGAGTCAGTGATGATGAATTGTAATCAATGATTCCTAGGAACGAATCTGTTAACTAAAAAAAAATCATTTCTTGTTTTTTTTTAATTCCTGGAACACTTCAATTTTTAAAATCACCAGCATTTATGATTTATAGAGTCAGTCAGGTGGCCCTAATCAGAAGAGATCCTATCTCCCCATTTCCATCTGTGAAATGGAGGAAGATGCTGTTGCTAACTGTTCAATGCTGCTTCTAGAACATTCGTGCAGGTGCGCGCAAAACAATGCAGGCAGCATCTCTCCCTGAAGTATGGAAGCCGCATAAACCCAAGGTGCAGTCATCAAGATGCCGCCTTGATATTTGCATGGTTCTCTTCCCGAGGGTGCAGCAGGTTTTTATCGTTTTGCAAAACTCCAGGAGGTAGAGCTGCTCCCGTGCTCTCTGAATGGGAAGGTGACCAATAGAGTGGTTAAGTGACTGCTCTCCACATGGCACATTGAGGCGATTGCCTTACTGCTGAGTGATGTTGATTGATGTTTGTCTGACCAACAATTAGCACAGTGTGTACAACTGGCTGCTGGCTTTCACTGCCCTAATGAAAGCTCTCCTGTTACAGAAAAGTTCACTCTTTCCAAAATGCGATTTAAATTGAACTTTTATGTTTTTCCTATGGCTCTTAAATTCCCTGGCTCATTTTCTTCTACTTACTTTCTGTTTTCAACAGAAATAGCATGAAAATGCTGACTGTGAAATTCCTGGCCATCAGCATGTGAGATGGTTTGAATGTCATAAGACGTATTGGTTTCCTTGAGGCCTGCGGACATTTTTTTTTTTCTCAAGCTACATAAATAGCTTGGGGGTGAAAGAAAGACAAGGCAATGATGTGGAAGGAGTTGACAAGTGGGTGAAGATCTTACATTTTAAGAAGAAGGATGGGTAAGCTATTTACCTGGCCTCAAATAAAAAGTATAAAAAGTATGTGTGAAGGTTAGGTTAATTGACAGTGAGAACTAGTTGGTATGAGAAACTGGTCTACTCCCCAGATGGTGACAACAGCCATACTAAAACCAGGAACCTGGAGCTTCATCCCAGGTACCTCATGGGGGTGGCAGCAACCCAAACACTTGGGTCGTCTTTTGCTGCTTTTCCCAGATCATTAGCTTCTGATCCACTTTTTGATCAGAAGTGGAGCATCTGTGACATGAACCAGCATCATATGAGATGCAAGCATCATAGCTTTATCTCCTATGGCAAAACACAGGATTTCTTATATACTGTTTTTAAGCAAGCATATTTGAGGTCATTTTTCTTCCCAGATCAGTGAGGGTATACCTAAGAAGCCGTTGAACTTGACTGGACAATAAGATGCTGGACTCTATGTTTGGTATACGCTTGCAATGGGGGAATCTCAACTGAACTTGAGCTGTGGTTATGCAACAAGGTGGAGGAATCCACCATGGTGGGAGGGTTTGGGGAGGGGTGGGGAGAACCCAAGTACCTATGATACTGTGTCACATAATACAATGTAATTAATGAAGTAAAAATAATAAATAATAAAATAAAAAATAGATAAAAAAATTTGACTTTTTCAACATAAAGAAATAAATACTGCCATGGCAGTGTTGTAAAAAAATCCCCCCCCCCCAAATTCACAGGTAATGTGTATAGTTAATATAACAACAAATTAGCCTGAATCCTAGCCATTGCTAGGCTTCAGTGCAAAAGTCTACAAAACTCTAGGCCTGTTGGCATTCTTACGCCATCAGGAACAACACCTCTACAATCAGAAACTCCACAAGAACGTGAAAAAGAGTCTCACTGTGTTACCATTTCTTGGGGTGACTTCATGATTTTTGTGTGAATGGAAGGATAATGTTTTTTGAATTGCAACTACAAAAGCACTCAGCAGCTTCTAGAACTTCACTTAGGAAAGGCGACCATTCGTGGGACCTGTTCAGCTATTCGCCTCAATACCTGAAGTGTGTCATTCCCCCGTTAATCTGTTCCTGTTCTCTACCTCCAAGGCTGTTTAGCACTGAATGCCTTACTCCTTTTAAAAGAACTGAAGGAAAATGTACAAAGTGTACAATATTTAAAAGCTAGTAACCCAGGGCAGGTATTTAGCACCATAGTAAGCTACTGCTTATGAAATCCATACTCCAAATTGGAGTGTGAAGTTTCGAGCCCTGGCCCACTCTGTGTTCCAGCATCTCATAAATGGATACCTTGGGCAGCAGCAAGGTTAAGTGTAGTCCCTGCTACCCATGTAGGAGATCTGGATGGAGTCCCGAGCTTCTGGTTTGGCCTTGCTGTTGTGGGCAATGGGGGGAGTAGACCAGCAGTGGGAGCTCTCTCTCTCTGCATACTTCTCTGTCTCTCTGCTCTGTCTCTTTGGTTTTCAAACAAATTAAGCAAACTGACAAAAGCCTGCAAAAGTACCAGTACCAGCAGTAGAAGTAAGAGAGAGTTATGCAAACAATGGAGAGGTCAACAGAATTGGCAATCCAGTTTGACATTTGTATTTCTGAAGGACAGTGAGAATGTTCTTGAGAAAATAGGACATTGAGCTTTCTAAGGTTTTATTTCTGCCTGTATTTTCACACCTCAGCCACTATAGCCATTAGCCTGAAGTTGCTTTTCTTTCCCTACCTGGGATACAGGGATACATTTACCAGTTACATTTTGATCGCAACTCAGAGTTGGACAAAGAACACCTGGCCATTTTTTTCTTTCATGATCCCACATTTCCCTAAGGGAAAACAGAACCCATTCTTCCCATTTTATAGAAGTAATAATAGATGATGGTGGATTTTAAAACACTGATGGAGGTACAGCCTGGGACAAAATCATCTTGAGTCTAGGTCAAAAATCTTGCCATGAAATTGTTGGCTCACTTGTGTCCTGACCAGCCTGAATTTCAACCTGGGAATGATCAGTGCAGTATTGATTGATGTGAGATTCTATCATCAACAGGTGCACATAGAGATTTCCTCTTTTCTTCCCTCCTAGATCCTAGTGATGCCATTTCCGCCTGCTCTAATCAGATTGCCTCATCTGTAAGGTGGAGGAAAACATAGAGACCTGGGTAGAATTACATTCTATTCTCCCCTTCCACAAATTATTCTATGGCAGTGTACATACATGAAAAAAGAATGATCAGGTGAGCAATTGGAACGTTGAAGAGAAAACATTATATAAATCTAAGGCATGATCGCTTTTATTGCTTGGATTAATTGGATCTTAACACAATATAACAATAAAGACATTGTTTGGAGATATTTTAATTATCTATTTTGAGGTGAAAATATGTCAGGTGTGTAAAAATATAATTTGATGGCTATCTAGTAATTCTGAAACTACTCAGCATATATGGAGCCTCTCTAATCATTGAATAGTATTACATCTGTTTGTTATTGCTGTTTTCATTTCTAGTTAGCCTATAAGGAACCTCTCTAATTATTGGACTGACTTTTTCCTTTAATTATCATTTTTTGTTTCAGATTCTGTAGCTATAAGTACTATAGTCCCATTAGACATCTTGGAATTGGGATATTTCAAGTTTAAAAATCTGTCTTGCTTCATTTGCTAGTTTCAAACTATCTATCCTGGTTCAGTTCTCTTCCAGGACTAAATTGCACCTGCTAAGAACTGTTAGTCTCCCTTATTGGTGGCTTAGTAAGTGGAAGGGCTGAGGACAGTTTGCCTGAATTTGAATTCAATTTCATACTTACCTTTTATACATAATGATCCTATTGCTGATTAGCTTCATGAAATTCCAGCTTTCTTTATTGTTCCAGAAAAAAACATTTAATACTTTTCCCGTTCAGTTTCCAAGGATCATGGCCATCTCAACTATGAGACACTTAGGAAATCATGATTAATTTAATCTTCATATTTTTCTTTTGAAAAGTTTTTGAAAATTTCCAATGCTTAGCACAAAGTAAGTGCTCAGTAAATATGAGCCTCACTATGATTGTCTGCATGTGTTATATCTGTGGCCTTTGTATCTTTGCTTTTCAGTTAGGACTGAAGGGTGGCTGTTCACTGCATTGTTTGGGAGAGACTTCCATCTGAAGACCTGCCTGTCTCCAGTCTAGGCAGGAAGGACACCTGGAGATTCTCTTCCTGCAACCTCTCATTCTTTTTTTTTTTTCATGTTCTTTTTTTGTTTGTTTTTGTTTTTAGTTACGTTGCATTATGTGACACAGTTTCATAGGCTCTGGGGTTCCCCCAACCCCTCCCTGTTCCCTCTCCCCATGGTGGATTCCTCTACCTTGTTGTAGTATTACAGATCAAATTAAGTCCAGATTCTTTCTTTGTAAACATATACCAAGCATAGTGTCCAGCATCTTATTGTCCAGATAAATTCAACGGTTTCTTGGGGAGATCATCTCTGGTCTACAGTTAGAGCTGGCAGAATATCATTCCAATCAATTGAAAGCCCAAGCACATCATCAACAATAATTTACAACATTATGGAATTAATTGACATGGTATTGAATAATCAATATGTTAAAACCTTACAAGTTCTCAACCATATCCTGTGACTACTTCATTGACATTTCATGTTTTGTTTATACACAGAACCGGCTGCTATACACCTTAAAGTGGCTATAGGGTACTATTCAGCTATCTCGCATCTATTTTCATTTTAGTATTTAGCAGTTTATAGTGTTGAAGCTTAATTTTGCTGAACTTGGCAGATTTTAGGATAGTCTAGGCTGGCTTATAAACCTAACAAGGCATTTGTCAACAATTGAGGTGCAGAATAGTTTTAGGAGGGGAGTACAGAGAAATCTTCAACACCCTAGCGAGGCATAACTAATATTTGTGTCCTACCTAGTAAGGTATATGTGGATCCACGCTGACCGTTTCCTGTCTGGTTCTACACTTTCCTTGTATTTCTCTGTCTATTCTAATTTCTTTTGGGGGGGGTCTCCGGGGCGACCCTGATGGTCATTGCAAGAGAGGGTGGGGATCCAAAGTTGGAACTAAGTAAGGACCAGAGAAAGCTCCTCTCCCTAGTCCCAAAGGAAGTTTCATGTTCTGTTTCTGCGGACCACTCAGGGCTCCTGGCTGTTGTTCCGATGACTTTGGATCATGCAAGGCAGGATTTGGGCTTCTTCCATCCCATGTGGTAGATCCAAATGGGGCTTTGTGACCTCAGAGTTCTCAGCCTCTGAAGGCACTCCAATTCCCCATGTTCTCCTTGGCTGTTGGGATGTAGTCCTTGGTGCCCGTACTAATAGTCCTTGATGAGGATTCGAGAGTCTTCAGGGTTGGGATACAAGTCTGTTCCTGTCCACCTGCTCCACTCTGGGGTCCCCCTCTGCTCTGTGCATATGACCTCCTGTTAAGAGGTTGTCAAAAACCTCTCATTCTTGACCGAGAAAAAGTTCCATGTGTTCCATTTGAACAAAGTCAATGACATTGCTGTTCCCAAGATTGCATCCTCACCTACCCTTCCCCATACAATAGACATCTCTGAATATCTGGGCTCTGCCTCTACCCAACAGTCTTGACAATGTACCCTGGCATGTCCACTCCCTTCCTAATGATTACATGGTACAGTGGATTGGTGGTGGAGATGTGGCATAACTACATAACAACTGGGAAAACAAATGCAAAGCCACAGAGGGCTTCCAGCATGAGGTCTGTTACAGAAAGTAGAAACCAAATGTTGGGTACAGACACCACATCCAAAGTGCAAAGGCAGAATCTAGGTTGATATATAGATACGATATGCTGTATCATGACAGATGCAAGTTTAAAGGAAGAACAGATGGCGCACACATAGGAAGGGCCTGGGTGGTTGTTGTAGAAAAAGCTTAGATGTTCACTGCTTTCCTAACTGGCTGGTTTGAACAGTATGTGAGAGTACCATGGACATTTAGGGATAGGACCAGATGAATACTGTCCCACATGGAATGCTTTTCTGAATATCAATATCTCCTGTGGTTGTAGCCTTGGATTGCTATAATCTCAATCCAATTACCCTTTATTTATGATTCTTGTGGCTTATTGCTTATCTTAAAATCTAATTAAATTTTTTTCCAGAATCTTGAGTTTATTTCTTGATTGCATATCCTGATGTGGCTGAAGCATCTCCTGAGAAGCAAAGTGGCCATTAAGAGACCTGGTGAGGCCTAATAGCAATCCCACATCCAACCCTAACATGAAATGCAAAGCTCACACAATCATCTACAATCTGAAGTGGAATCACAGGCGGTGGTTCTGTATATAGCCATTGACACACTGCTGTCTGTGTTCATCATATTTTCCTGTTTTCTGCATTCTTGGTGCTTTGTCATCTGGGGTCTTTCAAACTGAGAATCCTGGAAGGACTGTTCCCATGTAGGGGTAGCTAATTCTTGAGGACAGCAAATGACTCTCCAGAGGCAAGCTTTTAGAAAATCAATTTAAACATTTGGAAGGTAGAGTGATACAGAGCAAGAGGATAGGCGGAAGTGTAGACAGACAGTCTTTCCATACACTGTTCAATCTTCAAATACCTGCAACCCATGGATATCAGCAACCCAGACACTGGATAACTAGGAACCACTTGTACAGCTGAAGAGTCCATAGGTGTTATTCAAACTGTGCAATTCCACGTTTGCTTATCATGCCTCACCTTTTCCTTCCCAAGCACAGCACACGCTCTTGCCTGGAGTTCCTCTCTGTCTTTCTCCCTTCACCTCTTCCCTCTTTCCTTTTCTAGCTCCCCTCCAATCCCACCCCTTCCAGTTCTTACCTGGGTGTTTTGCCATGTGGTTCTGCATAGTATGCTGCCTGCCTCTCAGACGCTGTGAGCAATGAAAAAAACTTCTTTCTTCCTGGTATTAATTTTCATTTCTGCTAATCTTGCCATAATATATGAAATCAATATCAAGCAACACTACACTACTACTCTCCTGTTAATGCTCTAGCATCATTGGCAAGCACAGCTATTTTGGAGCATCTTATTTCAGGGAGATCTACTTTCTAGAGATATGTATTTAGTTCTCAGCCTGGGTCAAATACTGTAGGAAATTGGAAGATAAAATCAGACCACTGAATACCTTAGAACATGACTTCTAGAAAAATGACCTATATCTGCTGCAAGTCTTTACTGACTTGTGCAGGAGTATTTAAGTGGGGAGGGGGATTGACAAGCTTTGACAATTTTTGGCTATGCTCCTCCCTTTTTTAAAATACAACAGCTTCACAAAATTACCTGTCATCCTTGCTCATGGGCCATGCTAATCTTCCATGCAGTATTCCAGTTTTAGTAAATGTGCTATTGAAGCGAGTACAGGATGGTCCTGTTAATGAATTGTTAAGAAAACAAGAGGTCTATACATTCATAGTTAACAGCCACATAAGGAAACTTGTCATTGAGCTAGGCTTGGAACATTGGAATATGTAGAGAAATAATGATCCATAGCAACTTCTGATTAACAAACTTTTCCTGCAAATGACCAAATAACAGTTTGCTAATCAAAAGTTGTTATAGAGCATTACTTCTCTATATATCCTGAGTGTGTTTGATGCCAAGTTTGCTTATATGGCTCGTGAGCTATTTAAAGAGATAAATACAATTTGGGGTACTGTCCCATATAGCGGTGACTATTATATTCTGGCTGAAAATATGATTTTGTTTGTTCTGTTTCATAGAGTAAATCTCTTTCCCCTTTTCCTGGTAGTTTCTTAGGTGTGTTAATATGTGGCAGATGGTTAAATACTATGAATACATTTTCATAATGAAAATTTGAGTAATGATCTGGTAATTGGATTGATTTTGATAATTCAACTTCTTTAACCCTTCCAGTATTTGGGAAGATAGCATACATTTCAGGGAAGAAGCTAAAATTGTAATATCATTTGACATGTGCCATGAATCACTGTTTCCATTCTTTTGCGTTTGACCTGTTTGAGAGAAAGTAAGAGTTTGAGAACTAGTAAATAGAGTGTTGACAGAGTTGAATTTGCAAAATAATGATATGGTAAACAAATTTACTCAATGCTTGCATATCAGTGCATATAATCAAAATAAGTTTGGTAGGAAATTATCAAAAAAGATGTAAAATATCTTGATAATATGAAAGAGCTGAAAAATCAATATTCATCAATTTTTTTTCTCTCATGCAGCAGAAGTTGATGAAAATTTAATTACAGGTTTGTATTAATCCACCATGGATCAGGGTTTGGAAAATCTAAAGTGGGATTTCAACCAGGAATGGGAGCTGTATAATTGCAGCAAAAAAATGCCTTCCTGGCCTTAGTTTAAAAGGGACAGTGTTATTACTTTTTCTTGTAGGTCAGTGCATGTTGACAGAGATGTGTTTAGGACGGTTTGAAGTTGAAGTCATGAATTTGGAATCTCAACTTAGCTGGATTGTGGAATTGCTAGAGAACTGGACCACTGCTATTTTGGAGTGGGTCTGTAACAGTGTTTAAGCAGATTGGTGTGTGGGCGAGAGGACTGAGTGTAAACACTAATGTCTTGTCTGAGTCAGCACCATTCAGTGGGCTGAGACCATGTGAAACAAGAAAGTAAAAAAAAAGGGAAAAACACTCTTTGGGCCCTGAGTTATGAAGAAATTTACATTTCACTACTGATGTGTTTGGGCTTCAGACTCAGGGATCTTTGGACTTTGGATGCTGGGATTCTCACGAGCGGCCCCCTGGAGGATCTCTGGACTTCAGTTTCCAACGGGGCACGAACTGTCAGACAACTGGGTCTGGGCCTTTTGGCTGCTTGGGCTGAGTCATGCTGTCAATTTCTTTGGCTCTCAAGCTTGCACATAGCTCATTGTGGAATCTTTCAAATTCTATGGATTGTTAGAGCTGATTCCTAATTAGTCCTGTTTTACTTGTGTGTATGTGTGCGTGCGTGTGTGTGTGTGTATAAATTAAGCCTTCTTTTTATTTTTTTGAGAACCCTTATGGGTACACAATGCAGTCAGTGACACGCTGCTTATGATTAGCAGGGGTGAATTTATTTAAATGTCCCAGTCTTCAGGTCTTCAGCGTGTAGACTCCTCTACTACAAGGACATATTTTGTGGAAAGAATCACCAAATCTAATCCAGTCATTCGGTGATTAAATCAAAATTCCATTTACTTTGTATCTGGTATAGGCTAAATTGATGCTTTAAGATTTATTTATTTATTGGAAAGGTTGGATGAGAGAAGTGAGAGGGTGAATCTGCTGATTCACTCTTCAAATGGTCCCAGCAGCTGTAGCCAGTCCAGTTTGAAGCCCGGGGCCAAAAGTTTCTTTCTTGTCTTCCTGTATTCCATATAGGTGTAGAAGCCCAACTACTTGGATCATTTTCTGCTGCTTTTCCAGTTGCTTCAATCGGAAACTTAATCAGAAGTGGAGCAGGTGGCACTTATATCTGTATCCGTGTGGGATGCCAGTAGCTCAGGCAGCAGTTTACCCGCTAAATCACAGTGCTGCTCCCTGATGGCTAACTTTTGAAATGAGTACCTCATCACTGCACAGAATCCTCATCCAGATGTCATAACACAGTGCTGAGTAGTCATGCTGCTGCGGACAACATGATTCCTTCAGGATTTGAGTCCTTCATCTTTGCTATGTGCTTTCCTTAATCCAGATTTTCGTGTTAAGCTTTTTTGCTTGTTTGGTTTTTTCTCAAAGCACAGCCGTCCAATCCTGAGTGACCGGATTAGATGGCACTTTAAGCAGCAGATCCAGCCCTTGTTAGATCCTAGCTGGCTATACTGTTGTGTTGAATCTGACTGATTCAGGATGGATTCAATCGGGGCACCAATTTCTACATTCAATACATACTCATGGGAACAATCTGTTTTGAAATGTTCTGGTAGTATGGACGTGGCCAGGACCTCTAGATTTTCCCTTTCTCTTGGTCCCCTGGTGCCTATATAAATCACAACCGTCTTCTCCCTGGAGAGGAACTCTAGACATCCAAGGTCAATGTTTCTGAAGGCGAGACGTTTGTTTTACACCCTTTAGGACATCACTGCTAGGCAAATTAGCTAACATTATATAGTGAAGAGTGAAAATTCACACACATTGCAAAATAGTAAGATCAGCTGTGAGTTGACTGCCTATCTATAGATAGACAGGTGTCAGGCAATATTAACCTAACAACTTGTTTCTCTTGGAAGTTTCATTTAGTCTGGTCCCTTGTTAAACTGGTTGGTTATTCAGCTAAAAGGTTATCCAGGTACTTGAAATTCTCACTGAGTTGTATTCTTAGTGACTGTGAATACTCGTCATTTCAGTTCACTACATTTGGCTAGCGCTGCATTCAACTTGTTACCTAAAGCCTGAAATAGCTGTTGATAATGAAGGCTTCATGTGTTTTTTTTTTTAAAGATTTAATTATTTTTCATTGGAAAGGCAGATATACAGAGAGGAGAGACAGGGAGGAAGATCTTCCATCTGATGATTCACTCCCCAAGCGGTTGCAACAGCTGGAGCTGAGCCACTCTGAAGCCAGGAGCCTCCTCTGGTTCTCCCACGCAGGTGCAGGGTCCCAAAGTCTTGGACCTCCTCGACTGCATTCCCAGGCCACAGGCAGGGAGCTGGATGGGAAGCGGGGCCACTGGGATTAGAACTGGCGCCCATATGGGATCCCATCCCGTTCAAGGCGAGGATCTTAACTGTTACGCTATCGTGCCAGGCCCCATGTGTGTTTTTGAAAGGGCTATGAAATCTTCAGATTGACAGGATAATACAAATCCAAGGGATTATTTCTTGTACAGTTTTGAAAATACCTACACATTCCATTTATTTTTTATCTAACTGACAAAGGACATTGTTTTTGTGGTCAGTGAATGCTTCTCTGTGGAATTTCAACAAATATTCAGGTTGTAACTGTTTAACTCTCTCCACTGTGAACTCTATTAACTTTTAAGGCTATAGTATTTTTCTATTCCTTTCTATTTTCCTAGGACATTGCAGTAAGAAAGAAAAAGTGGGGGGTGTGCAAACAATGGGGTATATGACTCCCCAAACTAAAGCCCGCCTACTTGATAGGATTAAAGGGAAGGAAATAAATTAAATCTCATCGAAAGTTAAAACAGTAATCAGAGAGCAGCTGTTCAGAAGGAAGAGATAAAAGCCAATGGTGGAAAGGCCAAGGGAAGTTGCAACCCAAAGCTGAGGGGCTATGGAGGATTTGAGTGATCGGCTCAAAGAGCACTAGACATTAAAGAGGCTTTGAAAATACCTCAAACACAGTACAAAAAGGCTAGTTAAGCAGGGATTACTTACCTTGTGGAATGCATATATATATATATATATATAAAGAACAATGCAGTAAAGGCAATAGAAATGAAAAGTTGTATCGCTTTACTGGCTTACTTTTTTTTTGTTGTTGTTTAGAAACAGGGCTGTTTTGTCAAGATAGCCCCTAGACTTGATTTGAATTCAGATATGGTATGACTGATTGATTCTGGAGGAATCCCTGAAGAAAAAGCAAGATCATCATCGGGGTGCTTACTGAAGAATGGCAGTGGGGCTCACAGCATGGTGTGTGGGGGAAAGTCACCACGTCCAGTGCCAACATCCAATTTGAAGAGCAGTTTAGCTGCCAGGTACGCCACTTCCAATGTAGTTCCTGAATGATGTGTCTAGAAAAGCAATAGAAAATGGTGCAAGCCAGGTAGGTCCAAGCTCTTGGCTATAGATTAGCCTAGCTCCAGCTCTTGGGGCCACTACAAGGGTGGACCAGCAGATGAAAGATCACTATGTCTCTCTCTCTCTCTCTGTAGCTCTGCCTGTTAAGTAAATATATAAAGACTATTTAGTAAGTCTTCAAAAAATACTGCTAGTGATTTCATTGTCCAATTTAGTATAGGGAAATTACAACAGCTAAATTAATGGAGCAATCCGTGTAACCAGAACTGGAGGGATAATGGGATTAAATGTGAGCCCCTTTTCCTCTTGCCTTTAAAAACTTAGTTTTTAAAGGTCTCTTGTATGCTTCCAAGTTGCTCAAGTCTTTGAGAACAACTCCCATATCTTTCTTGATCATGGCTCTAATGCAGGAGGAATTTAGCATTCGTCTTGAAAAAAAAAAAACAACAAAAAAAGGAAAGAAAGAAAAACATCTTCCTCAAATCCCATTCTCAATCAAAAATCCTCAGATCTTTGGAGCGTGCATGTGTGTGAACTCTGAGTGTGTGTGTGGTTTTCTTCACTCCAGTCTAAACATGCAAGCCAATCACGTTTTCAAAAATAAGGGTCTGCTTTCCTCAGTGGCTTGTTGGTGTTGGGCTGTCTTTTACCTCACAATGATTCATAAATTAATATAATTGCCACCCCCATTATCACTACTATTTCTACTATCATAACAGCCACTACAGGTAACTGAAATTTATCAAAAACTGATTATCTATCAAGGACTGTGTGCCTCACAAGAGGACTTCAGAAAGATTATGGGAAAATGAACTTAAGGGATAAGTCTATTTAGATGCAAAACATTTTGAAAATCCACAGTTTTATTTCATAATATGTTTCATGACCTGTTGAAGTGGTGTTATATAATTTGAGTTTTCTGAAATAAAAAAAAAGTCTACAATCACACTGCAAGAACTCTCAGAACTTGTTCTCAAACGGTAATCTTATCTTGCGTTTTATAACTTTGCTTTGGTATTTTTGTCTTCTCTGATGTGAATGTTTTGTTTCTGTTGGCCCTGCCTGTCCTTGGTTTTCCCATACACCACCTTCTTGTTCATCTGTCACAGGTTGCTTTCTCTAAATCCTGTAGCCTTAGGTATTTAGACTTTTACTTAGAAGTTGGGGTTCTGCTTCTGTGGCTTGTAGGCAAGTGTTTTGAGTCATTTCTGCAATGCTTATTAAGTCTCCTTGAAGCTCCTTCTCTTCCTGTCTCAGTGTGGTGTGCTCCTAAGGATCACCGTCTCTCAGTTGGTCTAACAGATGTCCCCACAGGGCCTGGTTAAGCATATTTATCTCTGAGCTTCTTCCAATGCTAGGCAGGTCAACATTTTCAGAGGACCTCCCTGTCACCTGATTTGCCAAAATCGAGTTATGCACTTGCTATGGCTGCTTCCTATCACGAGATTGGCAATGTCTTCTTACCTTCAGTACCCCAGCTCTACCTTGTTAAGCTGCTCTGATTCTTTTTCACAGTTTTGGCAAAAAAGACAATTGGAAGATATAAAAAGGAGGATACATGTGCCTGGTAGAATGGGGCAGTGCCACTATCATTTAGACACCCTACCCACTTATATATTCAGATATTTTTCAGAGGCAATGATATCTGCATCTTTTGTTGCCCATTCTCTGTGGAGGCTCTGCATAGAAAAGCTCATTGAACAGTCACTAGCTGCTAGCATTCATTGTCACTACAGCTGATACCTTCACTCATAATATTTGGGTAAAAGACAAGGTTATCCATCTGAACACTACCGACGGCATAATGTATTCCTGGCACTCATATATAACTGTGTGATTTCTCTCAAGGTGAACAATTATACTTCACTGTGCTTTTAAATATGTGCAACTTCCGCTCTCGGCAGCTATAGGTGGGACTGGCATCTAACTGGTTTTCCTTTCCACAGGATATATGCCTGGACTGTGTCAGCCTCTCGCAGTTAGGTTGAATTTCGGTCAATGCAATGATGACAGAAGTCATGCTTGCCACTTCTAGGCTCATCCAGTGTCACTTGCACGTACTCTATGTTCCTCTGAGACCACAAGGCACGGTAGAGTGGGAAGAGGAGGACTGATGTTTAGATAAGACATTTCAACGGGAAAACAAATTTACTGCACTTGTACCAGTGCCAGACATGGATACTTTTCCCACACATTGAACGCATTCTTGTAGGGGTTCACAGATAGAGGTATCGGCCAGGTGACAGATGAATACTTCTAGGGAGAGTTGGCGACCAGTGTAGGGAGAACCATTTCTAAAATGTTCTGCTGTGGTTTTCAAGTCCTTATTCCTCCTTCGAACTTTCACTGCTCTCCTTGTTACTCTGGGAAACTTATTTTACCTGCTTTTTCTCCCTTACTCTGATTTTATTACATTTTTTTTAGTGCCCAAATCAAACCACATCCAGTTTATTATGGCTCAAATTTCAATACGTATTGATCATTCTTTATATTTTCATGAAAGCACTTTGCATTTCTGTAATCATTGGCCAATTAGTTATTTTCTCTGTTGCTTGGTGTTCTCAACTGAATGCATTTGGCTTTTGCAGTTCAATTCACAGCTCTTGAAGCATTCAGGGTATCTTGCTTTCCATTGCTTTCTCTGCCACTATATAGGTGTTGGATTGTTAATGGGTTTCTGTAGTTACATATCAGCTGACAAAGTTCTAAGGTGATTATGTCAAACTCTTGACAAATTTATATGTTGATAAAATTAAATAATAGGCAGTGACCTACAATAGGAAAATAACTCATTAGGAAATTTATGAATCGTGGTCCTTGAGACAAGACTTCTGTTATTTTAGGAAAGATATAATATTGAGATCACAACTTCCATTTTGTTAGAATTTTAACAATCCTGTGGATCTTTGCACTTTATAACTCATTAAAGATATTATTAATTTGAATCAAGGCAGTCAACTTTAGCTCAAGTGCGTGATTAGAGATGACAATAGAAACAAAAACACGCATGAATATGAATATATTCACACTTCTGGGTGTTGTTCTCTGGTATTTGTCACATCCACATGTTCCTACAGTGAGCATACTAAACAGGAAAGCACTAAGCACTCTATTCTAAGAGATTTGATTGTGGTCAATAAAGAGAGGGGTCCCTGAAAACTTCCTACAGTATCATCATAATAGCAAAAAAAAAAAAAAAATTCTAGCTCTGTATGCACCCTGCTTTGTAAGTTTTGCAATGCAAATGGTTTAGGAGAAACCATTGTTGCAAGCAAAGGGAGTACCAGTACATATGCAGGCTGGTGGGAGGGAGCATCAGCAACAGCATCTTGGAACCCAGGCAGCTGGAGAACTGAGATCTGATAAGAGGTTGCAGCGCCCTCTGCAGACTGGCGAAACAGGTTTAGAGAGATGGGATTCCAGAAGCCTCTGACAATTCTAAGAGTTCTTTTACTTAAAAGCAGAAAACAATGCCTGGGCCAAAGTGTTATTTCAATTTAAATGTGTGAAAATGAGGCATTATGTCTGCATAATATTAATTTGGGGGATACAGTATAAAAAGCTAAAAGAGTCCTATTTCCTCTGCTTAGGCCCCTGAGTTTCTTGATCTATTTTTAGCTTTTGTCCTTTCAGCTCACCCAGGAGCTACCCTGAGACTCAGCCTATGGAAATGTGCAAGGCTCGGCACTGAGCTGCAAAGAATGAAGGTGAAGGTTTGAGCTGCTAGATTCATGGCTGGGGTTTTTACACACACATAAAATATGAATCTCAGTTGTATACAAAGCTGAACCCATCGTGCCAAAAGGATCCCAGTCAAGCAGGCCTGTAAAATGAAATCCTCTTGGACTAATTTAAGGAGACCTGAGTGATATAAATTGTGGCCTGCTCAAACGTGGGAAATAAAAAAAAATTCCAACTTGAATCCATGCTTTTCTTCTGCTGCAGCTTTGGCGTATGAGAAATGGGAACACAAAACAGTCTGAGAAGTTGGCTCGTGGCTCATTTTCCAAAGAACAATGCAACTCCCTGTTTATACTGGTCTTGTGGGTCTAATGAAAATCTCTTCCATGAGAATTTAATATAGAGATAAACTTTTCAATAAATAAATAGCTCTGAGTTGGCTGAACTCCAATGTGTTTCGTTCTGGTATGGCTGCTTTTCTGGAATTGGTATGCAGAGAAGAAAAAAGTTCCTAAAATTATTCCCGATAAAAGAATTAATTCACACAGGACACAGCTGGAATCTCTGCCTACCAAATGTGAAGTCTTCTCTATTTTGTTCGATTATTCACTAACCATCTTCCAGGTCCTTTCAAATGCTCAAGGGTTCCTCGGGCCTTCTTTTTTTTTCTTTTTAAGATTTATTTATTTTATTGGAAAGGCAGATGTACAGAGAGGAGAAGAGACAGAGAGGAAGATCTTCCGTCCAAGGATTCCCTCCTTAAGTGGCTGCGACGGCCAGTGCTGTGCTGATCCGAAGCCAGGAGCCAGGAACTTCTTTCCGTGTTTCCTACATGGGTGCAAGGTCCCAAGACTTTGGGCTGTCCTCGACTGCTTTCCCAGGCCACAAGCAGGGAGCTGGATGGGAAATGGGGACACCGGGATTAGAACCGGCACCCACATGGGATCCCAGCATATCAAGGAGAGGTCCTTAACCATTACGCTATCGCGCTGGGCCCTCTTCTAACCTTCTAAGGCAAAACATTCAAATGGCTACTAGAGCACTTAAACACAGTTGTATGCAGGTATGTTTCAATACCTTGTTTAGCAGATTTCAGGAAATAGAAACTGAATTATAAGCAACATGTGTTACCTTGAATATGCATTTTGTTGGAGCAACAATCAAATTCTTATGTAAGAAATGTACTTGTTAGGATTTGAGGTGTGAAGTGCACCAAGATTTTTTTTTATGAATTATAGAGAAGAATTTCTATAAGTATTACTTAGGTAAATTTCTATGACAGATTACTGATTTATTAATTATTAATTTGGGAAATATTTTTCCATTATTTTCCAACTTGAAATTATTGTAACAATTACTTATTGAGCATTAACTAATGTTCTAGATATGGCTAATTTTCTAGGCCTTAATCCTTTACTATAAAGTCAGTCAGCACACAGGGAAGACAGCATTGTATAAATATTTTATTACAAACTAGTTCTCCACTTTCCTCTACTATATGTAAAAATATTAGAACTCATAATGTGCAGGTTTTTTAATTTCAAAAATTACAAAATACTATGGCGTTTAGGCAAAACACATGACTCACAAATTGTGTTCCTTGAAATGTTGGGTAAATTATATTCTAAATTCATATCACCATCAAAAGGCAGTGTAATTAGTGCTGTAGTAATTCTATAAATGGTTCATAAGTGTTAAAAGTGCAAGAGAAAGTGGGCTTTTTCTAAAGGAGCCATTTTTCTGAAGCATTGAGATGCATTTTGTATAAATACTATATGAAAATTGTTATTGAACACAACACATACACTTGGCCATGACTTTTTTTGTATCGAAGGAAATAATTTTGTGATAAAGTGGGCATCTAAAATGCATAATCATAATATTAAATGTTAAAGGTAGTTCAGTAAACCAAGTAAGATTTTTTAAAGGAGATATTTGGTGCTGAGTCATGGGCCACATTAATTTATAAAAGAGCATCCAGAAAGATCTAAATTAGAGGTTTTATTTTTAATTTTTTAATGTGAGGACCTCACTCAAATATTAAAATTTCTGACTCTCTCTGAGGGAGAGTTTCTGTTGTTTACAATCTCTGTAAGTGAAGGCTTTATTTCGTAATACATTTAACCAAAACTTTGCTTTAGTAGTTGCAATTATTGTAAGACCATGTTCATGAAGACTTCTACAAAAGTGATGGACTTGAACTCTCAAGTCCAGGTGTGTCAGTCCCGTCATGTTGCTATGGCTTCACAGCAAAGTCAACTTCATTTTGCTACAATATGTGCCTGCCCATGATCAGAAGCATGAGCCAGGCTAACAGGCTGGAATCCACTCCCATCAAGCTCCTGTGTACACAGCTGGAAAATTCTGCAGTTAATGATTTGTTTTTCCACTTTAGCCAGAGATGATACTAGATTTCATTTTTGTTTCCAATTCAGTAGTGTTTAAGTGGTTATTAAGACTAACTTTTTAGGATTATTTGTTAGCAATTGCATTTGAAAAGGATAATCCATTGATCAATGGCTGCCGTGGGCCAGGGCTAGATGCATCTCACAACTTTGTAATTATTGGTTTGATCATCTATAGCATAAATCTGGGGCCATTTGATCTATGAAAACTTTCAATTCCTGAAGGTGTCCACATAACTAACCTTGCATAGGCATACACATTTATATACAGTATCTATTCATGTATGTAGATAGTTTCACATAATGTGAGCATGTAAATATATAATATAGTGTGTAAGACTTCAATATGTCCCAACCCTGGCTAATCTTGAATGTTGTCATGTTCTGTGATTGTAATATTAACTCATGGTGATTTTGATGTATGTCTCCCAGAATATTAGTGACAGTGAGCAAATTTATACATACTCATTTACTCTCTGATATTCTTTTTTTTGTGAAATAATTTGTTTCAGTTCATTGTCCATTTTTTTCTTATATTTCTCTGATCTATTAGGGAAACTGAAAAATATAAGTTGTTAGATACATGCATTTCATCCAGTTTGTTTCTTTTTTTTTTTAATTTTAAAACACCTTTATTTGCTTTAAAAACATAAGACTTCTTGTACAATAAAGCATAAGCATGTTTCATCTACAAAGTCAGAATATCTTCCTCATGGAACACGCAGGAAGAAAGGAAAAACACACACATGGCAAAGTAGTCACAGATTACCTCTAAAATAATTAAGACTTTCGGCCAGAAAAATTAATCTTTTAAAAACAAAAGTATAACAATAACAAAAAGCCATATTTCACACCTGGTACTAACAGTAAACATTCATAGTACAAAATTATCTGTTAAAATCAAACTCCTATATATTGAAAGTATTAATATCATCAAAATACCCATCGTACTTAAAGCAATTTACAAGCTTATTGCAATCTCAAAATACCAAAGACATTTTTTTTCTCATATCTAGAACATTTTTTTAAACTATTTTTCGGATTGACATCATTTCATAACAGCCACATCAATCACAGCATGAATAACAACAGCAACAACGTCAACAACAAATTGTAGCACCTTGATTAAGTAATGTGCCACTGAGTAGGCGGCACATGCTTAACTAAAAGGAAACACAGAAGTCTCTTAGGAACTATGTTGCCATTGCATACTCCATGGGCACTTGATGAACTCCATTAGAGAAAAGAAATTATTTGGAAGCAAACAAACCGACATAAAAACATCAGAACATCTGAGACACAGCCAAAACAGCCAACAGACGCTCAATGGACTATTGGAGTTACCCTTTCCATGTTGGCTTCCTTATATGAGAGAGAATATATGGTATTTATTCTTTTGTGATTGACTCATTTTGCTGAGCATAACGGTTTCTAGCTGGGACCACCTGGTTTTAAATAGAATAATATCGTTCTTCTTGACAGCTGAATAATATTCCATTGAGTAGATGTACCACAGTTTTTTTAACCATTCTTCCTTAGATGTACATCTGGTTTGTTTCCATGTCATTGCTATTGTAGATTGTGCTGCTGTAAATATAGGATTACAGATTCCCTTCTCATATGCAGATTTTACTTCTGTTGGGTATATTCCAAAGAGCAGGATTGCTGGGTCATATGGCAGGTTTATTTGCAATTTTCCAAGCACTCTCCATATGGATTTCCACAATGATTGTACTAGCCTACACTCCCAGCAGCAGTGAAGGAGGGTACCTTTCTCCCCACATCCACGCCAGCATGTGTTGTTTTTTGAATTCTGAATGTAGGCCAGTCTCACAGGAGTTAGGTGGTACCTCAAGGTGGTTTTCATTTGTATCTCTCTGATGGCTAGAGAGCCTGAGCATCTTTTCATATGTTTGTTAGCCATTTGAATCTGTTCTTTTGAGAAATGTCTGTTCATTTCCTTTGCCCATTTTGCTACAGGGTTTGTTTTTTCACTATCCCTGGGTTTCTGAAGCTCTTTGTAGATCCTAGATATTAGTCCCCTGCCACTTGTATAGAATGCAAAAATTTTCTCCCATTCTGTTGGTTGCTTCTTCACTTTTTTAATTGTTTCCTTTGCTGTACAGAAACGTTTTAGTTTGATATAGTCCCATTTATTCATTTTGGATTTGATTGCCGTTGCTTTAGGCGTCTTTTCTTTTTTTTTTTTTATAATCTATTTTATTGTGTTGTTGTTGACAATCTTTTCATAGTTAATTACAGTTAAAGAAAGAAAAAGAAAAAAAAAAGGTTCAGGGGGATAGGGAAGTGGGCAATACTATTATGTCCATATTGTTTCCATCTTGTATCTGAGGTAAAGGAGGATATTGAGGGAGAAGCCCCACCCGGTTTCCCGCCCACCCCGAGTCCCGGATGTGGGGCATGCTCTGAGATATGTGCTCGAGTGGTGTTAATAGTTCTCCAGTTATGAATCGCTGCCAGTTTCGCTTGATGAGGTCGTCCACTGATTGATATGGTCCATCATAAAGTCTCCGTTTGCCCCATTTTTCGCTGCTAACATGTAGCTGAGATGAATGATTGATCTGCTCTGTCTTCTGTTTTTTCTTGATTAGAGTTCTGAGTCCAGCAGTTCGATTGGGGAGATCTCCAAAGAAACTTTGAGGTATTCCCAGACTAGTTTCTTGCATGTTCTAGCAAGCACAGGGCCCGGCACAGTCCATCACCCCGATCAGCTGGTGGTTGCAATTGCTGGGTTGGTTCTGTTTTCAGTCCCGAGTTGCACTGGAACCAATGGGTGTTGCAGTCCAGTCTGGTTCTGCCCAGCACGTACTCGGCCCTCACACTAACCAGTGGGAGCTGCAGCCTAGTTGGGGCGACCCACGATAACCCTCACCCGGCCCGCCCCTGGTTTGCCAGTATGTGTAGCAGAAGACCAGTCTGTCCCCCATCCCATTTGGCTCTGGCACTTGTCAATGGGTATTAAAGCTTAGTTCTATCTAACCAACTCAACCATCCAACCCTCATGGGTGTTGTTGAGTGCCTCTCTATCTAGCCATCCCAGCCCCCGTCCTAGTTTTCATGCCCTCCCACGGGACTAGTGACCCAAGAAGGGGGAACCCACTTTTTCCCTCCCAGGTCTCTCTGTCCTGGTTTATGCACTCTTTAGGTGGTTCTGTGATTTGACTTGACAGAATTAGTCCCCAGTGCCAGCTTCTGCGGCTATGCCCAAACATCCCTCACCCACTCTAATTTATGCTTGCACCCACAGGAATAATCAGCCCAGCCTGGCTTTTCCCTGATCTAGTCCACATGCAGCGCACAGGTGTTGTAGCCTTGCATAGTCTAGTCTGTCTCTATCCCAGCCCACGCTCTCCGGTGGGAGTAGCTGTCCAGCGAGGGAACCAGTCCCTTAATCCCCCCGCCAGTTCTGCCCCTCCCTTCCTTCCTGGATCTCACATGTGCTGGTTGGGTGCTGCATTCATATCCAGTACAGGCAACCACGCCCTGGCATTCCATAATGTGTACTGGTTTTGTCGCGACCAAACCCGGCTCATCCCACACTCTGATCTGGTGATCGGATTTGCCAGTGGGTGATATGGACTGATTGAGCCTGGTCTGCTCCTGACCCATGCTGAATGTGTGCCAGTGGGAAACTTCCCATGGCCTATTCTGGACTGTTTCCTATCATGCTTCTTGCGCTTACCTGCAGGGACTGTGTCCTGCCAGAGGAGTTGCCCAGGCTCCTCCATCAGAACCCCTCCCAATGGCAGGTTTTGCGCATGCCAGGGGGTCCTTGAGCCAACCCAACTCAGTTCACGTCCTGTCCTAGCAGGGACAGTGGCTTTTCCTGGCTGGCTTTCACCCCATTCTGGTTCTTGTTGTTGGATGTTTCAGCCCGGCCATGGCTCGTCCATACCCACATACAGCTCACGCATGGCTCAGTAAGGGGTTGAGACCCAGCCTAGTCAGTCCCACATCTACCCCCTGGTTCTCCATGACACCAGATGGTGTTGGGGTCTGAACTGGCCTGGTGCATCCAATCCCAGCTCACACTAGTGCCTTGGGTGACTGCAACTGTTTCCTAGATAGAACGCAACCCCAATTCTAGCACATACTCCCCTTGGTGGGAACCTCAACCTAGTTAGGGTGTCCCGTTACCTCCCCGATTGGGCTTGTTCCTAGCTGTAAATCATGCACCTGCCTGTGGTTGCTCTGAGGACCAGTAGGTGCAAGAGCCTAGCTCGGTATGACCTGTGTTCCATGCTGGTTTCTAGTTTTGCTTGTAAACAAAGGTTTGCTCAGTCCTGCCCAGTACATTATGTTCCATTACCAATTTACACATTTTGGAGCTACTATGCCCTGCTTGTCCGACTCCCAGATCTGGACGGCATGTTCACCAGCGAGAGCTATGACTCGCCAGGGGAGCTTCCCAAGTACCTCCACTTGATCCACTCCCAAACCCAGTTTACATACATGCCATTGGTTTTTAGGCCAGTACCCGGTGTACTCTGGCCTCCCATTTGGCCTTGTATGAGCTGGTGAATATTGCAGCCCGGCCCACCCCACAACCTATTCAGGATGCACATTTGGGTGCTGCTGCCTTGCCCAGTCCAGTCTATGGCGGATCCCTTTACCTGTGATTGATGGCAGGCTCCTTGGTCACACCTAGCTTAGTCCATAACCACCTAAAATTTAGGTTTACCAGTGGGGCCAAACTTTCTACAGGGTGTGGCCCACACATCCTGCACAGAGTCCACCCCAGGATAAGGTTCTAGAGTGCTAGTTAAAATTATGGACCTGCCTAATGTGACCAGTATCCTGAACCAACATCATGTCAGGCAAAAAAAAATCCTGCTAGACAATCTGGGGGTTATCTTCTGCATTATAGGTGTTCAAAGCTCAGCATTATTGAGTGATTAGAAGTTCTCCAAAAGAAGAGTTACTGGCGTTGGGAATCTTTAGGATTGACTCAGAACCCAGAAACAGTGGGGTCACCCTAGAGCTATCTAAGCAGCAATTCGGACATCCATTACCCCAGAGCTTCCAGGCCGGGCGGCCAGCAGACAAAGCCTGGCACCGCATGCTGCACTGGCTGCCCTGGATGAGGCCGAGGACTCGTTCACTGCCTTGCGGCAGTGTCTTTGGCATGAGCCCCCAGCATTGGGTCCGACCCTGCAGGGGCACCCCCCACAGCCGCCACACTGTGAGGAGCGGCAGTTGCGCCCGAATCCCAAGGCCCGAACCCCTCCCAAACTCACCTAGCTGCCAGATATTAGCAGCTGGGTGGAGCTAGGAATTTTAAGCCAGTTCCTAAGTTCCCTCATGGCGCACTTACCCGAGGAATGAGCTCTCTTGGGTCCTGGATGAGGCCGAGGACTCGTTCACTGCCTTGTGGCAGTGTCTTTGGCGTGAGCCCCCAGCATTGGGTCCGACCCGGCAGGGGCACCCCCCACAGCCGCCACACTGTGAGGAGCGGCAGTTGCCCCCGAATCCCAAGGCCCGAACCTAGGCGTCTTTTCTAAAAAGTCTGTCCCTGTTCCTATATCTTGGAGTGTGCTTCCTATGTTTTCCTTTAGTAGTTTAATGGTTTCTGGGTGTAGGTTTAGGTCCTTGAGCCAATTAGAGTTTGTTTCTTCCTTTCATGTTTAATGATGTCATTTGGAAAATGGAGGTTCTTGTATTTGTAAGGTTTAGTTTTAGCAATATTTATTTGATAATTTTTTGTTTTGGCTTGTTCAAGAACATTTGGTTTGCTCTCAGTTCCTGAAGATACTCAAATTTTGATCTATAACCACTTCAAATTGGTGATTGTGGTCCATTGTTAGAGTTGGGAGAAAAAAAATTGCCTACAGTATCCAGTTCAGTGAACACAATGTATAGGAAACACTATTGTTCTCAGTGCATAGCAATGGTTGGTGATTTTTTTTTAGTTATCTTATGTAATTGAGTCTTTCTCTGTTTTTTTTTTATATCGTTTCAACTTGTCTTTGCACCATACCACAGTCTTATTTACAGACATTCATGTAAATTAGGATGGCATCATTCAATTTCCAAATTTTTGTAGTGGTTATTAATTCTGTATTTAATATATTCTTAGGGTCACCCTGTCAATTTCCCTAATAACATCTACACACTAGCACAGACATCATACAATCTGCTAGAAGTTTATTTGTATTATATTGACTCTGCAATTAAATTTGGAGAGAGTTGACTTTCCTGTAATACTGAATTTTTAAATCATTAAATCTGACATATCTTACCATTCATTTGGCAATCCTTGAGCTTTTTTCCAATGTTTTAATTTTCTACATAGATATCTTTTTTAAAAGACTTATTTGTTTTTATTGCAAAATCAGATATACAGAGAGGAGGAGAGACAGATAGGAAGATCTTCATCCAGTAATTCACTCCCCAAGTAACTGCAACGGCTAGTGCTGTGCCAATCTGAAGCCAGGAACCAGGAACTTCCTCCAGGTCTCCCACATAGGTGCAGCATCCTTAGGCTCTGGGCCGTCCTTGTCTGCTTTCCCAGGCCACAGGGAAAGCTTTCCCAGGGAGCTGGATGGGAAGTGGGTCTGCTGGGTTTAGAACCTGTACATTTTCGAACTAATTTTTGTAACTCCTCCAAAAGTCATATGATTTTTTGCCATTACAATGATAATGTTATGAATTATGTTGGTACATTTTAAAAGTTTAGAGAAGGGCCTGTCGCAGAAGCCTAGGAGCTAAAGTCCTTGCAGTGCACTTGTTGATATCCCATTTGGGCACCGATTGTGTCCCAGCTGCTCCATTTCCCATCAGCTCCCTGCTTGTGGCCTGGGAAAACAGTCAAGAATGGCCCAAAGCCTTGGGACCCTGCACCTGTGTGGGGGACACGGAGGAGGCTCCTTAGTTATGGCCATTGCGGCCACTTGGGAAATGAACCAGTGGATGGAAGATCTTCCTCTCTGTCTCTCCGTCTCTCTGTAAGTATGACTTTCCAATAAAACAAAAATTTTAAAAGTAAATAAAAGTTTAGTGAAATGTATAGTCCTAGAATAAATGCAATCTCCTTTTATATACTTTTGGACTTGTTTTATTTTTGAAGATATTCTATTTTCATAAAAGATATTGGCCTTGCCTGTATCTTAAATTTTCCTTTCTTAGAAGGTTCGCAATCTAATTTTGGTGTCAAGAATCTAGAGGATAAACTGGAAAGCTTTGTATTTTATTAGGGAGTTGTTGCTTAATGTGCTTTTGATAAAATTCATCAATTAAGTTGTAGCGATCTGGAGTTCAGTTTTAGAGTACAATGTTGTATTTTTGAACGATTCTTTTTTTCAACAAAATTTCTTTACATACTTATAATCCTCTCTTACTAGTTTTAAATGTCTGTAAAATTTAGAGGTCTTGTGTCGATATCTTCTTTTCATGACAGTGCTGATCAGTTCTATTTTCATTATTTTTTTGTTCTTTTTTGACTTTTTTTGGCTAAGGGTTTATCAATGTTCTAAGCCTTCTGTTTAAAACAAATTAACTTTTAAAAAATGTTTCTTTTGTTCTGTTCTTCTACCTTCTTGACTTGTACTCATTCCTTTTTTTAATTGTCTTTGCTCAATTTGCAATCTCCTAGTTCCTAGTCATTTTTAGATTAGAATTTTTTTTCTTGTATGTATGTTGAAGAAGTTAAATTTCCTTCAAAGCTGAACTCCAACTCTGTCCCATAAATATGATTTGCTATGCTTTTATTTTCATTCAGTTGAAAATATTTTTTAATTTCCTTTAGGATTTCTATTTGACCCAAGGGTTAAGTAGGATTCTATTGCCTAAGTTATAAACATTTGGAAAGATTTCACTTATATTTTGGTTAGTTTAATGCCACTATTTCCAGAGAACACACCACGTGTGATTTTGATACTTTGAAATGTCTTGAGACTTGCTTTATAGCCCCACATATGGTGAGTTTTGGTAAATGTTCAATTTACACTTGAAAGCGGCGTGTTTAAGGCAGGTGCTGGGGGTGGGATTCTGTTAGTGTCAATTAGGTCAAGTTTGTTGGTGGTGTTTCAAATCCTTTAGTCCTCTACCGATATTTGGACTCTTACATATTAGTTACTAAAACAAGTATTATACACTCTGCAAATTTGCCTGCATGTGTGTGTCGGAGTTTTATTATTCTTGATCTTTTTCAGTCCTGTGTCAATCGTATTTTCCTCTCATTGTGTCTTATGGGGTATACTATTCCTTTTTATTTCTTTTTTTATTATTGTATTCGTTTTTTAGATTGATTCCATTTCTTTTTAAGGCAGAGCTACAGAGAGAAGAAAGGGAAGGCAAGAGAGAAAGTAGAAAGAGTGAGAGAGAAGCCTCATTCATTCTCTGGGTCACTCCCAAATGGCTACAACGGCCAGAGCTGGGCCACATTAAACCCAGGAACCAGGGGCTTCTTCCGGGTCTCCCACATGGGTGCTGGGGTCCAAGCACCTGAGCTGTTTTCCCAGGTGCCATAGCAAGAAGCTGGATAAAAACAGAGCGTCCAGAACTCAAAGCAGTACCACTAAGGCATGCTGGCATCTCAGGCAGCAGCTTAACAATCACACCACAACACCAGTCCCTGCTTTTATTAAACTAAAATATTAGGAGTTTGCTTTTTTTCTTAGCTTTACTATTTTTCTAACACACGTATCTTCCACATTACTTAGACTTAGTATTTTCTTCCATGCGGTCTGTGTTTTTAGTTTATTTTGTTGGTCTTTTTCTCAACTTTGAGCTGAGGATTTGATCTATAGATTTTTCTCTGAGCACCTAAAATATATGCTACAGAATCTTTTATGTTGTGCTTTCATCATTAATGTTGGCTTGTATTTACACTTTTATGTAAGAGTTGTTTAATGGAAAGCTTTACAATAACAGTTAAAATGGCAATTTCAAAAAGTTTTGTTAATGATTCCTAGGTTTACTACACTATGATGACACAAATTTTAGTACTTTTAATTTTTAAAATTTACTTACGTTGTTTTTGGCATAATGTATGAGGTTTTGTGACCTCTTTTATGTGCACATTAGAAGAAAGTGAATCCTTCATAAGCATGGTCAACATTTGATTGTATGATATATATATATATTCATTATATTCCATATATATCATTATATGATATATATATTCATACATATCTAGACACACACATATATTGCACTGTTTGTATATCATACCTGAGCATATATATCAGTTTCTACATAATCTTAATTTTGTATAATTATATTCTACCTAACAGTGAGTGTGAAAATAAGAAGGCATCTTCTTATCTGTTTCTTCTTTATTATTAAAAAGTGTCATTTTCATTATATTTTAGTGATATTCTAAATTATATTTTACTTTGATATTGGTCATGCTATACTTTTTTCTCCCATTGCTGTTTGTTACTAATTTTCTTTATGATGCTATAGTAAGAAAATCAGATTTATATCATATTAATTTGTTTGGTTATCTAGATATTTGGCTATTACTTTTTTCAGCACTGATCCCTATTCTGGGTTCCATAATTTGTTTCTAATGTCATATTTTGTTGTTATTACTCCTCCTTTGAGTGCACCAGAAATTTTGTCTTTTACTCAAAGCAGTTCCTCGATGATGCGCCTACGTGTAGATTTCATTTTCTTGGTCTTCCTTTTGAATTGTAAATGTTTTTGAACATCTATCAGTATAAAATTTTTGGTTGCTATCTTGTGTATAATTTTCTTTGTGAGATTCCGTTTCAATAGTCTGTATAAGAAATTTGCACATTCCCTAATTTCTCTTTTTTTCATTTCTGATTTTCTTTTTCAAGCTGAAACATTCATTTGAGGTATTGGCACCATGACGGAGCAAACTAAACCTCCATCTGCGGCACCCACATCCCATGTAGACATGGGTTGTGGATCTGCTGCTCCACTCCTTTTCCGGCTTCCTGCTTTTGGCCTGGCAAAGCAGTAAAAGATGACCCCAAACCATGGGAGACCTGGAAGAAGCTCCTGGCTTTGAGTGGGCTCAGCTCCAGCTATTGCAGCCATTTGCGGGAGAGAACCAGTGAATGGAAGAACGCTCTCTCTGTTTCTCCTCTATGTCTGTCTTTTTATCTTTCTAAAACTTGTGTTATCTATTATTTACTTTTTTTACCTCTTCATTTTTTTACATTTAAAATAAATTCATTTTTGATGATGTTACGTAGTTGCAAAGGATGTACGCCCATGTGAACCACTGATTAGGGTGGGAAGGGTTGAGGAATAGTGGAAAGTGAATGAGATCATGTTTCCACTTTTAAAAATTACTTTTATTGCTTTTCCTGATTTTTTGTAGGTGTAGGGATTCTCCCTTTTCCCTCCTGTTTCTCCCTCCCCAGATTCATCTCTTATCATCTCCTCCCATATTATCATAGTATTATAGTCCTTTAGTAACCATTACAGATTTAAAATGCTGCTGTTTAAGTGCATCATGCTATTGTAGTTATGCACAAAATCTTTCAAGAAAGGAAAGAAAAATTGCTCTAATGGAGAGAGATATTGGGATGGAAAAGGGGGTTGGGAAGGGAGAAATGTGGCCAGCTTGAAGCAATGAGTTTGAAACTCAATGTGAGACTCCCTTGCAGGTGAGAGGGAAGGACTAGACCCATCATCTGCTACCTTCAGGGATATGTAGGAAGTTGATTGGAAGCTAAGATAGTACTTTATTCTAGACACTTCAGAATTTACTGTGGACTTCCTAGGCAGCAACTGAATTCTGAGCACAACACTTTCACCCTCAGCTTCTCGATTTTCTGTCATTTTTCTTTTTGCATTTTTGTTGGGCTAAGTTCAGTTGATCTCTTTCCAAGTTCCATTACTCATGTCTTCTGTACTTTTAGATGACTCTTTCACTCATTGGTAACATACTTGATGCTTTTTATTTCTGTTTTCAGCTCTAGAAATTCTATTCTTTGTATGGATTTTAGTTCATGATTTATTTTGTTAAGCATCTATAGAATAAGAGATATTTGTACTCTATTATTGTGAACTTTGTTATTTATAGCCTCTCATCATCTAAACACGTGCATGTTTCTTATAGTAGCTTCATTAAAGTATTATACAAAGGGAGAAATATTCATCATTTTAAATTGTAAAACATGAAAAAGTTTAATAATCATCATTGCAACCTAAATTGTGTACATTTTAATCACCTATTATCAATTATTGCCTTCATTTCAGTTTTGGATCACTCGTTTTATTGTTGAGAATACTTTATTTTTGAGTTTTGATCTTGTGTAAGGTAACTTTACTGCACTCACTTATTAGTCATAATATTACTTTCAGCAGAGTTAAAAAGACTTTATTTGCACAAGATACTCTGAGCTCAAGAGATTTTGCATCTTCTAGTCTACTCTAGATGTTTTTAAATTTTGTTTTCTTATTTGTTATTTTTGCTAGCTTAACACCTCCAGCTAGAACCTCTGGTATGCTATCATAGAAGTCAATGGAAGTAAAAATCTTGTCCTGTGTGTGACTTGTAAAGAAGACATGCAGTCTTTCCCAGCTAAATACAGTAACCATGGGCATTTACTTATGACAATTCCTTCTCAATCCTTGTTTTCTTTCTCTTCAATCCTGAAAAGATATTCGATTTTACCAAAGTATTTTCTGCATCCATTGATATGATCATGGAATTGCATGAAATGGAAATGAACTAAAAACTCCAATCATAGGCAGAGATTGGCAAAATGAATTTTAAAAGAACGTCCAAATACAAAATGGCTTCGTGAGGCAGAGGTAATTCGCCCTCTATTTTTACTAATACATTTTTTTTATTATATTTTTGCAATTTGTGAGTATTAAAACGGCTTAGTTATCTTGGAAAAAATTCCATTTTATCCTGGCTTATAACCCATTCTTTATGTTATTGAATTTCATTTTTTTCTGAGTTTCCATCAGGATAATATTTATCTCATGGCACAGATTATGTTCTACTTTTTCCTCCTCTAGTTTTCACAAAAGTTTCTGTAAGGCTCATTTTAGTATTTTCCTACGTGTTTGTGAAATTTACTAGTAAAATCACCTTGATACATATTTATAAGATATGTTAGCATGGCGTAAGTTGGTTATTTTCACAAACATCTAACTTTTTATAGCTCTATCACAATTTCAGATTTATTCTTTTTTTTAAAAATGTTCATTCATTTTTTTGAAAGTCAGATTTTATTGGGGAAAGAAGAGATGGTGAAAGTGGCTTTTCATCTGCTGACTCACTCCCCAATAGTCTACAAAAGCTAGAGTTGAGCTGATCTGAAGCCAGGAGCCAGGAACCTCCTCTGAGTCTCCTACCCAGCTACAGCATTCTGAAGAGTTGGGTCATTCTTTGCTGCTTTTGCAGGCCACAGACACGGAACTTTGCGGGTCACCTAATGTGTGTACCAATCATCATGGCCATAGGATAAATATTCTACACTTGCAGGATTAGGTCTGGAACCATGGATCATGAACATGTGGTCTTAGTTCCTTTCACCTTTTCTGAAATAAGTGTGCTAGAGTGGGGTAGTGGAGGTGGTTCTTTCTACTACATGGAGAGTTACAGGTGTCTGGGGTATTTCCCATGTTTCATGTGGGAGCCTAGAGCTGACTGGGGTTGGGTGAGAAGAACTTGTGAGATGGGCCTATTTAGATGGTTTCACTGAGGGAGCACATTGTGGCATAATTAAAAATCATGACTTTTTGTCTTCCTGTTATATGTGTTAAGAGTGTGAAGAGAGTTTTTTTCCCCCTTACAGTGAGCGCTCACTTGGTTTGTACAGTCTCAACTTTTGAAAGCGTGTTCCTGGAGTTTTTGTCCATGTTGAACCTTTAGCAAGTTGTTAGTTGTGACTTAAGTTTCCCCACATTGGTACCGGCTTCTGCAGAAGTTTGTCCCACAATTCTCTGCATTTTCCTGCTGTTTCATACAATTTTGACAGAAGTAGGTTGTTCTGTGGCCCCATCTCTTTGTTTGGGAATTATAGATTTTTCAATTTGCTCAGTGTTTTACTTGTTAACATGGAGTGCTGACTTGCCACTTCTTGCTGGACTGGAAACAAAACCAACAGAATATTATTTACATTCATTTTGTCAGTTTCTGACTTGATGAGAGTTTATTGTCCATGTAAATGTAATTACTACTATGGTGGGATTTGTGTCTTTGTACAGACATTCTTGCTGTCACTTGTGTTAAGTAGATATTTTCAAACATATAATTTTATCCCCCTATTCTTGTTTTACTATATTTTAAAACTTATTTTACTATGATTGTCTTGAAGACTGAATTACTCCCATAATTTAAAACAATATAGTTACTATTCATGGTTTAAAGAATGCAAAAAACTTTGTTCTAATAAAGCTCCCCTCCTTATTCTTCTCCTTTGTACTGTTGCTGTCGTACAAATTGCATCTTTAATCACGTATCAACACAATTTTGCAGTCACTGCTTTATTCAGTTTTATTTCAACCTGTCAAAAGAAAAAAAGGAATAATAAGTGAAAGTGTACTTATGGGTAATTTAGTTATTCATTTACCTTTAATGGTGTGTTTCTTTTCTTTGTGTGGACTTCACTTATTGTCTTTTTTTTTTTTTTTAATTTCTGCCTGAGCTTAGTTTAGCATTTTTCACAGTAAATCTTCTGGTGATAAATTTTTCTCCCTTACTTACCTTAGGATTTTTGCATAACTTTTAATTTTTGAAGGCTAGATTTGATGATGCAGAATATTTTATTTTTCCTTTATTTTTTTCTTTTGCTTTTAGTCATTTGAATATCCTACTGTCTTTGGCATCCATTGTTGCTAATGAGAAGTCTGTTGTTAATCTTACTGAGAAATTCTTGTGTTTAATGAATCATGTCGATTATATTTGGTTGCACTAATTCATAAGCTTTTACTGAACCATGCTTGTGTTCTTGGGGTAACTGCTATTCATTCACTGTACAGGAAGAAGTGTGCTGCTGGATTTGATTTGATATTTCTATATAATTTAATGGGTTTATATATGTTTACTAGAAGCCTTGATATACACAGTTTTGTTATAGTATGGTATTGTTTCCTTATAGGCTTTGGTTATGGTAAAATGCTGACTTCACAAGATACAGTGGGAATTACTGATCTTCCGTTTTTTGGAGCAGGTTGAATGAGGTCAATATTAATTCTTCATTAAATATTAGTGAAGTCTATCAATAGAGAAAAGACATTGAAGTTTCACTTTTTGATTAGATATCTTTATTGTTATAGATCGTTTGAAACTCTGTAACTCTTCTTGAGTCAGTTTTGGCAATTTGCATGTTTATAGGAATTTGTACATTTGGCCTAGGTTACTAAATTGCTTATAAATAATTGAGTGTTACCTTATAACCTTATCAGTTTTTGTCAGTTTAAAAGTATTATTGTCTCTTTGATTTCTGATTTTAGCTTTTGCATTGTCTCTCTTATTTTCTCTTTTCCTTTTAATCTAGCTAAGTGTCAATTTTATTGATCTTTTCAGGGAACAAACTTATTGGTTTTGACAATCCTCTTTACTGTTTATTCTCTGTGTTTTTCTGTTTTTAACTTAAAAAATTCATTCATTTTTACTGGATTTTTGCATACTTTATTCTTTTTGTAGGTACATGTTTTGGTTATTGATATTTCTTCTCTAATTTAATGTAGTCACATTACAACCAAAATTCCACCTGGCTACTATCGTTTTCATTGTTGTGGTGTAATTGTTTTTATCTTTAAGTATTTCCTAAATTTCATTATGATTTCTTTGATCTCAAGCAGTTCAAGCAATAAAATAATTTGAAGCCTGGTTTCATTCTATCCAATATGCTGTACTATCTAGTTATTTGAAAAGCAGAAAGATTTCAAAAGAGAGAAAGAAAAACTTCACCGCGTCTGTGGTTCACTCCACACATACCAGAAACAAGGGCTGGATCAGCCTAATGTCAGGTCAGAACACTGTGTGTCTCTCAAGTGTGTGCCTGGGATTCAAGTGTTTCCTCTCAGTATGCATGAGCAGGAAGCTGGAATCAAGGGAGCTGGAACTTCGATATGTGATATGCACATTCCAATTTTTTCTTACCTGCTATACCAAATGCCTGTCCCATGTGTTATGTTGCATTTCCATTACTTTTCCTCCTAGGGCAAAATTTGACAAGCTACAGGACCAAAGGCATTATTTCTTTTTTACAAAAAGTACTGTTGGGATATAAAAATTTTTTATTTAATTCCATTATTCCACAACATTTTAAAACTACTTTCAAGTAACAGTTACTATATCATGAAACCAATAATTTGTGTTTTTAAAAGGAAATTATATTAAGATAGTTCTTTATTTGAAAGATGGAGAGGAAAAGCGAGACAGAGAGATGGAGAGAGAGAGAAAGAGAAGACAGAGGGAAGGAATTTCTACTTGCTGGATCACCCACAGCTGCCTCTCAGAGCCAGGTTGAAGCCAGTAGCCCAAAATACCAATCATGCGCCCATGTGGGTGGTAGGAGCACAGTCACCTGAGCCACATCAGCTGCCTTCCAGGATGCGTCTTCAGGAAGCTCTGTCTGAAGAACAGCAGCTGGGATTTGTACTCAGAAACTTGAATATGAGATCTGCATTTCCAAACAACAGCTTAATTTCAAGTCCCACACTAGTATTTCAAATAAATGCAGATACACTGATTAATGGTGCTACGTAATTGAAAAAAAATGGGAATATCAGTTACCTACCTAGAATAAGGTAGCCACATTTAAGTAAAAACGAAAAATGAAAAATAAGATTTGTGAGACATTAACAGGTACAAACGCCTCTAATTGAAAAGCAAAGCAGATTGGTCTAAAGAGAATTCCCCCCCAAAAAACTGAAACTAAAATAGTAGTAAATGTGATTTCAATAAAACAAGCACATTAAGACAACTAGCTTAGGTAATTTGTATGGTTGTTATAAAAGAAAAATCTATAGCTTTGTAGAAAAAGAATTATTACAAAGCTATGGAAAAAATGAGAAACAAAAAGACACATGACAGTAACTCAGAAAACAAAACAGATTGCTATCACTAATAATGAAACACGAGTAAATTAAAAATTAAAGAAAGGCACTAATTTAACTTGAGAAATTAGTGAACATTTAAAGATATAATAACCATGGCTCTTTGGTGAGAATATAAGACAATTTTTCCTTTCATAATATGAATAGAATATGACAACAAAACAACAGAAAATAGATTAGCTAAGTCATAATAGTTATACATTCTAAGATTCTGTATAAATATTAACAGTCACAATGTGGCACAATATTTGATGCTTGGGAAAATATTCATGCTCCATTTCTGTGTGGCAGATAGAGAATTTCTCTAGTAACATTTCAGCTGTCATTGAATGCATCCCTGTATTTCAGAAAGGATACGCAATGGTGGTAAGTGTTCTTCATAAGTTGTTTAGTGTTTTAAATTTTGATAACTAACATTTATATCTCCTGTAATTAGACAAAGTTGTTAACAGATGCAGAGAAAAAATACAAAACATAAATAGCAAGTCTAACAATTATTGCATCTATGTGATGATTAAACAATGTTAATTTTTTTGTTTCATTTAAAATGCTTTCTGTATATTTATTGATTACATATCTTATATTCTTACATATCTATTTTATTTATTTCTATATATTTTTAGTAAGGTGAAACCTATATGATGCCAATTATATACAGATGAAGACATACATGTTTAATAGACAAGGTAAATAAATATACCAAAATAATCTTGATGCTTTGTAGGTGGTATGGTTTAACTTCATGGAAGTTTTTACACTTTATAGACATAAAGTTATATCGTATAAAGACAAATATATTATCCTTGTTACGTTATGTTTAGATATTCTGTAATAGTTATTTAGTGAAGTTAAGTTTTTGTATCTTATGCCATAACCAGAAGACAAGCTTTTGCTTGAAGGCAGTTACAATTTATGCATTTAAGTTATTATCAAATTAAAACATCATTTAACATCTTGCATTTCTTGCTGGAATGGAGACATTAAGGCCTAATAAGAAACAGGAGAGAAATATTATGACTGTCAAACAGTAAATCACATGAGGTCCCAATGACAAGGGAATTTACTTTCTATATATTTCATTCTTTTCTTTTCTTTTCTTTGGAGGGTTGAAAAATGTTGGAGTCAAGACCTGCAAAGTGAAAAACAATGTGAACTGTTGTCCACATATCATATTTTAAACTCTGTTAAATAAATGAGGATGAGTTTGCAGCTGACAAACATCCAAACAGCATTCCAATAATTGAGGAAACCAAAGCCAGCTGAGAGTTTGAATACTGCTACTAGGAGGTCACCTAACCTCAATCTGGACTGAAATTGTAGAACAGTGTTGGGAGGAATTTTGACATAATATAACAATTCCAGGTGAGTGATAAAAATGGAACCTTTCAACATTGCAAGTAACTTAGATGAGGTTAAAAAGAGAGTTATAAATTTTGTAGATGAATGTAAAAGGAACCAAATTACACTAAAACATTGTGTTTCTGGGTTGATTTGCTTTGTAGAAGCATTGGAATTTTTGTTGTGGTGGTAGATATGTAACCAAGCATAAAACTCAGTACTATAAATTATATTCTGAATATGTGCAAATGCCAACACTATCTGTCTCCAAAACATTTTCATCAGAAACTCTGAAGTCATTCAGCAGTCATTCTTCAGTCTCTTATCACGTTCACCACAGTAGACCTTGTTTATTACTCATTTCGGTTTCAATAGAGTTCCGACATACAACTCTAGGAATATAACGAGAACAGCTTCTCTTCATCTTCTTTCTTTCTCTCCCTTCTTTTTCCCTCCATTTTTTTTTTTTTTGCTTTTGAAGATAATAGTTTTAATTTGTATTATAGTCAACGGCTGAATGCTCCAGTAACTAAAAAGTTCAAGAAGCAAAAAATTAAAAGGCCATAGTTCAACAGAAATATAGGCAAGGACTATAAATATTAATGAAATGAAAAATAATCAAGTAGCATTTTCATTCATATTCAGTAAATTTAAATAATCATAGATTATTAAATTATGGCATTGTGTATCTTTTTTTGAAAATTTGTTTTTTTTCTTTCTTTTTTTTTAATGTATTCATTAATTACATTGTATTATGTGACACGGTTTCATAGGTACTGGGATTCTCCCCACCCCTCCCCAAACCCTCCCACCATGGTGGATTCCTCCACCTTGTTGCATAACCACAGTTCAAGTTCAGTTGAGATTCCCTCATTGCAAGCATATACCAAACATAGAGTCCAGCATCTTATTGTCCAGTCAAGTTCAACGGCTTCTTATGTAGACCCTCTCTGGTTTGAAGACAGTCCGCGGAGTATCATCCCGATCAATTAAAAGCTCCAACATATCATCAGCAAAAATTTACATCATTATGGAATTAATTGACATAGTAATGAGTAACCAATTTGTTTCTTTTCATTGGAAAGGCAGATTTACATAGATATGGTGAAACAGAGAGAAAGATCTTCCATCTGCTGGTTCACTCCTCAAATGGTCAAAATGACCAGAGCTGAACTGATCCAAAGACTCTTGGAGCTTTTTCTGGATCTCCCACATGGATTTAGGGTCCCAAGGCCTTGGACCATATTCTGTTACTTTCCCAGGCTGTAAGCTTAGAGCTAGATGGGAAATGGAGCATCTAAGACATATGGTACACTGTCACTTGCAGGTACACTGGCACTTGCAGGTGGAGGATTAGTCTGTTAGGTCATTGCATGGACCCAGTAATATATCTTTCTTAACCATTGGTTTAATAAAGATATTAAATTAAATTGAAGAAAACTATACTTGCAGCAACACTGCTGGACAAAGGTATCTTTTTCATTTGATGCTTTCTTTGTATTTGCTTTTAATTTTATATGGGAAAAATGTGGTATTTGTGTTTCTTTGGTTTATTTCATTCAACATTTTGTCCTTCTGGTGCATTCCTTGATAGTTGAATAATAGTCTATAAATATATGTATATACATGTACACACACACATAAATCATGTTTCTTCCATTCATCTGATGATGGAGAACTTGGCTTATTCTATATTTTGGGTATTATTAACTGCATCTGTAAACATCTGTACACTGTGTTCATGTCTTCTGGGAATATACTCAGAGGTTGAATTGCTGTCCCACTTGATCATGTCAAATCAATTTCAAAATTTTGAAGAAATTTCCTGTTTTCCAGAGCAGCTGCACTAACTCGCATTCTCTGTAAGAGCAGTAACAGTTCCCATTGCTCGACATCCTCAGCACTATTTGTTACTCTCTGCTGTTTAGGTAATAGGTACTCTGACAGGTTTGACGTGAAACCTTACACTAATTTTGATGTGCATCTCATTGATGACTAGCGATGTTGAGCTTATACACACACACACACACATATTTACTGGGCATTTGCAATATTTTCTTTTAGGAGTAGTCTATTTAGGTCCTGCACATTTTGTTTTTAAACTGTTTTTTTGGTTTATTTTGTGATTTGCTGATATAGTCTGATGTGTTGATCCTATATCACATGGGAGGCTGGCAAGCATATGTTCCTGTTCTTTCAAATAGCTCTTCACACATTTGATTGTGTCACTTCCTGTGCCGAAGTTTCTGAATTTGAACTAATCCCACTTACGTAGTTTTGCTTTTGTTGCCTCTCCTTTGGGATCTTATCCAATAATTCATCACCTATGCCGAAGTCTAAAATCATTTTCCCGGGCTCGGCAGTGTGGGCTAGTGGCTAAGGTCCTCGCCTTGATCCCATATGGCTGCTGGTTCTAATCCCGGCAGCTCCACTTCCTCTCTCTCTCTCTCCTCCTCTCAGTATATCTGGCTTTGTAATAAAAATAAAATAAATCTTAAAAAAAATCATTTTCCCTATATTTGCTTTCTGCACCTCAGTAGTGTTAGGTCTTCATTTAGGCTTTTGATCCTTCTTGAGTTGATTTTTGTATATGGTGTTTATGTTGTATTTTTGTCTATGATTCTGTATATGGAGAAAGGCACGGAGCTAATTTCGTTCTTCTACGTATACACATCCAGTTTTTCTAGCATCATTTATTGAAGAAATTATCCTTTCTTCAAAGTATTGTCTGGGCACTTTTGTCAAATATCTTCCTACTGTATGCATGTGGATTAATTTCTGAACCATTGGTGTGTCTTGTTTTTAATTTTTGCCAGTAACATGCTATTTTAATTGCTATAATTCCATAGAATGCAGCTGAAGTCAGCGGCGGACTGTAGAATTTCTTGTCTCTTAAAGCTGGTTGCATCAGCATGGGCAGCAACTTCTGCCCTAACTTGGGAAAAGGATTACTTCTGACTGGCAGCTGCTTACATCAGATGGCTGGACACAGCAGCATGAGCATAGTCAACCTCTTTCTTGGCTGTCTTATGGAGTCTCTATTCTGTGGCGTTTTCCTTAAAAAATTTTGTCAGTCACTCTATTGATGCTTCCTTTTTTTTTTGTTATACTTTTCCGCATCTGAAAGTGTGGCTTCTTACTATTCAGCCACATCGGATCCCCTCTCTTTATAACATTTAATGTACTTTCTGTGTCTATGAATGTACTTCATGTGCCCTGTATTCTCTGTGTATTTTGTATAAATGGAATTATACAATAGCTGTCCTTTTTATGGATTATTTCACTAACGATAATGTTTCAAGGTTCATTAATTTTGAAGCCTATATTAGAACGATATCCTTTTTTTAAAATTACTGAATATTATTCCTTATATTCTGTGTCTTCTTTATGCATTCAAGCTTTTCTACTTTTTAATTATTTGCTAATACAGCAATCAGCGTTCATTTACAAATATGTTTGTCTATTTTTTGATATAGGTGTAGAAATGAAAATATCTGGTCATATAACAAAGGTATGGTTAATATTTTGGGGAATCATGGTAAGATTTTACACAGTGACTGCACCACTTCATGTGCACAGCATTAATGTGGGTTTCCTTTATTCTGATTCCTTGAAAACTCCTGCTGTTTTCTGGTTTTGTATCACATTATTAAGTTAATAGTAGTCATCCTAGTAAATGTGAAATGGTATCTCATTGTGATTTGATTTACATTCCTGTAATACCAGTGCTGCTAAGCATCTTTTCATGTGCTTGACTGGGTATCTTCTTTGGAGTCAAGTGTATTTCAGTCTCTCACTTTCCTTTCAATCAGACATTTTGTCTGTGGTTGAATTGAAGTTCTATCCTGCTTCTCATCCTAGTCACATGTGTTGCTTTCTCATTACTTTGTGTATTTACTTTCTTGTCAGTGTTCTTTGATGTACAAAAGTTTTAGCTTTGATGAGTTCCAATATATTTGCTATTAATTTTGGAGGGATGATTTTCATACCAATTTTGAATGTCTGAGTCCAGGGTTAGAAAGATTTGCTACTGTTTTCTGTGTTCCTTTATATTTTAGCACATAGGTAAGATATTAACCCATTTTGAGTTTTTATCGTTTGTAGTTTATGTGATTCAATTTTATTTTATTGCTTGTGAAGGATCCAGCTCTCTCAACACCATTTGTAGCAAATTCTTTTTCTTCATTGAGTGAACTTAGCACCTTGCTAAATCAATTGCCTATAGATATTTGGGGTTTCCAAATTCTATTCTACTTGTGTTTATGTCTGTCATAATGCCAGTAACACACCAGCTTGCATACTGTGGTTTTGTAGCAAGTCATGAAATTTGGAATTGTGAGTCATCCAATGTTGTTCTCTCTTTCCATTGTTGTTTTGCCTATTTACAAGCATGTATGATTCTACGTGAATTTGAAGGCTGACTTTTCTATTTCTCAAAAACATATGATGGTGAGATGTGAGAAGGATTGCACCGAATCTGGAGATCATTCTAAGCAGTATTAATATATTGGCCCACGAACATAGGATTTAAAAATTTTATTTATGTATTTAATTTATCTCAGGAATGTTTTGTAGCTTTTTCTACAAAGCTTTTAACCACTTTGATGAAAATGTTAACTCTGTTTTTCAACTTTACTTATTTTTTATTGGAAAGTCAGATATACAGATAGGAGGAGAGACAGAGAGGAAGATCTTCCATCCATTGATTCACACCCCAAGCGGCTGCAACGAGCTGAGCCAATGTTAACTCTTTTGATACACATGCACAGCTGAAGCACTTCAAAAAGCAAGTAGAAAATAGAATTAAATATACATTGGTCTTAAAATATTTTTTAAAATCCATGGCTAGGGACCAGCAAGCATTGTGGTGCAGCAAGCTAAGCTACCAGTTGCAATGCTGGCATACCATTTTGGAATTACAGTTTAAATTTCATCCTCTATGCTTCTTGTCCAGCTTTCTGCTAATGAGTCTGGGAAGGCAGTCACAGACAACACAACCTGGATCCCTGCTACCCAGGTGGTAGACTGGAAGGGAGTTCTTGGAAGTTCGACACTCTAGAACTTTCCTACTTGTTGGACTATGTGGAGTAAAATAGCAGGTAAGCTATGCTCTCATTGTCTCCTCTGTCACTCGGTCTTTCAAATAAATAAATAAATAAATCTTTTAAAAAATCATGCACATTTTCTATAAAATTTTTGAAGAATTTGTATGTATGCACTTCATAAATATACTTATGTGTATGTACATGTGTGCTGTATATATGTGCATTTTGATATATAATTTTTTCTTATCAAAAAGGAAGGAACTGTGTTAAAGAGCTAACAAGGTTATTTACTGGAGAACAGCCTGTGTTACTGGCAACTGGATAGCCATACACAACGCCTTCAAGCTCCATGAGAGCTTATAAAATTCAAACTACTAAAGATAATACAAAAGCGTGCTGATTTTGATCACAGGAAAATACCACAAAACAGGGGAGAGTTTGTATTACTGGGAGGAATTGGAAGAGAATTTTTCCATAAGTTTTCAGAATGAGGAGAGACTCCACAGAGCCACAAGAATTTTACAGACATGCGGCACCTGGTGCGACTTCATCAGTAACTCCAGAGTGGCCAGAGTTTGGTAGAGAGGTCATCTTCCCAGAGCCAAGTAAGAGAGATGTACAGTAGGATGTTCTCCACGGGTGATCCTTTCCAGGGAAGAAACTGCATTTCACAGTGACTTTCATTGCAGGCAGGTGAGTTGCTGGGAGGCAGGATGCTGACCTAGCTCTGTGAACAGTGGGCACATTGCTTTCCTCCCCAAAACTATGATGGCACTCTCCAATCAGAGAGGAAAGTGTCATCCTCCCAGAACTGAGTGAGTGGCGCTTACAGCAGCTGCTCTGGTGGACTTTGTGAGAGAATTCGTCAGTCCAGGCAGATGAAGTAGAGGCAGGCAAGGAACCCAAATCAGCATATGCCTTTGTTTTCTGCCCTTTACCAAGGTGTCTAATGTCTAACATGGGAAGTGACATCTTTACAAGTCTAAGTGAGTGGAGTCTGGTTTGGAGAGTAGCAGGGGGCAATTTTCCCATTTGGCACCTTGCTTTCATCTTTCCCTACAAAGGCACCTGGTTCAAGGATGGGACGGCTCTTTCTTCGGAAGGGGATGCTCACAGGGCAGAGTGAATCCCCTGCAGCTTGTGACTGTGCAGTCGGTGGAGAAACAAACAAGGGCATAAGGTGTGTCTTGGTCTTCAGGCAATTACCAACTCTGACTCCAGAAGCCCAGGATATAGCAAAAGCGGTGTTTAGAGCAAAGTTTAGAGCAATTAGTTCCTCTATCAAGAAATCAGAAGTAGATTACATAAATGATCTAACACTGCATCCTAGGAACCTAGAAAAGCAAGAACAATCCAAACCCAACAAATCACAGTAGAAAAGATATAGTAAAGATAGAGGATGAATAACATTGGATCAGAATAAAAACCTACAAAAACGAGATGCCTTTTCAGGAACATTTAAAAAAATGGTAATTCTCTGGCCCAACTAGCTATAAAAGGGAGAAGATCCAAATGAGTAAAATTAGGGATGAAAAGGAATTGTTATAACTCAAGACACAAAAAGTTTAAAAATCTGCTACAAGGAAATTATTACAAATATCTTTAGGCTGACAAATTAAAAAAAAGGTGGAAGAAATGGATAGAATCCTGGACACATACAATTTACAGAAATTGAGTATGAAATCATAGAACAGCTACATGAAGCAATAAACAAGATGGAGATTAATTCAATACTGAAGACCTTCACAGGAATGTAAAGTCCAGGACCGATGGCTTCACTGTTGAAGCCTGTCAAATTTTTGAAAAAGAGATAGTCTCAATGCTTCTTAAACTATTGGAAACAATGAAAAGAGAGGGAGTCCTCTCAAACTCCTTTGGGATGAATATCACCTGAATCCTGTAACAAGAAGAAATACTACACGTAAAAAGAACTATAGACCAATATCCATGATGAACACTGATGCAGAGATTATCAGCAAGACACTAGCTAATTGGAGTCAACATATCAAAAAGATCATCCACCCAGACCAAGTGGAATTTATTCCCAGAATACAGAGATGATTCAACACACACAACCCAGTAAATGTGATACATGACAATCACAAATTGACCAGTAAAAATCACAGCAACAGTCACAAGTCCATCATTTTTCTGTTTAAATGTATCATGACATTATGCTCAGTGAAATAAGCCAATACCAAAAGGACAAATATCATATGTTCTCTCTAATATAAGTCAACCTTCATGCAAAATACAACATGAATAGACACATAGACAAATATGCATATACATGCATTTATCTAGAGGAACTATATAATGGAGACAAATATACAGTGAATTGAATATACATTGCAGTTTGCATCTCTATTTCTGAATAAAAGATGGACTCTCAATTGAAATGTTTAAAAAAAAGAGATGAGCAAATTGCATGAACAGGAAATTATCAAATAAAACACAAATGACCCAAAGATGCATGAAGAATGCTCAAGATCATTAGTTATCAGGGAACTGTAACTATAAACCAAAATGGAATTTCATCTCATTGAAGTTATAATACATATCATCCAAAAATTTTTTAAAAATAATGAATGTTGGTGAGGTTATGGGGGGAAAAATACCCTGAACTGCCGTTTGTGGGAACACAAACTAGTGCAAGTATTATGGAAGATAGTGTGGAAGCTTTTGGGGAATCTGGAAATAGATATACCATATACCCAGCATTTCACTAATAGGAATTTACCCAAAGGAAATGAAATCAGCATGTGAAAGAATTCCCATGTTGTTGCAGTATAATTTGCAATTTCTATGATATGGAATCAAGTAAGATGTCTAATGATTGGATAAAGAAAGTGTGATATATATATTCATATATATATATATGAATACTACTCAGACATAGAAAGAATGAACTCCTATCTTTTGTAACAAAATGATTGCAGCTAGAGATGATTATGCGTCACAAAACAAACCAGTCCCAGATTGAAAAAAAAATTTTTTTTTGATATGTGTTAATTAATGTAGAATTAAAAAAAAGTATTAGAATGAAATTGACATCATGGAATGGTAAGTGGAGCAGCTGGACAGGAACTGGAGCCCATATGGAGTCAGAACAATCATGCCAGCCCCAAGAGGTCAATATTGTGGCATGTTTAAGACAAAGCAAGCTTGTAACACTGACACCTCATATGGGCACCAGTTGAAGATCCACCCAATCACTTTACTTCTGATCCAACTTCCCTATAATATGCCTGGGAAAGCAGTAAAAAAATGGTCAGAGTGCTTGAACCCCTCTCCTGCACCCTTGTGGAAAAGCTGGAAAAAGCTCAAGACACCTGGCTTCAGCCTGCCCCAGCCCCAGTCATTTGGCCATATTGTGGGGAAGGGTGAACCAGTAGATGAGGATCTATTTCTGTCAATAAAAGAATGAGTGAATGAGTAACTTTAAAAATATGTGTATGAAATGCATGAAAGCTATTCTATTTATTAGTTAAAATCATAAAAAATTAAGTAAAACTGTACTTGGGCATTTGGGCATCTTTAGTAGATAAAACCAATAATATTATCCTGATAATTCATTTTGTTTCATCTTAACAGCCATAACAGAGATGGGTGTTTGAACAGTAAAGACACTGACTGAGATACTTACATTGCATACTGGTGCTTTGGTGAAGTTCTCCACTCAAGCCTACTTCTAAGCTCTCTGTGTTCATGGATCATGGGATAAGGTAGGTGATGGCTACAATAACAAGTCCCTGCCACCTATGGGGGGGTCTCAGCTTCAAGCCAGCGCAGTCTCTCAGCTTCTTAAAGAAAAAAGAAGTCATACTTTATATTTCACTTTGTCAGGAGTTGCTACCAGCACTTCCTATTAAACCAAGAAAAATAAGACAATCAAACAAAAAGTACTGGTCTGAGTCAGTGCTTAAATCACCACACCTTAGGGTCTTGAACTGTCTCTTCCTAGAGGCCTGTACAGCTGCCTTCTCCACATGTCCTAACTCAGCCTCTGGCAGATTCTTCTGGCCAAGCATCTCCACTCCAACTGAGTTGTGAGGGTTTCGTCAACTCAGAATATTTTAGTAGAAAATATGTGAGGACTTTTCTGTGTAATATATAGATATGAAAGGCAGATGTGCAGAGAGAAGGAGAGACAGAGAGAGATCTTTCATCTGCTAGTTCACGCCCAGAATGGCCTCAGTGACTGGAGCTGAGCTGATCTGAAGCCAGGAGCCAGAATCCAGAAGATGCTTTCAGGTCTCCCATGCAGGTGCAGGGTCCCAAGGCTTTGTGCCATCTTCACACTGCTTTTCCAGGCCATTCCAGGCCATATGCAGAGAGCTGCATGGGAAGTGCAACAGCTGCTGCATGAACTGGCTCCCCCAGGGAATCCTGGGCCTTGGGAGGGGAGAGTTAGCCAGTTGAATCATTGTGTTCGGCCCTTGCATAAGATATTTGAGTTATTTAACAATACAAAACAATGTGGACCTCAACTTTTAGGATAGGATTTAACTGCACTTTCTAAGGATAATTTGCAGAATGCAACCATAAATTTGCCCTCTGATTGTCCTCCTTTTAAAACTATTTCTGCAAGTATGCCCTTTTCCATTTCTAATAAAAAGAGAAAAATGTCTAACCTCTAGTTTCCTCCAAGCTCTGATTGTTTTCTTAAAAGACTTGAAACCCTGATGATTGCAAAGCCGAAGGTTTCGAAGTCTGTGTCTCAAAATTTATAGTGTGCCTGCTTGGATTTTATAATAATATGGGAATGATGTGGGAGTTGATGGTGTAAAACAAATTATAGATTTGTAGCTCAGGATTTATGGAAACCCTGGTGGGTGTAAAAGATCACATTTCTCAGAAAGTGAGTGTCAATTTCTCAACTAAGCCTTCTTGGACACATTCTTAAAAGAAGTATAAGAGATGTTAAAACTATTATTTGTAGTATTAGTCAAAATTCTATACGAATATGTAGAGCTTTTATTGCATAGTTTTATGATATTTTATTAGGTGACCTTCAAACGTATAATAACCTGCTTACAGGCGTATTACTAAGGAAACATTTTGAGACAACCAAGGAATGGCAAACTAAATGATTTTAGTGGCAAATGCCAAGCATATATTGTATACACAATGGCTGGACCACACACATAATAGAATAAACCGGAAATGAGTGTTAAATTATATGACAATCCAGACTTTTTTGAGGGGTAGAATAAAAGATGGAGACAGACCAGTAGAGAAAGGGAGAAAGAGGGAGAGGGTGAAGGGAGAGAATGAGCTCTGATACACTTATTCATTTCTCATATGCCTTCAGTGGCCAGGACTGAGCCAGGCCAAACTCAGGAGCCAGGAACTGAATTCAGATCTTCCATGTGGGTGACAGGAACTCAAGTACTTGAGTCATCGTTGCTACCTCCTAAGACGTGCATTAGCAGAAAGCTGGAATTATAAGAGATGTGCAAGCTCAAAGGCACATATGGAATGTTTGTGTCTCAATTGGACTCTCAACCACTAAGTTAAATATGCATCACAAATTCTTCCAAATATGTGTTTGTGTAAAATAAAAGTGAGCATACATGGGCCCAGCGTGATAGCCTTGCAGCTTAAGTCCTCACACTGAACATGCTGGGAACCCATATTGGTGCCGGTTCTAATCCCAGCAGCTCCACTTCCCATCCAGCTCCATGCTTGTGGCCTGGGAAAGCAGTCGAGGATGGTCCAAAGCCTTGGGACCCTGTACCCGTGTGGGAGACCTGGAAGAGCTCATGGCTCCTGGCTTTGGATAAGCGCAGCACCGGCTGTTGCGCTCACTTGGGGAGTGAATCATCGGATGGAAGATCTTCCTCTTTGTCTCTCCTCCTCTCTGTATATCTGACTTTCTAATCAAAATAAAATAAATCTTTAAAGAAGTGAGTATACAAATTTTTCTAGAAAGTTGGACTTGAAGTGGAGTTCTAAATAGAGTTCTAAATAGAACTCTGACTAGCACATGCCTGAGATGCCAGCATTGCAAGTTTTGGCACAGTTTGCTGCCATAATGCTGGCCCAGAAGGTTGTTTCTTGTTTTATTATTCTGAAAGGCATTAAGACCTTCAAAATTTTGTCTAGTTAAACTTGTGTCCAGGAGAGGACACTAGATATTGAATTGCCTAGTTATTGTTTGGTGCAACATATGTTTGTGTCCCTCGACTTTAAAATAGAAGTGGCAGCTAAATAAAATTTCTCTCTTAGTCATTTGCAATTAGAAAACTGTAAGTACTAGGTAGTTAGTTGTGAATCCAGGCAATGAATTGAAGTGTTAAGAGAAAATATGAAGTAGAACTAGAACACAAGCAAGTTGAAAGTAGGTATAAAAGAACCTTATGAGGCAGTTGATATGATGAGTACATGTAAAGAACCAGTTGGGGGAGAGAGGTGGGGAGCAGAACAGGAAGAGGCACAGAGAAACAACATCACGAGATGGGACAACCTGCATTGCCAGATAATGCACTATCTTGTCTCCTAGAAGAATCCCAATATCCTGTCTTGGTTCCTTCGAGGATGCATGGTAAGGTCTAGGTGTTTGGTTTATCAATTAAAAACATCTCCAGCTATCAAGTCTCTATGTAGCTTGAATAGGTTCTGATTTCTCCAAGTTCAAATCTTATTACCAATAAGCATCAAACAGATGCCATAATCCACAGATCCCTACACTTAATTTCATCAAAAGCTAGCACAGTGCTGCGGCGCACAAGTCGATGTTCTGTTGATTAGGGGAAATACCAAATATGGCTCTTCAGTGCCAAGAAAGTGTTGCTGTTCAAGGAAAAACCAAGCGGATTGTCTTTTTTCCCTGATAATTATCTGCTTCCCATGAATTGTGAAGAGAGATAGCAGGAGTGGCTGGGAATGAAGTGAAGGTGAGTGCTGTGAGGGGAATAGAGCATGCATTTTAATGATGTTGGAATGTGACATGAAGACGGTCACGTTACACAATTTAGGCTCAGAGTTGACGTCTAGATCTCAGTTGGCTATGTCTCAGGGCAGTTAACCTAGTGGCTCACCAACAGGCTAAGATATGTTGGGATGGGTCATAAAGAGGTTTTATTTATTTACTTGTTGTTTAGTTATTTAAAAGGCAAACAGAGAGAGGCAGAAATTGACAAATCTTCCATCTAGTGGCTCATTTCCCAGATGATTGCAAAACCAGTTAGGCTGACGCTCAGAACTCCACCCAATTGTTTTTCCAACATAAGTGAAAAGACCCAAGCCTTTGGACGAAACTTCTATGCCTTCGCAGCATGAAGGTAAATTAGAAGCAGAGTAGTCAGGAATTAAACTACTATGCAATATGGTACAACCTGTGGTTTGCTGTACTACGATGCTAGTGTTGTGCTGGATTTTGAAATCCCCAGAAAATCATCAAGTCTGAAGTCGATTCTAAGGCATAAAGGTGGTTTATTCAGGTTAACCTAGGTCTCCCAGCCACCCCTACCCCCAGCTCAGCAGGGCTGGACGGGGAGGGGCCGCTGCAGCGAGGCTCCTGCAGAATCAGCAGGGAGGGCCAAAAAGGAGAGAGAGCTAGCGAGCAAGCACCCCCGGTTGAACAGCCCAGCATTCTTATACAGTTTAGGCTATTGATTATACAGTAATGACTTAGCAGGCTTCTATTGGTGGGTTTGAAGCAAGCAACTTTTAAAAAGTACAAATTGATGAGCTATAGGGTGGTGGATCTTATCAAACACCAGGTACCTCCTTCCTGAGGAGTGGTCTGTCTACATGACCTGCCAGGTGTCCTGCTGGGAGTCACATAGACTATCAGGCCTGGAGTTCACACAGTCCCCAACCAAGCCATTAAGGCAGAATCACAAAAGCAGAAAACGTCTAGATTCTTCACTAGCACACCAGGAATTCATGAGTCTTAGAATTCACTAGAGACTTCGGTGAGTTTTCTTTGATTTGTTTCCAGGAGGGAGAATGCTAGAAGGAGTAGGAAGTAAAAACATATTCTGCCTAGATTTGAATGAACTTTTCAAACTGTCTTACAACTTGGTGAACATCAGCCTTCAGGATCTACTCATCCATGTCATCTTCTCAGTGAATGGAAGCATGCTGTCCTTGTAACTACGGAAGTTTTATACTTGTAAAATTTATCAAAACCATTTTAAGGAAAAGTCATAGCCCATGTCCTGAGCAATATGTGTGAACTCTTCACAACCTAAGCAAATTGAACAAAATCAAAACTGGGCTCCATGATTGAATTTTTGCTTCTTCACATTTCATGAGCTGCGAGGCTGTTTTCTCTGAGAAGGCTGTTTTAATTGACTTGTCACCTGTACTATACAGTTCCCATTGAGCAAAAAGCCTGCAAATTCAGCTTGGAGGATTTGCCTGAGGCAAGGTGTCATAACCGTTCACAAATCACCACTTGTATCCTGTTTACACCACCTTTGCCCTACACAAGTCTGTGTAACTGATCGTATTGCCCTGTTGCACAAGGAAGGAACTAGACTCCGTGAAATCAGTGTTGCACAACTGTAGACAGCATAATACTGTGCTGAAAGAAATTGATGAAATGAGTGGGTCTACTGAGCTGAATAATATGTGATCAAAGGGTGAAGGAGCAAAAGTGAGTAGCAAGAAGCCAAACAATACTGCCAGTTACTAAATGTCTAATCTGTGCCAAGCCGGTACACATTATTTCACTTAATTTACTTATTTTACTTATTTTATTTTACTTAATGTTCGCATAATCAGCCTATGAGATAATTTCTGCTACACATATTTTACAGATGCATATACTAGTGTTCAGAGTTACTCAGATCACATATCTGGAAAGTGTTGCAACTAGAATTTAAATTAAGGCACATTTTTGTTTCCTTTTAAAACTCATGATTTTTAGTAGCCAGTACATTATCTCGTCTCTTGTATGACACAGACTCTGACAGACAAAGAAACATATAATGCTACCAGACCAACCAATATAAAACATATGGAAAGGCATGGGCTTAGCAAAAGGATTAAATACAACTGCCCACAATTCAATCATGGACACTCACTTTTTTATACCTACACTGTGTGGGGTGTCAGGCGGCATGCTACGGCAGATCCCATTAAGGGCAACAATTAGGGTTAGCATCCGAGGTCTGTATAATGCAGTTGGGACAGTAAGATGTATGCAGCAAGGGTAATTAACAACAGAACAAACAGGGTTGTTTGTTTTGCTGTCACTGAGTTTCTGAGGGTCTTTGTAAATCCTGGATATTAGTCTCCTATCGGTTGTGTAGTGCCCAAAGATTTTCTCCCATTCTGTTGGTTCCTTCTTTACTTTGTTAATCATTTACTTCGCTGTACAGAAGCATTCTAGTTGGATGTGCTCCAAGTTGTTTATTTTGGCTTTCACTGCATGAACTTTTGGTGACTTTTCTAAGAAGTCTTTCCCAATGCTTATATCTTGAACTTCCTATGCTTTTCTCTAATATGTTGATGGTTTCTGGGTGCAGATTTAGGTCACTGATCCATTTAGATCTGATTTTTGTATAAGGTGACAGATGGGGGGTCTTGCTTCTTACCTCTGCAGGCTTCTATCCCAACAGCATTTATTGAAGAGACAAGAATTTTCCCTGGGTTATTTTCAGTTCTCTTGCTGAAGATTAATTGGCTGTACATGTGTGGGCTTCCTCTGGGGTTTCTATTCTGTTCCATTGATCTTCTTTGTTTATGTACTAGTACTGGACTACTTTGAATATGAGATCAATGACCCTTTCAATACTGTTTTTGTTACATCTTGTTTTTATTTTCATTCATTCAAAACAGTTTTGTTTTTCTTATTAATTTCCTCACTGATTCATAGGTCACGCAAAAGCATTGTTTGCTTCAGAAAGGTCTTTAATTGAATTTTTAATTTCCTCAGCAACACATCGGTCATTCAGTAGCATGTTATTTAACGTCACAGTTTTGTGAATTTTCTATTTGCCTCTCTGTTTTTGATTTTTGTTGTATGACCTTTCATTGAAGGGGATGTATAGTAACTGAATAGTGGAAACTATCAGATACAGATGTGAAAATACAATGTAATGTGCATCTCTGCTTACAGAGCAAAGATGGACTCCACATGGAACTGTTGAATGTATCTTGACAATAGGATGCCGGGCTCTCTGCCATTGTCCATGCCTATAATGTCGGGATACACTTAAACAGCAGAATGTTGAACTTATGATTGATTATGAAAGACTAGACTATTGTAATGACATGGCAGAAATCAGTGGGGAGGGCAGGGATTTGGTGAGAGGGGAAGGGAAATCCCACAACCTATGGAATTGTGTCATGGAAAAATAAACTCAGTATTTTTTTTAAATAAAGAGGAATATAGTAGATGACAAGAAATACTTCAAGGGTGGGAAAGAATACTGAGAAGATACAAGGTCATCTTTTCCCCCTTTCAGAACACACACTTGAAATACAAACTATGCCAGGAAAGTCTTTACAGACTGGTTAATTTTATTTTAGTTGGAGTTGATTTCTGGGCTGCTGGGTTGCAGTCCCCATTCTGGCTCTCAAGTTAGGCTTCTATGACATACAACCTCTCAGCGAGACAGCTTAAGCGTGCTCTGCTCTGCCGTCCACCACTGTGTCATAAGGATCAGGTAGAGCACTCATCTTGATGGTGACCTTGTCTTCCTGGACTCACCTTTGTGCAGACCAGAGCACATACAACAGGTAATTACCAATTAGGGGAGTTGCGTGTGTTGTAAACAAGAAGCAGGATAACTGGGAAGTTGATTTTATTCAATTCTTTAACCCCAGTCAAATCCATTTTAAAATTAAGGAAAAAACTTAAATTTTCCTACGCTGTTACCTTCTTAGGTGGTCTCCATGAGTTAGTAAAATGACATTTAAAATGAATTATTATAAACTTGTAGCAATCAGACGGTGACATCTGGTAATCTTTTTCTAATCGCTTCATGAAATGGTCCATTGAGAAACAGAGCAGGCCACCATCACAGAGTCCTGGCTGTCTGCTACCCTTCTTTGTGTCCTAAATATGTCACCTTAGCATAGCAGCCTGACATGCCTTGGCCCGACTGTCAGGCTTGTTTGTAAAACCTACCCACATCCTTGTTTTACATGCTCCACATAGTCTTCCCATGTCTGGCTGTATACTGCAATGTCATCAATCAATGCCACACTGCATTCACCCAACTTCGTCAGCACCGTTTTTACTAGTGTAACTAGTGTAGGCCTCTCACCAAAAGGGAGACCACAGAACATCTATATTAAACTGAGTGTGTCCCAGGCATGTGACATCCCTCAAATTATGAAGACTTCTTCATGGTCTTGCTCTGACTGTCCAATGACATGCCTATCTTTGTGACTATATCATGTCTTTAGTGTTGCAAGTGGAATTCAGGTGAGCCCCATACCAATCCTCAAGTTATCGTGGGAATCCTCATGTGCTGTTTTGGTGAATCACATTATTAGCTCCATTGAGGGTATCTGTCACCATTTTGTCCCTGTTACTCAGAGTAGAATTCAGCACCTGAAAAGCTGCTTACAGGATGGCGGTCTCCTTCCTGTGGAGCGTAGGACGGGGAGTGTTCACTAGAAGCAAAGGCCCAGGTGGGTGTGGATCATTCGTTTTCACTGAGACACAAAACTTGAAACAGTTTGTTCCTGTATCTGAGACAGCTACAAACACTGGATTTGGGGTAGTGTACCTGCTCAAGGCTGACTCCAGTCCCCTTTACTTGCCAGGTGCCTGGCAGCTTAGTTCATTAGAGGCAGGGCTGTTAAGGCTATTCCAAGTGCTAATTCACTTACATTGCTACCTCTGTGGGGGCATTTTGATAGAAAAGGCAACTCTGAATATACAAATGATCTGTTTTTCACACCATATTTCCTTTTTCTAAACTCTTTCAAAGTGAGGAAGGTGTTTTGATTGACTTTCCCAACACCCACAAAATACCTTAGAAAGGTAATTGATCTGAGCGGTGGTGTACACTCTTAAGGTCTCCTATAGTAGTTGGATGTCACACTGTTCTATAGAACCACTCTAAGTTGTTTTCTAAGCACTCCCTTAAAATAAGATCAGAGATTACCATCTCATTTTTTCTTTTTAGGATCCTGTTTAAACCTGTTAACTTTGTGAACTTGCCATTGGTCTGCTGGCCATCTAGACAGTTTCTACGTAAAGTAAATTAAAAGCATTTGTTTCCCCCAAAGGTCTCTGGTCCTAGCAGTAAGTGGTATTTCGTTTGATCATTTTACTGTCCGAAAGCCTCTCTGCTAGAGCGTTGAAACCATGTGGGCTATTCCTTTTGTTCTCCCCTTCTGAACTTACTCCCTAACTTCCCTGTTGGCTAGTTTTGCTGCTCCCTGTTTCCCGACCTTGGCAGGGAATAATCTTAGTTCTTGACCTGAACACAGCCAGAAATCAATTAGTGGAACCTGGAGGGTAGCACTCAGGTGGCACTTGCAGCTGCTACTAAAAGCATGCAGAGAGAGCCTCAGTCATTACCCAGTGTTTTCCTTTCCTACTGTGTATATTACAAAGTTGAGGAGAGGAGGCCAGGAGGTCTCCAGAACAGTGTGAAGAGGTGAAGGGCTGTTGCCACAAGAGAACACTACGCAGCTTCCTTTTCTTGGTTTGGGTAGGTGTTCTGGTTACATCAGCCCCAAACAGAGCTATGAATCTCTGTTCTGGGTTTAAAAGCTGACCTTAAATAAATAATTAAGGGAACTGCTGGGTCTTGATGATATTTTTGTAAAAGTACCGAATCCAAACAAGACAATTGCCTGCAAGATAAGAATTTAGCATTCTTGAATATTGTCACATTATCTGAGTCCTCCTCCACCTCTCTGCAGCGTTTGCTTTTAGAGATTGTATTTTACCGTAAAATCAGCTAGAGGACCTTAGCATGCAACCCTTGAGGTAAAAGATTTGTCCTCATTCTACGGTAAAAGCAAGTGTGAAGATAGCCTTAAAGGCGATTCGAGAAGTACTCATTAATCAGCACGTATTTATTTAGGGGTATTTTCAGAATCGTGCCTGTGGCTCTGATAAGATAATAAAATAAGTGTAAAATAGAAGCAATGCCTTCAAATCATTTGTGCTGTAATTGCAGAGAGAAGAAATAATGCAAGGCAAAAAAGGCAGTTTGCAAACAAAATTGTATGTTTTAGAACAGAAAAACTCTAAGAAGCAGGTTATTCCAGGGTCCTGGAATAGTCAGGGACGAACTTGCTGGAGTGATGTGGACTTAAAGGAGTTTTTAAACGATGCGTTAAATGTAGTTAAAATGATCCCTATGTTAATTAATTCAAGGAATTTATTAATTCTGATGGGGGGGAATGTGACCTAGGATTCACACTAAGGTCACCATTCTCTTTAATTATAAAGAGGAAGAATTAACCTGTATCATGACAGCATTTCAAATGCACTGCCACCTTTGAGACAACTTATAGGCATGCTTCCACTAACTGACCCCATTTCTTCTTTCCATTATTTTTCTGTAGACATTGTAACCTTTCAAGTTTTTGAATTACTACTTTGTTTTAATCTGCATATCAAGTAAAAATTCTCCTTGTCTGGTGTTGTTTCTGCGCCTGAGAACTTAATCTGAGAATTCAGATAAGGAACACTTTCATATTTTACAATCCAAAGGTGAACTAGCTACCTGATGCATAGAACCTCAATGTAAGTCAACCAGGCATCCACCTCTTGTTTCCTAGGTGACAGCCAAATGACATTACTTTTTGTAAAATTCCCCTTGCAGGGGGAACCAAGCTGCCACTTCCTGTACATCTCTTTGCATGCCCTGGGAAAACTTGTTTGCCATTACTTCATGTCATCTTGAATTAGTTTATAGATTGCAAATGAGAGCAACTCTGCCCCTCCCAAGTTACCTCTCATTTTGTTCTGTTATATTCCCAAAGATTTGAAGAGAACACGGAATATCCCTTTAGTTTGTTGTATGTAGAAGGATAATAATATTAACTCACATTAGTGAAACACTTCCATGTTTTTTCCTCTGAATGGTTTAATTTCTTCTAGCCAGTATGAAGGAGATGAAGTATTATAACAATCCCCTTTTGCAAAAGCAGAAACGCCTGTTTCTTTTTACTTGATAGAAAAAGATGTAAGTAAATGCTTCAAAATTCTTTTTGTTTATAAGCAAAAGTTACACTGAATAATGATAAAAACTCATAAAACATATTTAAGTCTACATAAACTTATTTCAGACAGAGAGAGAAAAGATAGCTGGAAAAATATAAGTCTTTAAGAGATTAATATTTTCCCAAGGTCACATTCCGAAATAAATGACAAGCCTGAGGTCAAGCCTCTACTGCTTGAGGCCAAATCCTAAGCCATCAGGCCAAATCCGGGTGTTACTGGAGGACTGTGGGAGCGTTGCCACCCTTGATATTCAGACTGGTATATCATTTTATCAATACAATACAAAGGTTAATGGGATTGCCTCCTTTCAACTCTATCATAGTAAACGCAGGCTTTATAGCAGTGTTAAAAAAAATGACCTCCACTCTGCTTTATGCTGATCATTAGCTAAGATTATCTCACACTAGAGATTTACTATATGAAAGAGCGCTGACATCACTAACTGCTATTACAACATGATACTTATACTGTATAAAGTGGAGCAAAATACCTTTGTCAGCAACACAGGAAAAACAGACGTGGCCAGACATCCATCGCACCTGAGAAAGAGCCACTGTCTACAGGAACTGTTTCAGCAGCTTCAAATACTCTGGTAATACCCAGCTGAGGAAAGTCTCTGTAAAGAAGAGAAATTCTACCCTGTACTTCCACACATTAAATAGCAGAATGAAAGTAACCTTGCAACAGTTTCAGTAGATTGTGTACAGTGGTCGAAATCATTCAGCATCAAGGGAAAAAAATGGGCTCAGAAATAGTTGAATCACTGTATCTGCATGTGACTTACAACTTTAAATCCTCAATGATTAATATCATAATCTTACTCAGTAATCATGTTTGGTTTCCAACAGGAAAGTAATACAAGAGAGAGAGAGAGAGATAAGGTGTTTGGGGCAGTGTGATTCCTTACAGGGAATTCGACATTAAGTTTCTCAAAAAGAATTCTTGCAGGAGTCATTCATCTAGCATGCAATACATGTTAATTCAATAAACATTCATTTTGTGCTTGTTATTTATTTAAATTATTATTATTGTTTTCAATTTAAGAAGCAGATAGAGAGAGCTCCCATCTGCTATTTCATTACTCAAAAACCCACAATGCTAGGACTCAGAAATTTAGTCCAGACTGCTCATGTGGTGGCAGGAAGCCAATCATTCGAACCATCATTGTTGTCACCTAGGATCGGCAGTAGTAGGAAGCTAGAAGCTAGCTGGCTACCAAACTCTGATAATCCAATATGGGATGTAGGCCTCTTAAGCGAGGGGCTGATCACCCACTCCAGATCCGTTTACGTCTGAGACATCAGAGTAGACTCTGGAAATGCTGACACGAGGGACCTGGCTGATCTCCAGGAGATCTCACTCTGGTAGTAAGGACACATCAGCCTGACAACTGAAGGAAAGGAGCGCACTGAGTGCTCCGAAGGAAGGGATGTTGATAATTGGCTCTTCTGCTTGCTGGAAAACTCTGTGGAGAGAGTAGAAAAGGCAGGTCAATATGGATTTTAGGAGGCCACCCTTGTAGGTTAAGACTACCATTCTCCATGACTGCTTGCTCACATTCTGGCTGCTGCTTCACTTCCGATCTGTACCCCCTGAAGATGGCCATGTTGGGAAAGAACAGGTTAATATACAAAAAAGTTTTCTAATTTAAAAAAGTTTTCTAATTTTAAAATGTTTTCTAATTTCAGAAGCAATCATGGGAAAGTCACACGGATATGAAAGTCATGCAGATATGAAAGCAGCAAGTGAACCACTTGTTGGAGCCTTGCTCTTAGTCTGTTGATCCTTGAGTGCCGTCACATGACCCTAAAGGGTAAAGTTTGCCTATGCCTCACCTTTCACCTTCCTGGGATATTCTTTGTTCTTAAGGAGAAATAATCAAGTCATTATTATCTTATATACTAAACAGTGTATAATTACATATTGCATGTACAACAGACTTTATTTAGTATACTGAATCTGTTTTGTTCATCAGCTCTGCTACATTTCTGATCTCGCCTGTAATGAGCTGTAATGATGTAATCCCTGGCCAATAGGACCATATGCAATCTACCACTTCTCTACATGAGTGGTAACAAGAAAGTTTTTGTGCCTTTCCCCCACAAGCACATGCAGATGATCCAGTTGAGCACTCTAAGGTTCTTCAAGGTAGTGCAGCCATGGAGAAGAAAACCTGCTTGGATTGTCACGTGACCAAGTAATAATACTCTTAGATTTGGAAAATATTTTAGTAATCAACAATGTTTACTGCTTGTTTGCACAGAACAAATAAAGATAAACAGATCATATTTGTCTTAAAAATGAACAAAATTAGCTTCAAATTGTGCTTGGGATTTGTTGCGAGGGATTCTGCCTTAAAAACCACTGGGTAGGGCCCAGCAGAGTATAGAGGACAGCCCAAGACCTTGGGACCCTGCACCCAGGTGGGAGAACTGTGGGAGCCAAGTAGGCTCCTGGCTCCTGCTTGGATCAGGCTTAGCTCCGGGTATTGTGGTCACTTGGAGAGTGGACCAGCAGACTTATCTTTCTCTCTGTCTATCCTTCTTTAAGCAAATCTGACTCCCCCTTCCTCCCTACACACACGCAAAAATAAATCTTAAAAAAAAGAACCACTGGGTACATGCTTTGATCTTGTGTTTCTTGTAACTTTCAGTAGACATTGAGACTTTCCTATCTAAAATCACAAAAGTTCCAAGAACATCATGAAAAGGTAAGAAGAAGTTGTTTATTTTTAAGATATTTATTTTTATTTGAAAGATTTACAGAGAGAAGGAGAAACACAGACAAAGATCTTGCATTTGCTGATTCATTCTTCAACTAACCTAGTGGCTGGAACTGAGTCAATCCGAAGCTAATAGTTTCTTCTGAGTCTCCCATGAGGCTGCACATTCCCAAGGTTTTAGGCCATCCTCCATTGCTTTTCCAGGCCAGAAGTAAGAAACTGGATGGGAAGTGGACTGGAATCAGTCCATATGTTACCAGCACTTGGAGGTGGAGGATTAGCCTGTTGAGACATGGTGCTGACCCCCAGAGGTTGTTTTTAATAACCTATTAGAGATAACAAATGTGAAGATTTTGTAGTCCCTAGTGTGGATAAAATAATAATAATCTATATAAAAGTACATTTCCCAAACCAGAAAAATTGGATTTTGACTTGACACAATACATTCTGCAAAATGCAGATCCTGGTCTGACTGTTGAAACTGATTTATTCCCAATTAGTTTGAATCATTATTTACTCCTTGAAGATTTTTACTCCTGGTTTCCTGTGATCCTTAATTTGTTCAATATTTCATACTGATGTCATTTCTAATAGTAGGGCTTTTTAGTTCCTTCCCCTCATGTTGTTAAATCCTATTATCCGATTGTCTTAAATAAGCTATTTATTGGGCCCGGCGTGGTGGCCTAGCGGCTAACATCCTTGCCTTGAATGTGCAGGGATCCCACATGGGTACCGGTTCTAATCCCGGCAGCCTCGCTTCCCAGCCACCTCCCTGCTTGTGGTCTGGGAAAGCAGTCAAGGATGGCCCAAACCTTGGGACTCTGTATCTGCATGAGAGACTTGGAAGAAGCTTCTGGCTCCTGGCTTGAGATTGATTCAACACCGTGTCATTGTGGTCACTTGGGAAATGAATCAGTGGACGAAAAATCTTACTCTCTGTCTCTCCTCCTCTCCGTATATTGAACTTTTCAGTAAAAAATAAAATAAATCTTTTAAAAAAAATAAGCTATTTACTTTCTGGTTATGTCCTAGATCCTTTTTTAATCAATAATTGTACCACACCTCAATCCCAATTTGATGTACTTTGTTCTTCACGTGTGTCTTCCTGGTTTTCCTAGTTCACTTTCTCTCTCCTTGGTTTTCAGGATTCTGCAAATTCGCAAGTCCATGAGTCAACAAGGCCCTATCAATTCAGCCCAAATGATATAAAGCATCTATTGATGCATGTAAGTTTTCTTAATCAGCTTAAGTCATATGTGTACTTCTATTGAATTGTTGACAGTATCTTCGGTTTTCTAACATTTAACTTGCTTTATTGTGAGTGTTAACCTCATCCATTTCAACTGCCTGTTCTTTCTGTTGACTTTCAACTGAAATGGCAAGAAGCACAGCTGTGCTGATCCGGCCTAGCTTTGCCATCATCATCGCTCATCATGAATAGGACCCTAATACAATCTACCAATCGTCTGATATGTTTTGTGCCTTTTCCATTTTAAATCTGTTAAAATGTTTCTATGCCTCTCTTCTCTCCCAGAATAGCTAACAATTTCTTAGCCTCTTCCCTTAGTAGATGATTTTGCCTTCTTGTTTCATTGCAAAACAATAACATCGGTAGCAGCATAACAACAAAGCCAAAACAACTTTCTTGGAGTGCATCTACCTGCTGATTGTCACCGTTGCCTGTTTATTCTCATTTCCTTAAACTGGTCATCTGCACCATGTCCACCAGATGTACCTTCCCTTCTGTTTGAAGAACATATTGTTATTTCTCCCCTATTAAAAAAAAATTCATAGCAAAATAAATACCAATTCATGACCTTCTTTGTCCTACTTCCTGCAACACATTTTCCTCATTTCTCTTTTTTACCTTCAGATAAAATTCTACAAAAGCTTGTATAACTTCTCAATATCAACTTCTAACTCACCTCAACTACAGTTTCACATAATGTACTGGTTTTGTTCTGGTCTTTTTAGCCTTTGCTTCTGACATTTTATAATCTGATTCCTTGCATAATTGACAACTTAGGTGCTAACCATTGTCTAATATGATATACTGTGCCTTCTTTATGCATTTTATTCATTTCTTCTCTATAGCATTTTAAATATTATAAAACATATTGAATGTAATTTATGTGTATATTTAGAATCAAATATAATTAAATATTTCAGAAAGATTTTTTTGCCCGTATCATTTCCGGTTCTTTGAATGGACACTAAATATTAATATAAAAATATAAAAAAGAGCAGCAAAATTTGTATCATTGCACATTATAACTCACACTGTTATGATGTGGTCCTGATCAGATACAGCCATATTGGGATATTTCTTCTAGCAAAAAGCTTAGCAATGAGAGAAGAATGGGAGTCATTGCTGTGGATGCTCACTGCCTCCTTTATCCCCTGCATTGGTAGCTCCACGTTAAATCTAGCCTTTTCCACTTCATGATGTGCATGTCTAGTAACCTCATGGACATGACCTTATTCTGCGTCTTTTTTGTTCTATTAACAACATCAAGATTGCAGATTAAAATCACACATTTAAAGCCAGTTTAGCTATCTTTTTTTTTTTTTTTAAATCTGGCCACAGTAGCACAAGTAATTGTGTTATGCTCATCCACCAATGAAACTGATATGATGGTTTGATCTCAAATTCAACTCTGGTAAGGTAACTGAGCATTGTGGCTGAGAGTAGCTGATTTCTGTCCTCTGTTTGTACAGAGCGTTACAAGGGCTGTGACCTCCTCTCTCGACCACACACCTTCCTACCTCCTCCTTTTCTCGATCTCCTTGCCTTTCCCATTTTACTCAGCCTTATTTCTGCTTTCCCCTCTTTAGTTTGGTGGTTGTTTCTTGGCAGTGGCACATTTGTTGACTTGCTCTTTTGGTGACATTGTCTTTTAATAAGGAAATCTGTCTCTTGGTGTCTTCTTGCCTAAGGGTGTGCTTGCTTAAAGTGTAAAATGTCAAACTCTACCAAGGATGACAATAACCCTCTGGGTGAAGAAGAATCAGCCACTGCATTATTAATCACTCAAAGAGGTAGACAAGAAATATCAGCTGTCTCAAAGGGAAAAAACTGAAATTAGCTAGCTTTTGCATTCTCTTCATTTCATCATTCAGTGCAAGGGTTTAAATTATCACTTCATCATTCTCCACTCCATTCTAAAGGTCAACAGAAAAAAAAATAAAGTTAAAAACATGCTCACTCAGAAACAACTATGTGGCCCCAGGGATAGCTGAAGCTTAAATTTTAGCCAGTGAGAACCATGCTGCCTAAGAAAACATAGAAAACATTCCTTTACAGTGAGTTGGGACTAGTTTCAGGGATTAGTGTCACCATTTGTGATATGGACGAGGGGATGGGGGAATACGCAAGTGGCTGTCCTCTGACCTTGCTTTCTGCTTGACTGGCAGAGCTGGCATTCCCGACTGTCCCGAGTTAATGTCCCTGAAACATGGCTCCAGCCTGATCCTTGTGAAGCTGCAGAGAAGCCCAAAGTTTAACAGAGATGAAAACTGAGCCTAATGATATCCAACATGGTCATAGTCCTTCCGGACAGTTACACAAGCATGAAGATGTAAGGAGGGATTTGGTTTACACTATATATATAGTACACGGAAGAGTGATGACAGCTGAATTCTATGTTGAAGAATCTCATGCCAAGTTTGCATCTATACACATGTATGTATCAATATTCCTTCTAGAAACTTTCAGAATAATTGATAAGCACCTACAGGATGCTCAAGCAGCAGCTCCCAAAATTCCACAAGAGGAATTGAACCCAGAGTACTGTTTATGTCGATTCCTTGTACTTAATAATATTCTCTTGTTGCACTCAAATTACAGATTTCAGATCACGCATAGTACCAAAAATATCAAAATAGCTTGAATTTTCACGGGGATAAAATATCTTAAGATTTAAGGCAAAAATCTATATTTGTGTTGTATCCGTCAAGATTATGTTAGGATATATGTATAAATTTTATTTTTTAACTTCTGATAGTATTTATATTTATTCAAAATAAACAGATAAAGAATAGATTATAAGACTGAGAGTTTTACTTCCAATCAGATATCTTATCTTTTAGTTCAAAACTAAGAGAGTAAATGTTAGTGGGAGTTGGGTTGGACTTTAATTCAAAATAAGAGTTGGAACTTGGTAATGCTTCTCTAACTAGAGGAAATCTATTCCATGTAGCATTGCATCTGAACAGTGAATGAAACAATGTTCACTGATAGGTATCCTAGTTATCTAAGGCTGCCACAACTAAATGGAACAGACTGGATGCCTTAACAGCATAAACTTACCTTCTCACAATTGTGGAAGTTGAAAGCATGGTCATGATCTTGTAAGGGAACTTATCTATGACTTTTGGAAGGTAACTTTCTCTGTGTCTTCACAAGGTCTTTTCCTGATGTATACTCTGTGTGTGTGTGTGTGTGTGTGTGTGTGTGTGTGTGTACAGAGAGAGAGAGAGAGAGAGAGAGCGAGATGATGTTAATCCTTATGAGATTAATACTACTGACACTACCCAGTAAGACTCTTGTTTTCTCCAAATGATATCACACTTAGCATTAAGACTTTAATATGTGATATTTCAAGTCATAAGCATTGAGCCCCAAGCCATAAGACTGGTCTTATTTGCCAAACATGCTAATACTTTATAAGCATTATTTAATTTAGTTCTCATGATTGCCATAGGAAAGAAAGATTGGCGTATCATTTGGAAGAAGAGGAAATTGAATTTCCAATATGACAGCAAAAAAGAAGTTAGTAGAAGATCTTGAGTTTCAGCTCTGGCATTGTTTGAAGAACAAATCCATTCTTGTTTCTAAAACCAACCATAGAATAAAAATTGTATTATCTTTTACTATAAATAATAATTACTGACTTATACACAGGGAATTTCCTTGGACATTATGTTAAATACATGCACATTCATTTTTTCTTTATTTTTGAAATGAATTTGCATTTTTGAAAAGAAAGACATGCACTGTGAATGACTTAATTACATAAAGTCCTTTGAAAGCATGAGATATGACAAACTTTCTTATTCCCCAATGCAAAAAACTATGCTCATTACATTGAGTTGGTAGCTTTAAACGTGTTCAAAACTAGAATAGAACAAAAATCAGGTCTGAGCTCTCTAGTTTTGTGGTTCCATTTGAAACTAGACTGTTCAATTAAAATCAACAAGTTTTTTTAAAAGATATATTTATTTTTATTGAAAAGTCAGATATACAGAGAGGAGGAGAAATAGAGAGGAAGATTCTCCAGCTAATATTTTACTCCCTAAGTGGCCACAATGGCCGGAGCTGCACTGGTCTGAAGCCAGGAGTCAGGAGCCTCTTCCAGGTCTTCCACGTGGGCACAGGGTCCCAAGACTTTGGGCTGTCCTTGACTGCTTTCTTAGGGTAGAAGCAGGGAGCTGGATGGAAAGCAAGGCTTCTGGGATTAGAACCAGAGGACTTTAGCTGCTAGGCCACTGCACTGGGCCCAAGATTTTTTTTTAATCAACACTCACTTATTGTACTATATTTGAACAGAGAATAAAAAAAACTGAGTCTCTGTGTTTATGGATGTCATATATTCTGAAAATCATAATGAATACTTCAAAAGATCTCTAAAACACAATCTACTGAAGGGAGTAATTAGGAGTGCTTTTCCTTTCTGATAAATGTGGGCTTAATGATATTTAATCATAGAATGAAAATAAATGGGTTCATCTGCTTTCACATTTATTGTTTGGGTAGCGTGGATAAAATTAGAGAATCAATGATTAGTCAACTGGACATTTATTTGTGAAGAATCTTTAATAAATAAGTCATCTAGTTATTTTGTTCTTATTATTGCTTTGGAAGTAATTCCAAATTATATGTAATAGAATCGCTATGTTTATTAATTATGGGGTGATTACATTTGAGTTAGAACTCTAGAACTATACTAATTAATTGACACACTCTTTCCTGTAGTTTAGATCATCCACAGTTTCGGTGACTCAGAGACGTGCTCTGACTAGTCTGACTATTTTAGTTTCTTTCAAAGTCTTTTTATTTTTTAATTGATTAGTCATGCTAGATAAAATATGTTTAAATTTCTGGAACTTTTAATTTCAGGAGAGACTCAAAAGCCACTGAAAACTTCTCTGATAATCAAATAAATCATAGTGTTCAAGTTAAAAATGAGTGTTTCTTAAGGTTAATAGTCAAAACAGAGTGATATTTGGACTTACTGTTAGGCCTGGAGTCAACCTAATTTTAATTTAATTTGGCCTTTCAGTGTTCCTAGTGAGAACTACAAGTGAGGAGAAGCACATATACTTATGGAATGTACTGGTACTTTCTCTTTCCCCACTACCACCCTAATGCTCTATCTTTATAGTAATGTCTACAGAGTCAAAATAGGTGGGAAAATGCAGCAACATTGATCACGGTAAATCAGACCCATGTGAACCCTCCATCCTCTACAAAATAATAAATCATAATATCCAGTGTCACATCAGAAAGATCATTCACTCAGACCAAGTGGGAATTAGCTCTAGTATGCAGGGATGGTTCAACATACTCAAATCAACAAAAAAGCATACAGCAAATTAGCAAATAGCAAATAAAAAACATATGATTATCTCAGTTGATGCTGAGAAAGCATTTGATAAAATACTGCATTGATTATAATTTTCACAGCCAGCATCATATAGAATACGAAAAAGTTGGAAGCAATTCCAGTATAAAATCTGGCACAGGACAAGGATGCCTACTTTCACCATTGCTATTTAATATTGTTCTGTAAGGTTTAGCTGGAGACATTCAGCAAGAAAAAAGAATCCATGGCACATCAACTGAGAAGGGCGACAGCAAATTGTTTCTTTGTATGGGTGGTCTGATTGCATAAACGGGGAACAAAGTTCCACTAAGTGGCTACCTGAACACATAAGAATGTATGATAAAGTTACAGGAGATAAAATCTAACACACACACACACACACACACACACGCCTTTGTATACACAATGTCATGAGTGAGAAAGAACTAATTTGCATTACCAATTCCATTCACATTAACTACAGTATAGTTTAAATATTCCATTTACATTAACTACAATATATTTTAAATATTTAGGAATAAATTTAACCAAGGATATGAAAATCCTTTATAATAAAAATTACAAAACATTAAATAAATAAATAGAAGAGAACATCAAAAAATAAGGAAACAAAATAGACAAACCTAGAAATTAACACACCTATTTATCACGAAATAATTTTTTGACGAAATTAGTTAAATCAATCCCTGAAAAAAGAATAGTCTCTTTATAAAGTGCAGTGAGATTTGTATTTACATGTACAAAAGTGTGAACCAAAACTGTTACCTTAAACTTTATACAAGAATCTATTCAGCATGGATCTAAATCAATGGCCTGATATAATCAGGTTACTAAAAGAAGCCATCAAAGAACTATGAAAAACATTGACATAGACAAAGACTTCTTGGAAAGTCCCAGCAGCACAGTCAATAAAAGTAACAATAATACTAAATGAGATTACAACAAGCCAATGAGTATCTATGCTGCACAGAAAATTGTCAACTACGCAAAGAAGTAAACAGAATAGAGGGAAATATTTGCAAACTACTCAACTGAGAAAGGATTCGGCATCATTAAAGAGCTCAGCAAACTCAACAACAACAAAATATATAATCCAGTTAGGAAATGCGTTAACGGCCATGAACCAGTATCTTTTTTGAAGGATAAAATACAAATGTCCCTCAGTCACTTGAAAACTATTTAGGATCACTAACCATCAGAGAAATGTAAACAAAAACCACAATAAGATCTTACCTCCCTCCAGTTAGAATGACTATTATCTCAAAACTGAAACTCTGTCAGTGCTGGCAAGGATGTGGGAAAAGGTGCCTCAACCCACTCTTGGTGGGAATGTAAGCTAGTACAGCCATGGTCTTCTCATATGGAAGACCATATGAGATTTCTCAGGAATCTCAAAATAGATCTACCATATGACCCAGCTGTGTTACTCCTTAGAATTTACCAAAATAAAGTCATCACATGAAAGAGCTATTTGTACCTATACATTCATTGCATTTCAATTCACAACAGCTAAAATATGGAATCAGTCTAGATGTCCACCAACTGATGACTGGATAAAGAAAATGTGGTATATCTACACCATGAAATACTATTCAGCCATGAAAAAAAATAAAACACTGTCTGTTGCAACAAATTTTGAGTTTGAGTCTAGGCTGCTCCACTTCCCTTCTAGTTGTATGTTAATGTACTCAGGAAAAAAGCTGAGGATGGCCCAAAATCACTCGGCCTCTGTATTCCTGTGAGAGACCTGGAAGAAACTTCTGGCTCCTGGCTTCTGACTGGCCCCACTCTGGCCATTGGGGTCATTTGGCTAGTAAACCAGGAGATGGAAGATCTCTCTCGCTCTCTCTGTTTCTCCCTTTTGGTGTAACTCTGCCTTTCAAATAAATTAGTAAACCATAAAAAGTGTAACATAATGTCTTTGAAGTAACTGATGAAAGGAATGAAGAGGGATGGAAAGGGATTATCAGGATAGGAGAAGGAAGTATGATAGTTTTCTTGTAACCTTACATATAGAATGCATGAAATCTGTTGACTTTATATTAATCAATATGTAAGAAAGGGCCCAAGAAAGGTAGTATGTTTGAGCTTTTGGAGCTACACTAATTCTTATTTTTTTCTTTTTGCTCTTGCTTTAACTCAATTAAGTCTTCTCATTCAAGAATGTGAGTCTACTGATATGTCAGACAGGATAGTGCATAACAATAGCAATGTAAATCTATGCTAATCTCTTGCATTTATTGCAGAAATACAACTTCAAATCCCTATTGGGATCTCCAGACTCGCAGGAATGGCCTTTCCCAGCCTCAGCTGGGATACACACATGAACCTCTCTCTCTCTTTTTGTTTAATAATTATAAACAGTTACTTCTATTATATTTCCATAGGTATTATGACATTCTCCAAACATGTGGCTGCATAATCGATTTCTCTGCTATTTAAGTCTTCAACATCTAATCAAACTTATCAACATATATCTTGTCTAGTTGAGGATGAAGGAAAATGACAGATTCCAAATATGGTCCCTGTGCTGTTAGTAAGACACGCAGAAGGTAAGAAAATAAAGCCAGTAGCACATTAAACAGAAAGAATTTTATCATCAGGTCTATTTAGTTTTAAACTAGTTTTTTAAGCAAATCATGCAGTTCTGTTAAATTATGTGAAGGCACAGATTGTATTATTGGCAAGGAAATTGATAAAAATATTTAAAAATAAATTTGTGTGTACTAATATTTACACAAGTTGGAATAATAATGCCATTTGTAAAATGTCTTATAAATACCTAATTACAGAGAAAATATATTAAAAGAGGATGTCAAATAGTTAATAATTTTATGGTTTTCAATATAAGGTAAAGGCATAGAATTTTGCCAGAAAGAAACCATTGTATGATTGTATGGAATAACTTGCTATTTCATGAGTTTTATGTTGTTAGTAAAAGAAGTTAAGAAATAGTATGGGGAAAATATTCATAAAATAATATAAAATTCAGTATGTTAAACACCTGCATATCAACATGGTTACCATGCAGTCTTTTATAAGTATGTATTCGTTAATTCTATCAGTGTGCTATTTAAATAAATCCTAACATTTTAGTAATATTTTTTTCATTTCCCACCTTTCTAATTTTGTATTCTGTATTAACAACCAGATTTCAGTGAAAACATATGACATTTATCTTTTGGGAATTGGTTTAGTTTATGTAGCATAATGAATTTGAGCTGTATCCACTGTGTTGCAAAAGACCGCATTTCTTTTGTTTTTGTGGTTGAGTAGTATTCCATTGTGCGTATACATCATATTTTCTTTATTCCAATGATTCTTTTTTTTTAAAAAAAAGATTTATTCAATTTATTACAAAGTCAGATATACAGAGAAGAGATGAGACAGAGAGGAAGATCTTCCGTCCGATGATTCACTCCCCAAGTGAGCCGCAACGGCCGGTGCTTGCACCGATCCGAAGCCAGGATCCAGGAACCTCTTCCAAGTCTCCCACATGGGTACAGGGTCCCAATGTATTGGGCCGTCCTCGACTGCTTTCCCAGGCCACAAGCAGGGAGCTGGATGGGAAGTGGAGCTGCCGGGATTAGAAGCAGCGCCCATATGGGATCCCGGAGCGTTCAAGGCGAGGACTTTAGTTGCTAGGCCATGCCGCCGGGTCCTATTCCAATGATTCTATAATAAAAGATTATTTCTCTTTCATGTGAGACACAATAGTTGGGTGCTGGTGCTCGGTGAATTGACAAGGTAATTTAGGGTCTCAATTACTTATGACCATGGGCTTACTCATCTACAGTTCACAGTTGTGAACTGCTGCTCATCTACCTCAGCCCTTTACTGACAAAGCTATTTACAGTAAAATTCCCTTGTCCAGAACTAGTCACATAAGTCCTATGGGCACACAAGCAGTGGCATATAGACAAGCTTGTTGGAAAGCTTCTTTTATGCTATATTTTTAAAAAGCTGTTGTTGGAAGATTGATTATCCTCCCTACAGTTACAGTGGCCAAGTACCCAGGCTCTGGAATCACACAGTAAAGGGATTAATGAGAATTCTAACGCTATCTTCTTCTTAGATTTGGAAAATTATTTGGAATAGTTTTTGTAAAGCGTTTGTACTTTACATGATGGCTATGATGATAATGCTAATCTTGCTTCCTCTATAATATTTACAAAAAAACTTGCAGAATAATACAAAATATTAACAGTGATAAGATTAGAATCCCTTCATTTTTTTGTTTCCCCATTTTTTTGTATTGTGGTAAAGCAGCTTTTAACATTATATTAATTTGTTTTAGGTTATGGAAATATGTCATTAAAAATTGAAATCAATTGTACTTAGCAAATATATATACAGTGCTTAATATATGATGGATGCACTTTTAAATACTTAACAAATATGTCTGAATTAAGATCTTGAAAAACTCAGCAGGTTAAAGCTTGTAAATCGCACATAAGTAAAGTTTGCTATAGAATATTATCCATTACAAAGAAATCGATGAGCTTTGCTCAGATATATGATTTTCCATATGCAAAATACTGAAGCCAAATCACGATTAATTTGTTGACTAAGCTTACTCTGCCAATACACCTTAGACGTGTTTGGCCCAACTCATCAGGGTAGAATCCCAGTGTTGGAAGTACTTTTTTCACTTATATTCTGCAGCTGAGACAATTGAGACTTAGAGAAGTGATCTGCCCTCATCACACTGCAGGGGTTATTTTGGCGCTGGTGGCATTGATGGTCAGAAAGAGAGAGTGGAAAGCACTGAGTATTTTTACTTACAGCAGAAGGGCTGCATCATAAACACATTTACTCAGCTAAGTAATGGAAAACCAATGAGACAACAGTCCATAGGTGAGCAATGAAGCAGCACAGAGAAAGGACTCAAGACTCAAATCGCTCATTTGGTGAATTTTGCATGAAGATGCAAAAATTTGTAAAACTCTTTTAAAATAACAGTAGAAAATTAAATTTATACGTTTAAATATGCGAACCTGAAAAGCGTAATTGAGGATACATCACCATTCACTCGATAAACATATCAGGAACATTCTGTATTCGATACAAAATGAACAAGACAGCCTCTTTCACAGAGGTGTTTTAAATATAAGGAAAAAGGAACCATAGTTACAATACACATTACTAAGGTGAAATCTATTTCTATCTAAATTGTATTTTGAAATATGAAAGAGCTTCTTTTATAGAAAAAGTAAATCTTCAAGATACACAGAGAAGCAATAAATAAAGTTCTCCAACAGCAAAACAAAATTTTTTCCTTTAGCCTTCCCTTTACATAGTTCACAAATAGTCAACTGGATTTTCAACTATGTATCCAGAATATTCCACACATTATATATGCAGATGTCAGGAACTGCTGCAATAGACAGAAAAACAGGATTTTTAAAAAATAAGGTACTTTAGTTGATGATGACACGACAAGAATACTAATGTTTATTGAATATACTCAAATACTTCGCAAGTTCTCATATTAACATTACTGAACACCAAGATCAGATTTACAAGAAAAATCATGGAAAGAAGTAAACAAAAAACACTTCCTAAACCATGAATTTGTTTATAAATCAGCTTAACTTTGTAGATATGACCAGTTCTCTGCTGTCCAATATTTTCAAGTCTAAGAGGTGGAAGAGTCACTCCTAATCACTCACCAACTATTCTGGAACATTTCTTTCTGCTGTGCCTCTGTATTTCTTGCCGGATTCCTCTCAGATGTCAAATTAACCTTCTGAAATTTATTATATAAAGTCTCCAATGAATGAAAAAGAGCCTCTGTGAGTATGAATGTGATGTGTGTGTGTGTGTGCACATGAGCATGGAGTGTTTCCTGGCTCACATGTCAGGATCTGTTGAAGCCGCTTGCTTTGTGCGCAAATGTCACCCTGCCAGAATTCATTACATCCTGTTTATTAATTAATTAAAATATATTTATACAGAACAGGCTTTATGAGATGGAGTAAAAAATAACGTTATGAGAGGCGTCCTCCGGATGGAGTGGCTCGTCTCTGATGGCAGCCAGGAGTGCAGCTCCAGCCTTCACTGTCAGTGCCACTGCAAGAGTTGAGATGATATGAAAACTGAGTGATTAAAGCTTGAAGATGAAAGAAATTGCTTTAACTCTTGAGATGGATGTGGGGAAAATATGGTTATAAATGCCACTCGGTATTTTCCATAAATGAAACACATCCCTGACCGTCCTGCCTCACACACACTCAGATCCACACACTGACCACGTTGTCATGGGAACATGGCGGTAAGAGCCACTGAATGCTTACCGACCTACTGGCACCAGCCACCAGACCTGATGACTCTTCCTTGAATTCAGGTTACTTCCTGTGTGCTGACTGGGCGTAGGCTTCACAGTTTAAACTCTAGTTCCTTGCCTGTTTTCTCTATGGGTTTCAACATGACCTTTCTCACCTCCTAGAGTTACTGCAAGGGTGACAGCGACTGGGAGAAGTTGTTCCAGAAAACAATACAGCATAACATAGAAATAAAGTGCCACCATGACTAGGCTCTTCTGAGCATCCTCTCGGGACATGCTGGTGAGGATGCTGGTCTGGGGCTCCGCCCTGAGTTTGTGCCTTTTGAATGTTGAGTCTTTATTATCTTTGCTTAACAAATTTGCTCATACAATCACAGTCAACTTTGCAGATTAGTGAAAGTCAGTTCTGGTAACCTGCAAGCTTTATGATGGAAATTTGAGAAGTGACTGGAAAATGAAATTAAAAGTAGATGTATTTGAAATTCATGCAGTTTCTCATAATATGCATTTCCTTGAACTTTTTTTTTTTTTTTTTTTTAGAAAGCGAGCTTTGGAAGAGCAATTAATTTCTTCATTTGATCAGTGACTCAGTCAAGATTCAAGCAGTGTCTAAAACTGAACTAGTTTAGGTTTCTTAGTGTTGTTAGATGGAATCAAGGGTCCTGACTGGCCTGATGTTTTGAAACAAAAAAAGTTGGGGATTTGCCATGGTGGTGCAGTGGGTTAAATCATTACCTCTAACACCAGCAATTCACATCAGAATACCAGTAAGAATCCCAGCTATGTCATCTCCAAAGCAATTTCCTGCTGATACTCAAAAAAAAAAAAAAAAATCCAGCAGATTGTACATGCAAGGGAGTGTGTTTTTTTTTCTTTTTTCTGGAGAATCATTCTATTTATGTCATCTCTTCTTTAACATTTCCATGTTGCCTGTAAGTTTTGTTGGAGAAACTTGGTACTCGATAGTATTATAATAAAATAAGCACCATACTATTAACCTGGAGTTGTTTCCGAACCCAAAAAGTAGCCCCAAATTTACAGATATTCCTCTTAACTGATTCATTCTCACTCCAGCTTGAATTATTCACAGTCAACCAGTTCCATAAATAGGAAATGTCTGTGTATTTATACCCAAATCAGCAAGTGTTTTGTAGCCAATCGATTTTTTTAACTTTGCTTTTGTGCTTCACATAAAAGGTGGTTGTACAAGCTGCTAGACCAGAAGTCTATGAGCTTCTGAACTTGTGTGCTGTACAGTTCAAAAATGTATTAGTGCTCAAATAAACTTATTCAAAGTCTTTAACAGCACAAATTGAAATTGGCTGCACATTTGAATGAAGAAGTGGACAACCGGTTGATCTATTGATTCGTTATTTGCCATTGAAAATTTCTTTTCTCTTTGGAATCTTTTCTTTAGCTTTCATAGGCAGGAAGTCTCTAGCTGAAGACTTGAATTGAGTTCCTAGTTTACAGCTTCAACTCAATCCAGCCCTAGATGCTATGAGAGTTTGAGGAATGGATTAGTCAATGAGAGCTTCTTCTTTCTCTGTAATTTCTGTTCCTGTCTCTCAGATAAATAAATACATGAAAAAAACTAAAAAGGAAATAGTTAGAGATATAAGATACCATCTGCCCTCCTGCAAGTCTTTGGTTCCAAAGGAAACTCAGTTCCAGTGAGATGAAATAAAAATCAAGTCACTGAACCAGGATTAACTTGCGTATCTATCCAGTACACCATGCAACTTGCTTTTCAAACACTTGCCCACGTAGACTAGAGCTTATCTTGAAAGTCTTAGAAAACTCTTTGGCAAATTGTGTTAACTTGAGACAAAGAAATTAGGGCTAAATTGGAGAAGCGGCTGGCCTGGAAAGATACATTGATTCTGTAGAACACCTCAGAAAGTGGTAGACAAGACCCTAGGGGAAGGAGTCTTGCCCTGGTTATGCAAATAGCTAACTTTGCCAGCTTAGTGCTCCAACCCAGAAACAATTTACCTCTGTCTTGACTTTGGATAGGCTTAGATGATTAGTGATTTTTTGAGATAATCATGTTGTCTTCAAGATAGGGTGAATTGATGATAATGTGTACTGAGTATGAAATACAAAAGCTTGGGTACTTCAAAAGGGTTGTGGAAAACTTCATTAAAAGACAAGCTTATTTTGATGCAGAATATTTTAAAATCCTTGCAGTTTCTCCATAATATGCAATTTCAATGAATGTTTGAGGGCCTCCTATATACAATGTTTTCAAAATTTGTGCCTTGGAGCCTGTTTTTGTGGTGTAGCAAGTCAAGCTATTGTCTGCAATGTTGACATTTCATTTGGTTACTGATTAACGTCCCCGGATGTTGTACTCCAGATCCAGCTCCCTGCTAATGACCTGAGATAACGGAGCTGCTAAAGATGGTGCAAACACTTGGGCCCTTTCTACACATCTGGGAGATCTGGTTTCTGGCTTTGCCCTGACCCCAGGTGCAGTGGTTGTGGCCATCTGGGGAGGGAGCCAGTGAATGATCATTTCCTCTATCTCTGCAACTTAGACTTTCCAATAAAAAAAATCTTTAAAATTTTTACCTCAAAGTAAGCTTATTTTTTAGTTCTATCTTCCATGCACCTTCCTATAAATAGTATGCTGTGAGACATCCTTACAAAGCAGTAATATGAAGAGAAAGACATAAACCTCACACACATCAAAACCAAAAACAAAGATCAGAACAACAATACAAATAAAATAGAAAGTAAGAAATATAAACTGCCTGAGATCAGGATTTTTTATTTTCTTTTTATAATAATTATTATTTTTTATTGGAAAGGTATTTACAGAGAGAGAAGGAGATACAAAATAATCTTCCATCCGCTGGTTCACTCCCCAAGTTGCCAATCTGAAGCCAGGAGCCAGGAACTTGCTCTAGGTCTCCCATGTGGATGCAGGGTCCCAAGCCATCCTTCTTTGCAGCTATTCCAGGGCCATCCTTCTTTGCAGCTATCCCAGGCCACCAGCAGGGAGCTGGATGGGAAATGAAATCAGCTGGGACACAAACCTGTGCCCATATATGTGGCATCTCAGGTGTATAAGGTAAAGATTTAGCCACTGAGCTGTTGCACCAGGCCCAGGACTTCTTATTTTCATCTCCCACAAAACAAAGACACAAAACTAACATACATCTAAAAAATGTTAATAATGCATGTTTTTGAATGACATATCTGAGCAAACATTGGAAGGGAAGTTAGCTTTGTCCAGTACACACAGAGGAAATATGTAGTCATTTTACCTTCATATCTTAATGGAAATCAATGTGGAATATCAAGCTTTATTTACTTAAATTATCTTTAAAATCATCTCTCCAGGTACATGTGTTTTCTGTGGTATGAAGTACAGCTATCTGTGGCAACCAGAAGTCCTGCCTTTTGCAACAAACTAGATGCAACTGGATATCATAGTGCTTAGCCAAATTAGCTACTCTTACAACAAAATATTTTTTCTGGATACATGACAACTAATGCAGAACACATAAAACATGTAAGAACGAAATGATCATCTTGGTGTAGGATTGTCGTTTTTTAGCCCAATGGCCATGTGGTCTTGTGGTCACTTAAATATTTTACCTGTTGGATATTCTGATTAGTTCAAGTTAAACCTGTAAATATAGCATGGATTAACATTTAAGAAATGAAAATTAAAAACTCTGGGAAAAATTAAGTACAAATACTTCCTGATTTAAATTCTTTTTCCTAGATATTCTTAATTCAAAGGTTTTTTTTTCATTGAAGAGAAACTAAATGTAAAAAATAAAAATATGGTGTAAGGAAGCATATTAAATACAGTAGAGGTAGCAATCATTTTACCTAGTCTAGTTTTTCTGCCTATGTCCTCAAATCTAGGGGGCCTCATACAGTTACAAACAGTCCAGTTAAAGACGGTATGTCTCCATTCTTCTCTTTTGTTTCTATAGCCACTTTACAAGTGCTCGGCACTGGATGGCATTGCCACAGGATGGCTTGAAACTATTTGGTCCTTCTGGCATTGCAGGTGGAAGTGTAACTTGCTTTGGTACAATACCAGCTCTGAAACCAATCCTTTTTAAAAGGTGCTTCATTATCTTCAAAATCTATTTGCTATGGCTTTGGTTTATGGAATAATTTTAGCATGTTCTAAAATGATTTTGAAAATATCAAGCAAGATCATTTAAGAAAGGAGTTCATGTTTGGGGAGACCAAAAGTCTATACAATTTGAAGGAGAAGTTCATTCAGAAAAGGAAGATGTAAAAAATCTTACTTTTATATATTGTAAAAATATATGACATGCTAGGCCTGAAATTTTATGAAAACTTTCCCCAATTACCCCTTTATCCTGGAATTTATGATATATTCTTTCTCTTCAGTATTGTATTGAGTTGGTCCATGAACCCAGTGGAATACAAAGGAAGTGATGTTCTGAAAAAAAAAGTAAGAAACTACTTGGCCCATGGGAAGGTTTTCAAGGGGCAAAACTTTGTTACATTAAGCTGTTCAGATCTGGGGCTTGTCAGTTGGGAAAATGTCATGAATTTCTCGTGTGTAAGCCATCTTTAGGACTGCCGGGGACTCTCCTCCTTTCATGCTCTGGGTCTAAGACCCTTGACTTGTATATACACCAACTGATAACATGTAGAATATTCCAGTAGGAACTTTGCATGAACCAAGGAAAATGCTACTTTTCAAAAACTGTATCAAGAGATATTTGGTGAAGCTTCCTTTCTTTAAAGAACCTTATCTTATTCTTACTAAATGAAACTTGTTTTGACTAAAATGTGCTTTTTAAAAGAAGCACTCTGGTTGTAGTTGAAAATCCTTTTTTTTTTTTTTTTGGTGGGGGATAAGTTTGCATCTGAAAAGGCCAACATGACAAGATTTTTCCTACTCTGAGTGAGGTAAACCTGTTCCATGACTGTATTATTCCATCTTTCACAATTAACAAATATTAAAACAAAACATTTATGAAACGTTTTGGCAAGATTGGGAGCTGCTCTCATTTATTTTTCTCCTGTCTCTTCCTCCCATCCTCAGAGGAGCATTGTCGGCTGGAATGTGTACAACAAATGACATCACCTCCAACAAATGACGTCACCTCCAATGTACACCATTCTAGGCTGGCCTTACAGCTCTGTGTGGTCCGACTATGTGGAAGGCATAGATGAGAACCCCATGTTATTTTTTCTGTAAGGAAATTGCTTCCTCTTCATTTTCCCTCTTTTTCTTCTCTTCTTGGATGTCATTTCGGTGGAACAAAATTCACCAAACGGGACACTCCCCTAAAGCAGTACCATGCACATATTTGTTTAAAGGGAATCTTCCAGAGGCAACTACTGAGTCAGAGGCTCTGCAGGAGTCTGAGACTTCCTCTGTTTGACACAGACTTAGATGATGCTGTTACAGGTTTGCACTTGGCATAATCACGGTTGAGGATGATAGAGATACGGGATAGAAGGAACTGGGATGTTGAATGATCTTGCTGAGCACACAGCTTCACGACTTGTCTTAGAACTCTGCTCTCTATGTAGATTAAATAGAAATAAGTTAACTGTTACTATCATGCTTTTTGATTTGTTGGTTAGGTCTAGCTGGTACATAAATGACTAGAAAAACAATTGTAAGAGTAATAATAAAAAAGCAGATGTTTAGCCAGACAATTAGAACTTTCAGACTTAAAAGTATTTGGGTTTAAGAACTGATTTTGACTCTTAATTCTAACATCTGGCTCATACAGATCTTAGGGGGTGGTGGATGATCGCTCCCGTGACTTGATTTCTTATAACTGTAGAGCAACATGGATTGAATTCCTGGCTCCAGGTTTTTGGCCCTGCCCACTTTCAGGCTTTGCGAATATTTGTGGGAGAATCAGGGCCTTTGAGTCTCTGTCATGTGTGTGTGTGTGTGTATCTTCCCTCAAATAAAAAAATTTAGAAATGCTAATATCACTTTCTGAGTATTAACCCTGTGGAAGATACGTATAGTCATAGGTTTAGTGTATAGAAAATCCTAATGCAGAATGATAATCAACATATAGATGTGGAAATAAAGGCAATAATGAGTTAACGACTCAATGCACAATTTGTAAACAGCAGCACTGATATTAAAACTTGGATGTCTCTTCCAATGAGTTAGCAAATAGATCACATTTCGGTCAGTAAGTTTCAACTTGAGATAACACAGTGTCAGGTTGGGGACATGATCAGCTTTCACCAGAACTTTGATCTCTGGGTGTTTCTGTCAGTGTTGACCTCTCTCCCAGTGAGTAAGTTAGTGAAGATGGTTCCTCACCAGTCACTGTCATGTCACTCATTCTCAATCAAGATTACAGGAAGAATTAGACCAAGGCTGTTTGAGAAGAGTCAAGTTCATAATACATCTGATCATAAAAAAAAGTTATCTTTTGTTGCTTCAATGTTTAGGTCTTTATAATGCTTAGTTCTTTGGGTTTCTGGAAGCTGTGAGAGAAGCAAAGAAAGAGATGTTACAGGATTTGCAACCCTGGAAGATGTCAAGTCGGGCAGAAAGGGGGAATTGCCACTGCCTTCAGGCTCCATTATGGGTCAACACTGTTGGATGGAGTCAGTGGGAGGTTCTCACAGCCTGGAGGAGGAAGATGTCTCCTCCACTTGCCTTGTCCTGAAGGTGCCTAGCTTTATGCAAGCAAAGCCAAGTGATGCGCCATGTAGTTGTGGGGTAGTGTGCAAGAATAATAACAGATGGATGGAAACAGCATCTGAATATACTCTGGATTAAAAACCAGTCTAGCAAAGGAATGTTTTAGTATTCTCCTCACTGCAGGTGAGGACAATCCTCCCTAGGTACAGGCAGTTTAGACCCCATTTTTATGGCAGAATAAGGAGACTGTTTCATAAACTTTGTAAGAAAGATGTTTGTGCTTCACTTGTGTCATTTTTTTTTTTTTTTGCCTTTCCCAGGAGAAAAAGCCTTGCTTTAGCAACTACAAGAGACAAATGGAAGAGTGTGAAAGGGGCAGGGAGACTGAATCAGGAAGGAGATCAGACAGAAGCAGGATGTATAAGATGATAATAGAATAATAAGAAAAGGTGAAGGAGAACAACAAGATAATTTTCTTCCAGCAGAATGTAAATTTTAGACCGCCAAGCCAAAAATTGAGAAAGCAGTCATTGTTAGCCTAATGCTAAGATTGTAACAGGAGACTGATCTTGTCCACACTGCTCCTCTTAACGCACTTTCACAGCCTCTTCTTCATCAGGGGCGCTGCCCAGCTCCCCCACAGCGCCTCTGCAAGCAGGAGCCTCACTTCGCTCCTTAGCTTTAAGCATCCCACTGACAGCTCGGAGATGGCCGTGTTTTGCCTTTCTTCTGCTTCCATCCTAATCCAGCAATACCTCTATAGGTTCTTTTCCTTCAAAATTCCATTCATGCTTATGCATGTGACCCTCAAAATAATCCGTTCTTGTGTAATAATTAAAGCACATACTAATCTTTCCAAGTAGTATTTTAATTTCAATACAGAAAGGAGTTTTAAATATCTTGGTCTAAATTTTGAATATGCTGGCAGGATTGGAATGCTCTTTTTGTAAGTACAGAAGCCTGTCCCAGACACTTGGTCATATAAAAATAAATAGTGACTGAATGTGAGCAGCTTTTTAACGGAGGGAGAAACAAAGAAAAGTGAAAGTATTTGATTTTAATTTCTTTGGGGCCAGTTGAGAAAAAAGTTTCTATTTCATTTACGTAATAAATTTCATTGAGTAGTACTAATACATGGAAAGTTCTTTAAAAAAAACTCACGCTTAATTCCTTATCATTTTCTGATGACTTCTAATTGCGACAAATGTAACATGGTCATAAGGTAGTAAGCTCCTGAGCACCGAGTATGGCCTTTATAACACAAGAGTTGACAGGCTATTTGCACTGTCATCTATTGCACCCAAAGCACTCTACTCTTTGGGATACGGAACTAGCTGAGCTATAACTTGAGGACAACAAGAAGCATTTATTTAAAGCTGTTGAGTTCTGTAGTGATTCCTTATGCAATGGTGCCAAAGTGCAACTTCTCCTCAGCAGACAGTTTTGTCAGAGACAACATTCATGGACAGAATCCACCAAGTCATGTAGTTCAGTTTCAGCAAAACTGTGCTTTTGCCTTTACTCTGTGGTACGTGGAAGTGATTAAAAGGGACAAATATGTTCTTGAATTCTCCTCCTTCCAGCCTTTCTGCTTTTGTAGCATGGATCAAGTCCCTGTGATAAAAAAAAATGACAAAGGAGGGCCTGGTGCTGTTGCCTAAAGGCTAAAGTTCTCACCTTGAATGTGCCGGGATCCCATATTGGCACTGGTTCTAATCCCAGCGGTTCTGCTTCCCATCCAGCTCCCTGCTTGTGGCCTGGGAAAGCAGTTGAAAACAGCCCAAGGACTTGGAACCCTGCATCCATGTGGGAGACCTGGAAGAAGCTCCTGGCTCCTGGCTTTGGATTGACTCAGCACTGGCCGTTGCAGCAACTTGGGGAGTGAAGCAGCAAACTGAAGATCTTCCTTTGTCTCATCCTCCTTTCTGTATATCTGCCTTTCCAATAAAAATAAATAAATCTTAAAAAGGATTCTTGGTTGATTTATACGTACAATAAAATTTGGGTAACATTTATGACTAGGATGATGCTTCTCACTTTGTACATTTAACTCGTCTGGGGATTTGTAAGAATAGGAGAATAGCTGGAATCACAGTATCTAGGGTTTGTCACTAAATTACCCTGGGATAGAGCCCAAGCACAAAGGTATATATACTGTCCAGGTCTGATGTTGTGCTGGAACGTGTTAACCTATTCAGGAACTTTACACTGCTGTATGTGTGTGTGTGTATGATGAGATAAATTCGCAAGACTCAGAAATTTTCCAACTTTCCAAGCTGCAAAGACCAAAGTCCTGGAAATAACCATGATTGCCTACAATTTCATGCCAGAAAACTTTTAATTCCTGTATACGTGGGCAAAAATGAGGTCACAAAATTCCAAAATTACAGGAATTGGAAACAAGAGGGAAGAATAAAAGAGACATTATTCCTGAAAATTTACTTGTGAATATTATAAAGAGCTTATGCAACTTCTGGGGAAGTTTTATATGAGAAATTTCGAGCAGTTAATTTGCACAACTTTTTATTTATTTACTCATTTTTACTTTTGACAAGTTTTACATCTTGTTTGCTCTGTGTTTTTGGAAGACTTTAAACCTCAAAGATCTGTCCTGGATGGATATTACCAGAACTTTGTGACTTTTGTCCAAGTCTACATCTTGCTTGCTCTGAGTTGGCTTGGAAAACAACTTTAAACTTCGCAATCTATCCCTTCTAGATGTTACATGTCCCATGGCGTTCTCACTGTATCTACTGCAATGTTTGGGCCAAGTTCCATCAGAAAAATTGCTTCCTTTTGACTGTAAATTTCACACTTCTAACATGAAGACTTCTCATAACACACACTCTCTAAATTGGCTCTAGGTCCTGCCTGAGACCAAGCATGACACATACCCTCAAATGGGCTTCAAATTGAGCCCCAGTCTTGACTAAACATATTATAATGGCAACACATTACATTCAGGTCATTGCAAGAATATTTCCCCCTTCATATGATACATGTGTTGCTGGCATAAAATTATATGACTTACATCCCCTTTCAGCATTGGGAGGGTCGAGAAATCTTTTTCACTTTCAGTCTGAAATTACTCTGAGGTATAAATTATTACTCACAGTTCAACACTTGCCGTGTTCAACCCAGAGGTGGCTGCCTGCTCAAAGGCTCTGTGATTTATGGGTGGAGGCAGAAGGGCGAGAGTGCCTCTGAGCAAACATGCACCTGCCGAGTGTAGCCCCTGTCAGATGCAACAGAAGGTCAAGGAGATGGATCCTACCAAGTCACACAAATCAGACAAGTAACAGAGAGGCTTTTTAACTCCACTGATGTGAAATAATTGGGTAGGGGAGGCCAAGTTCCTGGGGAAGTCTATTCTGCTCAGACAAGTCTTGGTTTTTTTCTTGTTTTTGTATGTGTGTGTGTGGTGTTTGGGGACTGCTGTGGCTTGTTGCTCAAGATTGGACCCAATGACCCTCTGGAGTTGGGTAATGGATTCCACTGTTGGATCCTTTGCTAGCTTTTGGGAGTGATCAATTAAGCTATGTAAGCTTCTATTGTTTCAATTATGTAGGACAGATAACATTTCCTGCTTAATTGGACAAATAGTTTCACTTACGTATGAGGAAATAATATACAAATATAAGATACGTATATATTTACGTGAAAGAACTATCATAAACTATGGTGAGCTCACTTCAAGAAATCTCTTTGAGGGCTTGGCATTGTGATTCGGGTGAAACTGCTCCCTGCTACACCAGCATCCCACATGGGTGCTGGTTCATGAACAGGGTGCTCCCTGCTCAAGGTGTGGAGAAAACAAATGTTTGGGATAAGGGACCTGAATGAAATGCCTGGCTCTTGGTGGCTGCCTGGTGAGGAAACCCAGCTGACGGAAGATGGAAGATCTCTCTGACTCACTCTTTCTGTAACCCTGTCTTTGCAGTAAAGAAATAATTAATCATTAAAACAACAAAAAAAGTACCATGGGGCTGGCACAGAGAAGTAGCAAGCTCATCCTGTGCCTGTGGTGCAGGCATCCTGTATGAAGTCCTGGCCTCTCCGCTTTTCATCCAGCTCACTGCCAAGACATGGGAAAGCAGCAGTGGTTGGTCCTCAGGCCTTAGGGCCCTGCACCCATGTGGGAGACTTGGAAGAATTTCCAGGCTCTCAGCTTCAGACTGGCCCTGCTCTGGCTGATGTGGCTGTTTGGAAACTGATACAGCAGATGGAGGATCTCTCTCTCTCTCTCTAACTCTGATTTTCAAGGAAAATAAATAAATCTTTAAAAAAATCTCATCCATGGGAATCGTAACTTATTCTAAATTTTATATCTACAGTTGTTTAAAAAAGTATGTTTGAACCCTTTGAAATATGTCCTTCGCCAACCCACACTTAATTGGGATTTTATATAACTTTTCATAAGGAAATAGTAAAAAATAAAGAGCTCACTTTTGGCTGCAAAGGGAACACATCACAAACTTCTAGCCATCCTGAAAAACTGAAAAACCCAAGTTAACAACTGTCTAAAAGCGTAACAGAAAACGATGAAGCTAAAATGTCATCGGTCATTTTTGTGAACTCTACAACACATGAATCAAATATCAAAAGCTAAAAGAGCGTACCTTCAGCAAGGTATCTAAAAATTCAGAGTTAACACTTTTTTTCTTTTTATTTATTTATTTATTTTTTATTGTATTTTTGTTGACAATCTTTACATAGTTAATTACGGTTAAAAAAAAAAGGTTCAGGGGGTATAGGGAAGTGGGTAATAGTATTATGTCCATATTGTTTCCATCATGTATCTGAGGTAAAGGGGGATATTGAGGGAGAAGCCCCACCCAGCTTCCCACCCACCCCAAGTCCCGGATGTGGGGAATGCTCTGAGATCCTTGCTCAAATGGTTTTAATAGTTCTCCAGTTATGAATTGCTGCCAGTTTCACTCGATGAGGTCGTCCACTGATTGACATAGTCCATCATAGAGTCTTCATTTGCCCAGTATTTCGCTGCCAATATATAGCTGAGGTGGTTGATTGACTTGCTCTGTCCTCTGTCTTTTCTTGGCTAGGGTTCTGAGTCCAGCAGTTGGATTGGGGAGATCTCCAAAGAAACTTTGAGGTATTCCCAGACCAGATTCTTGTATGCTCTAGCAAGCACAGGGCCCGGCACAGTCCATCACCACGATCAGCTGGTAGTTTCAATTGCTGGGTTGGTTCTGTTTTCAGTCCCGAGTTGCACTGGAACCAATGGGTGTTGCAGTCCAGTCTGGTTCTGCCCAGCACATACTCGGCCCTTGCATCAACCAGTGAGAGCTACAGCCTAGTCGGGGCGACCCACAATAACCCCCACCAGGCCCGCCCCCTACCCTGGTTTGCCAGTATGTAAGAAAGTGTAAGAGAGGAGCTGGGGTTGTTATCTATCAAAAACGAGTACCCCTGTGCCAAATTTATTTGCATTATGAAAAGATAAAACCTATACTGAATCAGTGTCCAGGTGCATTGTCAGTAAGGTCATTGAAGGTCTGAGTTCCTCCATTCGGCACTAATCATTAACATTCTAAAAATTATTGTTTTAAGACACAGCTTCATAGGCAATGGGGTTTCCCCTCCCCCTCCCCAAGTTCCTTCCCTTCCCTACTGATTTTCTCTCCAGTTTTACAATGAGTGTCTTTCAAGAACATTCATCAGTCCATCATGCTGCCACTGAAGTGCCTCCCAACAATGTAAGCATAGACATAATCGGAGAGTCCAACATGCAACTATCAGAACATTTTCAACCATTTCACTGGAAGTCATCCTTGTTCTGTCTCAATCTCTGAACATATCAATTTCTGCTACACTTCCATTCTACATCCCCTTAAATACAGAGCCAGTGTACACAGTCCACACCAGGGAGGAAACCAGTGAACTTTCATCCACATGAGTTAACAAATATTCAGCAAAAATACCAATGTGTCACTAGAGTATCAAGAACCTTCATGTAGGAATAGGTGCCAGCGTGTGACCCATGTGCAGCCCAAGAAATTACAAGAAAGACTAGAACATCATTACTCATGAGAAGTAGCAATAACAGTGATAAAAGGGACACTAACAATCTCGGGTGTTTACAAGCAATCAGTCTCTTATGGATGATTGATTAGTGAATCACATCACAAGATCTTATTGAGGAAGAGTCAAGTAACTTGGAAGTGTGAAAAGGTAAAATTCACTGGTAAAAGAATTAGATTTGAATGCATAATACTACAGATTGAAACAGAAAGAGCTATTCCCTGAGATGATGCACAAAACTTATCCTAGCCATGTTAGCATTGGGTTTCATCAGGGCACAAGCTCTTACAATTAGATATATGTCCACCTTCATTCCTTAGTAGAAATGCATTCCATTGATTTTCCTTGATTCCTGGTAGTCTGGCCTCCTCTACATCCTTTGATTGTGAGTTACACATGTGTGTTTGTTCTCTTCTTTGTTGTTGTTGTGTATTTTTAATGGATGCTATTTTATATTAGAGCAAACATGAAATCTGACTTTTTAGAATTGACTCATTTCCGTTACCGTAAAGATCTCCAGTTTTGCCCATTTGACTGCAAATAATTGTGTTTCTTTTTTTTTAAAGCTGAGTAGTATTCCATAAGGTAGATGAACTACATTTTCTTTACCCCGTCCTCTGTTAATGGACATTTGGGCTGCTTCCATGTTTTTGCAATTATTAATTGTGCTGCAGTGAGCATAGGGGTGCAGGTTGCTTTCCCATGTATCAGGCCTTAGGATAGATTCTCAATAGTGGGATTGCTGGGTCATAAGATTGGTGAATTTTCAGTTGCCTGAGTGTCCTCCATACTAACTCCCATAGTGGCTACACCAGCCTGCAAACTCACTAGCAGGGGAGTAAGGTTCCTTTTTCCCCACATCCTCACCAGCAGGTATTGTTGGTAGTTTTCTGTATGGGGCCATGCTCACTGGAGTTAAGCGGAACCTCAGTGTTATTTGTATTTGAATTTCCTTTATTGCTAGGGAGCTTTAACATTTTTCAGATGTCTGTTAGCTATTTGGATTTGTTCTTTTGAAAAGTGTCTTGCTCGTTTTCTTTGCCCATTTTTGACTGATTTGTTTGTTTTGTTGTTATGGTTATTCTGGAGTTCCTTGTATATTCTCAATATTAACTCCCTTTTCCCTGTAGTGTGCAAAGATTTTCTTCCGTTCTGTTGCCTTTTTACTTTGTTTATTATTTCCTGTGCTGTGCAGCAGCTTCTTAGCTTAATGTAGTCCCATTTGCTTGCTTTAGTCTTGACTTCCAGTAATCATTAACTTTTCATTTATTTATTTATTTTTAATTATTATTTATTATTTTTAATTAATTAATTACATTGTATTATGTGACACAGTTTCATAGGTACTCATTAACTTTTGAAATTTGATGTATACGGGTGTTTATTTAGAGAAGAATATATTTCTGCTAGAGTTTGAGAATGTTCTTAGCCACATAGCACGAAACATCAACCAGTATTTAAAAATAATTCCTGTCTTGCAATTGGTCCCAATGGGGAAAGCCATCCCTCTGGGTAAGCAGTGACTTCAGGGTTAGTGTCTGTGACTGTGGACTGGCTTTGGGAACTTTAGGGTTTTCAATTCAAGGTCATCTTCCTAGAAGCCCCAAACACCACATACATCTAACTTTTTCTTCAGTTTGTTATCACTTTTTTCTAATTTCGATATTCAGTTTTGACTTTAAATCTCTCCTTTCTAAGCATTTTAAAGTTTCTTTCTTTCTTTCTCTCTCTCTTTCTTTCTTTCTCTCGTTCTCCTTCCTTCCTTCCTTCCTCCCTCTCTCCTTCTCTCCCTCCCTTCATCCCTCTCCCCCTCCTTTTCTTCCTTCCTTCCTTTCCTTCTTTCCCTCATCTTTTTTGGTGCGTAGACAATGTGTTTTGTAGAACTGAACTCTGGACATATAGAAGGAAAGTGACTGACTGTCCTTGCAGGTCTCTCAGTGGATACTGGCTGACTTTCAATGAAGACACCTTCTTACCACCTATTTTGAATTTCAAGTCTGTTCACTTTATGTCCAATATGCCTTCTTTATGCGGACACACCTCTCAAAAATAACGTACTTTTAGAAGATTATCAGAGGATTAGTGTACAAAATGTTACAGCATTGCTAAGTGTTACATTGAGAATTGGATAACCTTAAGAACTACTGTGGCTGGAATTAAAATTTGGGGAGGTTGAAATGTCCTCAATCCGATTACCTAGATCTACTCAGAGATACTTTAAAAAAATCAGCACTTATTAGCACTTGACAAATATGTTAGGTGTTTTTTAATCAAGATTTTTAAAAAGTAAAAATAAACATTATGACCATTCGTGTGTTTAACAATGTATGGCACTAGAATATAAACAAATTATAAATTTATGTTACACATTAAATACATATAGAATGATTGTTATAAACCAATTTAATGGCTTTTGTTATAATTAAGTTCATAATTTGATTTGTTTAAGTTGACCCTAGTCATGTGTAATTATAATTACAATAAATTTATAAAAATTCTGTTGAGACATCAATTCTCAGAAATACATTTTATATACTGAAGAGCACATGGAAGGATTGTTTAGAAAAGGACTAATTAGAACCCAGGCACCATGAATAGCCAGCAGGACCGCAGGGTTTTCTAACAATACCCTCCTGGAACCACAGATGCAAGCAGTGACTTGTACTCTCACAGACCATATTGTCTCCTCCTTCACAAGATGCAGCCACCCTGGTACACGGATGGTCATGGAGCACGTTGGGAGGGAGCACAGTGTGTGCTGGTGACAGGGTTGCAGGCTCCAGGCTGAGACTGGGGTTTCATCTGGCAGCAGATGCTGCACATGCTGGCTGTGTCTTGGCCGTCAGCCGGCTCAAGGAGGAAGTTTAGGCACACCACTCAGCTCTGTTATGTATCAGTTCCCATGTGGACACTCCAAATGCCAACATGGTCTTGGAGGCAGTTACAGCTAAGGGAAATGCTAAGCTTGGGTCTCTTCACCCGAGCATCTCCTGTCCTCACAGAGAGTGCCACCTCAGAGTTCCTCCCTTCTGCATCAGGTGAGCACACAATTCAGGAGCCCTGCATATGCAGACAACAACCTCGTCATCACCTTGCAATCTCTCAACTCTGAGAAATGTACCTCAGTGTTGGGTTATTCTGCATAGGTGACCCAGAGACTAGACAACTGGTGAAGAGATCCTGTACCTGTGCAAGTTCTGGAGCGCTCTCTTTCCTGCTAAGGAGCATGTGGTACTTGTGCCAAGCAATGCACACAGTCCTATCTACTCAAATGCTCAGGGACCAACTGCCAATGCTATAACCTAATGCTGGTAACTTGAGGTTATCTCCAGACCTAGGGCCAGTAGAATGGCCCACGCCCCTCAACACAGTTCCTTCAAACATACAATTGCTAGCAGGCTGTGCCTTTAAAAATCAGCATCAGATCACATCTGGACACAACGCTGCTATTTTCCAAAATGATGCATCTTCTAATGTTCGTGATTAATCCGTAGCATCATCCAGAAACCAAGATATACATCTCTCATTATTTAATAAAATCAATCACAAAATTTTTTTCTTTACAAAGGGAATGCAGATAACTTTTCCTTGAAAATAAGTTAACACACAAAAAAAAGAGAGAAGTAGGCTACTCAGAATTTTGGCTCTTAACTTGCTAAGGAATGTATGAGAAGGCAGGTCGGAGCTTATATCAAGGGAGGTTTCCAAAGAGTTTCGAAAATTATAAATGATGTATAAAGTTCAACAGGCAAAGAAAGAAAAGAACTATTCCACAAAGAAGCCCAGATGAAATGAGGAAGCACAGGTGTCCAGAGTCAGGAGTCTGTGGGATACGGCGTATGGCCGCAGATGACGAGTAGCATCAGATCTGCAAAGAAAATGTGATTCAAACTGTGGCACTTTCATCCAGAAACCATTGAAAACTTCAATAAAAGAAGTGGTATGATGAGTCTTTATTTCTGTCTGGATAGTCATGCACGTCACTTTTTTTTTTTTTGCCGTTTTCATTGCATGTCAAAAATATTTCTGCATCTGCTCCACCTAACTCACGTTAAATAATTTTTAGGAATATTGCTATGTAGAGGCTCAGAATTGACAGGTGTCAGTGTAGAAACAGTCAAGGTGAGAGGTTCTGCACCACAGACAGCAGTCTTTCTTTCTAGGGTCTCTAGGTCTCTCTAGCTGGAGATGTTTGAGTGAGTGATGTCTGTTAAATGCCTCCTTGTGGGCCTGGCATGATAGCGTAGTGGTTAAAGTCCTCGCCTTGCATGCACCGGGATCCCATATGGGCACCAGTTCTAATTCCAGCAGCCCTGCTTCCCATCCAGCTCCCTGATTGTGGCCTGGGAAAGCAGTTGAGCACGGCCCAAAGCCTTGGGACCCTGTTTCTGTTTGGGAGACCCGGAAAAGCTCCTGGCTCCTGACTTCGGATTGGCTCAGCTCCAGCCACTGTGGTCACTTGGGGAGTGAACCATCAGACAGAAGATCTTACTCTTTGTCTCTCCTCCTCTCTGTATATCTGCCCTTCTAATAAAAACAAATAAATACGTCCTTGTACTAGCAAAGTTCCTTGAGTGGGTTTAAAAAAACCACCAATGTATCAGAAAGCGTGATAATCCAGAGTTGAAGTTTATGGCAGTGATAAGCTGCAGAACTGTTAAGCGTGCATGAGTCTGCGTGTGCTCCCAGCAAGTAAGCGATGCCAACAGTTGCTCCTGGATCAGAAAGGTCTGTGAGAGCAAAAATGGGAAAGAAAAGCTTCCTGGGTGAGGACAGGCTCAAACCACAGGCCGGGGTGGAGTTTAGCCAGGCTTCTGGCAGAAAGAAGTTAAGTTCCACTCAGAAAAATCAAGTTGGTGCCAAACATAACTAAAAGTCTCCTCTATAATTTTGGTTTGTGTGGTTGTAGGATTTTATGGGCTCTTGGAACCAGAAAGGGAGACCAATGAGGAAAGTAAATGTCAGCACATGTTCTTAAGGAAATCATACATTTTAATTCAACTGGCATTCAGGCACAGTGCTGACATAGTAACTCCCAGGCAAAGGTGTAAGAAAGAGCGTTTGATACCACGACTCAGTCAACTGCATGGACTCCCTGTTGCAAGGGTGGAGAGTCAAAAGTAGGCTAAGTGAGAGCCATTTCATTAAGGGAGGGAGGAACCAGTGCTTGCTGTAATTTTTCAAAGCCTTGAAGATCATAAATCTGGACTATCCTCTTTGTTCCTTCCAATTGTCCAGAAACATTTTCACAAAAATGTACTGATCTGGGCCCGGCGGCGTGGCCTAGCGGCTAAAGTCCTAGCCTTGAATGTACCGGGATCCCATTTGGGTGCCGGTTCTAATCCCGGCAGCTCCACTTCCCATCCAGCTCCCTGCTTGTGGCCTGGGAAAGCAGTCGAGGACGGCCCAATCCTTTGGGACCCTGCACCTTTGTGGGAGACCTGGAAGAGGTTCCAGGTTCCCGACATCGGATTGGGGCGCATTGGCCCGTTGTGGCTCACTTGGGGAGTGAATCATCGGACGGAAGATCTTCCTCTCTGTCTCTCCTCCTCTGTGTATATGTGGCTGTAATAAAATGAATAAATCTTTAAAAAAATGTACTGATCTATCTAAAAGAAAAACACTGGTAGTCATGGGTGTGTCGCTAGGTTGGACATCTCTAGTAGAAGTGAGGTTCGCAGTTCAACGCCATGAAAGGTAAACAGGAATGGTGCTGTTTACATACTGTTCTACTATTCTGGTTCTGGCCTCACCAGCTGGCTGCTTACTCTGCTTTGTGGTATACATATTTGGTATACATATCTGATATATATATCTATATACAGTATACATATACAGTGCACACACACACACACACACGTATCTGGAATACATTTTTTAGTTTTCCCTGGGTACTTGCAAGTTCCAACTCCTCTCCATAAAAATTTTCCAAGAGAGCTCTATCAGCTTTTCAGAAGAGTCTGGGATACAAAGTGGGTTAAATAACTGGTGCCAGGTCCTACAGCCTTGCAGTATGCATTCAGGATTGCAGTTCATGACTGCTTGACCCAGAGCTCCTGTTTTATTACCCCTGATTTCGAGTCTGGTCTCTTCTATGTATTAGAGCTCCCCGGTTCCTTTATAGCCTGAACCTCATCCCTCGTCCTTATTAGCACTTTGCTCTTCAAGTCAATAGGCAGTAAAAATTTATACGTAATCATGAAAGCATAAAGATATTGCCTCAAGTGAGTGATTCATCTCCAAACTCTAGATCCTGAATAGTCAGCTTAAAAAAAAAAACTATAAGAGAAATTCAGAGACTTATTTCTGTCAATGGGGAAAAAAAAAACCCCACATTTTCAGTTTTAACCTCATTGATTAGTATTTAATTCTATTTCAAATCTTTATTTCCTCATTTTGAGAGGCAGACACACAGAGAGACACACATACACAGTGAAAAGGACATGCTTCTATCTGCTGATTTAATTGCCAGACGCCTGCTCCAGCTTAGACTAACCCAGAGCTGAAATACAACCCATGTCTTCCACAGGAAGAGTAGTAACTCAACTCATTGTGCCATTGCTGCTACCTCCAAGGATAGGCATTAGCAAGAAAACGGAGTAGTAATTGAGGATAGGAATCAAGCCCTTTACCCTGAAAGCTATGTAGACATCTTAACTACTGGACTAAATGCCCAGGTCTCTCTCTCTCTTTTTTTTTTTTTTTTGTGGGCAGGAAGAAGTAAAGTGGGATTTACTCACATATGACAACATTGTATGCATGAAACATGTCTAAAAACCAATAAAATTATTCTCCCAGAAATGTAAGAATCAGGATTAATATATTGTTTAGCTATAAGCAAGTAACAAACAGTTAGAATGGGGCTTAATAACACTTAATCTTTTACATTAGCAAAAACACGAAGGAGATCTACATGAATAAAAGCATAAAACTTTTTTTTCAAGAATTTTTTTTGACAATCTTTACATAGTTAATTACGGTAAAAATGTTCAAGCGCTATAGGGAAGTGGGTAAGACTATTATTTCCATATTGTTTCCTTCATGTATCTGAGGTAAAGGGGGATATTGAGGGAGAAGCCAATCAGTGGATTCTTCAACGACCTCATAGTGCTTGGGGTGGCGAGACTGGCAGCCATTCATAGCCGGTGAACTATCAAAACCATTTGAGCAAGACCCTGGGAGCATACCCCACATCTGGGACCTGGGGTGGGTGAGAAGTCGACTGGGTGGGGCCATGTCTCATTTTAGCTATTCAAACGATTAAAAACACTTTTATTCAAGTTCCTGAAATAATAGATGTAGCATACCTACTCAAGTCATGCGAACATGGTAAAACTTCTCTACACTAAGAAACTTTGGTGCGCAGGCTGATTCATGATTTTAATAAACTCCCTGGAGTGATTAGAGCATCTTAGACTTCTGACACTCACACACATAATCATGTCAGGGTTTTTGTTTGGTTTGGTTTGGTTTGGTTTGGTTGGTTGGTTATTGTTTTTGTTTTTTGGTTCTGGAGGTTGGGAAGTGGAAGATCAATTGGTACGGGTGAGACTGGTGCCTGGTGAGGGCTTAATTTCTCTTTGGGAGATGGTTCCTTGACACTGCAACCTCTAGAAGGGGAGAATGCCGTCTGCGTGTGGTGGAATGTCTTTGTAAAGAGTGAGAGCACTGGTTCCTCCACCGCTTTCCTAAGGTACCAATCCATTCCTGAGGGCAGTGGTCTCCTTAGGTCGTTACTCCCTGAAAGGATCCATCTTTCAATGTCCCCACTTCTGTGAGTCAACTTTAAAAAGTGAATTTGGGGGGGACACATTGTAAGCAGAGTAGACAGGCTGTGGTGTTTTCACAGCCAAGAATTCCACTCAGGTGATTCTATACCACGTAACATTGTGGCCAAGGCTTCAACTCTTGTGTTTCCGCATCACAGTGAGTGGGAGCACCCGTGACACAGTTTCCTAGATGAAAAATTTTGATGTGTTTTCTTTCTTGACTTCCTTCTTCCACCAGTCTATGAACTGTACCTCTGAATTATAACCACGCTTAGCAATGTCTCACCACTTCTACCACTAGTAACTAGCCTAAGCTACCATCATTTCTCACCTGGGCTATTTGAATCGCCTCCCAGCAAGTCTGCTTTTTTTTACCTCTACACAGTCTATTTGTCACAGAGGCTAGAATAGTCCTTTTAAAATGCAGTTTTATTCATGTCACTCATTTTCTCAGAGCCCTCCAGTGACTTCCCATCTGATTCAGAATAAAGTTAGACTTCTTTACAACGTCCTATAAAACTGTGCACAAGCTGACACACTGAAAATGCTCTGATCTTGTCTCCTACCTCTCTTTTCTCTATTCATCATATTTTAACCACATTATTCTGTTGGTCTTTGCATATAATAATCCTCACACAGCTCCTCTCACCAGCTCCCTATACACTGTCATTTTTTAAATTTTTTTCTGGTTTCTTCTTAAATTTACCTTATCAAAGAGCACCCCCCCATAACAACACGTAAAATTTGTAATAAGATACATAAATGTAAAATATCGTCAATGTTTAATTATGAAATAGTTTCCATTTTACTTATTCCCTCATCTATCTATTTTAAAGTCTTTAAAATTATACTTTATGTAACATACTACGTAAGACTGCACTGACAGGTACATAATTGACTAATGCATCAGAGAGGAAACACCTGTGAAACCATCACCCAGGTAAGAATCCGGGGCTGTCAGCGTCCTGGATTTGCAGGTCTCCTATCGCCTGTTCTCAATAACTGAGTTCTCCCTTTTACGTAAATGTAGCAGTATTTTAACTTTCGTGGTAATCATTTCCATCTCTTTCTTAAAGTTTTACCACCTGCAGATAGACTCCCAACTAATGTAATCAAAGTATGCCTGCTATCAGGATTTGAAGCGGGAATCACACCCTGTGTTGCACATCATTTTCTCATTTTATTTCTTGTGTTCAACGAGATTCATCCTTTCTCTTGTATATTGTTCTGATTTATTTTACATTCATTACAATTGATTTTAATGATGGAACATATGTTTTTAAAAATTCTTCTGTGTATTTGGATAGTTTCTGTATTTAAGGATTATAAATAATCCTTAAATTTTTACATAGGACTGTGCACATATACCTGACTTTCTGGGGATGTATCTCAGGGAGAGGAATTTCTGAGCCACAGGAAATAAAATTTTAACTTTTTGGTTGTTATTTCCAAAATGTTTTTAAAGTGGCTATGCCAATTCATCTTTTTACCATCAAGGCATGAAAATAATAATTAATCTATACCATGCCAAGGATCAATATCTCCAATTTTCTAGGTTTTAGTAAATTTTGTAAGCAAGAGATTTTATTTCATTCAGATTTGTGATTTATTGCTAATCAGATGGAGAACTATTTTATACATATTTGATACACTTTTTCTTAAGTGTCTTCTCAATGTTTATATTTGTGCATACTTGTCAGTTACTGGTTTTTAATTTCCTGAGAGTTATCAATATAGTCTATGTGTAATACATTGATCATTGTATATGTCTTGAAAAAATTACTTTTCTACTCCATGTGTCCATTTTTTATGATGTTTTACAATAAAAAGGAGTCTAAAATTATAATTATCAAAATTGTCCTTTCTTTGGGCTTCTACCTCCATGTTTAAAGTTTTTTCCTCAGGCTTAGCCCGGTAGCCTAGAGGCTAAAGTCCTTGCCTTGCACATGCTAGGATCCCATATGGCACTGGTTTTAATCACCGCAGTCCTGATTTCCATCAAACTCCCTGCTTGTGGACTGGCAAAGCAGTCAAGGATGTCCAAAGCCTTGGGACCCTGCATCTGTGTGGGAGACCCGGAAGAGGCTCCTGGCTCCTAACTTTGGATTGGCTTAGCTGCAGCTGTTGCGGCCACTTGGGGAGTGAACCATTAGACAAAAGATTTTACTCCCTGTCTCTCCTCCTCTCTGTATATCTGCTTTTCCAACAAAAATAAATAAATCTAAAAAAAAAAAAAAAAAAACAACCAAGCAACCAACCAAACAAAAAAACCTTATGAATTAATTCTGAGACCTTGTAAGACTCTATATTGTTTCTACTGTATGAACCAAAACTATTATCCATTCTTTGTATGTTGTTTCTCAATTTATAATTTTCTCTGCTAATGTACATATTTTGCAATTTGAAAAATAATCAATCATAAAATACTTGAGTATTCTTTTTTTTTTTTTTTTTAAGATTTTATTATTATTGGAAAGCCGGATATACAGAGAGGAGGAGAGACAGAGAGGAAGATCTTCCATCCGATGTTTCACTCCCCAAGTGAGCCGCAACGGGCTGGTACGCGCAGATCCGATGCTGGGGACCAGGAACCTCTTCCGGGTCTCCCATGCGGGTGCAGTGTCCCAATGCATTGGGCCGTCCTCAACTGCTTTCCCAGGCCACAAGCAGGGAGCTGGATGGGAAGTGGAGCTGCTGGGATTAGAACTGGCGCCCATATGGGATCCAGGGCTTTCAAGGCAAGGACTTTAGCCGCTAGGCCACGCCGCTGAGCCCTACTTGAGTATTCTTGATTCAACTATCAATAATCTAAACTTTCAGGAGTATATTTGAGTTAATATGTTGAGATGCAGAAATGTATTTTTTCTTTTCTTTATTGTTATTATTGTTTTTCATAATACAATTTTACAGGTATGGGGATTCATGCTGTCTCATCTCCTTCCTTCCTACCATTGTCCCCCATATTTTCACAGTATTATAGTCCTTTAGTAACAGTTACAAGTCTGATATTCTGCTATTTTAGTATATCACGGCATTGTAAGAACAGGCAAAGGTAGAAATCCAATGTAATACTACCAAGGTGTTTTTAGCTGATTCATTGAGACATCTCTTTTTATTTGGGAATAGAGCTGTGTAGTGTATCTTCACTTCTTGGTACGCATTATGCAAATTGTGAGACTATATGTACATACTTGTTCATCTACATATCTATTTGTTCTGTGTTTTGCATGAAGGTTGTCTTGTATCAGGGAGAACATATGGCAGTTGTCCTTTTGGGATTGGTTTATTTCACTGAGAAATGCATTTAATTTTTGCATATTGTCCTCATATCTAGCCATTTTGCTGAACACAGATTGTCATTGTCTGCTTCTGGGTTTATTTGGATTTTCTCTATATGGAGTTGTATAATCTTCAAATGAGAGTTTTGTTTATTTTCCTTTTGGTTCTTGTAATTTTATTTTTCTTGCTTTATGTAACTGGCGGAGATCTCCAATGCAACCAATAACGAAAGTGGACAAATTACGTAGCCTTGACAAAATATTAATACAAAATAAGCCTCAACATTTGTAGGTAAGTACAATACTTACTGTATGTTGCTTTTTAAATGATTTACTGGGTTAAGGAATGCATCATCTGCTCCCAAACATGTGTTAATCATGAATTGATATTGAATTTTATCACATCCTATCTTATTTATTGGAATGATCTCATTAATTTTTCTTATTACATTAATGCAAAATATACTGCATAATTTTCTTTCACCTACCTCCTATTCATGGAAAAATACATTTGTATGATTTGCTTTATGTATTTCACTGAAATAATTTTGGTAAGTTCAGTTAAGTTTTTTCTTTTAAAATAGTAGTCTCTAATTTTCTTTTACTGTAAAATTATCTTTGTATTTGAAAACAAAATTGTTCTGAATTCATAAAACTAACTTACAAAAAAATTACACAAACATTTGTAAGAATTTACGATAAAATATCTAGCACTGAAGAATTCCTGGGCAAAACTTTCATGTAATGAGTTTGCCTTCATTTGTAGCATAAAAGTTGTTTATGTTCTCCACTTTTGTTGGGGCACATTGTAATTCTGAAGAATAATACTGTCATTTCAATTGTATTTCCAATCTATTTCATACTTCTGCATATATTATCTTTTATTTAAACATTTTGTATTATAGCGGCTGGCCTTGTAGTATAGTAGGTAAAGATGCTGCTTGTAACACCAGCATCCTGCTCATGTTACACAGCTCATGTTCCAGCTGCTCTACTTCCTATCCAACTTCCTGTTAGTGGCTTGGGCAAATAAGGTGCATGGCCACTGGTTTTTGCTAGTGGCTCTTGATCAAGTGTTAATTGCTGTGGCAGTGTTGGGAGTGAACCAACACGTACAAGATTTTTTTGTGTGTGTCTGTTTCTCTCTGTGTAATTCTGATTTTCAAGTAATTCACTATTTAAAAATATTCTGGTATTATTTGTGCTTTCCCCCTACTTTTTAAACCTTATTTGATGTCAAATAACGACCATCTAACATAATGCAATCGGTGCATATCCAAATAAAAATATGCTAAGATTTTTCCCATAGAAGACAAAGTTTTTGAATGATGGATATATGCTTCTGTATGTGTTGCAACTTACATACTATATTGTAAACTTAGTAACATGTAAATGTTATGATAGTAAATCCCTGCATCTTATGTTACATGATAAGTAAATAAGAGGGGAGAGAAATAAAAAACACGTTTGTGTTCTTTCTCTCTCACATTCATCTGCCGCATATATAAACATAGTACACACAGGCATATTTGTAATAAAATAGAGAAATAATTCTAACAACTACAGATATCCTTTGTACTTCCACTCTCCAGTCTGTGTCCCACTTGTCCTCAGAAAGCGTCTCAGCTGGTCAAGATTTTCACCTCATAGGATGACCGAAACTTTCATCATGAAACGTCTGAGTCAATAACGAGCCTATCCAGACTGAGCTGTTCTAAATTTGGATTCATCTTAATCACAGTCCATGTAACACTCAGAGCCTTGAGAGATGTTCTTTATGACAGATGTAATTTCCTATAATTACATTGTGAAGTAGTATTCCAAATTACCCTTAGAAGTAGGGGTCAACCACCTTAGGAAACTATAACTTCTTTATTTTCCCAAGGATTGGAGGCATGAGTTGTCCAATATTCCTAGGCATTGCTCTTAATTCCTAGATAAGCAGAGTCGTTTTCTGATCCTGATACAAACATTCCTGCCTTCAGAATCAAGGACTTTTGGACATCGGGTCACAAGGCCACAACCATAAAAGGGACATATTTTATTGCTAAGTCAGTAACGATGAAAGTGAGTGGTGCATATATGCATATTATATAAACATATAGAATTATATACATTATATATAAGCTTAAAAACGCACAGACATATTCATATGGACCAATTTGTCTAGGCTGTGATTTCCTAGATAGTGATTCCTAGACTAATGAATCTAGGCTGTGAGAGAAGCAGCACCATATGCTGCAATGTTCTAGAAGTATATACAACTTTCTTCAGAGTCTTTCTTATCCATGCAAGATATGACTATCTAGCTACACTTCTATCCCTGTAAATTGAGTATCTTGATCAGAAACAGTGACATAGCCATGCCAGTGGACAAAGGACTCAGTGCTGTTCATCTCTGCTAGAGGATCGGTCACTCAGCAGTGACCACAGGACCACAGCCAGGTCAATCATAATGGGTAGAGCCTGAGCTGCACAACCTGGGCGTGACGTTCCTACCCTATCACCATGGCTATTGTGTTTATGAGCCTGTTGGAGAATGAAAGGGTGGCAGGGGAAAAGAGGCTGATGCATAGAGTCAATCATTTTATCCACTACAATCCTGCTCAGTGCAAGCCCCCTTCGAAGAACATTAATATGGGTAACAGATACATTCTGCCCACGTGCAGAGGTATTTTTCTGATCTTACTTTCCTAAATCTCCTTTTCACTAGCGTTATAATCATATTCTCTTTAAGTTCCTCATCATCCAGTTGATGAATGTGCCTGTAATTGAGCATCTGATTGTTTTTCTTTCCCTGAAGAGTGAGTAGTGAGGTACATTGCCCAATGATCTGCCCTCTGTGAGAGTTTTCTGTCTCCGTCGTCCTTCAAGGAAGTCTCAGACAGGGGATGGCATGCTGCAGCTCTGCCATTTCCAATGGTTCTGCATATCATGCAGAATTATTCGTTAAGCAAGCCTGAGTTTTCTTTTTCTGTACCAAGTGATTACACCTACAGGCTGACAGAAAGCAGCATAACAGGTGTGGATAGAACAGGCATTTGAGATGCTTCCTGGTATAACTTCTACTTGGCAATGGAAATGGAAGTTTTTGGCTTGATGAGAAACACAACGTGTGGCTAATGATGGCCAGCTCCTATTGGATGGAACAAAGTGCACTAGCGGTCCAATGGCAGGACAAGAGCAATTTCTCAAAGGAATAGGTATTTTTAAAGGATGGCAGGGTTTTGTTTAAAATCCTAAACTGTAGTTCTCCATTAGAGGATATATCTGCCATTAACACATCAAGCAGCACTGTACTGGGTGATGAAATGTGTGTCATAGTAGTATTTTCCTGTTTAAGAGTCGTCTTTGTGAGGAGGGCATCTCTCAAAATTAGTGTCTTCTCAGACCACTATGTGAGTAGGTAGGAGTAATCAATCAAAATGTGTCATCTCTGAAATTCAAACAGGGCCACCAAGCAGTATCCCTGGTTTTGCATGTAGACAGAGATCTCTTTGTTCATTCCCTGATTAGCCACATGACCAGGTTTGAGCTACAAAGAAGCTAGGAGTTCCATGTGGCTGAATCACATGAGTGTTGGGGCCCAGGTATTAGGGCAACCGTTCAATGATTTTCCCAAGTCATTAGCAGGGAGCTGGATCAGGAGTGGAGGATCCAAGACAGAAACTGGCGCTCTGATGGATGCTGACATGGCTCCAATGTCAATCCCATCACACTTCGTTCACTGCATAGTTATGTAAGTGAGGACAGATGAAATACCATGATGCGCAACCTAAGTAATCAAACATGATGGGTCACCATCATATATCCACTTACCAAAAAGTCAAGCTCTCTAGAAATTTTGTTTTACAGTACACATGTACAAAAAGGACATTATGACCTAGCACACAGTGCTTGGATGCCAAGTCAATATTGTGATAATGTATGCCATGGAACCATTTCGGGAAAAAATGAGAAAAATGAGTAAGAATACTGTAAATGTTAAGTAACGTATTCTTTCCAGTACTGAAAGATGAAGTACAGTACACAACAAGTTTAAAATTACTATTGACAAAATAGTGAGGAAAATACTAAAAAGAAAAAGAAACACCTGCCAACAGAAATGAGAAGGATATGTCAATATGTGAAAAGGTATGTTTTAGGGACACATTATGGGAAATCACAGAAGTTAGTAAAAAAAAAAGTAATGGCTTTTATGATTATTAACTACATTTAAAAGCTTTGCATCATGATAACCATTTTTTTGTTTTACCAGGCATAGCTCTCCTAAGAGAATATATTCACATTCATTTTCCATGTGGCTCTACTTGTTTGAAACCCTTATATAATTCAGTGTACACTAACATGAACACTCCTCATTAAATCCTGCCACATACACTAACACACAAACCACAAATTTGGAAGAAAGCATACTGGCAAGCAAACAGCAACACCATTATACATCTTACCATCTACTGTGTACATGGCTGTTTTTGAACCACACAGTAACTTCATTGGCTTTTTTTTTTAACAAATGCATCTTTAATTCATTAGAAATTCCTGGAATTTCCTAGGGGAAGGAACGCCAGTGCAGACAAACAATGAATTTCTAAACTGTGCCAAACTACGCAACAGAATTCAGTCTTCTACTCTTGCTGTATACCCATGTTTCATGCTGTTTTTCATGGAAATTGTAGATTTGGGGATTTTGACTTTCAGAATCTAAACATTCAGGATTTTAATCTTGCAAGAGTTTGCATTTTGTGATTTTAGAGTCTAGGGATTTTCACCTTTCAGGATTTCATGCATTCAGAATTGAGGTATTCCAAACAGCATCTTTTGAGATTAGTATCAGCAACTGATTAAAAAAATATATATATATGTTTGCCCATTTTCAAGCTTACTTTGAAATTTTGTTATCTTTTTTTGCATGTACAAACCTATAATTTTTTTCATGTAGCAGATTAAAAATATTCAGATTATAATTGTGTTTCTTCATTCTTACAAAAGTAATATAATTATTGAAACATAGCATTATATTCTATTTCAGATATTTTAGTAGACAATTTTACTAAATTTTATTTGCTATTAGAGAAAAATTTAAGATAGTTAACTAATTACTCCAGAACTACTTAATAAAAAATTCTGTTAAATAATAAATCATTTTCAGGATTTTTAAAGGTTAGATTCTTATTTTTCCTATTCAATTTCCCTAAATGTAAATGCCAGTTTTTAACAGGAATTATGCTTAACATGATAGAATTTCTTAATATATCTTATTTTCAAACGATACAAACTCATCCTTATTTTTAGCTAAAAACTCCCAGCTTTTTCCCATGCATACCTCAAGATAAATTTAAATCATTTTGTGCAGATCTAAAAAATATGCCTCTTTTAATTTTTGAGCAATCACTTTATTGCCCTGAAGAACACTGTAAAAACTAATGTTTCAGTTTTATTGGAAGTTAAAACCTAGGAATATGAGCGTCGTTCATTTATTCAAATTCTCTTACACATTTCACAGCAAATTACTGGTTTTCTCACTTATCACTTCCATTTTATTGGCATTTTAATTTGTTTTACATTTATCTTGGTCATGTTTTAAGAATTTAATTTATTGCTGTTATTGTTACTTTAAAAGCCAGATTTGCAAAGAGTAGGAGAGACAAAGATCTTCTGTCTGCTGAGTCACTCCCCAAGTTGCCGCAATAGACAGTGCTGAGCTGATCCAAAACCAGGAGCCAGGAGATTCTTCAGGGTCTCTTATGTGGGTGGAGGGTCCTAAGGCCTTGGGCTGTCCTTGACTGCTTTCCCAGGCTTCAAGCAGAGAGTTGAATGAGAAGTGGAGCAACCAGGAGACAAATTGGTGCCCATATGGGATCCCGGAGCATGCAAGGAGAGGATTTAGCCACTAGGCTTTTGTGCTGGGCCCCACTTTTATTTCAAAGGCAGATTTGCAGAGAAAAGGAGAGTTAGTGAGGTGGCCCTCCATCCACTGGTTCACTCCTTAAATGATCACGATGGGCAGAGGTAAGCTCATGGCTTCTTCCACATCTTCCACATGGTTGCAGAGTCTCAAGGACTTGGACCATTCTCTTCTACCTGTTCAGGGGAAAACAGAAACCAGGATCAGGAGTAGAACAGCCAGGATGCACTGGTGCCTTTTTAGAATGTTGGAACCACTGGGAGGAGGATTAGCCTGTTGAGCCACCATACCGTCCCCAGGTAAACTGTTTCTATAGGAAATTCACTAATTCATCTGTATTGCTGTGCTTTTGTGTGTTTTACAACCAGCCATTTTATAGTACTATATTACTCTCTTAGTTTTTAATGGTATCATTGTGTTCTTGGCAAAGTGAAGTCATTTTTATTTTAGGTAATATCATTATTATTGTCTACTTGGCTATAAGCAACTGCCTAGGTTGTTTGTTCCTAGACAAGTGTTACACTACTTGACATTCTGAACCTGGATAATGTCAAATTTGTGCCAGGATAGTTGCTTCTTTTTATTTTTAGTACTATTTTTAGATAAGTGGGGAAAGGTAGGGAACTCCAGGCCTGAACACATCAGCCAGGCCCTCAGACAGCAGGGGAGAGGGCTGCAATTTGCTTGGGGAAAGGGAATCTGGGTTCATGGAATTTGAGCAGCTGAAATCATGTTTAACAGGAAAGAAAAGACTTCTTGGGTATTCCAAGCACTGGACCATTGCACTCACAGATAGGCAAGGGAGCTGAGATGGAGTAGTTCACAGGGGGAGGGGTTGGAGGGCATGTCTGGATCAGGCCAAGAAATCCACCCACGTGGAAGAACTCGGCTGGGCTAAATAGTGTTGCCTGCCACCCATTGGTGCATGCAAATGTCGGGACTCGGGGTTATGCCTAGTTGGGCTGGGTGCAGTTCCCAGCCATGAGTTTTGGAGGGAGGGGAAGTTGGGCCACATCAGACTGGGCTATAGTACTCATGAGAAGTGAGAAAACTGGATCTCGGGAGCAGATTCTGTAGGGTATTATTGGTTTGCTTTCATGAGGCTGCAGCACCTGCCAGTGTATGTGGAGAGCAGAAAGTGGTGATGATCTAAGCCTGGCTGAGCCACAATACTGACAGGAACCCACCTGTCACTCACAGGAATTGGGGCTGGAGGAAGCTAGACAAGCCAGGCTGCAGGACCTTCCAGCACATGTAACGACTGAGATTGAGGACAAACTACACCAAGCAGGGCCAATGCCTCTACTTGCGTTCATGAGATCTGGGTTAGTGAATAGACCTGGTAGGGGAACTTGCAGAACTCTTCTACTAGACTGCAGGGTCAGGGACTGGGAATAGAGCCAGCCAGAGCAGGTCTCAGCACCCGGTGGAATACAAGAGAACCAGGACAAGTTGTAGGCCATGCCTGGCTGGGCTCTGCTGGAACACCTACCAGTGAGAACTAAGACTGTGAGTGGGCCAGGTCAGGTTAGGTTGAAGCACTCACCCCCATGCTGAAGACCTGCAGCTGGGAACAGGCCTGGTAAGGGAGTCCCTGCTGGGCTATAGCTCTCACTAATGAATCCAAGAGCTAGGGTTGTGAGAAGACCCAGTTATGCAAAGCTTCAGCACCTAATTATGATCACAGGAGCTGGGATAGGTGTGGGACAAGCGAGATTATGCCGTGGCATCAGCTGGGTCATTTAAGAGCCAGGTCTAGGAATGGGCTGGGCTGGAATAAGATGTAGCACCTATCAGTGAGAACCATAATGGGTGTGGGTCAGTTGAGCTGGGCTGCAGCACCCACTAATAGTATCAAGACTCAACTTGGCAGTGTGAACTTTGGTGCAGCACCTCCTGGCACATCAAGATTTGTTATGAGGAGCAAACCTGGTAGGGGATTTGGGATACTCCCCTGCTAGGCCACAGCTCCTGATAGTGAATGTGAGAGCCAGGGCTGGGAACAGGCTAGACCAGGCTGGGTTGCGATGTGTTAGCCATGTCTGGGGGAGGGTCAGGCAGGATAATTCCACAGCACATACTGACATTAGTGAGAGCCACAACAGAGTGCAAGCCAGGCACATCTACCAGTTCACACAATTGGGGTGGACCAGGCTAAATTAGGCTAGTGAGAGCTAGGACTAGCATCAGGCTGGGCTGAGCCAGGCAGTAGCACCTGCTGACAAATGCCAAGACTGGGGGTGGACCACCTCAGATTGGGTCACAGCATCACTGGCAAATACAAGACCTGGGGATACCCTTGATGAGATGCTGTTTCCACTGGTGAATGTGAGAGCTGAGACTGGGGACAGGCTGATCTTGGGGTAGGCCAGGCTGGCTAGGCTGCTGCACCCACTGGCATGCACAGGCTGGCGTGCAGCCTTAACTGGAAAGTACCAGCACTGTGTATGTGTCAGGTCAGGCTGGAGCATATATTCCCTGACAGGCACAAGATCCAGTGTTTGGACCATGCCAGGGGAGTTATGGGCACTGTCCTGCTAGGCTGTAGGTATTGCTGGTAAGCACAAAAAGCATGCTTAACAAGTCAGTGGCACCTGCTGGCAAATGTGAAGGTGAAGTTTGGGTGCAGGTATGGCTGAGCTAAGCCTCAGAACCACAGATGCACGTAAGAAGCAGATGGGATATAGACTATTCTGGGCTAGGCTGCAGCAGAGGTTGGCACATGCAAAAAACAGGGGTTGGAGTGGGCCTGATGGTTTTGGGGGATTGCTCCAACTAGGCTGTGGCTCCAGCTGATATGTATGAAGATTGGGTCTGTGGTCAATTGCCTGAGCTGGGCCACAGCACCTTTCTGTTTGTATGAGATACGGGACTGAGGCAGAACTAACCAGGCAGCTGCCCTTCTATTTACATTTGCTGATAAGGGAGACAAACTGCACCTGACCCTGCACTGGTTAACATACATAAGAGTCAAATCTGAGGTTACTCCAGCTGATGTTTCTTTGAGGACTCACTAACTAGACTGTTGTACTCAGACCCTGGCCACTAGGAAAATCACAGGCTGTGTGTTCTGACCTTGGTGTGCATGTATCAAGACCAGGACTACTCATCTGCTGATGCCTGTGTGGTAGACGGCACATTCAGATGCACTTGAGGGGCATGACAGCCAGTTCATCTAGGCCAGTAGGGGTGTCCCCTGCCTTGTCAGAGGATGGAAAACAGAACAGGTTGGACAATTCTCCTGGCCAAGCTTTTCAGTAGGTTCCTCAATCTGTGGATGCAGTAGGGTGGATTTTGTCAACCAATATACCTTGGGAAGATTTTTTTCAACTTCCCAGAATTATCAAAACCACTCAAGTAATATGCTTGGAACACTCTTCCCCACATGAGGTCTCTAAGGCGTCATCAAATGATTGTCCCCCATCTGTGGGTGCTGATGTGATTTGGCAGCCAGGAGTGATCCCCCCACCCTTTCCTCCCCTGCAGGCATAGGAGAGAACCCTGAAACATTCATCTCACCACCTTCCTTTGTACATGAACCTCTCCACCCTAATCAGAGGCCCACATGGACATGGCTCTCTCTCAACTATGTAAATGATATTAAAAAGAAAATTAAAAAATTAACAGAGAGATTATTTTTGTGATGTCTGAAAGTCACATCTTCTGTTTTTGGTTAATGATGTAATAATTTAAGGCAGTTAGAAATATTGAATTCAGGCCTGGCGGCGTGGCCTAGTGGCTAAAGTCCTTGCCTTGAATGTGCCGAGATCCCATATGGGTGCCGGTTCTAATCCCAGCAGCTCCACTTCCCATCCAGCTCCCTGCTTGTGGCCTGGGAAAGCAGGAGAGGACGGCCCAAAGCTTTGGGACCCTGCACCCATGTGGGAGACCCGGAAGAGGTTCCTGGTTCCCGGCATCGGATTGGCGCACACCGGCCCGTTGCGGCTCACTTGGGGAGTGAAACATCGGATGGAAGATCTTCCTCTCTGTCTCTCCTCCTCTCTGTATATCCGGCTTTCCAATAATAATAATAAAATCATTAAAAAAAAAAAAAGAAATACTGAATTCATTGCACTTATGTTGATCAGAGTCAGATTTCCTGGTTTCTAGACATGTAAGAGACTATTAAATTAGATTAGTTCTTGTACAAAATAGTCAGAAATATATTCATAAGTGTCATCTTGGTAAATACAAGAGTAAATCAAAAAGTTCTTCAAAACTTCGGTACTCTGAAAAAAAGTATGTTTGCATTCCAAACATCTCTCAAATGACCTTTTACCTCTGTTTTCATGAAGTACCTTTACAGATGTACTGAAAATAAACTGCAATAACGCTCTATTAAGGTGGGATGGGGTGATGGAGAATTTTGGGCATTAATCAGCGCCAACAAGTCTGGCAAAATGTCCAATCATCTGTTATATGATCACAGATTGGGGCTTAATTATGGGGTGAGGGCATCTACACAGGAAATATGATACTCAAAATTTTCAGTTCTGAGCTTGGAATTGGCTTTAAAATTAGGATGGCAATGAACTCATCTATCTATATCTATATATACAATCTGCCTACCTACATGTATACATATGCATCCATATACATACACACACTTATGTAAATATAGAAAATATCTGAAATGAATTAGCCAAAATTTATAATTAATGGGAAAACAACGTGTTAAATCAGAATTTAAAATTGTGACACAATATTTATAAATGAATTTTTTGAAACTGTTCTTAATTCAGTGTTCAAATTAGAATACAGACAAACAAGAAGAGATTTATAATTACTGTGTTGTAATTTGGAGGATCAAATCAGTAACATATTTCTCTTATTCAAGATATTTTTAAAGTGTCATTATGTGCTATACATTTCTGATAAGACAAAAACATTGGATATCTATAGGATTTGTCTCATAGCTTTTACTATAGAAGGGGAAAAAACACTTAATACATCTGCACAGTGTGGCTGGAGGTATGAAAGGAGAGACAGAAAGCTCTGAAGGCTCGCTTAGAAAGAAAATCTATTTTGTAGTAGGATGAGCAGAATTGGGAACGACTTCAGCAAGAGTGGGGCCAATATTACTAAAGACAGAATATGATGGAGAAGGCAGAGTTAACAGGTAACGTGTTGGAAGAAAAGTTCCCCAAAAGGAGGAATGAAATCTGTAAATATTTTGAGATCGAGAAGCTCGGTGTGGGATACCCAAGATAGACAAGTAAGGAAGAGACGTTTGGGTTCAGACTACAGGAAATAACAGTTGAAAAGGGGCAGAAACTCCGTGCCCAAAACAATAGGATAGAATTTTTTTCAGTGAAGATTCAACAAAAAGAGAAGGGATTCTGTGAAGCAGTGGGGACAATAAAATCATGCGTCAGCAAGCAGGACACAACCAGTGACATTCTTAACCAATGGCTAATGGGGACATCATCTCCTTTAATCAATCCACGTGACGACAAGCAGGAAGTGAACACCATGTCAAAAAATCAGGTAGAGGCTCCTGTGGCCGAAATGTAGCTGGATTTTTTTTTTTTTTTTTTTGCCTGAGTGATTAATTTGTAGCTCCCACTAAACTTAAGTTGTCCAAGAAGAACGGTGGGGCAGATGCTCAGCTGGGTCCATGATTCATTCACTTGCCCTCAGTCTATCAAGGCACATGGAGTTAACTTGTCAGGATGAAGCACCAACCAATCAGTCTCAGTGAGGCAGCTAGCTTTGGAAATGTCAGCTCCTTCCGTGGATGACAAAGGCTGGCGGGGCTAAGTCCCCTGGGGTCCACTGCTCTCTGTGATGGTGGGATATTTGCGTGCTATAACTGTTGGAATCCTGTAGCATAGGGATTGGGTGAATGATAAGTTGTGGTTGGGACATGGGACAACCGCCTTGCCTGGCTTCAGAGGCTCAGGGTACCTTGCTCACACCAAGGAGCACACAGATCTTTGCAGCCGCATGTGCTCATGCAGTACTGTGCGCTCATTCTGGGTCATGGTTTCACCTGGTCAGAGAGAAGCTATACCTGCCCATGTGCTCACACCTGTCCTCCTGCCCCTGATGATCTATACTGCCCAACTTGGGTGTAACCCCGGATTCCTGCCTCACTCTTGAGTACTGGCCAGTGTTGTCTGGCTTCACCCAGCACATGTTTCTGGACACTGCGCTAAGCCACAGGCATATTTCAAAAGATAAAAGTCACCAAGGGAGAAAATCAGCAAGTGTTACCACAGATGTCTAAAGATAAATGTAGAAATTCAAGAAGCATGAGAAAGGAAGACAACATGCCCCCACTCCCAAAACTAGAACACAACACCTTAATATTAAAATGTGAAAATGAGCAGTTTGGTGAAATGCTTACAAAGGGATTCAAAGAGAGATTGTAAGATTGTTCAAATGCACGGAAAAACAAATACACATGTTAAAGATGTCCACACATGAATGGAAAAGAATACGTCTATGATGACAGATATTGAAGAGAAATCAAGCTGAAATGTTAGAAATAAAGATTTGATATGTTTACAAAATACAGAGGAAAGTCTCAGAAACAGAGTTGGTGAGGCAGAAGGAAAGAATATATCTTCTAAAAAATACCTTTGGAAATATCTCAGTAAAACACAAAAAAGAAAAAAATTAAAAAATCAAAAATAGTGTTTAAGATTTATGGAATACTATCCAACAATTAATCATACATATTTGAGGTATTTCTGAAGACATTTACATAGATGATGGATTATGACCTTTTCAGTGAAATAATAGCAGAAACATTCTCTGATTTGGATAAAAAGACATGCAATTACAGTAAGTATTCAGACTTCCTAATAGACATGATCAGAAAAATTCTATGACACATAATGGTCAGACTTTCAAAAGTAAAACATAAGAAAAAGATCCGGAAATGTGCATAAGAGGAATGCCGGTTTATCTTCAAAGGCTTTTCAATAAGATTGACAGATTATAGTTCATTAATCGGATAGGTTAGAAGAAACCGAAAAGAGCCAACCTCAAATCATTAAAGAAAAAAAATAACTGCTAACATAGAAAACTGTGCCAAGTAAAGCTGTCACTGATAAATGAAAGTGAAATAAAAATCTTTTAAAGCAGACAGAAATTCAAAGAAATCACCATTTGTCCAGCCATACAATTATTTGTGGATATCTCACATTGAGGAACAGAGTGGTAGTCATCATCATGAAAGGATGGGCAGGCAGAAACATCTCTTAATAAAACTACAAAGGGAATTCAAAACAGCAATAAGAATATTTATGGAAAAATGATAGCACTGAGTCATTACTTATCAAAAATAACCTTGAACGTAAATGGCCTAAATTCTCCAATTAAAAGATGCAGGCTGGCTGAATGAGTTAGAAAAAATGATTCATCTGCTTGCAAATACAAGAAGCACAAACCACCAACAAATATGCAGGTAGATGGAAAAATGAAAGAATGGCAAAAAATACTCAAGCTAGGGTATCCCCCCCCCAAATAAAGCTAAAGATAAAACCTGTTAAAAGAATCAAAGAACAGCATTGTGTAACAATTACAGGATCAATTTTACTTTAAGGCAATATGTGACTATGATAAATGTATATCCATCCAATACCAATGAACTGGAACATTCAGAACAAATATTAATGGGTCTAAGCAAATGCATGCATTTGAATACTTGAATAATCAGGAAACTCAACATCCACTTTCAATAACAGTTAAAATACACAATAAGTCAATTAAAAAATAAGCAAGGTGCATTTTGGAAAAAAACAGGCCTACTTGGTTTCTACAAAACATTGTTTTCATTAGTTCATGGAACATTCTCCAGGATAGATCATGTGTTAGGTTATAAAACAAGTCTTAGTAAACTCAAAAGAATTAGATGAAAACTAAAAACTCAAAGGACTCCAGAATGTTAGTAACTATGTAGATTTCAGATAATGTTCTGCTGGGTTCAAGAAGAAATCAAGGGCCCGGCAGTGTGGCTTAGCAGCTAAAGTCCTCGCTTTGAACGCTTCGGGATCCCATATGGGCGCCGGTTCTAATCCCGGCAGCTCCACTTCCCATCCAGCTCCCTGCTTGTGGCCTGGGAAAGCAGTCCAGGACGGCCCAATGCATTGGGACCCTGCACCCGCATGGGAGACCTGGAGGAGGTTCCAGGTTCCCGGCTTCAGATAGGCGCGCATCAGCCTGTTGTGGCTCACTTGGGGAGTGAATCATCGGACGGAAGATCTTCCTCTCTGTCTCTCCTCCTCTGTGTATATCTGGCTGTAATAAAATGGATAAATCTTAAAAAAAAAAAGATTTATTCATTTTTATTGGAAAGCCGGATATACAGAAAGGAGGAGAGACAGAAAGATCTTCCATCCGATGATTCACTCCCCAAGTGAGCCACAACGGCCGGTGCTGTGCCGGTCCCAAGCCGGGAACCTGGAACCTCTTCCAGGTCTCCCATGCGGGTGCAGGGTCCCAATGCATTGGGCCGTCCTGGACTGCTTTCCCAGGCCACAAGCAGGGAGCTGGATGGGAAGTGGAGCTGCCGGGATTAGAACCGGCGCCCATATGGGATCTCGGCTTTCAACACAAGGACTTTAGCCGCTGGCTACAAAAAAAAAGAAGAAATCAGGAGGGAAATAAAGAAGTTCTCTATATTAGAGACAATGAAACATCTCAAAACTATGGGATACAGTAAAAGAAATGTTAACAGGAAAGTTAATAGCAATTAATTCCTACAGCAACAAATTAGAATGATTTCAAATGGATAAAAAGACCTAAACCTACATCCAGAAACCTTCAAACTTTTGGAAGAAAATGTTGGAAATACCCTGCAAGATCTAGGGGTAGGTCCTGACTTCCTAACAAGGACACCAAAAGCAATAGCAATCAAGACTGAAATAAACAAATGAGAACTCATCAAACTAAGAAGCTGCTGCACAGCAAGGGAAACAATCAACAAAGTAAAAAAGCAATCCACAGAATGGGAGATGATCTTTACACACTACATAGGTGATAGAGAGCTAATCTCCAGAATATGCAAAGAACTACAAAACAACCAAAATGCCAAAACAAACAAGCCACTCAAGAAATGGGCACGGGAAATGGGCAGACATTTCATATAAGGTCTTTATTTTATATTCATTTCTATATGATAGCTTATCTTGGTACTCTGAGTTTACAGGTTTTTTTTTTCCTTTTAGCACTTGGACTATAGTTTTTGTTTTTTTTTTTTTAAGACTGTAAGGTTTCTGATGAGAAATGAGCTGTCAGTATAATTGGAGATCCTTTGAAATTAATCTGATGTTTATTTTGTGCACATTCCAGGATTGTTCCTTCATATTTTATCCTTTAAACTTTGAATGTAGTGTGTCCTAGTAAAGTTATAATCTGATCATTACAGTTAGGGTTTTTATGGGTTCCCAGTATTTGGATGTACATAACTTTCTCTACATTAGTGAAATTTTCTGCTGTTACATTGCTGAATAAGACTTCTAAACCATTCTATATTTCCATGTCTTAGGAACTCCTAGCACATCTATTTATTTTTGCTTTATGGTATCCAATAAATGTTGAACACTTTAGTTTACTTTCTTCTTTTTTTTTCTTTTTGTTTGAGGCATTTTCTAAAATTTGTCTTCTAGCTCGGATTTTCTTTATTCTACTTCATTAAGCCTGTTGTCGAGACTTTTACTTAATGATTTATTTGACATACTGGATCCCTCATTTCTAATGTTTGAGTTTGATTTCTTCAGTATCTTTATGTAATGGTGATAGTTCTCATCAAGGCATGGTTTTCTGTAGCTCATGAATTTGCTTCTCTGACTTTTCAGTAATATTGTAATTATTTTTGACTTGCTTTCAGGCATTTTATCTACCTCTTCATGCACACATTTTCATAGGGAAGTGTTGTTGCAGTTCTTTTGGGAAATCACATTCTTCTTTTCATGTTTCTTATACTTCAACATGTATTTGTGAGCTTTTCTGATTCTGGAAACACTTGTTAGTTTTCTCCCCTGAGTGTTTGTTTATTTTTTGAAAGGTGCTTTTATGGCTAAGTGAAATGTCTGTACCTTCCTTGGAAATCTGGACTTGTATGCTGGGTAGGGCTGGGGTGCTCTGGCCAGTGCTTGAGAGTGGGGCAAGATTCCAGAGGGACACCCAAGCTGTGCCAGGTAGACACCTATCATTCTCAGAGTGAAGGGTATGATGCCACTAGCTTGACAATCCACAGGTCTGGAAACTCTTCTTCTCAGACCCTTAACTCATTCAGGTGCATGCACTGCACAAAAATTTATGGTTTTGTAAGCGTGAGCATGGAGTCTTAGATGATGATTCTCCCTGATACGCAGGGAACTTTGATCTTCTACAACTGGACTCAACAATTTTTACAAAATCTCAGCAGCATCCCATCCCCTCCCACACAGTCCCAGAACTCCCACAGCCATAGGGTGCAGGGCTTGGGTCACAGGCAGTTGGACGTGCACGGTTTCCCCTGCCAGCATCTCCGTCCATACAAAGCCACACTCTGTTCAGAGACAACTGCAGTCCAACAGTACTCGTTGGTGCTCTGCTATAACAATCTGGGAGTCTAGTGTCATCCTGGGGTGAAGACAGTGGAACATCTGTACTTCCATAGAACTAAGTGAGCATCCTGCCTTCCAAGTCAGAGCAAAAGTCAATGGAGGGCCTAGCGGAGTGGCCTAGCAGCTGAAGTCCTCCCCTTGAACACACTGGGATCCCGTATGTCACCAGTTCTAATCCCGGCGGCTCCACTTCCCATCCAGCTCCCTGCTTGTGTCCGGAGAAAGCTGTTGAGGACGACCCAAAACCTTGGAACCCTGCACCAGCATGGGAGACCTAGAGAAAGTTCCTGGCTCCTGGCTTCGGATCAGTAAAGCACTGGCCATTGGGGTCACTTGGTCACTTGGTCACTTGGAAGGGTGAATCATCTGCCAGAAAATCCTCTTCTAAAAATAAACAAACCGGGGGCCCGGCGGCGTGGCCTAGCGGCTAAAGTCCTCGTCTTGAACGCACTGGGATCCCATATGGGCGCCGGTTCTAATCCCGGCAGCTCTACTTCCCATCCAGCTCCCTGCTTGTGGCCTGGGAAAGCGGTTCAAGGACGGCCCAAAGCCTTGGGACCCTGCACCCTCGTGGGAGACCTGGAAGAGGTTCCTGTTCCCAGCATTGGATCGGCACACCGGCCCGTTGCGGCTCACTTGGGGAGTGAGTCATCGGAAGGAAGATCTTCCTCCCTGTCGCTCCTCCTCTCTGTATATCCGGCTTTCCAATAATAATAAATCTTTACAAAAAAAATAAACAAACAAACAAGCAAAAATCAATATAGATCATAGATTTATGTCTCCAATAAATCCTTGTGTGATGCATGAACCACAACAGACTCTATACACCTTATTGCCTCCTCCTCGTTATTCTCTCTGGGTACCTTGATTGGGATGCAGGGGAGGAGATCAATGTGTCCCTCCTTTTGTTGGGTTAGATGGCACCCTGATCCCCACCGGTGCTTCTGTCTGGATTCAAAATCAGTGAAGACAATGAGGCTCATCACCCCCCCCCCCCCAAGAACACGGCCTCCCCACCTGCCCGGGCTGTATCTGCTGGCTTCTGCTTCATTGTACAGTCCATGCTACTCCACAAAATCTCTCTTCTTTTTGTAGACTTCCCATTAAAATTTTCTCTCTGGGTCCACTGCAGTAGCCTAGTGGCTAAAGTGATTGTCCTGCAAATGCTGGGATCCCATGTGAACGCCCAGCTGCTTTGTGTCCCAGCTGCTCCACTTCACATCCAGTTCCTTGCTTGTGGCCTGGGCAAACAGTAAAGGATGACTCAAAACCTTGGGACCCTGCACCCATATGAGAGACCAGGAAGAAATTCCTAGATCCTAGCTTCCAATCAGCTCTGCTCCTGCTGTTTGGAAACTTGGGGAGAGAACCAGCAGATAGAAGGTCTTTCTTTCTGTCTAAACTTCTGTCTGTATATCTGCTTTTCCAATAAAAATAAACAAATCTTACTCCCCCTCCCCCCAAAAAAAAACCTCTCTCCTCGTCTGGTATGTTGCCATGATCAAAATCATTATGTGTTTTTTTGTTCAGCAGCCTTGCATTTCCAATGAAAAAACATTTAAGGGAAAAATGCAAAGCATAATATGGCATTCATTTGCCCAAGGAGATGCATGTTTTCAGATTATTTTTATGTGGCCAGTTATTCTCATGGCCAAATGATATCTTTTTCTTTCAAGTGAGATTTTAATTCCATTCTTTTTGCTATAGAATATGTTGTTCGTTATAAAAATAGTAAAGTCACTATCCAAATGGAGGCGGATGGAATGTAAGACTTTCTCAAGTATTATCATATAGCCAGAAGCAGCTGAAGAAGGTATCGGAGAAAAAAAATAGTTTCTCAGAGAAAAAGTCAAAACAGATATTAGAATGAGAACATGTGAAAAAGATAAACTTCAGATCAGGCATTAGTGATTTTGGGAAAAGAAACTGCTGTGACAGTATGCCAGGAGATGAGAAATGTGTGAGAAAAACAAGCTACCTGCAACAGGATGGGTTTCCTCTTTTAGCAGAAAGAGCAAGGAAGAGCTGGAATTATTGTAACCATTTTGCCTAAATATTCTATTAAGTGGAATGCAATCCCTGATATGTCTACTAAGTTTCGTTCATTGTTTAATCATCCTTTGTTTTCTTCATGGCGTTCTGACACAGTGAACACTTCTAAGTATTATTTTTTACACCTAGAGACTGTGGATGAGAATATATTTGGTAATTACTAAGAAAATATGAGTGCACAGGGTGGGTAAAACTTTTAGGCCAACATCCAGACTTTTCATATTAACAGTCTCATGCCTTCACAAACCATTGGCTTTGAGCCCTGTAGAAATTGTTAGGGAAAGAAAAGTGAACCAAATCTTCTCTGGGAACTATTTTTGTATAATTGAACAAATTCTCCTTACTGTGCAGAAACCTTCATTTCCTACCTCTGTTGGGTACAAGTTGGTCTGACTTGGTTTCTAACTATTCTGCTTACAAGGGAGAGAAAGGTGTTTCTCAAGTTTTAGCTCAGACCCCGGATTCTTAGATGATGGGTTATCTGGTCTTGGAGTGAGTCAAATTTTACTCACTGGGCTTTGACTTGACCATGTACTGATTCTTCATTTTCTGGCTCTTCAGGTTTGCTATAGATGTCTGTAAATCATTTGTCATCTCTATAGCTGACAAAAAAAGCCCAAAGGACTCTTCTTAAGTCAAGGGTACACATATTTTCTAAAGGAAAATGTGTTGGTCTCCCCATATTGTCTTGAGAAGGACAGAAAGAATCTGTTCCACTAATATTAACAGACAGACACAGAGCGCTCAGGTGGGCTTGACTATGCAATCCTGTGAGTGAAGGGTACAGACAACCAGGGACCAGCAAAAGGTAGGGACCAAGTAGTTGGGCAGGACGTAGAGATCAGAGTGAAGGGATATGTGCAGGAATTTGACAATGGTGCAAGTACCATTGAGCCAAATAGGGTTTTAACACCACTGCCACCAAATGGTTTGCATGCTGTGTGCAAAGGGAAAATCATGACTAATTATGTGCATAAGAAACAGAGAACGAGGGAATGCAGTGGATGATAGCAGAAACCTCTTTAGAAAAAATCTGGAGTTTGTTGTGAGAAAGGGTTAAACTCCCTGAAGACTTGCTTTGGCCTTGAAGACTCACACTCCCAACCTCCCCTGCCACTTCCCCACATTTCTACGACGTCCCTTGTGCCGAATTCTTATTCAACTTCAAACTGACAAACTGTTTTTAATCTTTTCCTTCCATCCAGCCTGCAGATTGGGAAGCAAAAATCAATAGCGCTTGGCAGGTGATGAAGCTGCTTGGGCTTGGTGTGAGGGGAGAGCAGGGAGTGAGAGTACAGCACGGGGGGGAGGGGTGGGAACAGACTAGGAGGGGGGACCTGGTCACAGGGAAGGCGTTTGACTAAGTACCATGAATTACTGGCTGGAGGTCCAAAGGGCTGTGATTTCTCTGGCCTTGAGCAGGGGAGTTTGGGAATGCCATTAGAACAATTAGGTCATGAGTTCACAGCTGTTGAGGTGCCTTTGGAGAGAGGCACAGGGGATTTTCCTGACAATTGAATGGAGGAGAGAGAGGGAGGGAGGAGTGAATGTGGGAGAGAGCCAGACAGGTAGGGAAGGATTCAATCTTTAACCGGAGGCTTGAAGCCATCAGTACTGCACAACAAGGCTGATTGCTGCTTTCAAGATATAAGCTGTATAAACCATTTTGTGGCTCAATTTAAAAAAAAGATTTATTTTATTTTTATTGCGAAGTCAGATATACAGAGAGAAGGAGAGACAGAGAGGAAGATCTTCCATCTTGTGTGCTTCACTTCCCAAGTAGCTGCAATGGCTGGAGCTGAGCCGATCAGAAGCCAAGAGCCAGAAGCTTCTTCCAGGTTTCCCATGCTGGTGCAGGGTTCCAAGGCTTTGGGCTGTCCTGGACGAACTGGATGGGAAGTGGGGCTGCAGGGATTAGAACCGACACCCATATGGGATCCCAGCGCGTGCAAGGTGAAGACTTTATCCACTAGGCTACCACTCCAGGTCCTTTTGCGGTTCAATTTTAAAGCTGGTGTTTCAAATATTTTAAATGGATGAGTGTAATAAGAAAATAAGTCCTCAAGGTATTGTTGAATATCAGTGACCTGGGGACAATTAAGTCGATAGTCTCATATTAGAAGCTTGATATTCCCTGGTGACTCCATCTGGATATTGACATTTTAAAAACTCTCGTAAGGCTGAGGTTTCTATGGGACTAGGAGTGTTTTTAAATGTGGCTTATGGGAAACCTCCTATACTAACTACAAAACCCAAGTCACGTTTTCTGTTTCCATAGCACTTAGAGATTTGTGTGCTTCTGGGATTAGCTCAGAGAAAATGCTGATATTTTAACTGAAGTTTCTTCTTTTGTGTTTCTTTTCTCTAGCACGTAGGAAGCAGTATTTTCCTTTTGTTAGCTTCCTCAAATAAGGGATGACTTAGAAAGAAAGGGTAAGAATGTTTACTTACGGGTTTCTCTAAATACTCTAACTTTGTGATAGACCTAATAGATTAGAGAAAAATATCCTTTTTCTTTCTCAATAGAGAGTTGAGTCTGGGCATACTAATGATTTTAGATTCCTAGTTCATATCTGGAATAACTTCTCAATGGATCAGACCTAAATTAGATTGGACCAGAGTGCCTTGTCCCACCTGGAGAAGGGAGAGTCGAATAAACTGGGCATGGTTGATCACATCAGTCATGCGTTTTGCCTGCTGTTGCTTAGATCCCTGACCCTTGGTAGGCAAGGAACAGAAACTCAGGTCAGTACCACAGGAGGCCAGAGCTGAAGAAAACTCTGCTGCGTGTTCCCCTGGGTAACCTGGGAGGAAGAATATCACGTACAGAATACTGAGGCTAGCACAGCGCCAGGTTGGAACATCTGTGTGGGATCTGAAGCTTGGCGTGCGTTTTTCACCTATGGGGGAAAGCAGCATGCAGACTGATTTCACAACCACAGAAAGAAATTGGGAAATGAGAGAAATGGCTCATAGAAACAGAAGGATTTTGATAATTAGGGACAGGGGATTTGTTTCAGGAGATTCTGAGATCCTGAGCACATAATGATGGCAAGTTTGACATCTCTTTGGAAGTTGTGGCGGCAAGAAATCTCACGGCTAACAATGATGTGTCTTCTACCTCCTTCCATTGCTGATATAAAATGGTACCAAAATTCCTTCTCAACTTGTAGTTCGAATCTGAGAAGAAAGGGAGAAAAATAATATACATCTATTTATCCTTTAACAAAAATTACAAAAGTGAGAAGAGATTCTCAGCTCAAAAATCTCACTTAAAAGTTTCATAGAAAAGTTTGAACAAAACTTAAGATATTGCTATTCTCAGGAGATAAATGAAAGCATCCATTAAATTGAAAAAGAACTAAATAAGAAAATGTGAAATTATGTTTAACATAGAAGAACCTGCGATTTGAACATTAAATAGAAATTGCAATTATTTGAGTAAAACATTGAGAGGCAGGAAGTTCAACTCAGGCCACAAAGAAAGGATTTATGCATTGAAAAACTACTGAAATACAATCCAGAGTGAAAAGCTGAAAAATACACAGACATCCCGGATAGAAAGACATGTAGAGGGCATATTGCAATGGTTCAGTGGCTAAATCCTTGCCTTGCACCCACTGGGAATCCCGTATGGGTATTGGTTCATGTCCTGGCTGCTCTACTTCCCATCCAGCTTCCTGAGAGGGCCTGAGAAGGCAGAAGGCAATGACCCATAGCCATGGGACCCTGCACTCTCATGGTAGACCTAGAGTAAGCTTCTGGCTCTTGGCTCCAGATTGGCTCAACTCCGGCTATTTGGAGAGTGAGCTAAAGAATGGAAGATCTTTCTCTGTCTCTTTTATTCATAAATCTGATCTGCCTTTCCACTAAAAATAAATAATTCTGTCTTATTTCTCAACTGCATGTCTCCCCATCACCAACCATGTTCATGCCATGATGGTCACTATAGCACTCAGATGGGAGACATGGAGCAAGTTCCTGGCTTCTGGCCTAAGATTGGCTCAGCTCTGATCATTGCGGCTATTTGGGGAATGAAATAGTAGATGGAAGATATCTCTCTTGGTCTTTCTTTTTGTCTGTAAATGTGGTTTTAAAACAAAAGTAAAGAAATTTAAAAAAATCATGTGAGATAGTACTATTTACAATTATAATTCCTAAAATTAGAGTCTGATACTGTTATGTTGAATATGGAGAAAATAAGGTCCATAGCTGATATGCTTTCTTTCTGTTAAGGAATGGCTACATACCATTTTAAAAATATATGTTATTTATTATTTTATTTGAAGGGGAGATACAGAGAGAAATCTTGAATAAGTTGATTCACTGCTGAAAGGCTTGTAGGAACTCTGCCTGGGCCTGCTGTAGCAAGGTGGCTGGAACTAAATCTGTGTTCAAAGTTGGTGGCAAGAGCCCAAGCACTTGAGTCATCTTCAATGCTCCCTAGGGTACAGTTAGCAGAAAACTAGAACTGGAAGTGGAACTGGGGCTTGAATGTAGGTGCTCTAAGATTTGATGTGGGCATCCCACGAAGCATCTTAACCCTCTGCCAAATGCCCACCTGTCCGGACAGGCTTGCAGTTGTTACCTTCATCCTTGAAAAGTGTGTGGCAATGTTGGTTACATGTAAGTGTATTTCTTACGCATGACTTGGAAGATCTGTTTCAGTATATACTTAGGACCCCTTCTAAGATTGATTCAGCACAACTCTCCAATGCAGTCACTTCGCTTTTCTTAGTGTCTCAGCAGAAATCCATTTCCCCTTTATTTGTCTCTAAGTGAAAATGAGACACCACAGCTTCCAAGGGAAACATGTCAAGCTCTTCAGGAATACTTACAAATCCTACTTCCTCCTCAGGCTCAAAGTGGCAGGAAGCTACCCTGACTGAGCTTGTGAAGCCGGTAGGAATGGGACAGCACAAATTGCACAGCAAACTGAATCTCTCCAAAGGATCATCTCTCCAGTACCCTTGTACTTCAGGTTAATTATTAGAGAGGGTAGTGTGAGCAATAAAGAGAGCATTCTAATGAAAATTAAATCCCCAAAGGGAAAATGTTCTGCCAGTTATTGTTTGTTGGTTATAAAGAAATATATTGAATATAGCCTACATGCCATATTTCTTGGTGTCCAGTGACCAGACGCCATCATTGAAATTTGTTTTCCAAACAGCACGTGAGAATATTTCATTGCTTCACAATTTGCTCAAGCAACCAAGAATTTCTCATTTATTCATTCATGCATTTATTCATTCCAGAAATATTTATTGACCTCCGTCTATGTGCCAGGCACATGGTTCAGAGAGAATTTGGAAATTATCCATGTGATTGAGACATTCACAATGGCATGTACCATTTTATGGATGTTCTGAGAAAGAAGCGCTCAATCTATTTGGAAACAGTTGTAAAGAATTTTATGGAAGGATCAAAATTTAAAATCCTTATGTCTTTAGCTAAAAAAAAACTAAAAAACTAAAAAAAATCTCTTCTGACTCTTACTGTTGCTGACTTACTTACTTCAAAGTTATCAACATGGAAAGCACAGTCTGATGTTGTTTCCCACCTAGTTACTTTTTAACACATCACAGCAAAGTTTCCCTTGTATTTCCTCCAGGACAGCAGCAAAGGTCAGCTGTGGTGTCGTGACCACAAATTCCACTGGACGTTTGATCACTATCTTCTTATTGAACCGTCTTCTGACTACTGACCATTTCTTCTTGCATTTTTCCTCCCCTGTCTTTCACAATAGTGTTCCTTCATGTTCCTCATCTATTTCTTAGCTTCCAGAGCTTCAAATCTTCAACATTCCCATAAATTCTGAAGGTTCCCTCAATTCCAGCCTGCTTCTGTTTTTCTCCCCATGTCATTATCAACCATTTTCATCGTTAGCAGTCTTTATGAGAGATTTTATCTGTAAATGTATAGCAAACATTTGTCCCATAATCTGTTTAGGTTGACTAATTACCTCCTGGAAATCAGGATTTCATGTAAGTATCTTAGAATAAAACAAATATATCCCAAACACAATTCAACTCTCTTTATCTGTAAACATTCACTTCTAAGGACTCCTCACTGGATAGAAGGAGTCACTCAAATCTTGTAATACTGAGAATGTTCCTCCCTTTCACCTTCCGAATCCAGTCACTCACCAAGTCTTCCAAAATCTTGCCATCAGTTTCTCATCAAGTTACTTACTCAGTTCTCTCTGCAACCCCTTCAATTCAGGTTCTCCTTTGCAGACAGACATAACTCAGATCCTTACCTTTAATCCTGCAACGGTCTTGGCTGCAGGAATTGTTGTTAAAACACAACCCTTATATTAATTTGTTAGGCAGTATTATTTAGACATCACCCACTCATATTTTTCAAGATGAAGTCCCAAATCTTCCATGTGTTATGTAAGAATTTTCCCAAAATGTCCCGTGTTTTTTCTTCTAATTTTATATCTTGGTGTGCAACATTTTCTCATGAAATTTAAAAGTCTTTCTATTTGCATTAGCTCATCACACTGTTTCATGAATAAGCAGTTTGCTCCTGCTGTCCTTGTTCAAAGTTATTCTCTTCCAACATCAACTCATCTCATAGCCTGGTAAGAAACTATAACATTTTTAAAACTGTAAATCCAATGATAGTTCAATTTAAGGTGATATTGTCCCTCCATCAGTCAAAAATAGTCACGCAACAATTTGTATCTCTCTTTCTTACTTCTTTTTTCTTCTAATCAGATTTTTCTTATATCACTAAATATCTTATTTTACTCATTTATGTCCTACTAACTATACTACTACAATATCCAGAATAATGAGTCCTTAAAAATGTCTACATGCTAACCCCTGGAATTCATGAATTTGTCAAGTTACATGCCATCAAGCAATTAAGATTGTCATTCTGCTAACCTTATAAAAGATTATCCTGGATTATCCAACTAGTTATATGTGATGAAAAGAGTTCTAAAAGCAGAGGAAGAGGGCAGAAAATTTTGAGCCAGACAAATCATGATGATGAAAGCAAGGGTAGTATGTTGTAATGTATGAACTTAATCTTTTACTGTTAGCTTTGAAGATAGAGTTGGATGTGAACCAGGAAATTCCAGTACCCTCTTAAATGTGCAAAAGCAAGTCAATGGATTCTTCTGTACAACTCCCAGAAATGTAATCTTGCCAACATCCTTACTTCAGTCTGATGAAATTCATTTTGGATTTCTGGTCTCCAGAACCCAAAGATACTAAATAAGTATTTAAAACTGCTAAATTGATGCTAATTATCTTGAACAACAATAGAAAACGAATAAAATGGCAAAATTCTTGTTCTCTAAAAGTAGTTACTTTATGTCTCATGTCTGCAATGCAATTAATATTTAATGTTTTCATATTGAACAACTAAACTTAAATCATAGCTACTCAGGAAGTTTCAGAAGTTTTTCTCCATCTCTGCACATGCAAAGCTCTCATGCATGAGTCTGTAATTATGTTATCATTAGTTATATAGTAGAGTTGTATGCTATGCTTACAGCTTTTGACTTTTCCTTGAAAGACATGGGAAAAAAAAAACCAGGTGTTTAAAATTAAAGCAGAACATTGGTGGGCCTTTAGCCTCATGGTTATCACACTAGTTTAGATGACAACATCTCATATTGCAGTCCCTGGAATCTATACTTAACTCTGGCTTCTGGAAGCTGGGTTCATGCAACCTACATGGGAGACTTGCATTGAATTCTTAATTCTCAGTCTCCTCTCTGTTTTTTTCTCTCCCCCTCTGATGTGTGTGTGTGTGTGTGTGTGTGTGTGTGTGTGTTTCTATCTCTTCTTGCCTTTTGAGTAGCAAATAATAACATACGGCATATTAGCTTGATGCAGCAACAGTGCTTAAAAAAGTCCACGTTTAAACGTATAGATCTTTATGTTAGAAGATATACACTTAAAGTGAAAATGTATGAATCAGATGGTGAGGAGTTGATTGCAGTAGAAGTTACACAGCAAGGCCATGTAACATGAACCCATTGGGAGGCACATGAAAAAGGCAGTCATAACATATGTGTACAGCTTCTCCTTTGGACAGGATTATGCTATAGATGTAACAGAGATCCTACACACATAAATGCGCCAATGAAAGGATGAAGACTGAAATTGGAAGTGAAATTTAGGCAGGTGTGAGGGCAGCTTGAAACAACTAAATAATGCAATTTTATACAACTACACCTAGTCATAAAAAAATATGCAGTACAAAGTCTGCAAATGGTCTGAACACACAGTAATAAACTACATGTGTCCATTTTCACTTTAACCCTGTTCTTTCATTAAGTAGTTTTCATGAAGGGAGAAAATACTTGCCTTAGTTTTCTATCACCTGGCTTTATTCAATTATCTGGCTATTTAGTTTGTCTGAGTCATGGGTACTCACACTTCTGCAATTATATTACAGTATCTATTTCCTTAGCATCCTCTTACCTGTGCCACACTGATTTCAAAATTTGGGAAACCCATTAGTGCCCTTCAGTTTCCTATAACCAAGAAATATTTCTAAGTTGCATATATCCACAAATTAAAGAAAACATGAGAAAACAGAGTATGTGGAAAATCAAGATCTGTCTGTTTTCAAGCAGGAGGTGTTTACGAAGGATAGTGCCTGGTGTCAACTCCTCCAGAGTGTGTTGAGAGAGGCAGGCATCCACGGCACACTGACAGAAGCAAAGCAGAGATGTAGAACTCTCTTCAAAATAAAGAATTTCTGAGAAGTTGTCATAAGTCGTTGGTATGTCATGAGTAGGTAGAACTGACTAATGTCATTTATTTGTGGTTCAGCAAAATGGTGTGAATGGTGAACGGAAGCCAGACAGGTTCCTTGAGAGGTGAAGCAGCAGACATACAGAGAAAAGCTTTGTTCACTTTAGGTTTAAGTTGGAAGTGCCCAAGTTATCGGACTCAGAGAAGAAAACTCTTGGTGAAGGCAAGAAAAAGGCTACTTCACACCTCTGCCAGAAACTGGAAGATTTAGAGTCGTGTAAGTATAGTTACAATTATGTAAAAACAAACAACAAAAAATTCTTTCTTGCTTTCTCCTTCTTTGTGCTCATGCTATACACTTTGGGAATCAATAACAAAACCAAAAAATAAAAAAAAGAGAGAGAGAGAGCTGGGGAATAGGTTGGGGAAAGAATCAAGAAAAGGGCAAATTCCAACATAAAGACCACGCATGAGAAGCTGCTTGCTAAAACTAGGAAGACATATGTGTGTGGTGTCATAGAATGGGTTGAAAATTTTAGTGATAAATCCAGACTGAATGTGACAGTTTGAAGTAGCTATAGAATTTGAAGTGACTGTAATTTTTCTTATTAATTTCTTCATTGACTCATATGCTACTCATAGGTAGCATCATTTTCTTCAATAAGGTTTTGATTGCCAGCTTTGTTTCTTCAGCAACACATTGGTCATTCAATAGCATGTTATTTAACTTCATGACATTGTAGATTTCTATTTTTCTTTCTGTTGTTGATTTTGCATTGTAGCTGTTCCTTTAAAAGGATGTATAGTAACTGTATTAGGAACTATCATATCCAGAGGTGATGATGCAGTACCGTATGCATCTTGACAACAGGATGCTGAATTCTCTGCCATTGTCTATACCTACAATGTCAGGATACACTTAACAGAATGACGGGTTTAGGACTGTCTCTGAAGCATGATACTAGTGTAATAATATGAGGGAAACAGTTCGGGGCAATAATTTGGGGAGGGAAAAAGAAAATCTCAGAGACTCTGGAAGTGAGTTATAAAATAAGCAGTTGAGGATGGCCCAGGGCTTTGGGACCCTGCACCCACGTGGGAGACCCGGAAGAGGTTCCTGGTTCCCGGCATCGGATCGGCGCACACCGGCCCGTTGCGGCTCACTTGGGGAGTGAAACATCGGATGGAGGATCTTCCTCTCTGTCTCTCCTCCTCTCTGTATATCCGGCTTTCTAATAATAATAAAATCTTAAAAAAAGAGAGAGAGAGAAAGAAAAAAGAAACCATAATAATATAAAAAAAGGACTAGGGAACGAAAAAAAATAACACATAGGTAAGAAATAATTCTTAAATATTTTTTAAATTATTAAGAAAAAGATATCATGCATTCCATAGGTACAGTTTCAAGAATTAACCACAATTTCCTCAGTCTACCTACTTCTCCAATTTCCCAACCTTCCCTCCACTGTCTTTGTAAGTTTTTTCAAATACATATTTATAAAAAACATTATAAACAGTCATCGAATGATTTAATCAGAAGGAAGTGTTTTGAAGAGATGAAACTAACAGAAAACAACAAAACCCATGTGATACAGTTTCTGCTGATCTTTGTTGAAGTGAGTCTCCTCCAGACAATAAGCAGATGGGTTTTGTTTTTTAATCCAGTGTACTAATCTATGACGTTTGATTGATCTTAAGCCATTTACATTCAGTGTTTAATATGTATGGGTGGTACTTTGGTCCTGTCATTTTAGGAATGGGTTGTTCATTGGTTTAGTCTTCTGTTGTCTTTTTACTGGGATGTTCTTCCCTTTGCCTTTGGTTTTGGTAGGTGCTATTCCTCTTCTCTGTCAAGAGAACATCTTTTTTTTTTTTAAAGATTTATTCATTTTATTACAGCCAGGTATACACAGAGGAGAAGAGACAGAGAGGAAGATCTTCCATCCGATGATTCACTCCCCAAGTGAGCCGATGCGCGCCGATCCGATGCCGGGAACCTGGAACCTCTTCCAGGTCTCCCACGCGGGTGCAGGGTCCCAATGCATTGGGCCATCCTCAACTGCTTTCCCAGGCCACAAGCAGGGAGCTGGATGGGAAGTGGAGCTGCTGGGATTAGAACCGGCGTCCATATGGGATCCCGGGGCTTTCAAGGCGAGGACTTTAGCTGCTAGGCCACGCCGCTGGGCCCTGTCAAGAGAACATCTTGAAGCATCATTTGTAGGGCAGGTTTGGAAGAGGCAAATTCCTTTAGCTTTTCTTTACTGTGGAAGAATTTTGTTTCATTTTCAAAGACAAAAGAAAGCTTTGCTGGATATGTTATCCTGGGCCGAAATTTTTTTTTCTTTTAGAATCTGAAATATGTCACTCCATTCTCTTCTTGCCTGTAGAGTTTCCTGTGAGCGATCTCCTGTGAGCTTAATTGGCTTTCCTTGACTCGTAGATCATACAGCAGCATCATTTTCTTCAAGAAGGTTCTTGATTTTCATTTCTTCAGTTACACATTAGTCATTTAATAGCATGTTATTTAACTTCTTGGTGTTGTTAATTTCTTTTTGCTCCCGGATGTTGATTATGTTTTGTGGCTTTTCATTTAAGGGGATGTATAGTATCTGTGTAATGGAGACTGTCATATCTAGTAACATGTCATTTAACTTCAGGCATTGTAAATTTATATTTTTCATTTCATTGTTGATTTTGTATCATGACTTTTCATTTAAGGGGATGTATAGTAGTTGTGTAATGGAGACTGTCATATCTAGTAACATGTCATTTAGCTACAGGCATTGTAAATTTCTTCTTTTCTTTCTATTGTTGATTTTGAATCATGACTTTTCATTTAAGGGGATATACAGTAGCTGTGAAATGGAGACTAACATCCAGATGTGAGGATGTAGTGTGGTATGCATTTCTGCTTCCAGACAAAGACGGACTTACAATGAAACTGTTTACTATATCTTGACAATAAGATTCTGGACTCTCTGCCATAGTCTATACCCGCAATGAGGGACATATGACTGTGTATGAAGAACTATATGTTAAAAATGATATAGAGGAACTAGGTAGGGGGAGGGAACTAGGGAGAGGATAAGGGAATATGAAACTGTATTATAAAATAATAACAACAATAATAAAATGTATTAAAAAAGGAAAAAAAATCATTATAATCATAGGCTTAATTTGCTCAGTCATGCTACTTAACAACCAAAAAGTTGAATGAACATAGTGCTACTGGAAAATGAAATTGGGTCATATTTATAATCAACTTCAAAGTGACCATTTAATTCCTATGCATGATTTAGACTCTATAGTAGCTGCCATGCATCAGAAAAAAAATATTTAGCATTTGTGCTTTTGGGACTGGTTTATTTTACTAATCATAATGGTTTCCACTTTCATCTATTTTGGTGCAAAAGACAGGATTTCATTCTTTTTATGACTTAGAAGTATTCCTTGATGTACACAAACATTGTTTTCTTTATCCAGTTATTATTTGATGAGCATTTACTTTGATTTCATTTCTTGTATGTTTTGAACTGAGCTGAAATGAGCATGGGGGTAAAATTGACTCCTAAAATGCTGATACTGTTTTGTTTGTGTCAATTCCTAAGAGAAGAATGATTGGGTGATTTGGTAGATGTATTTTATGATCTCTGAGGGATTTTCATACTCTCTTCCACAACTGTTGTACTAGTTTACATTCCCACCAAAAGTGGATGCTTACTTATTTATTTGTTTATTTGTTTATTTATTTAAAGCTTTTCATGATAGCCATTCTATATGGTGTAAGATGAAGCTCATTCTGCTGTTCTATATTTATTTCTCTGATTGCCAGAGATCCTGAGAAAATTTTCACATGGGTGTTGGTCATTTGCATCTCATCACTTGAAAATTACCTGTTCATGTTCTTTATCCTTTTCATATATATATATATATATATATATATATATATATATATATATATATAAGATAAGCTATGTCTTATTTATATGATATGATATTATAATGTATAATTTCTATTGGAAACTCAGATTTACCGAGAGAAGAGACAAAGAAAGAAAGATCATCTATGTGCTGGTGTACTCCCCATATATTGGCCACAATGGCTGGAGCTGAGCCAACCTGTAGCCAGAAGGTTCCCTTGGCCTGCAGAATTTCTCATGTGGGTTCAGGGTCTGAAGACTTTGTGTCATTCTTCCACTGTTTTCCCAGGCCATAAGCAGGGAGCTGGATGGGGAGCAGAGCAGCCAGAATATGAACCAGCACCCATATGGTACCCTAGTTCTTGCAATGTGAAGATTAGGTCTTTGAGACATCTTTCTAGGCCCATCAATTTACTTTTTAACACTGCTTTTAATGTACCCCATTAGGTTTGATTTGTCATATTATTATTTTCATTCATTTACAGAAATTTAAAAAATTTTCCTTTGATTTCTTTAATGACTCATTATTCATTAAGGAGCTTATCATTCATTCTCAAGGTCCTCACACGCTTGAGAGATTCTTAAAGAGTTCCAGCATTAGTCCATTGGAGTCAGGAAAAAATACATGACATTATTTCATTGTTTACAACTTGCTTTATGGACTGGCATCTGATTTATCTTTGAGAAATTTCCATGCACTATTGAAAAGAATATGTATTCTCTAATTATGAGATGAAATGCTTTATAAATATCAGATATATCCATTTGATTCATAATGTAGATGAACTAAGTTGTTCAGTTTTTGATTTTCTGGTTAGTGATCTTTTCTTTGATGAAAATGGGATGTTCAGTCCCTTAGTCATATTATACTGTGGTCTATGTGTCCTTTTAAATGCATTAACATTTGTTTGCGATAACTAGGTGTCCTGACGTTGAATACATCTACATTTTTCTATAGTCATATATATTTGTTGAGCTAATCCATTAAGAGTTATGCAGTAACTTTTTTTTTAACACCCCATCCTTTTACTATCAGTCTATATGTATCTTGTTGGTGAGAGGGAAAATAGGCAATTCCTGTTTGTTAATCAGTTCAGTCAATTTATAATTTTGAGTAATTCCATTCAAAATTATCACCAATAGGTAACAACTTGGTCCTACTATTTGTTTATAAATATTCTTATTTCTTCCTTTAGATTTCTTTTGTACATTTACTTAATTTTCAGAATGCATGCTTTTAGACTGTGATTATTTAAGTGAATAGACGTGGTAATCAATGATCTCTTTCCATGCATTCAGTAACTCCTAAAACACACATGCTTGATTTTTTGACATTATCTCATAAAGATGTCAAATACTATTTTCAGTTTTTCAATTTTTTCTTATTTTTGTCTGACATTTTCAAAGCTATTTCTTTCAGTTCGTACATTCCTTTCTTCTGTCTCATCTTTGCTAAATTCTTTGTTCCTGATATTTCTCTTTGTTGTGTCTTCAATATTTCAATCTCTTTGCAAAATTTTTAATCCATATTATGTATGAATCTGTTTAACTTATGAACTTGTTTTTTGTGTTTTTGAATAACCTTATGATCATTCTTTTTAATTAATTTCAGGCACCTTATCAATCTCCTATGATTCTAATATTGAAATGCTGTTGTGTTCCTTTTGGAAGTTATATTTTTCCCTGTTCACAATTCTTTTATTTCTGTATTTATTTCTAGACATTTATGGGAACACTGATAAGCTTTCTCTTATGATGGCTTTTATCGTTGAATTATACATCTTTGATTTAGTGGCTTAATCTGTTCCTCTGGTGGTTATCCAGAGGCGTGTTCTGGCTGGAGCTACAGAGTCTCAGTGTTCAAATTTAGGATAAGAACTCGGTGATACCCCTGTCAGAGGTGGTAACGCTTCTCTAGTATCAGAATGAGAGAATGAACATGGCAATCTCCTGTTTCCATGGCAATTAAAGCGTGGGATTAACCTACAGTATATATGACTCCACCCATGCAGATGTATGAACCACACGAAGGATCTGTGGGATGCTCAGGTTGAGCACAGAACCCTCGGCAATGACCATCAGGGAGCTTTGTTCCTTGAAGTCATACATAGTGATTTTTCAGAGACTTACCCACAACTTATTCCAGGTTGTGCATTCACAGAATTTCTACAGTCATAGCATGGAAGGCTGCCACTGTTGTGGGGTGTGGAGGATCCACTCTCAGCCTGGGAGAGAGCACACAGGCTCAACAGCTGCTTGCGATGCCTTGACAGTTGGAGCTCTAGAGCCTGTGACAATGTGAGAGAAGAATGTCTCGCCGTCAAAAGTGAGGTCCCAGATGCCTTGCCATCCCTCCGGGTCAGGTTCAGTCAGCAGTGAACACAAATTTAGTCCCCTGAGTAAAGGTTCTGTGTGTGCAGGCAACAGCCAACACAGCCTTTGCTGGCATTGCAATGGTGCCTTCTCCCTGCTGGTTGCTGGGTGTGTTTCTGGGGAAAGGAGTAAAGGAATCTGCTTTTCCTTCACTGACAGGTGGGCCCTTTGCTCTCTGCCCCCTGCCAGGGTTTCAGGCCATACTCAAAGTCAAGTGTGTTCTGCAAAATTTTCCCTCAGGAAATATCACCAAAGTTACCCCATTCTTCTCTCACCTGGTTCTCAGAAGCTCACATTTCGTTTAGCCTTCCTTTAGGCCGCAGGAGTTAGGAGCAATATCCCTGAATGCCACTGTCTGTTGCTGCTTTCCCTGCTGCCTCATGGCCTCTCCTCCTTCTGTGGAATTTCCACGGCAAATTTTCCGCAGGAAAGCACTTCCTTCACTTTCTTCTGTTACCTTCCCCTGGTCAAAATATGCGTCTTTTCCCTGCTCTGTCAACTTAAAATTACTTCCTTAATTAAAAGCATGCATTTATTGTTTATTTTAGTTGTGATTATGCATCTTACAGGGCATAGTGCAATAGTACTTGAACTTAGCAAGGACTGACAAAAACAGGCAGTTAACACATTTCTCCAGCATTTTCTGCATATTAATTGCCTCTGAATTTCTCTTGCCTGATACTTCACACAGTATATTATACATTATTTTGGACTATCACAGTCCCACAGTGCTATGAAACACTGGAACTTCTTGCTGCTGTCTGCCTGAATCTGTCATCTGTTAATCCTCCTCCCTTTACTTCTTCCGCACTTTCCAAGTTGCAGTAGTCACCATTCAATGCCTAGCCTGTTTAATTCTATTCTGTTTTCTCATATGAAATGGAACATTCAGTATTGTCTTTCTGTTCTTGTCTTTTTCACTTGACTTCTAGCTTCACCTTTTTGCTGTGAATGTCAGAATTTCAGTCTTTCTAATGGCTGAATAATATAACATTGTGTATAAATATTACATCACCTTGATCCAGTCATTCACCAACAGATACCTAGGATGATTCCCTATCTTGGCTTCTGTGAAAGTTTCCTAATAGTGTGCACATGTATCTTTGGTATGCTAATTTCATTTCATTCTGATATATATCCAGAAAAACTTCCCCTATTAAATGCATGCACAACGGGCTGAGTAATCGTTGCATATGGAAGCATCCCACAACTTATGTTTGACTGTTGTTATGCTTGCAGATATATCATTATTATTATTATCTTAAAATTCACTTTTTTTATTTATTTGAAAGGCAGAGAAAGTGATCCAGTGATTAGCAAGAGAGTCCCTTCTGTTTATTCACTCCCTAATGTTTCCAGTTCGAAGGACTTAGCAAGGCAAAACCCAGGGGCCAGATCTTCTATGGGGAGTGGCAGAAACCCAATCACTTGAGTCATCACTACTTCCTCATAGGGTTCATTCTGCATCTCAGAATGGTAGTAGGCACTTGGGTGTGGGGCATGAGTATGCTAATCAGCATCTTAAATTCTAGGCCAGCATACATACCCCAACATTATTCGTTAATCCTTTCAAAGACCTGAGGAAGTTGGCTTCAAAGAGCAAAGAATTAGCTCTGTAGGGTTAAACTTATATATACTTAATGGAAATAATATAAATCATCTGTAACAATGCAATTACACACCATGACCCCACCATCCTCTCCATTTTATTCATCATAAAAGCACAATGGAAGCCCTGTGCAATCTACCATACTTGACACAGACCATGTACCAAATATCAGCACAGATATTTTATATTATTATTATTATAGTTTTTTTTTTCCTAAATTACAAGATTTTTAACAAAGATCTTATTATAATTACCCTGCTTGGATTCTTGTGATGTTTAGATGCTCATTAAAATAATCTTCTGCACAAATGTCTCTATTTATTCAACAAATACCTGCAAGAATTGTTCTGTGTTAAGTCCTGTATGAAATCATGGTCATTTAAGTATGAAAAAACTACAGCCTTCTTTCTAGTTTTCATCTGTGTTGTTGATAAGAGAGACCCTTATTAAGCTGATAAAAATACAGATTGTCTTAACTACTAGGACAGAAAGGTAGAGTGCTTAGAAATAATTATATAAAAAGAGCTGGAAAGAGTTTTGGTCAACCTAAAAGTCTTGTTATAATTAAAATGAGATTAGGGTTCAGGCAGTGGCTTGTGAGTTGACACAATCACTTTGAGAGCAGTTTTGCTCATATGAATCAACAGCCTGAAGAAATTCCTCAATACTTAAACCTAGTGAATTAGTCATACAAATTTTTGTTAAGAAAATGATCTGACCCGCATGGGAAACCCGGAAGAGGTTCCTGGTTCCCAGCTTCGGATGGGCGCAGTACCGGCCTTTGCGGCTCACTTGGGGAGTGAATCACCGGACGGAAGATCTTCCTCTCTGTCTCTCCTCCTCTCTGTATACCTGACTTTGTAATAAAAATAAAATAAATCTTAAAAAAAAGAAAATGATCTGAAATAGGAGGAAGATGACAATTGTAAACAAATCATCTGACTCACTTTCTCCTATTCCCTGACCCTTCCCACTCTATGACTGGTCCTTCCTTCTTAATTAAGTAAACATCATCAAAAATAAAGTTAAAAATAAAAAACTTAAGGTAATTTATAAGAAATATGAGCAACGTATTAAATGGAGCAAAATTCTGTATGTTTATGTAATAATTCCAATTTAGGAATAATAATTGGGAAAATATACCACTTGCGGTGAGTTAATATATTCATGCATAAAAGTTGCTCCATTCTTACCTGAATTTTGTAATAATTGCTTCTATTCACCTGTAGTTCTTTTTGTATATACCAGATAGGGCGTGTGCCGCATTGTACTCTACTTCCATCGTAGCTCTCTTCCTTAGGAGACTGAAGTCCAATGAACAGCATGTGAATTAATGTACCTCCCTCTTCTGTGCCCTGAAAGAATTTTTATGTGATAGGCATTGGACTTATATCTCACTTTTTGTCCCAAGTTTAAGCCTCTAGCTAATTAGCATGGTCACTCTTGTAAGCCTATGCAAACGATCAATTGCCTTGGGCCATCAGGCATTACCTGAACTGTGTGCCTTATTCCTTGGTTCCAAATCTTGCTGTGCCTTGTAATGTTCCTCTCCTGACCTAGGAAATCAAAATTGCAGAAGAGCAATTTATAGGAATGAGCATTTTTAAATACTCGCCAGAGTGATTTCAGTTATCTTAAGGTGTCTGGCTTTGTTCTTAGTTATACATACTAAGATCTGGGATTATCTTTCTGGAGTAAAACGTTTTGGTAAAAATGGCCACCCAGATCATATTTGAAGAGACGTACTATAGAGTCAAGATGGCAAAAGAACAAAACAGGTGAATATAAGAATTAATATAGTCACATATACCCCTCCATTTCCTATCTGCTGTGGTGAGTATGGTCATTAAATATGTATGTATTTATCAAGGGATATAAACGGCTGATCAGTGTGTGCTTTTGTCACTTGAATAAGGGAGCCTGTTAAAAATAAATTATGCATAGTCACTTCCATTCTTTTTCCTTTCCTTTTTGTCCTCTTTTGCCATTTTCTAGGAACTGCATTCCCTAATTTGGTTGTAATAAAATGTGACTGCTCGGAAAATGTTCACAGAATTGGCATTCATTTGCATGCCACTGCCATTTCAGCCCAGGGCATTCTCTCCTTCCTGGTTCTCCTGCCCCCCTCGTCCCCTCCCCAGCAGAGCACTGATGAGATGTGACAACAGAAAACACAAGCGCATTTCCTGGAGATTTACCAACGTCCAGAAGGAAAGCTCGAAGGAAAAGGAACAATAGGAAAGGGGAATTGTGGAGGGAAGAGAGTTTCTAAGCCTATCATTTGCAAATGTCAGCTCCATTCGCAGAGAACTCTAGAGACTGTTAAGCAAACCTGTTTCTAATGAATACAACAAGAGCCATTTGAATCCTCTAGACTTGAGCCAGTCACATTTAACAGATCATCCAGTCTATCTTACATTATCCACAGAGGCGGCCAGAGCCTCACGGCATCTTTTCAATTTGAGCTTCAAATGACCAAAGCTACAGGCTGTCTAGGGTTTCACTAGGACTCAATGGGTAAACAATGTCAGAGGGTTAACATATTTTTCCCATAATTTTATATAATTGGCATGTGCTTTGCCCATGCCAGTCTCTGAGCCTGTTGAATTTCGGTAGCCAATTAGTCTTCATTATTTATCACTAGTATCAGAGAAGTGGCACAAAAACAAGGAGAAGCTGTAGATTGAGATTTTCCTCTTCAACTCTTGATTTCATTATTTGCTTAGCCTTATTTAAGACAATTTGTGCTGGCCTCAATTTCTACATCTTTAAACAAGCGTCATTTTCTGTTACTTAAAATTGTTGCTGAAGGAATAACGCAAGCAGGTATAAAGCAACATAAATGTCCTGTAGTTACTGATCAAAGTTATCTCCCAATATCTGAGCTTTTTGTCTCATTGGCTGTTTTGGTTGATCTTATTCTGTAAAGCTGAGTATTCTATTCTTTAACGTTATCGCACTGAGTATGTCGCTCATTCCTTTAGCTGGTTGCTTCAACTCACCGATCATTTTTGTCATCCTAAATTCTCTCCTCTCTGCCACTATATATCTGATCAGGAGGGGTTCATTGAGTAAGAATATTAAATAGAGCATACTGCTGATAAGGTTCTCCATCACCTTCTTCCAAGGACATTGTTTCCATTGGATCCAGTTTATACACATGTCATTCTAGCAGCCACTGGTTCCACTAGGATCTTCTCCCAAACAAAATTCTGACCATACTCCAAGATGAAAAAATTTGTAAAAAAAAAATGATTTTTTTAAAACAGAACAGGTAGAAATCTGGAAAAGAGATTGATAATTTCTTGCATTTGTAAGATTATTCACACTCATCAATGCTAACATATATATACTATGATGAATTAGAATTTGGTGAATAGTCTACCAGGAATGCAAAATACTGCTTAGGCAAATATTCTATCAGCATTAGTTCATCATTGGAGATTCTGGAAGAACCATGCAGCTTTCAATAGTCTTATGGACTGATGGTGAATTACTACAATCTGATAGAATAATATTGTTGTATGGACCACTTATGAAATAAAAAATAAAAGAAGAGAGGGCAACAAAAAGTAGAGAAAAGATAGGAAAAGCAGGATAATAAGTATAAAAAGAAGGAAAAGGAAAGAAAAAAACAGAAGATAGAAAATCAAGATGGTGGAATAGGGTAAGGACACGTTTAAGCATATGGGGAAACATTTAATCAGGATGAAGCAGAGAGGACATATTCCAGAAAATAGGAAAGGACAGAACAACAGCAGAGGGGTACCTGGAGACTGACAGACACGGGAAAGCAGCGGACACAATGCTATGGTGTTGCAGTGACTGATATTCCAGCAGCATTTAGCTAACAGCATCCGTAACTCCACCAGCAACCAGGTGGGATGGGACTTTCACTGCGAGCTTGGAAGGTAAAGCCAGACAAAGAACTGTCCATCCTGCTGGTCCATTTGATTTGACCAGGAGCAGAGACAGAGCAGCAGATTGCAGATGGGCAATGTGAGAACAGTGTGGATTTCACAGCCCAGTCAGCCCCTTAGAGCCAAAATGGATGCCATTTTGCGTAAGGAGGCAAAGGCAAGGGAAAGGACTGAGCATACGCTGAGCTGGGAGTGAGCTCATTTCTGACTTGGTGAACTGCATCAATGTGGCATTCTACAGGTTCCACCCAAGACAGGTCTGGGTAGCCCTCAGACCTGATGACCAGCAGATCAAGAACTGTAGTGGTGGTGCGTCAGGCGCCCTTTTGTACACTGTGGCAATAGCTTTAGGACTGCAGGGGACAACAGTGAACTGCGCATGTGCTGAGCTAGCGAGAACTAGCTGAGTTCAGTAGATTGCACTGCTAGTGCAGGAAAATAATATCCACTGTGGCATCATACAGGTCAAAATAGGCCCGTGCGGCACACAGACCTAACATCCCACATGTTCCAGCAGGATCAGCGCCACCAATCACCTAATTATCTAGGACACATGGTATCTCTGTAATCCTGGGACCTGCTCTAACCGTAAGTGGGAGAAAGGTTGCAGAGACAACAGGGCAGCCTCAGCATGGTATCACAGGAGGAGGAGAGTGGTGAGCCAAGAGTTGGGGCTGTGGAGACCACGGTGCAAATCTGATATAAGAACTCAGACATGGACCTCGCTGGAGGTTGTGGCACAAGTGGTTGCAAGCAAAAAGTTGTGTACCAATTACAATAAGTAAAATCGCATTGTAGATCTGTGGGTGACACAGCTTAGAAACCTGCCCCAAGGAGAACACTCTGCTAACCAGAGGTGCAATGACCAAGAACAAAAGAAGAGACAAAGGCACAATGAATATTACTGAAAACTCCCCTGCAAAGGAGCAAAACCCTATGCCAACCTCAGAGTTCACTGAGGAAGACATTGAGAAAATGGGGCACACAGAATCCATAAGGCTCATTTTAAAGCTTCTGATAAAAAATGAGAAGCACATACAAGAGTTCAAAGAATTTAAGGAAGCAATAAAGCAAATCAAGGCTGATATATCAGAAATTAAGAACACAGTAGAGAAAATTAAAAGTACGATGGAAAGTCTCCAAAATAGATTCAAGCAAGCAGAAGAAAGAATCTCAGAATTGGAAGATATTTCCTGTCATCACGGGGAAGCAAACAAAAAGCTGGAAGCAGAGCTGGATGAGGCCAAAAAGATGTATTCAAGAATTGAGAGACACTATTAAGAGGCCTAAGATAAGAGTTATGGGAGTCCCAGAAGGTGCAGAAAAAGAAGCTGAGTTTGCAAATGGATTTAATGAAATCATAAAGGAAAATTTCCCTAATCTGGAGAAAGAATTGGGAAACAAGATCCAGAAAGGGCACAGAACTCCCAACAGGCTTGACCAAAACGATCTTCACCAAAACACATGATCATCAAGCTCTCTTCAATTGAACATAAGGAAAAGACTCTTAAATGTGCACGTCAAAAAGTCAATTGATATATAAAATAAAGTCAATTAAACTCACAGAAGGTCTCTCACAGGAAACGCTATAGACAAGTAGAGAATGGAGTGACATATTCCAGATTCTAAAAGAAAAAAAATTGTTGGCCTAGGATAACATATCCAGCAAAGCTTTCTTTTGTCTTTGAAAATGAAATGAAATTCTTCCACACTAAAGAAAAGTTAAAGGAATTTGCCTCTTCCAAACCTGCCCTACAAATGATACTTCAAGATGTTCTCTTGACAGAGAAGAGGAATAGCACCTACCAAAACCAAAGGCAAACGGGAAGAACATCCCTGTAAAATGACAACAGAAGACTAAACCAATGAACAACCCATTCCTAAAATGACAGGACCAAAGTACCATCCATACATGTTAAACTCTGAATGTAAATGGCTTAAGCTCAATCAAACATCATAGATGTGTAGACTGGATTGAAAAATAAAACAACATCTGTTTATTGTCTAGAAAAGACACACTTCACCAACAAAGATCAGTGGAAACTATATCACAAGGGTTTTGTTGTTTTCTGTTAGTTCCATGTCTTCAAAACACTTTCTTCTGATTAAATTATTCGATGACTCATAGATCATGCAGTGGCATCATTTTCTTCAAGAAGGTTTTTGAGTTCCATTTCTTCAGCTACACGTTAGTCATTTAGTAGCATGTTATTTAACCTCTTGGTGTTGTTAATTTCTTTTTTCTCTCGGATGTTGATTTTGTTTTGTGGCTCTTCATTTAAGGGGATGTATAGTAGCTGTGTAATGGAGACTGTCATATCTAGTAACATGTCATTTAACTACAGGCATTGTAAATTTCTATTTTTCTTTCTATTGTTGATTTTGTATCACGACTTTTCATTTAAGGAGATGTACAGTAGCTGTGAAATGGAGACTAACATCCAGATGTGAGGATGCAATGTATTATGCTTCTGCACTTCAATACTAAGATGGACTCAAACTGGAACTGTTTACTGCATCTTGACAATAGTATTCTGGACACTCTGCCATTGTCCATGCCCACAATGGTGGACATATGACTATGTATGAAGAACTGTATTTTAGTAATGATGTAGAGGACTAGGTGGGGGGGAGGAAATTGGGGCTGGGATAAAGGAAATGCCAGGAGTCTATGCAACTGTATCCTGAAATGATAACAATAATAATAAAATGTAAAAAAAACAGAAGATAAGAAAGAAGTGTAAAACATGAGGACCACTTTGTGGGCTATTACTATGTTTTTGATAGATTTTTATAGACTAATATTCATGAACATGTATATGTATATACATATATGTATATATAAAGCTGCAGGATTTTTTTTATTATTATTATTAATTATTTTGCATTATGTGACAGTTTCATAGGCTCTGGGAATCCCCCCCCCTCCCCACGCCCCTCTCCCCTGGTGGATTCCTCCACCTTGATGTAGTATTACAGTTCAAATTCAATCAAGATTCTTTCCTTGCATATGTATACCAAGCATAGAGTCCAGCTACTTGTTGTCCAGATGGGTTGAACAGTTTCTTGGGGAGACCATTTCTGGTCCGAAGTTAGAGCTGGTAGAATATCATCACAGTCAATTAAGAGTCCCAATATAACATCAACAGCAGTCTGCAACATCATGGAATTGACATGGCTGTGAGCAACCAGTATGTCAAAAAAAAAAAAAAAAAGCAAGTTCCTAACCACAAGCTATGATTAGCTCATTGACATTTCAATTTTAGTTTATATACAGGACCGGCTGCTATATACCTTAAAATGGCTATAAGGTACCATTCAGCTGTCTCGTGTCTATTTCATTTTAGTATTTAGCCATTTGTTGTGTTGAAGTATAATTTTGCTGATCTTGGCAGATTTTAGGGTAATCTAGACTGGCTTGTAACTCTAACAAGACATTTGTCAACAATTGAGGTGCAGAACATTTTTTGGGGGGGGGGTTGTGCAGGGAAATCCCCAACACCATGGTGAGGAGTGACTAATCTGTGTGTCCCACCCAGCAAGGCATGAGCAAATCCACGCCAGCTCTTTCCTGTCAGATTCCAAGCTCTACTTTTTGTTGTTTGTTTATTTATTTCAGTTTTTTTTTTTTTTTTTTTTTTTTAGTTTGTATGGTTGTTTGTTTGCTATGAGAGGTTTTCGGAGCGATCCCGATGGTCATTGCGAGGGAGGGTGGGAGTCCAGAGTTGGAGCCAGGCTCGGACCAGAGAAAGCTCTCCTCCCTGGTTCCGAAGGACGTTTATCATTCTTCTGTTTCTGTGAACCGCTCAGGGCTTCTGGTTGTCTTTCCGATGATGTTGGTTTCTGCACGGTAGTGTTTGGACTTCTTCCATCCCCTGTGGAAGCTCCGGTTGGGGTTGGATGACCTCAGAGTACTCGGCTTCCGAGGGCATCCAATTCCCTGTGGCCTCCTAGGCAGTTGAGATGTAGTCCTTGTTGCTTATATTAATAATTTGTGGTGAAGGTCTGGGAGGCTTCATGGTTGGGATCCAAGCTTCCTCCTTGCCACCTGCTCCACTCTGGAGTGCCCCCCTGCTCCACGCACATGACCTCCTGTTAAGAGGTTGTCAGGATCGCACCCGATTCCCCCCTCATGCATTGGTATAGTAGTTTTGCTATTGTTTAGTGCTGCTTTGAGTCTGTTGTCTATGAATTACCAGATTTGATCTTGATAGGCTATATTGTACTTTTTCCTCACTCTTTATGATCCTGAAAGACTTCCCTGCACTCCCTCCCCATCACGGATTAACATAGCGTATTGAGGGTAAAGTAGGTTTTACAGTTTTTCGATGTAGATCTTAAGTATTTTGACATTAATTGTTGGTTTATAGTTTATATCACATTATCTTATTACATTGGATACAGGTTGGTATAGATTGCACTAATATTATAATATACAGGTACTATCTTCCAAGTTGTCATCTTATCGTCTCAGATTAAGGCAAACATGTGGTATTTAACCTTTTGGGATTGGTTCATTTCTCTTAGCATGATGGATTTTACATTTAAAAAAATTACAGTTAAAGAATCTCAATTGTAAATTAATGGAATTGTGAATCATGAGCAAGAGTCCAAGATAGCGAATTCAACTACAAATTGTGAAGGATGTGAAAAAGAACATGAGAGAAATACTTTATAATACTTTATAAAATAAATATAATGGCCTTTTTGACCTCTATTAACACTTTATATTTAAAAAAACTGCTAGTTTTAAAGCATTTTCATATTTCAATTTGTTGAATGAAGATTATAAGTAGACCTAAAATTTAGTATTTCCCTCAAGAATAAGTTGGTGACTTTTCTCAATCTGCCTATAACTATACTGTTCTGAGCTACTTTCAGTTGAGTTTCAGCACAAGACAAGACCAGTCTCTTACAGCGAAATTATGTGCTTTTTATGATATGGTTAGAATAAGTCGTTATCTGGGCCCAGCGTGATAGCGTACGCACTGGGATCCCACATGGGCACGGGTTCTAATCCTGGCAGCTCAACTTCCCATCCAGCTCACAGTTGTGGCCTGGGAAAGTAGCTGAGAATGGCCCAAAGCCTTGGGACCCTGCACCCATGTGGAGACCCAGAAAGAAATTCCTGACTCCTGGTTTTGGATCACTGCAGCGCTGGCCGTTGTGGCGACTTGAGGAGTGAATCATTGGACAGAAGATCTTTCTCTCTGTCTCTCCTCCTCTTTGTAAATCTGCCTTTCCAATAAAATAGATAAATCTTAAAAAAAAAAAAAAAAACAGTAAGTCTTTATCTGTTGTAAGATATAGTTCATGCACAAGAGCCCAAGCCTGCAATTGAGATTCAACATGTGGGGGGGATTGGGAACTATCCACAATGACAAAAAAAAATGTGTGCTCTGAAATGATGCCATCCATTATCGTTTTGACAGACAGTTGCCACTGGGTAGTTTAAGCAGAAAGTGGAGGATGCTATGTGACTAATAACCCAATGACAGCAACAGGAGATACAAAAACTTGTACAACAGACTAGTAACAGATGACACTCCCTGCTCCTTACCAAGGTCTAAATTTCAGGTATTCCAGAAGATATGGCAAAGAAGATATTTGCTTAGGTACATATGAATGTGCAAAGAAAGCAAAGATTTCTTCCAAATTAAGAAGAAAGGCAGTTTCTAAAATTATGATGTGCTTCTGAATCACCAAAGCAGCAGAGTGGTCTTGATGTTGAATCACACACATGATGAACAAGAATTTGACAAATACTTCTGAGGAAAAGAGTTGGTCAGCTCAATATACCAGGAAAAGATGAGTTTATACATAGACATCAATGGGATTAGGAAATTATTAATTCAACAATTGCTGTCTTCCTTCAGTGCCGAGTTGCAGTTCCTAAGTCATCTGATTCTTCTAAATTATATGTAACTATGTTAGAACTGGTTGAATGCTTCATTGAACAATGTACAGATCAAAGAAAACGCTTGTGATGATCCTGACTCATGATGCAATTGACTTTTATGGCTGGTAGTATAAAACTCTTTTCTTATCAAATGTGTTTTAATATATAAGAGTTATTTCATCACTGATTGTAGTTTCAGTAAAATCATACAGTGCCTAATAAATACTAATCAAAATTGGAGAACTAATTGATTGAATATGATGGTATATGGAATGAACATAAAATACAAAAGAAAAATGTATTCACATTGTAGAAGGGAGCAGAAAAAGAACTACCCTAGATACCAGAGAGTGAGAACATATAGCAACAAGAGAAAGTTTCTATCAAAAAATACAGTTTAGAGGAAAGAAAGTAGACTAAATAAAAAAATCTGAAGAAATTAATGATTGGGCAAATAATTTTACTGTGATATGGAGAAACAGCTATAGATAATGGAAGGAATAGAGGAGAACAGAGAGGCAAGTGGAGGAGAGGAAGGGACAGGATGAAGACAAAATAAAGAAAGCACAGCAGGGGTAGGCATTGCTTAAGAAACACCAAAACTAAAGTCAGAGAAAAAGATCCTGATATAATCCTGAGCAAAAAATGATCTGTGGTGGCAGGGTTGGTTCATACCACTGACAAGAGCTGCCTGTTGCCATATTCCTATTCAGCAATTTCACATTTGTAGGTTGAAAGTAGATAGGGGCAGAATATTTACACCACACTTATCAACAAATGGCCTCAGAAAGAGCTTCTTCCTTTTCACTTCCAAAGTTATCTCAGCAGTTTGCTAGAATTTACTAGCATAACACTTCATGGAATAGGAATTTTCTTTTTGTGAAAAAAAATGTTAGTTGCAAGGAGTGGCACTGGGCTGTGGAGGGCTAGGCCACTGCCATGTGTATCCCCTATTCAAGTGTCCATTTGTGTCTTAACTGCCCCTCTATCCAGATCCCTGATAATGCTTATGGGAAGGCAGCTAATGATGCTTTAATACTTCAACCTTCTACTTCTTTGAAGTCCTAGGATGGATTTTTTGGATCCTGGTTTCAATCTGACCTAGCCCAACCATGTCAACCATGTCAACCAACTGGGGAGCTCGATGGGTAGATTTTTTTTCTATTTTTCCGTCTTGCTCTGTACCATTTCTCTGTGTCACTCTGCCTTTGAAATAAATAAATCTTAAAAACAAAGTTTCAGTGAAAATGTAGTGGTCTTTGCAGTTATCAGGCAGTCAAAATCCACATGAGGATTTGGTGGTAGGTTTTGCTGACACATGGAATGCCCATAAACCATACTAGAGTGCCTGAATTGAGTCCTAACAGTACCATCACCTCCACTTTCCTATTGATACACTCCTGCTGACCCCTTGGCCACCAGGATACTTGTGCATCCTTGGAGACAGCAGCACTGAGGTTCTCATTACCCATGTTGGAAACCCAGCTTGAGTTCTGGGCTCCTGGTTGCAGTGGGTACATGAGGAGGGAGCGGATGGATGTAAAAGATCTATCCACCATCTCTCTCTCTCTCTCTCTCTCTCTCTCTCTCTCTCTCTCTCTCTCTCTCTCTCTATCTCTTTATCTTTATCTCTTTATCTTGCTCTTTATCTCTCTCTTTCATCTTTCATCTCTATCTATCTATCTATCTATCTATCTATTTATCTATCTATCATCTATCCATCCTACTTTCTTGCTTTGAAATAAAATGAAAGGTGAAACAAAGAACAACTAAAGAGCCAGCCGACTCTGCTGTGGGGGAAGTTCAGTCTTTTTCCTATTGATACACTCCTGCTGACCCCTTGGCCACCAGGATACTTGATTCCCTGCTTGGTACAAGTTGCCAGCTTCTGGCAGCAATAGCTGAGGTAGAGCTGAACTGCCTTCCCCTCAGTATGTTGCAGGTTGGACAAATCCTTCCTATTCAACCCCAAATGATTACAACCCAGGCCCCATGGTGATAAAAAGAGAGACTGACAAGCCTATACTGAAGGAATTGCTTTCTTTAGAAATTTTTTTGCTGGTTACGAAATAATGTCTTTTCATTCAACTGAAATAAGCTGGGATATACTCATTAAACAAAACCCCCTATAAGAAAAGGTAAATTTGGTAACAGGTATTTATGTTAATAAAGAATTCACCATAGGATAACATTAAATAACTAGCTTCCCAAGTGCACTTACATAAAATCTTTTTTAGAGCACTGCCATTATAGAAATTTAGCTAATATTTAAGCTGAATATAAAATTACTCTTTAGGGGAAAGAGTGCTTAACTACTGAGAATAATTGTGGGTCTGCTTTAAAATTTAGGAAGTCACTGGTTTCTATGACTTTGCTATAATAATTTCCTCATCTTGCACTTTAGCTGGCTCATCAGAAAGGATACAAAGGAAAAGAAGATAGCCACTTGCAGGGAAAGGACTGAGAAAATGCAGTAATGGCAGATTCCAATGCATTGTCCACATAATGGAATGGTAGCTGTGTATCAACTAGAATAATCACCAGACAGATTTGTAACAGCTCAGGAAGCATCCATTTCCACAAAGTATTTAACTTGGAATTCTATCAATGTTTTCTCATTAAAATGTGAACATCTAGGTAATAGTTGAGATAAAAGTCTGTTAAGTTTTAAATGATCAATTTTGATCTGCTATTGATATAAAGTGAAGCCAGATACTAATAAGCTATATATATATAAGCTATATATATAAAATATAATATATACTATATATACTAATATATACTAATAAGCTATATATAATATATAATATATAATATATAATATATAATATATAATATATAATATATAATATATAATATATGTTAATATAATATATACTATATATATTAGTGTATACTAATATGTACTAGTAAGCTATATATAAGCTATATATGTAATAGAATATATACTAATATATACTGCTAAACTATATATATGTATATATATGATTCAGTTGGAGTTGGATGAGCACAATAGGACGTGGTAGGAGAAGCTATTTAAAAAGGGTGTACACTATAATGAATTATAATAGACAATTCTGTGTGGTTTTAAAAATTCCCCTTAGAGAAACAACAAACAGGAAACCTGCAACATATTTTCATAATCTACTTTACAAATGTGCAAACAAATAAATTTGGAGTGATCACAAGAGAGCAAGATGGCAGACTAGAATGAGGACAAGTTAAACTGAAAAGGATTAGCCAAAGAGAAGCAGGGAGCACGCAGGTCTGAATATAGGAATGGGCAGAGGGTCACACTCAGGCCCGTGGACATTGGGAAGGAGCATAGTCAGTGGAGTGCTGTGAATGGATACGCTAGTGACAAATGGAGTTCCACTGGTGATCAAGTGGAAAAGAGAGATCAGCACTAATGCATATAGCTGCAAGTACAATCTCTGAAGTCTATCTGAAGAGCCACTTAGACAATAGATCAGACACAGTGGAAAAAAAAATCACATAATAGAGCATTCTAGTAATACACTTTTTCAAAATTAAATGTAGGAAGAAAAAGACCAGAACATTAGCAAGCTATGGAAAAGCTAAACAGCACCGTTACATAAGCAAATGAAATTCTTGGAAGAGAGAGAGTTGGCAAAGAAAAATATTTGAAAAACAATGGCTAAAAATGTGCCAAGTTTAATGAAATCCATAAACAAACTTATTAAGAAGTCTGTGGTCCTTACAAATAAACAATGAAGAAAGTTACACCAAAATGCAATCAAAATGCTCAAATTACTTTGTATAAGAAATAGAGTGGCAACATTTTGTTTGGAAACAAGGCAAATAATAATAATAAAAAAAACTCTGCTATTTTATATCTTTTTTTTTAGAATGCATGAAATTGGTTCTCTTTATTAATTAAAAAAAAATAAAAATTATTACCCTTATCTGGGAATCCGGGCAATGGGTATATGAGAATTTTTGCATGTTTATAATTTGTCTTTATCTTTTCAAACATTGAACAAAGAAAACCAATGTCACCTCAGAAGTGTATATCCAGGGAAAATTCATTCCAATGTGGAGGCAAAATTAAGACGTTTTCCAGGATTACATCTCTAGAAAATGTGGATCAGTGAGTGGGTTTTTCAGCATACAAGAGATGTGAAAACATTCTTGGAAAATGAAAAATGATGTCAAATGACAACGGAAGTCATACTAATTAAGAGAGAATGTTAGGAAGAGCTGCAACAATCTGATGTGAGCATGTATAAGGACTTTTTCATATTATTTTAATTTGCCAGTGATAATTAAGATTTAAATAAAAAGGCTGTTTACTATAAGATATATACTGTCAGTGTATTGAAATGTTTGTCAATAATAGCATGAATAACAGAAATTGAAGATTATTGTAATTATGCCGATATGCTACACAAGAGTCCCTAAAAAGTTGCAAAAAAAATAAAATTACAGAAAAGCTTGTTTTGTGCAGCAATTTTGAAATATGTTTATAGTTATTTTCATTACAATAAATATTTTCATGAATTTTTGAGGAATTGTCTCATATGTGAAGCAGTACTTGTTAATGCCCTACACTAAGCTGAAGATGTATAATACATATTAGAATAACAGGGTAGATATTTGTGATTAAAAATCAAACATACACACAAAGGGAAAATTAACTTAATCAATACAAAATAAACTGCAACTAAATAAATGTTTTCTTAATACAATATATAAACTTGCAAAAACTGATTTCAATAATATGTTAACAAGGCTAGAGGAACTGAAATTCTCATGAACTGTTAGTGAAAATCTAAAATGGCACAATTGTTTTGGGAAAAAACTGGCAAACTTAAGTAACATTCTATTATATGATCCAGCTAATCAATTCCTGCTTGTCTACTCAAAATAAATGAAAGATATTTCTAAGCAAGGAGTTGTACACATATATTTTTTTTTTTTAAAGATTTTATTATTACTGAAAAGCCGGATATACAGAGAGGAGGAGAGACAGAGAGGAAGATCTTCAATCCAATGTTTCACTCCCCAAGTGAGCTGCAACGTCCGGTGCTGCGCCGATCCGAAGCCGGGAACCAGGAACCTCCTCCAAGTCTCCCACACAGGTGCAGGGTCCCAGAGCTTTGGGCCATCCTCGACTGCTTTCCCAGGCCACAAGCAGGGAGCTGGATGAGAAGTGGAGCTGCCGGGATTAGAACCAACGTCCCTATGGGATCCTGGAGCGTTTAAGGTGAGGACTTTAGCTGCTAGGCCACGCTGCCGGGCCCGTATATATATTTTCATAGCAAGTTTATTTATGTAAGATTTGAACTAGATATATCTCACGACTAGCAATAGTGATGGAATTGTAGTTTATGAGTGGGATTCATTAAGTAATGACTATTGACATGTGGCACAACATGAAATAATCTTAAAGTAATTGTGCTGAGTTAAAGAAGTTGGATAGAACTAACACAGACAACATAATGCTCTTTATGTACAGTCCATGAGAATTCAAGAGATCCTACTTGACAAGAAGACAGATTGTGTTTTGAGCATGGGATTGGGGGTAATGAAGAGGTGAAGACAGGAGATTCCCAAGGACAAGGGAAAAACATTGGACTGATGGATAAACTCATTGGCTTGATTTGATGGTGAAGTTATGCTTGCATACTTATGTCTAAATGGATCAAACTTCTTTATGATTTATATGTTTATATATTTCATGTTTCAAATGTGAAATTTATTATTCCTAAGCAAAGTTATGTAAATGATATAAACAGAAAGAAAAAAAAATCCAACATTCTTTCCAATGAGGTAAAACTGAATATGTGAATTGGCACAAATACTTTATATAGCCAGTGCCACAGATAAATAATTTCCGTATTATATCAATGTGTTTTAGTAAGATAGGTTTTCCAGTAAGATTTCTAAAACCTATGGATCCAAGGCTTCTACCCAAATCTAGCAATCAATTCAAACAAACTTCTTTTTTAAAGATTTATTTATTTCTATTGGGAAGACGACTTATAGAGAAGAAGAGACAGAAAGATCTTCCATCCACTGATTCGCTCCCCAAGTGGCCACAACATCTGGGGTGGAGCCTGAGCTGAGCCAATCTGAAGCCAGGAACTAGGAGTCAGGAGCCTCCTCCAAGTCTCCCACACAGGTGCAGGGTCCCGAGGCTTTGAGCCATCCTCTAATACCTTCCCAGGCCACAAGGAGGTAGGTAGATGGGAATTGGAGCAGCTGGGACACAAACCGGGGGCCATATCAGATCCCAGTACATTCAAAGTGAGGATTTAGTTACTAGGCTACTGCTGCAGGCCCAAATAAGCATGTTTTTAAAATTGAAATTAAATGATTTCACTCACTGTTCCAACACTTGAATTCCACAGTGCTTCAGTTAACTTTTTTTAGGTTAGTTATTTGATTTTAAAATGATAAATTTCGGGCCCTGCAAGGTGGCCTAGCGGTTAAAGTCCTTGCCTTGAAAGCACCGGGATCCTATAATCCTAATCCTTTCAACCCTTCTTCCCATCCAGCTCCCTGCTTGTGGGAGAAATAAGTTTCTTCATTAGGAACGTGCAAGAATTAAAAGTGTCCATGCCCCTATTGTAATATATGCTAAAATATTTTCAGATCAAATAATATAATTTCTGGACTTTTTTTTAATTGGAGGGAGGTAGTGAACAGAACTTGAGTGGAGAGACACTTGGTCTTACATTAAAGCTTGCTGGATCTTAATAGTGGACAAAGCAGGCTCATTATTTTCTTGTGAAGATGGTTAAAATATCTTGTACTACAATGTTTGTCAACTGCATTTATTTTGGTGCAGTGGGGATGGATGTAAAATATTGATTTCTAGTTACACAAAGGCAGATTTCACAAATAGGCCTCACCATGACACCATCCATGCTGACACAAGCACCACTAATGATTTGAAAACTGCCGTTCACATCCTTCCCATCAGTGTGCTGGGAAGGATTCCGAGGCATCTTTTAGATACAGACTATGTGAACTCCTTGCATATAAGAAATAGGCAGTACTACTATGATTGAGTAGGTCAGTAGGATGACAATCTTCTATCATCCTTGTAAGATTTATTCCTCCATTTAAAAAACAGGAATAGTAGTGCTGGTGCCTTGAAAAGGCAGAAGAAATGAGAGCTTGCAGGAAAGTAATCCATGCAAATCATTACAGAGAAATTGAAAAGACTCATCCTAAACATCATCTTAGGCTTGGGTTTGAATCTTGGAACGTGCTAATCCCTCACTGGGCCTGAAGCACAGCAGGCTAATTGGTTGTTAATACTTCACAACTGACCTATTAAAATTTTTATCTCTTTTTTACTTGTCAGTTTCTCAAATCAATGTGCTTGTAGGGGGAGCGGGGGTGTTTGAAGAGAGAGGGAGAGAGAGAAATCTTTCATTCTTCAGGATTCACTCACCAAATGGGCACTTTGTTCCTAGGCGCACGAGCAAGGAGCGGATTGGAAATAGAAGAAAGCTGAACTCAAACTGATGCTGTGCCATATGTGATGGCTTACATTATAATGTCACAACTCTGAACCTAAAACAAGATACACTTGGGAGACTCTTGTACAATAAATTTAAATTCTAATGTCCAGTTTGGGGAAGAAGATCTTTAGTGGGAGGTTGGAAGAGAAAGGAACAAACCTTTCTTTGGCTCTGATTGCAAGTCAGGCCCAACTCATGGATGCTTTTTATGAAGATATGATCTCATCCAAACAGAAAGCATCTTACAAACTCTTCATGCACTTGACTGCATTGGTGGTGGACTAAATTTTCACTTGCTTGGCTTTCACCTCCCGTTAATTTGGAAGAAATGTGTTTGAACAACAAAGGAGTAGTATTGGATATGGAATGTATCACACATATTGGGTAAACTTGTCTCATCCCACAGTTTTCTGGAGATGGAACCTTTTAGGGAAATGGAAAACTGCCTCTGGAAGCCTTAAGTAAGGAGATTAATACATCATGTACCAATAAAATTGTGTGAAGAGCATCCCACAGAACAGAACACCGATGTTTTCCTCTAAGTTCCTCTTTGAACACCTTAGATGCTTTCTTTTTCTCCCTGCCTCTCCTGTTCTCAACCCCAACTCCCCCCTGTGTCATAATCGTTGTCCTTTACTGTCTACTTTTTCCAGACTGAAGATGCACCTTCAAACACTATTCTTTGACACATGGCTTCGCCTGCTGGGAACAGCTCTTTGGGAAATGTGGCCAGATCTGCAGTCTGACAGCTTTTATCACAAGAATCAGCCTTACTGGAATTCTGATGAGTAAAACTCCACGACTTGTTAAAATATGTAGCTTTCGCTCTGGTTCCAGGAAGGTTGTCATCACTCCTGTTCAGTAAAGCCATTCAAAGTTAGTGACGGCCTGGTTTTGACTGTGGCAAGCTGGGGGTGGCGGGTGGGGAGAAAGGGCTGCAGGATGACAACAGCAGTTTCCCAGACGCTGAAGTGGACAGAGCTGACCTCCATTTATAGCCCAAACCTAAATTCCAAATTCTGGGTGAGGTTATGCCCGACCTATAGCACTGTCATACACACTAGGGGAAAAATGTCCATTGCAAAGTATGAGATGGGGCCGGGCAGCTAGAAACCCAGAGACAAGCCCAAACACTATATTCAAGGGCATAGTTGGGAGATTGTAACAAATTCCTCTCTAAATTTAGGGAAGCAAAAAAAAAAAAAAAGCTTATTGCAATACAAGCATTCTTGAAATAAAGTTAGTGAAATTAGGGAATTAGACGATAAGGTTTTGTAGGGTGCAAACCCATGATAACCTTGCATAATCTACATTTTCCATGTATTCATGAAAACCACTTTGATGCATGGGTTTCAAAATTTTTGCATCATTTTAATCTATTTTTTCAAAATTATTTTACTTATTCTAAAAGGACACATGTACACACACACACACACACACACACTCGCCGTAAATAGAAAAAGAAAATAAATCTCTCATTTGTTAGCTCATTTCCATGAGCTCAAAAATAGCCAAGGTTCTGCCAAGCAAAATCCAGGAGCTAGGAGCCAGGAACTCAGTGTGAATTCTCCAGGTGAGAGGCAAGGACCCAGCTATTTGAGCAGCTATCTGCTATCTTCCGGGTTGCCCAGTCATAGTTGAAATCGGGAGCGGAGAAGGGGCTCACATCCAGGTGCCTAAAGGGACGTTGTCATCCCAAATGGTCTGCTAATTGCTAAAGCAAAGAAGAGGTATGCATTATTTTAAAATTCCACTGTCTGAGAACTGTCTAAGGTCGTCTGAAAGCACAAGTTCTGGAAGAACAGTGTAGATGGACCCTTGGGCTATGATTTGATTTGGGGGGGTAGGTACTGTATTATAGCAGAAAATATTGATGTAGAACCTAGGAGAAGACACATTCACTGCATTTTGAATCTGCATCCCTTTCCTTAATCCACCAAACCACTTCTGGATTTAGTTTAGTTCTTCCTCGCATGTGTATATGGGCGTTCCTCTTTTATCAAAGTCACCAAGAACTACTGAGTATGTTCATGATAGAAGATACTTTCAGGGCTGAAGGACACTTGCAAATTTTGCCAAACTAATTTTTGAAAGTATTATTAAAATGTTGTGTGCATATTATGAAGTGCAGATGATATTCAAGTAAATAAGTTTTCCTGTCTGATCACACTCATAATCAATATCCACATTAAGAATAAGAACAAAGAAGTACTAGCACTCTGAGAGTACTCAATATTCTGCATTCTCTCCATTCTTAAAAATTTGCAACATAAGAGATATTATCATTTGCATGTTAGGATTCAGCAAAGCAATATTTGTAGCTATAAATGGCAAGACATAATTTTCACCCTCTCTGTACAAACTGCCACTGATAAGAAAAAAATATGAAATAGTTTTTTTTTGTGTCCAGCTTATCTCATTTAGCATTATAATCCCCCTTATTACAGTTACATCCATTTTGTTGCAAATGTCAGGATTTATTTATGTTTATTTCTCAGTAACGTTCCATGATGTATATATGCCAGTTTTCTTTATTTCATCTTTAGTTGATCTACATGTTGGTTGTTTCCATATTCCCAACTTATAGGAATTGTGCTACAATAAACATGGAAGTACAGGGAACTCTTTCACATGCAGATTTCATTTCTTTTGGACATAGTTCCAGGAATGGAATATCTATATCCTAGATCAGTTTTTGTCTTCTGAAAAATCTTATGGGGTGAAGTGATAACTTAAATTGGTTTATATTTGTTTTTTTTTTTTTAAGATTTATTCATTTTATTACAGCCAGATATACAGAGAGGAGGAGAGACAAAGAGGAAGATCTTCCATCCGATGATTCACTCCCCAAGTGAGCCGCAACGGGCTGATGCGCGCTGATCCGATGCCGGGAACCAAGAACCTCTTCCGGGTCTCCCACGCGGGTGCAGTGTCCCAATGCATTGGGCGGTCCTGGACTGCTTTCCCAGGCCACAAGCAGGGAGCTGGATGGGAAGTGGAGCAGCCGGGATTAGAACCGGCGCTCATATGGGATCCCGGTTCATTCAAGGCGAGGACTTTAGGCGCTAGGCCACGCCGCCGGGCCCTCATTGGTTTATATTTGTTTCCTTGAAGGCAAGTGATGGTGAACATTTTTTTTATCGTTTGTTGGTCAATTGTATTTCATACTTTGAGAAATACCATTCATATCCTTTGCCCATTCCTGGAGTTATTGTTTTGTTGCTGTGTTTCTTGAACTCCCTATATATATTGGAAATAAATCATTTATCAGATGCAGAATTACAAACATTGTCAGTTATTTGTTAACTTTGTTAAATATTCCCTTTGCTGTGCAGATTATTATCCTAATGAAAATGCATTTGTTAATTTTTGCTTTTCTGACATCTTATTCCCAAAGTTTTTTTCTACACCACTGTCTTGCAGTTTTTTTCCCCTATGTTTTCTTCTAGTAATTTGATTGTTTGGGTCTTAAGTCTAGAGCCTTGATCCACTGTGAGTTAGCTTTAGTATAGTGTATAAGATAGGGGTTGTGTTTTAAATTTCTGCCTGTGAAAATTTAGTTTTCTCAATTATTTGTTGAAGATCTCTCCTTTCTCCAGGGACTGAATTTAACTCAGTTTTCAAAGACTAATTGATCATAGATGATGGAGAAATTGTGCGGGTTTTTGCACTGTTCCGTTAGTACACATATCTATCTTTTCTGTCCGAACCAGACAGCTTTGCAGTACGTCTTAAAATTTGGTATTGGATGCTTTAACTTTTGTTTCTGTTGTATAGGATTGGTTTGTCTGTTTGGGGTTGTTTGTGTTTCCATATGAATTTTGGAACTATTTTCTCTAGTTCTTTGAAAAATGTCCTTAGAATTTTGATTTGGATCAGGTTGAATCTGTAAATCGCTTTGGCCAGTACTGAAATTTTGGTGATATGAATTTTTCTAATCCATGACTTATTTATTTAAAATTTATAGTTCCAGAGAGAGAGAGAAAGATAGAGGGGGAGAGAGCATCTTCCATCAGCTTATGAAGATGTGTGCCCAGATACTGAAATTATATACGTTTATTACAGACGTATATTCTGATTGAATGATATCTTAATGATTACATATTTTTTCCACATGTTATCATTATTTTGAAATGTAAATTGCTTTTACATTTTTGTTTTTTGGGGGGTTTCTTTGCAATGATTTTTTTATTTCTTTTACATTTTATTATTATTATCATTTTATGATACAGTTCCATATTCCGTTATCCCCTCCCCAATTCCCTCCCCTCCACCTAGTTCCTCTATATCATTACTAACATATATTTCTTCATACACAGTCATATGTCCATCATTGCGGGCATGGACAATGGCAGAGAGTCCAGAATCCTATTGTCAAGATAGAGTAAACAGTTTCATTGTAAGTCCATCTTTGTCTGGAAGCAGAAATGCATACCACACTGCATCCTCACATCTGGATGTTACTCTCCATTTCACAGCTACTGTACCTCCCCTTAAATGAAAAGTCATGATACAAAATCAACAATAGAAAGAAAAATAGAAATTTACAATGCCTGTAGTTAAATGACATGTTACTAGATATGACAGTCTCCATTACACAGCTACTATACATCCCCTTGAATGAAGAGCCACAAAACAAAATCAACATCAGGGAGAAAAAAGAAATTAACAACACCAAGAGGTTAAATAATGCTATTAAATGACTAATGTGTAGCTGAAGAAATGAAAATCAAGAACCTTCTTGAAGAAAATGATGCCACTGTATGATCTATGAGTCATCGAATGATTTAATCAGAAGAAAGTGTTTTGAAGACATGAAACTAACAGAAAACAACAAAACCCATGTGATATAATTTCCGCTGATCTTTGTTGGTGAAGTGTGTCTCTTCTAGACAATAAGCAGATGGGTTTTGTATTTTAATCCAGTCTACACATCTATGACGTTTGATTGAACTTAAACCATTTACATTCAGAGTTTAACATGTATAGATGGTACTTTGGTCCTGTCATTTTAGGAATGGGTTGTTCATTGGTTTAGTCTTCTGTTGTCTTTTTACTGGGATGTTCTTCCCGTTTGCCTTTGGTTTTGGTAGGTGCTATTCCTCTTCTCTGTCAAGAGACCATCTTGAAGTATCATTTGTAGGGCAAGTTTGGAAGAGGCAAATTCCTTTAACTTTTCTTTAGTGTGGAAGAATTTCATTTCATTTTCAAAGACAAAAGAAAGCTTTGCTGGATATGTTATCCTAGGCCAACAATTTTTTTTCTTTTAGAATCTGGAATATGTCACTCCATTCTCTTCTTGCCTATAGCGTTTCCTGTGAGAGATCTCCTGTGAGTTGAATTGGTATTCCTTTATATGTCAATTGACTTTTTGACGTGCACATTTAAGGGTCTTTTCCTTATGTTTAATTGAAGGGAGCTTGATGATCATATGTCGTGGTGAAGATCACTTTTGAACAAGCCTGTTGGGAGTTCTGTGCCCTTTCTGGATCTTGTTTCCCAATTCTTTCTCCAGATTAGGGAAACTTTTATGATTTCATTAAATCCATTTGCAAACTCAGCTTCTTTTTCTGCACCTTCTGGGACTCCCATAACTCTTATCTTAGGCCTCTTAATAGTGTCTTTCAATTCTTGAATACATTTTTTGGCCTCATCCAGCTCTGCTTCCAGCTTTTTGTTTGCTTCCCCCTGATGACAGGATGTATCTTCCAATTCCAAGATTCTTTCTTATGCTTGCTTCATTCTATTTTAGAGATTCTCCATCGTACTTTTAATTTTCTCTTCTGTGTTCTTAATTTCTGATATATCATCCTTGATTTGCTTTATTGCTTCCTTAGATTTTTTGAGCTCTTATATGTGCGTCTCATTTTTGATCAGAATCATTAAAATGAGCCTTATGGATTCTGTGTGCCCCATTTTCTCAATGTCTTACTCAGTGAACTCTGAGGTTGGCATAGGGTTTTGCTCCTTTGCAGGGGGGTTTTCAGTAATATTCATTGTCCTTTTGTCTCTTCTTTTTTTCTTGGTCATTGCACTTCTGGTTAGCAGAGTGTTCTCCTTGGGGCAGGTTTCTAAGCTGTGTCACCCACAGATCTACAATGCGATTTTACTTATTGTAGTTGGTACACAACTTTTTGCATGCAACCACTTGTGCCACAACCTCCAGCGAGGTCCATGTCTGAGTTCTTATGTCAGATTTGCACCATGGTCTCCACAGCCCCAACTCTTGGCTCACCACTCTCCTCCTCCTGTGAGAGGCTGCCCTGTTGTCTCTGCAACCTTTCTCCCACTTACGGTTAGAGCAGGTCCCAGGATTAGAGAAACACCATGTGTCCTATATAGCTAGGTTGTTGGTGGTGCTGATCTTGCTGAAACCTGTGGGATGTTAGGTCTGTGTGCCACACGGACCTATTTTGACCTGTATGATGCCACAGTGGATATTATTTTCCTGCAGTAGCAGTGCAATCTATTGAACTCAGCTAGTTCTCGCTAGCTCAGCACATGCGCAGTTCACTGTTGTCCCCTGCAGTCCTAAAGCTATTGCCACAGTGTACAAAAGGGCGCCTGACGCACCACCACTACAGTTCTTGATCTGCTGGTCATCAGGTCTGAGGGCTACCCAGACCTGTCTTGGGTGGAACCTGTAGAATGCCATGTTGATGCATTTCACTGTGTCAGAAATGAGCTCACTCCCAGCTCAGCGTATGCTCAGTCCTTTCCCTTGCCTTTGCCTCCTTATGCAAAATGGCACCCATTTTGGCTCTAGGGGGCTGACTGGGCTGTGAAATCCACACTGTTCTCACATTGCCCATCTGCAATCTGCTGCTCTGTCTCTGCTCCTGGTCAAATCAAACAGACCAGCAGGATGGACAGTTCTTTGTCTGGCTTTACCTCCCAAGCTCGCAGTGAAAGTCCCTTCCCACCTGGTTGCTGGTGGTGTTCCGGCTACTGGTGGAGTTCAGATTGCTGTTAGCTGACTGCTGCTAGAGTATCAGTCACTGCAACACCATAGCATTGTGTCCGCTGCTTTCCCGTGTCTGTCAGTCTCCAGGTACCCCTCTGCTTTCTGTCCTCTCCTATTTTCTGGAATATGTCCTCTCTGCTTCATCCTGATTAAATGTTTCTCCATCCATTTAAACGTTTCCTTACCCTATTCCGCCATCTTTATTCTAATGATTACATATTGACCCTTTTGATTTTCAATGTTTTTACCTTTCATCTATTTTTTCTGCTGTGAGTGTAGTTAATTCTACTACTTTTACGTTATAAATAATATTTCTGTAAATAAAATATTATAAATATTTCTATCATTTAACTTTCAACCTGTTTGAACTTGTATTGGGACTTGTTTCTATAGACAGCACATAGATAAGTTTTTAAATTGATTCAGTGTCTTTTAATTAAAAAAATAGTCCATTTACATTCAAAGTTATTGACAAATAATTATCGAAATTTAATAAACAATGTACAGATAAATATACCTGTTTGCTTGTTTTGAATATTCCTTGTTCTTTTTTTTTTTAAGATTTATTTATTTATTTTGGACAGGCAGGTATACAGAGGAGGAGAGACACAGAGGAAGATCTTCCCTCCACTGATTCCCTCTCCAAGTGGCCGCAACGGCCGATGCTGCGCAGATCCAAAGCCGGGAATCAGGAACCTCTTCCAAGTCTCCCACGCGGGTGCAGGGTCCCAAAGCTTTGGGCCGTCCTCAACTGCATTCCCAGGCCACAAGCAGGGAGCTGGATATGAAGCGGGGCTGCTGGGATTAGAACTGTGGCCATATGCAATCCCAGTGCATTCAAGCTAGGCAAGGCCTTTAACTGCTACGCTTTGGTGCTGGGCCGTCCTTGTTCTTTTATTAGAATTTTTTAGATACCTTGTTCTTTAATAATGTTCATTGTCTTTCTGTTTTTTTGTGCATAGGACACAGTTAAATATGTCCCAGTGCTGAGAAACTCTATTTTGTTTCCCTTGGAAGATATTTGTTTTATTACCATTTAGTAATGAGCACTTTGCAATGCAAAATATTCTGGTTTATCAGTTTTTCTTCCTTCTTTCCTTCCTCTCTCTCTCTCTCTTTCTCTCTCTCTCTCTTTTTCTCTGTTTCTCTGCCTCTGTCTCTGTTTCTCCCTTCTCTCTCCTTTCTTTCTTTCATCGTGGACTGTATTTATCCAGTCTCTATTGCCCTGTATTGTTTCTATCAAGAAATACACTATCAAGATGATATTTTAAGGCTACTCTGACGTTTCTTATAGATTTTAGGATATTTATATTTTTGTTTTGGAAGTTTGAGTATAATGTGCCATGATGAGGACCATTTTTGAGCGTGCCTATTTGAGCTTTCATGTGTTTCTGTATTTGGATGTCCATATCTCCAAACTGGAGAGATTTTTGTTATTATTTCATTTGATAGGTTTTCTAAGCCATTCTTTTATTCTCATGCCTTCAGGAACTCCTAAGAAAATTTGCATGTTTGTCCATTTGGTGTGATCCATAGACATTGAACATAGTTTTTGGTATTGCTGATTTTTCACTTTCTTTGTTTTGTCTGACTGAGCTATTTCAAGATATTTTAATATATACATATTAAAAATTAGATAGTCTTGCCTCCATAAGTACATAATTAAGGATTTCCATAGTATTTTTTTTAAATTTGACTTACTGCTTACTTCATCTGTAACACTTCCATTTTTTCTTTCAATATGTTTATCTCCTTGTAGGATTTCTCACCTAATTCATGTATGGATTACCTTGCTTCTTTGTGTTTTTTGAGGAACATTGCAATGATTCTTTAGAATTCCTTTTCAGGTATTTTGTCAATCTCCTCTTCTTCACAGACCATTGTGAGTGCTTTATTGTGTTCATATTCTCATATTGCTTTCTTGGTTTATATTTCTTGTGGTTAAGGATCACTTGTTATCTCTAATGGGGATTTTTTTTAACTTAAGGTTTTAGTAATAACCCGTGCTTCTGTGGCTCAGCTGAGTGATGACGTGCCCAAATCTTGCAGTGGTGTTCCCTGGCTGTGGGCTGAGTGGGGTCCTAGAGCTCTAGCCACTGTTTGTTGATGAAGTAAAAGGAGACATTAACAGCCAAGATGGGCATGGCGGCTCACCTCCTTACTCAGTGGATGAAGCTGGAGTATGCTAGTGTGTCAGTCTCAGTCCTTCTCTGCGTGATTGAAGCAGTTGATTTGCAGCCTGGAATGAGCTCACAGTGGTGGTACTACTATCTCATCCACACATGTTTCAGAGGACAGACCTACTATGGCCTCTGTCCCTCCAACCCTGGATAAGATGAATCCCCAGCATGCAGGGAAATCTGAAGATAGAGGGGGAGTCCCATCACTAAACATGATCCTCTCAGCTTTGTGTTCCATGCACAGAATACTGATAGTCATAAGATCAGATCCCTGTCTGGCCACAGGCTTGTTCCATCTCCTGTGACCACCAGCAGGAGCACAGAGGACTACTGCTCAAGTCAGAAGAGTTTGAATAGTCGAAGGATGAGAGGTAAGAGGAGGGTACCAACTTTGAAGGGTGAGATTCCTTATTTCAAGAGTCCTGTTGAGCTTTCAATCTAATCATCCTTGTCCCCACTATCTAATCCTCAGTGAACAGCACTGCTTGGATCTGGGCTATTGGGCTGTGCAGCCTTATTTTGCTCAGTTGGGATTTTGGGGCTAAGTTCACCCTGATAGAAAACAGTATACTTCTCTCAGCTGAACTTGCAATCAGTAAGGATTGTAGAAATCTTGCACAGCCAGGACTGCTGCTCTGCATTGCTGTATGGGGCAATGGCACCTTCTTACATTCTCATTAATGCCAAGATGACATTCCCAGGAGTAGGCTGGAACTATTCAGACTCCGTTTTCTATAGGATGATATCACAATTGAAATTAATATGACTTTTTTGGTATGCCCTGGAAAAAGCATGGATATAAAGTGAAAAACAAACAAACAAAAACAAAACAAGTAACTGGCATTAGAATGGTGGCTACCATGAGGAGTCTGTAAGCTCATTCATACATTCTAATTCTGCTTTAACCCTATCTCAGGTGCTTGCTCCATCCTATTGAAGCCTGACTTCAGGTTCATTGACTTGTTCTGACAGAAATTGGCTCATGATGTGAAGCTTCTGCTCTGTACTCACTGATGGGAGATAGTTAGGCTTCTGCTTGACTGTGGCTGCATAGCATGACAGCTGTTGCTTTTCTCAAGTTTGCACTTTTCAGCAGAAGGAAATGTCCTGCCTTAGAATCTAAGGTGACACAATAGGATTTCCTACAAGTTTCACATGGTTTGTTTTTTCTCCCATAACTGATACTCCCAAGAATACACAGAAACACTGAGTGGCGTATGCTTCACAACACTATCTAAGCTTGCAGAGAAGGGTTCTTTGAGTTACAAAGTCAGTCATGCTTTTCATCACTCTATAGCTGGCACAAAATGATACATCTATTGTGCGGAATATGCAGATATCAAGAGCTGAAGCTATTGGGCTGGGATTTTTTTTTTTAAATTTATTTTTTCCCATTGGAAAGTCAGATATACAGAGAGAAGAGACAGAGAGGAGGATCTTCTATCAACTGGTTCACTCTCCAAATGGCCGTAATTGCCAGAGCTGTGTCAATCAGTAGCCAGGAGCCAGGAACTTCTTCTACATCTTCCACATAGTTGTAGGGACCCAAGGCTTTGCGCTGCCCTCAATTGCTTTCCCAGGTCACAGGAAGGGAGCTGGAGGGGAACTGGAGCTGCTTGGACATGGACTGGTGCCCACATGGGATCTCAGTGCATGCAAGGTGAGGACTTTAGCTACTAGGCTGTTCTGAGCCCTTGCTGGATTCTTTCTAGTGGGTGCAAGTTGCAGTAAATTGTCTTTGTTTTAGAGGGGATGCTTTGGTACCATTCTTGTTACTGGATCACTACAGATGTTGACATCCATCTATGGGGCATTATAATACTCCTGATATATATGTACTGTGCTATGATAAACTGGAATTTATGTCCTGGGAAACAAATACTGCCTGATCTCATTCACTGGTAGAGTCTAAGGAACTTGATTTCATAGATGTAGAGAGTGAAATAGTGGTCACCAGAGACTGGGGATGGCAGGTTGGAGGGTCTGAGTGAGAGAGGTTGATCAATAGATACAAACTTGCAGTTAGATAGCAAGGACAATTCAGGAGTCTATAGTACTGTTTAAAAATCATTCATTGTACATTTCAAAATATCCACAGGGTTTGTAAAGTTTTTAGCAAATAAAAATGCTAAATGCAAATGAAGAGATGGATATGTTCATGCCTGGGTTTAATCATATCATAATACATAGATGCATTGTGCTTCTCAAACATATATAATTACTATATCACTTAAAATTAAAATTTAAAAAAAAGGAGACACGCTTCATATAAAACGTCTTTGAACTATACTGTTGTGTTAATATGGAGTAGCTATTTTACTTATTTCTAGTCCATTAGTTATTGCTGTGGCTCACTCTACTTTTTCTACCAGATATGCAGGCATATGGCAATTCAAAATATGCTGTTCTGGGCCCTGCGGCATGGCCTAGCAGCTGAAGTCCTCGCCTTGAATGAACCGGGATCCCATATGGGCGCCGGTTCTAATCCCGGCAGCTCCACTTCCCATCCAGCTCCCTGCTTGTGGACTGGGAATGCAGTCGAGGACGGCCCAAAGCTTTGGAACCCTGTACTCGCATGGGAGACCTGGAAGAGGTTCCTGATTCCTGGCTTCGGATCGGCGCGTACCGGCCCGTTGCGGCACACTTGGGGAGTGAATCATCGGACGGAAGATCTCGCTCTCTGTCTCTCCTCTTCTCTGTATATCTGACTTTGTAATCAAACAAATAAATCTTTAAAAAAAATATGCTGTTCTGATGGGACATTTAATAGTTGCACAAAATGATTTCCTTGGTATTTGTAACTAGTTTTAGTTGCATATCCATCAGAGTCATAGAGGCAGATAATACAGTCTGGGGAATCGGGTGAGGCTTCTCAAAGGAAGCAAACTCAGGTGAAGTCAAAAACAAGAAATGCATGGAAAGAAAGGATTAGTTAAATTTTTCTGGTTAAATGAGTTCTTTCTGAGACTGTGTGCCTCATTTTTATTAACTCTAATAGTTTGGTGACTTGGAATCTTCAGTTTATTGAAGATAATGCACAGCCAATTTTAAGGATAACTGGAATTATCAAATTTCATGACTACTGACCTAATGACAGGTGATCTTGTGAAGAGGAGCAAGGAAATACTGGGATTGATAGTGTGGCAGACATTAGAATAATATTTTGCATTTGACACATTTGAAGTGGATTTAAAGTTCTTGCTTGGTATGTATGCCTTGACATCATTACACAATGGAAATGTGTCTTAGACATGATATACTGAGCTCTTTCAACATATTAATTTCTGTGTTTAATGTTTGACATACCATTATTTTCACCCAAACAACTCTGAAATATAGACATTACAAATGTGCATGATAATCCAATAATCTATGGTGTTCGATTGATGAGTTTAAGTCATTTATATTCAGGGTTAATATGAATGGGTGGTAATTTGGTCCTGTAATTTTAGCAATGGCTTGTTCATTGTTTGATTTAATCTTCTATTGTTTTTTGACTAGGATGTTCTTCACATTTGCCTTTGGATTTGGTGGGTGCTAGTCCTTTTTCTCTATCAATTAATGATCATTTGTAGGGCAGGTCTGAAAGAAGCATATTCTTTTAGTTTTTCTTTACTGTGGAAGAATTTTATTTCCTTTACAGAAACAAAGCAAAGCCTTACTGATACATTTTTCTGAGCCAATATTTTTTCCTTTTAGAGTCTGGAATAAGTTGCTCCATTCTCTTCTTGCTTTTAGAGTTTCCTGTGAAATAATTCAGCTGTGAGTCTTATTGGCATTCCTCTATATGTCAGTTGAGTTTTTCATGTGCACATTTAAGGATCGTTTCCTTAAGTTTGGTTGAAAAGAGCTTGATTATGATGTGGCATGGAGATGATCACTTTTGGTCAGCCCTGTCGGGGGTTATATTTCATCCTGTATGTAGTTTCCCAATTCTGTCTCCAGATTATGGAAATTTTCCTTTATTATTTCATTAAATACATTTTTTATTTTTCTTTTAGAGATTTATTTTTTTATTGTAAAGTTGGATATACACAGAAAAGGACAGACAGAGAGGAAGATCTTTCATCTATTGCTTCACTCCTCAAGTGGCCACAACAGGCTGGAGCTGCACCAATCTAAAGCCAAGAACCAGGAGTTTCTTCTGGTCTCCCACGCTGGTACAGGGTCCCAAGGATTGGTTCTTTCAGCTTTTTGATTGTTTCACCATTGTGGTGAAAAATATCTTCAAATTTTGAGATTCTTCTGCCTCATTTTATTAGGGAGACTTTCCACTGAATATTTTTTTTTTTTTATTGGAAAGGTGGATATACAGAGAGGAGGAGAAACAGAAAGGAACATTTTCCTTCTGATGGTTCACTCTCCAAGCGGCCGCAATGGCTGGAGCTGAGCCAATCCGTAGCCAGAGCCTGCTCCAGGTCTCTCACATGGGTGCAGGGTCCCAAAGCTTTGGCCCATGCTGGACTGCTTTCCCAGGCCACAGGCAGGGAGCTGGATGGGAAGAGGGACCACCGGGATTAGAATTGGGGGCCATATGGGACCCCGGTGCGTTCAAGGCGAGGACTTTAACTGCTACGCTATTGCACCGAGCCCCCACTGAATTTTTAATTTACTCTATTTTGCCTTTCATTTTAATAATTATGCTTGATTTTGTTTCAGTGTTGCTATTTCCTGTGTAACATATTCCTTAAATTCCTTGAACTCCTGTATGTGCTTCTCATTATTAATAAGAAACTTTATAGCAAGTGATTTGAATGCTTTATCCCCCATTTTTTCAATGTATTCCTCAGTTAACTCTGAGGTTGGCAAAGCTTTTTTATCCTTTGCAGGGTAATCTTTACTAATATTCATTACACCTCTGTTTCTGATTTTGCTCTTGGTCATGGTACTAGATTAAGCTAAGAAGCTAAGCTAACAACAAACAGCAGTAGCTTGTGAGGATGCGAGTAAAGAGGGACTCTATCCCAGTTTTTGTGTGACTATAAACTAGTACAATTGCTTTGGGAGTCAGTATGGAGATGCCTGAGATGAAGACAGATACACCACTGGAATAAAAATTCCACTATTGGGGCCCGGCGCCATGGCCTAGTGGCTAAGGTCCTCGCCTTGAATGCGCTGGGATCCCATATGGTCGCTGGTTCTAATCCCAGCGGCTCCACTTCCTTTCTATCTCTCCTCCTCTCTGTGTATCTGACCTTGTAATAAAAATAAAATAAATTGTAAAAAAAAATTCCACTATTGGGGATATAGTGGTACCTGTGTATGAGATAGTCATCTGAAATCATATGTTTATATCAGTATATTTCACAATAGTTAAGATGTGGAAACAATCCAGATGTTCTTCAATGGATGAATGGATAAAGAAAATGTGGCACATGTGCTCCATGGAATACTCCTCAGCCATAAAAAAGAACAACATCTTACCATTTGCAATCAAATGGATACAGCTGGAAACTACTATATTAGCAGTATGAGTCAGTCCTCCCCCCAAAACATCATGTTTTCTGTGATATGTAACAAACAAATACACAGAACATGCACACACACAACTATAAACTCTACTGGAAAGATTAGTATATTGGGAACTAACATGTACACAGAATGCATTTTTACTCCCAAATAATAGAATTTCCATTGCTATTTTTAATTATAGCTTTACATTGCTTTATTCCTTTTCCTACATTTGTAATGTCATAACATACTTATGTATCAGAAAGTTAAGCCTATGACAATGAAATGAATAACTATGCCAGTGTAACAACTTGGGAACAGATAATAAGATAATAACAAGACTATAGGGAGGGAAGAGGTGAAATGGATGATTTCCTAGGCATATAAATCTATATAGAAAGAAAAGCCAAATAAATAATTACATATTTTTAAAAAGAACAAAACATCCTTACAAACTCCTCAAATTTTCTCAGTTATTTTTATTCTGTATCTAGCTTTTGTTCTATTAAGGGGTTATGTAAAGCTTGCTGTCTGTGAGTTCTTTCTTCTGAATATATATATTTTTATTGAGGGTTAAGTAGCATTTAATAAAATGCATAGTTCTCACGTGTACAGCTGAGTAAGTTTTGAAAGGGTTTACTCTCATGTGTCTAGCACCCACAAGATGCAGTGCATTTTTTCAATACAGAGCATTTTCATTATATCAGAAAGTTTCTTTGTACCCTTTTTCTAATTAATTAGTGCCTGCTCTGCAAGGATTCTCTGTATGGCTACGTATAATGGCTCAATGACTAATTCCTCATTTTCCAAATGCTGGAATCCCTTATGGGTGCTGTCTTATATCCCAGCTACTCCACTCTAATTCAATTCTATACTTACTGCCTAGGAAAGCAGTGGAGGATGATTCCAAGCATTGTAGCCCTGCATGTGTGTGTGGTATCCCAGAAGAAATTCCTGGCTGCTGGTTTCAGATTGGCTCAACTCTGGCTGTTGCAGCCAGCTGGAGAGTGAATCAGTGGGTGGACGATATTTCTCTCTGTCTCTCCTCTCCATACATCTGATCTGCATTTCCAATGGAAATAAATATTTTTTTTAAAAAAGAATTCTCTGTAAATTGATTTTTGACCGTGTATCTTAAGGAAATCACAGTTTTAGCATTTTGCGTTTGACTTCTTTTCTGCAGCATGTTTATGCTCATCTTGCTGTGTATTAGCAAATGGTTCATTGTAATTTATTAGTAGGAAGCATTACTTGTGTGAATATAGCTGTGATTTGAATATTCCTTCCTCTGTTGCTAGATATTTTTAGTTATTTCCCCATATTCTACCTATCATAAAGAAGCTTAGAACCTTTTAAAACAATCTTAGTGTGTGCATATATGACTATATTTATCCAGCAGTAAACATGTTGCACAGTATGGTAAGCGAATGTTTAATTTTAAAACACTACCAAATAGCTCATCAAAATCTCATCAGAGTGGTTCAATACTTCATATTCAAGAGCTGACTTGCGAGGGTGCTGTATCCTGCACATTCTTGCCAATATGCAATATGACATAGTCTCAAACACTTCCAGTGAGCATGAGAGGTGGTTGATGCTACCATCTCATCCCATTTCCTCTAAATACATGTTCAAATCTGGCTTTCCATTCCCAGCATTCACTTCAAAAGAGTTTTGTCAGGGTTTGCAATGAAATCATGCAGGCAAATGTTGGGAAATTTTCAGCTCCCTTATTATTTCATGTAATTTATCAGCCTAGTAGTTTATCAATTTTTTGAGATTTATTTTATTTTATTGGAGAGCGTTATAAAAAGTAAAAGAGAAACATGCAAACACAGGGAGCAGGAGGAGAGGGGTGAGGAGAAAGATTTCCATCTGCTGGTTCACTCTTCAGATGGCCACAATGACCCAGGCAGGGTGGAATGAAGCAAAGAGCCTGGAAAATTCACTGGGGTCTTTTACATAAATAGCAAGGGTTGAAGCTCTCGGACTATCCACCAATGCTTTTAGTAAGATCATTAACAGGACACTGGACTGGAAGTGTAGTATCTTGGACAGGAACCTGGGTGATTCCCAGTTCCAACGAAAGTGTATCACATAATACAATGTAATTAATGAATAAAAAAATAAAATATAAAAAAAGACGTAAATATCAGATTGTAGGCTTTTATGTCATGACATAAGCCAGCCCCTACTCTAGCTTCCTCCAAGCCTTCCATCACCACTTTATTTTCCCACAGTGTATCTTCTAACTATCCTTTGCTGATCCTGCCATTGACTTTTAATGTCTAACACCAGTTTGCTTTAGAAATTATTCTTTGCTACTCTGCTTTCTTTTAAAATCTCATCGACTCTCAGGGGTTAGCATGTGAATTCCTATTTCCAATTGAGATCTCTCTTATATAGAAAGATTTATTTTTATATTTTTGAAATGCTCAGTTACAGAGTGAAGGAAAATCACAGACACATAAATCTTCAGCCACTGCTTCACTTCCCAAATGGCCACAATGGCCAGAGCCAGGCTGATCTGAAACTAGGAGCTTCGTCTAGGTCTCTTTAGACCCAAGGTCTTGAGCCTTTACTGCTTTTCCGGATCATAAGCAAGGAGATAGATGGCAAGTGGAGCAGCTGGGACAAACCTTTGTTCGAATGGGACACCATTACTGCAGCTGGAGGCTTAGCCTGTTATGTTCTGGATTTCTCATGTTTAAATCACAGATATGAACATGAAGTAGTTTGCTTAACAAATCTACTTGGATAGTTGATAGAAATTCTGACTTCATATTTCCCCAAATAAACTCGAAATTCTGCAATAAGTCTGAGACATATAAGAAGCTCATAAATTTATTGATAACTGTTCAGAAGATAAGTCAATAATATTTATATCATGAGTTAACTGTAATCACCTCTCAGGCTTACTATGTATGGAGATAAGTCCAGATGAATTATTTATTTAAATTTCACAACAGTATTATGAAATCAGGTTCATTATTTCCATTTTGCTAACAGAGAAAATTGAAGTGATAAAATCTTAACTCACGGTGCCATAGTTGGCAAACAACAGTAGTGGGTTTGAACCAAAACCAAGTGATTCTCGTCGTATAGTTTGCCACCCTAAGAGCTGTCTTAGTACTGTGACTATTTCAATATTTTTAAGTATGACAGCTTGCAGACATTGCCATCATCTAATCATACCTCGAGAAAGCAAGAGCTATAAAGCAGGGGAGAAGACATGACTTATCTTTTCTAGTTGTCATCTGTCCATCCCTTGCCCTTATCTGCATTCATTGCCTTCAGAGACTGGCATACTTTGGTAACAATTTCAACATCCGAGCAGTAAACCCCAGAAAGGGTATGGGTGAGCTGATGTGACAGAGGGAACGCATGGAAGACAGCACAATAGGCAAGACTGTTTCTCAGTGGATGTGTCAGCGGCAGGCAGTGGCTCTCTGCCATCGCCAGACTCTTTATTCTGGTGTCATGATCTTGGTCACTCCAGCACCATTAAACTCCTTATTCAAATGATGATGAGTCTTCTGTAATTATCCTTGTAGCTAACAGAGTCTGATTTGGGATTTCTCTTTAAGACTTAAACATGTATATAACAGTTGCAGAATAAATATAACTAACAATACAGAAGCTAGGGCTTCCCAACTTCTGAAGAATTGCTCTTGCAAACAGCTAATTGAAACATTCCTTCAATTTGCGCTGCTCAGTTTTGACAGTAGCTCTGCCCCTTGTCATAAAATCAATGGTCTTTTTTATCCTTTCCCTTCTTTCACTGTCTCGCCTCTGACTGTAGCCCTCCATTCCCCACTCAGAGTCTTCCTCAGATCATTGGGGTTAAGTGATCTTTTCATACCGCCTGGCCAGACTGTCACAAGACATTGAGTGGCTTTTGAAAATGAGCCATGTTAAATGGACTTGATGGGGGTTACAACCACCATTATTGCTATCACCACTGTGATAAAATGGAGCAATAATGACGGGGGAAGGTACTTATCACTGTCTTTTTGAGATCACTTAAGATAGTTTGGGTCTGAAGCTTTTTGCCAAAGATAAATGGAACATGTACAAGATAAATGTTACTACTGCTGAATCCTTTGTGTGTGAACTTGCGTGGGCATGTGTTGTTTACTTGTGCGACAGCTCAAGAAAGGAAAAGACAGGTCAGTGGAATTCCAATTGCATAAGGTGACCACCTGTCAGCTCAGGGTGAGGGTGTCCTGATTAGAAACGGAAGGTCAGGCTGTAAATATTTGAATGCAATAGAATTGAATGTTGCCATTAGAAAAAAAAATCTAGTGTGCTGTCCATTAGCTTTAAGTGTTTGAATCATCGGTTAAATTGTTTACTTCAAAATCTAACAATTAGTGTATTTTAGATGGACCAGAACTAGTTAGTCAGACCTTTGGTTCTAGTTCAGTTCTGTTGCTAACTTTCTATGTGATTGCAGATATGACATATAATTTTTCTGTTTCTCAGTTTCCCAGCATGATCCATTCATCCCACCTGACTCAGAACTGGCCTAGTGTTAACATTAAACATATCAAGTCCATGCAAACCCTTCAGTTTCAGGAATATCAGGTTGTATGGTGACTTCAATGTTTTCTCATCTCTCTGATGAAAGTCATAGACAATAATATTAGAAATGCAAAATCATATGAATTTTATAATGGGATAACCATACAGAATATATCTTCTTTTTATGTGTAGATGTTAGGGATTCAATGGAACCAAGAGAAAATTTAAAATGTATGTAAAAAAAACAGAATTAAAATTAAAATACATGGACTTACAATCTGGCTCGTCTTCTATCTATAATCTTCTGCATATCAGCTTCCTAAGTTGTTAAGTGGTAAATTGCACACAAGTGTTGTGAAAACACCAACTAAGATTGTGGATGTGCCCTCCATGTATAAGTTACTTAATAAATGCTAGCTTCCCCCTAAAAGAATGTTGTAATTTCTTATTTTACTCCCCAAAATTGAGTTATAGAAATTTGTTCTTCCCCACTATTAGAGATTTTTTATGAATACAAAGATAATTTATTTTGGTATTTCATACGTACAGTTTATGTAATGATACTTTCCATCATCCCCTCCCTCCCTTCCTTCTACCTCCCTTCTATCTCTTCTTGTTTTTTGTTTAATTGTTATGATGACATACTTTCGATTTTCTTTAAAATAGCAAGCTTGGGTCCGGCGGCGTGGCCTAGCTGCTAAAGTCCTCGCCTTGAAAGCCCCGGGATCCCATATGGGCGCCGGTTCTAATCCCGGCAGCTCCACTTCCCATCCAGCTCCCTGCTTGTGGCCTGGGAAAGCAGTTGAGGACGGCCCAATGCATTGGGACCCTGCACCCACGTGGGAGACCCGGAAGAGGTTCCAGGTTCCCGGCTTCGGATCGGCGCGCATCGGCCTGTTGTGGCTCACTTGAGGAGTGAATCATCGGACGGAAGATCTTGCTCTCTGTCTCTCCTCCTCTCTGTATATCTGGCTGCAATAAAATGAATAAATCTTTAAAAAAAAAATAGCAAGCTTAAGCCAAGCACACTCTCCATTGGTTTCTAATGTAGAATGCCTATGTTTAGGGACAGTGCCATGGCATACTGATTGAGACTCTGCATGAGATGTCACTATCTCATAGGAACAGCTTTGCATCTCAGCTGTTCCATGTCTGATCACGCTCCCTACTGATGCACCACAGCAGTGGAGTGCATCCCACCTGTGTGCGACCCTGCCAACAGTGTCGATGACCTGAATAGAGCTCCAATCTCCTGTCCACAACCTGGCTCCGTCCAGACCTTTGCGTTAGTTTTGAAAGTGTGTTAGTGAATGCAAGCTCTCTCTCTCTCTTATCTCTCTCTTTCTATCATCTAGTGTTCCTTTTAAAGTAAATAAATGTGTTTTATAAGAAAAGAATGTCCATCTGTAATTACGTTAGGAGTGGCTTTAGGTTAATTTCAAAAGTCACAAAAAGGTAACAAAAAGGTACAGATGTTTCCAAATGTCCTCCCCTATTACAGATGCACAGCCTCCCCACCTCTCCCGTTATCCAGACATGCCATTGAGCTGTGCCTTTATTGCAGCTGATGACCCTATGTGGACATAGCCTTATCACCCAGCGACGTAGGTTAGCCAGGGTTCCCTCTTCTATTGTATGTTCTATTGATGTGAAAATGTGCACAGCATTTTAGTTTCACTGCCTTTAGAATCTTTTATACTCCATCTATTCATCTCTATTTCTCCACTAGCTAATGTAAGCATGGATGTTTCGGAGGCAGTTGCCATAGTTTTTCCTTTTCTAGAATGATCTCTAGCTGAAATGATGCCAGGTGTGAACTTTTCAGACGACAAAATCCTCCATGTTTATTTTATGGTTTTATAGCATTTAAGGGGTCATATCACTTGATATGTCTGCACTTTAATTAAAATATTCAAAAAACCAGACAGCAATTATTGTCTCTTTAAATTTTTTAATTAATTAATTTTTTAAATGATCTTACTTAGTTGATTAGGGTACAAAGGGTCCAGGGCTACAGGAAAGTAGTTAATACCATTGTTTCCACGCTAATATCATTTTTCCCATGTATCTGGGGTCAGGGGAGAAACAAAGGGAAAAGTCCCACCCAGCCTTCCACCCATCCCAGGTCCCCAATGTGAGGCACACTCTAAGGGTCCTGCTCAAGCACTTTTGATAGTTCAACAGGTCTGAATTGCTGCTAATCTCGCCATTCCAATCATGATGAAAACTATTCAGAATCCACTGGCCAACATAGTCTCTTCATGGTTGGGGTTCTGAAATTAGCAGTTCAGTTGGAAGGATCTCCAAAGAAATTTCATCTGAGATGATCCCAAACCTGATTCTTGTGTGAATTTGCCAGTACAGAGTCTGGCACTGTCCGTTGCTCCAATCAGCTTATGCACATGCTGGTCATTGCAATTGCTGGGTCAGTTCTGTTTCCAGCCCTGTCATCCACTTGAACCGATGGGTGTTGTAGCCCAACTTGATCCTACCCACTTCATACTTGGTCCTCACACAACCCAGTGGGAGCTGCAGCCTAATTGGGGCAGCTCCCCATAACCCCTACCAGGCCTGCTCTCTAACCTGGTTCTCATGCATGCCAGGATGTACCTCAGGCTTGTTCAGTCTGTCACACATCCCATTTAGCTCTGGTACTTGTCAATGGGCATTGAAGCCTAGTTCAACTCAACCAACCTACTATCCAGTCCACACACATACTGGCAGGTGCCTTTCTGTCTAGCCACCCCTGCCCTTTCCTAGTTTGCGTGCTCTCCAGTGGGAGTGATTACCCACGAGGGAGGTACCCACTAAGGACGCACCTTTGGGTGGTGCTGCCTTAACCTGCCCAGATTGCCATCGGTTCCTTTACCCGTAAGTGATGGCAGGTGCCATGGTCACTCCTAGCTTAGCCCATCGTCACCCCAGCTCATGAGCTAACTTGTGGGACTTGTATTTCCACAGGGTTGGGCCCACACTTCCCCCACAGAGTTAACCTCCACATCAAGTTCTCTCGTGTGCTGATTAGTGTCTTGACCCTGACAAATGTGACCAGTCCACTATTCCACCACCCAGTCAAGTAATGGTACCTAGCTCTGCCAAACAGGCCCCTATCCATAGCTTTGATGTGGACTGGTGTGTGGCAGTCAGTGATGCTCTATGCTAACAGCACATCTCAGGATTCCTAATTTGGCTGGTGATTCAGTCTGGCCCAAATAGATCTTATGGACACTCCCCTCCAAACCATCAGGTCTCAGTCCCCATGCTTGTCCAAAAGTTTCATGACCCTGTTACTGGGAAGCACCCAGAATTCATCTCTCCTACATTAAAGCTGGCCTTATTAATGGGTGTCCCTAAGCAGCAATTTCATATCCTAAAAATCCCAGAGCATGTCACTGGGCAGCCAGCAAGCAGAGCCTGGCACCATTTGGTGCACTGGCCACCCAAAGCCAAGGATTCAGTCACTGTCTTTCGGCAGTGGCTTTGGCCTGAGTCCCCAGCCTTGGATCTGGCCCATCAGGGGCATCCCTCACAGCTGCCACCCTGCAGGGAGCTGCAAGCCGTACCCCAACCCCAAGGCTCGGACCCATCCCAGACTTGTCCCGCCACAAGGTTTTGGCGGCAGGGCGGAGCTAGGACGTTAATCCAGTTCCCATGTTCCCCTCATGGTGTACTCATCCTGAGGGAAGATTTCCCTTGGGCCTGGAGGAAGCCAAGGACTCAATCACTGCCTTTCGGCAGTGGTTTTAGCCTGAGTCCCCAGCCTTGGATCCGGCCCAGCAGGGGCACCCCCCCACAGCCGCCACCCTATGGGGAACTGAAAGTCCCCTCCAACCCCAAGGCTTGGACTGTTTCTTTCAATTCTAACATTGTACTGTGCTTGATTCATTAGTATCCTTAAGATTTTCATTAATAAAATTTTTACAAAGAATCTTACAGCAACTCCTCATGAACTAATCCTGAATATCCTGGAATCGCAATGCAGGATGCCCATGTTACAAGCATTCTCAAATAATCTTACTTAAGAAAAAGTTTAAATTTATGAATATAAAGCACAATATGTTAAATTGTGGGGAATGCATAGAACAATCTGGCAATCATCTTCATTCCTCTCTTTAGATAGAGTCCTTGCAGATTTATTACCTGACAAGGTGGCTAACAAACATCTTGGAATGTGAAAGTTAATTTTTTTAATTGTCAATATCTTTCAGGTAATAACATAGTGCAAAATAATGGCACAGAAATTGGGAAACATGAGTTCTGATTGAATAAGACACTCACTACACAGCTGTCATTTTACTCTACTCAGCCTCGTTTCTTCATCTGAGACCTGAAGTAGCACAATGAAAGGTTTTTTGACTCATTATTTAATCTAACATCTGGATTAATTTTTACTGATATTTGCAAATGAAGTTAAAATCAACCACATTTTTTTTTGCATTAAAAATGTAAAGCAAAAAACAAAAGTACAAGCCTGAGATAATTCTTTGCAAAATCTGGCCCATCAATCTATCTATATATTTTAAGTTTTTGTTTGTATTTATTTGAAAGGCAGGATTGCAGAGACAAGAGAGAGTGACCCCCTCCCTCCCAGAGAAAGGTAGTCCATTCACTGGCTTACTCTCAAAATTCTACAGTCAGGACTGTGTCAGGCCCGTCCAAAAAGCCCTAACTTCCTCCAGGTTGCCAATGTGGGTGAAGGAGCACAAACATTTATTTACAGCATCATCTCTATTTTCTCAAATGTATTAAGAGGAAGCTAGATCAGAATTGGAACAGCCAGGACTTGAACCATTGCCCATCTGAGATCCCAGTTCAGCAGTGGCTTAACCCCTTACGTCATGACTTTGGTCATTGGTTTGTATATTTATTTTCAAATATTTTTAATCTTTAATTTTAAAAAGTTTTATTCATTTATTTGTCAAACAGGCTTGGGCCAGGCTGACATCAGGAACTCTATTCTGACCTCCCGTGTAGATACATTAGCAGGAAGCTGGATTGGAAGCAGAACAAGTGAAACTCAAATTGGAATTGCAATGCAGGATGTCCATGTCACAAGCATTCATTTAACACATTGTACCACAATATTGGACCTCTATTTTGTAAAATCAGCATTTCTTTTTCTTCCGCATCATTTCTCTGACTCCCCATTTTTGTTGGTTGACTAAATAAATTCTATGGAAATGTTCTGTCTCTATGATAATGAAACTTCCCCATGAATTTGCAGTAACAGCTCTGCCATAATAATGCTTGGAAAATGAGTGAAGGACCTGTATGTTCAGGGTAGGCACTGGGCCCTAGTGATCTCAACTCTATAGTCTACCCATTGACCGGTCAGAGGGAAAGGGGAGGAAATACTGTGCAGCCTCAAACCCAGTCAGGGTACACAAAGTCTATGTCTGCATACAACCTGGGTTTATTTCTTGGCTCTTTATTCTGTAAGTTAATATATCTGTTTTTTATCCAGCAACTTACTCCTTTATATGTATTTTTGTTAAAAACTCATTTGCTTTAATTGAAAAAGCAAATTTATAGAAAGAAGGCAAGACAGAGAGAAAGATCTTACATCTGCTGACTCACACTGCAAGTTGTCACACCTGCTGGAGCTGAGCCTATGCAAAGCCAGGAGCTTCTTCAATTCCCACATTGGTGCAGGACACCAAGGCTTTGGGCCATCCTCTACCGCTTTCCCAGGCCACAAGCAGGAACCTGGAAAGGAAGTGGAGTGGCAGGGATACAACCTGGCTACCTTATGGGATTCCAGCACGTGCAAGATGAGGATTTAGCCACTGAGCCATTGAGCCAGGCCTTGCACATATATTTTGCAAAACACACTGGGAATACGGAATGTGTGTGGAATGCATAGGGATATGTCAGAAAGTATGATGCTTACAGTTTTGTGAAACATTAAAAGCAACCAATAGAAAGTCAGCTTCCTAAAGATAAAGGGGGTTATAATTATACTAGGTGAGAAAGTTTCAGAAACCTGCTGTATCGTATTGTACCTACTATTTACATTAAACTGTCATGTACTTAGACATTTGCTAGGAGTATTAATTTTACAATTAGTCAATCATAAGCATGTGCACACACACACACACACACACACACACACACACACACACGTTATATTGTCCACCTCACTATCCCAGTTAAAATACAAGCAGACATTACAGAGGCCGCAGAAAGCACATTAGTCAGTACAGTAAGCATAGGTCCCCTGGCTTGTTTGTTAGGAAGTCAACTAAGCATTTTAATTTGCTATATTCATGTTTCTGGGGCTTATTTCCCACAGAATCACAAATGTACACAAGTAACATTTGATATGTTGGAAACGTCAGTTACTCCCCCTCCTTTTTTATACCTTTCCTGCCACACCCCATAGGTTATTTCTCCATTTCTTAAGTTTCTTTGCTTTATCTATCTTTTATTTATTTACTATTATTACTTCTAACTAGGCTGAGTGTCTTATACAAAATGCCCAATTGTAGGTTTCAGGGAATGAGAAAGATATGAAGATAAGAAAGTAAAAAAAAATGGCATAATATCGTAAGAAAAGCAAGCATAGAAGCCACTAAATTGGTGCTTTACTTTTTGTTTTTATGTCAAGTTGAGATAAAGCATTGATGTATTTTGTGGCTGCTCTCCATTCCTACTTTAATTTTAGGGGAATCAGTATGGCCATCTGCCAACCATGTCCTCACTTTATTCCTTTCCATCTTGATTTGTGGGGAACAGAAGCTCACATATCCTGATATCCTTTTCCTGCCTTTTGCATTGGGAAGGAGAATCTTCACATTCTGTTGCCTCTTTGTAGTTTGTGTTTACAAATGCAACGTGTCCTGTAGCTGAGCTGTAAGTGTAATGCTAGAAGTTCTTAGTGGCACTAATCTTTGCCCTGTGGCACAACTATAATTACCTAACAAGGGGACCTAGTAGAGTTTACCAGGACAATGCTATGTAATGACACAGTATTTATATGTGGCTGTGCATTATTGTATAATTACACTGAACAGATCCAAAAGTAATTACCAGCATCCTATCCCTGGGGTTTAGAGGAAAAGAATAAGCATGTGTGTAGGCCTCTTCTGTTCAAAGTCAAATTCTGCTTGCAGTGCTTCCCAGCAGGAAGGGGGTAAAGCAGGTTTAATTTTTCTATGTGGTCATGCATTTTGCCTGAGAGCACTGCTGTTAACCCCATTGCTCGGGCCTGGCTCCAACTCAGATAACTACATTTTATTGTATTTGTCTCTTCCATTCAATTTCTACCTCCAAGAAGCCTCAGTTCAACCCAACTGTTTACATTATACGTGCCCTTAAGCCCATAGTGGTTTGGGCACAGTGCATTGCATTCTTTCCAGTTTGGGAACTAGCATCTACTAGGCAGCATGAAGAATTCATTGTACTGTCTTACCTCCAAGGTAGGGAGATGGAATATGCTCCTCTGCTAGATCATGTTCAATTCCTTAGTCAGTTCAGAAAACCTAGAAAGGGGAAAGATCAGTTTCAATTGAAGAGATTATGGATGACTTCATGCTAAGGCAGGAGCAAAGGAAGCAAGGAAAATTGCAAGAGCAAGCAACTCTATAGAGCCAAAAATGAGAAGCGAAAGTTCAGGAATGAAGTGCTGTTTGTTAGGAATGGCTGGTATACAAGGAAGATTCGTTTGAAAGATTGAAAAGTGAGGTAAGTCAGATCATGGAGAACGTTGAATGTTGAGGTAATATGTGAACTGTATTTCTGATAAAATAGAACGTCACTGAATGGAAAAACATGGTCAGAATATTAAAAGATAAAAAGATGAACAAGGCAATACCTTCAATCATAGACAAGAAGGGAAAGAGGAGGAAGAAAAACATTTGAGGCTGAATGGTCTGTTTTCAATTTTAAAGCATCGTGTTGAAAGGCAATTTGAAAACAGACATTCTTACATTTTGATCATCACCTTATGCTAATCACCAACCCCAGGTCTCAGAAATTATCATTTTACCTTTCAAAAAATTAGAATATTTTGGATCCCCTGTATAATTTAGGTTATACAGTATTTGTCTTTTTGTGTCTTGATTATTCCAATTAACATAGCATTACCCAGGTCCATTCATATAATTGCAAATGAAAGGCTATACCTTTTTTTTTTTTGCTATTTTATAATTTATTTTGAATTCTATGGTACAATTCCATAGGGTCCAAGATTTCCCTACTCCCTCCCCAAACTCCCACTGCCCAGTTGATTTCCCCCATATTATTACAATAATATAGTCCTTCATAAGGAGTCATGATTCAGTCTGTTATTTAAGTGTGCCCCGACATTGCTGGTAAAATGTCAGATAGCCCAGCATCCCATTGTCAACATATTTCCAACAGTTTCATTGGGAGCCTACCTTTGATTTGGAAGCAAGGATGCATATTGCATTGCGTCCCCGCATCTGGATATGGTGGGCTCTGTTGCTTCATCACTATACATTCCCCTTAATGAGAAGCCATGAAACAAGGTCAACAATAGGTGTAAAGTTAAAACAAAAACAAATTATTGCATCATGGAGTCAAAAAAGCACACCACTAAACAACCAATGCATGGGTGACAAAAAGAAAATACAAAAGTCTCTTGGATAAAATGATGCCACTGTGTGATCCATGACACAGCAACGAATTCCACAAGAGAAGAGAAACCATTTGGAAGAAATTATAATGAAATAAAAACATCAAAACACGTGGGATGCAGCAAAAACAGTTGTTGAAATCACAATTTTTATGATTTCCTTATATTTGTGAGAAAAATATGGTATTTGTCCTTTTGGAATTGACATTTCTTTTTTGTTTTTTTTTAGTAAGTGGCTATGATTTATTTTTTATACAGTATTTTTTGTTATTATATTTTTGACAATCTTTACATAGTTAATAGGGTTAAAAAGGCTCAAGGGCTACAGGAAAGTGGGTAAGACCACCATTTCCATATTGTTTCCTTCATCTTTAAAGGGGGGTATTAAGGGAGAAGGCCCACCCAGTTTCCCACCCTCCCCAAGTCCCGGATGTGGGGCATGCTCTGTGGTTCTTACTCAAGTGGTTCTGATGGTTCACCAGTTATGAATCGCTGCCAATCTTCCCACTCCAAGCACGATGAGGTCTTTGAAGAATCCACTGATTGACATAGTCCATCATAGAGTCTCCGTTTGCCCCGTATTTCGCTGCCAACATATAGCTGAAATGGTTGACTGACCTGTTCTGTCTTCTGTTTTTTCTTGGTTAGGGTTCTGAGTCCAGCATTTCCATCGGGAAGATCTCAAAGAAACTTTGTCTGAGGTGTTCTCAGACCAGATTCTTGTATGTACTAGCAAGTACAGGACGCGGCATAGTCCATCGCCCTGATCAGCTGGTGGTTGCAATCGCTGGGTTGGTTCTGTTTTCAGCCCCGACTTCCACTGGAACCAATGGGTGTTTGCAGTCCAGCCTGGTTCTGCCCAGCACATACTCGGCCCTCGCATAAACCAGTGGGAGCCGCAGCCTAGTCGGAGCGACCCACAATAACCCCCACTAGGCCCATCCCCTACCCTGGTTTGCCAGTATGTGTAGCAGTAGTCCAGTCTGCCCCACACCCCGTTCAGCTCTCGTACATGTCAAGGGGTATTAAAGCTTAGTTCCATCTAACCAGCTCCACTATTCAGCCCACACAGATGCTGTTGGGTATCTGTTTGGCCACCCCAGCCCCTGTCCTAGTTTTCGTGCCCTCCCCTGGAAGTGGTAACCCAAGAGGGAGGAGCCCACTATTTCTCTCCCAGGCCTCTCTAGTCCCGGATTATGCACTCTCCAGGTAGTTCTGTGGTTTGACTTGACAGAATTAGACCCCAGTGCCAGCTTCTGCTATCTGATTCTGTGGCTAAGCCCAAACAACCCTCACCCACTCTAATTTTGCTTGCACCAGTAGAAATAATCAGCCCAGCCTGTTTTTTCCCTGATCTGGTCCACATGAGGCACACAGGTGTTGTAGCCCTGCCCAGTCTGTTCTGCCCCCATCCCAGCTCACGCTCTCTAATGGGAGCAGCTGTTCAGCAAGGGAACCACCCTTTATTCCCCTGCCAGGTTTGCCCCCTCCCTTCCTGGTTCTCACTTGTGCTGGTTGGGCGCTGCGGTCACATCTGTCACAGGCAACCTCATCTTGGCATTCCGTATTGTGCACTAGTTTTTGTTGCCACCGAAACCGGCTCAACCCACACTGTTCTGGTGCTTGGATCTGCCAGTGGATGACATAAACTGATTCAGCCTGGTCTTCCCCCAACCCATGCCAAATGTATGCCAGTGGGTAACTTTCCATGGCCTGTTCTGGGCTGTTTCCTATCATGTTTCTTGCGCTTACCTGCCAGGTCTGTGTCCTGCCAGAGGAGTTGCCCAGGCTCCTCCATCAGAACCTTTCCCAGTGCCAGATCTCACGCATACCAGTGGGTCCATGAGACAGCCTTAGAATAGACTTATTTCACTGAGCATAATGGTCTCTAGTTAGGACCATCTAGTTGTAAATGGTATAATTTTATTCTTTTTAGTGGCTGAGTAATATTCCACAGAGTAGATGTACCACAGTTTCTTTAAACACTCCTGTTTGGATGGACATTAGGATTGTTTCCATGTTTTTGCTATTGTAGATTGTGCTGTTGTAAATATAGGATTACAGATCCCCTTCTCATATGCAGTTTTCATTTCCTTTGGGTATATTCCTAGCAGTGGCGGAATTGCTGGGTCATATGGCAGATTTATTTGCAATTTTCTAAGCACTCTCCATATTAATTTCCATAGTAGTTGTACTATTCTGTATTCCAGCCAGCATTGAACCTGACATCCATACTAACAGGTAGTAGAGTCCTGAATGTGGGCCAACTTCAAAGGAATTAGATGGCATCACAACGTGGTTTTCATTTGTATTTCCTGATGGCCCATTTCTTCACAGGGTTGTTTTTTCCTGTCCCTGGGTTTCTGAAACTCTTTGTAAATTCTGAATATTGCTCCCCTATTACTTGTGTAATGTGCAAAGATTTTCTCCCTTTCCACTCGTTGCTTCTTCATTGTTTCCTTTGCTGTACAGAAGCTCTTTGGTTTGATGTAGTCTCATTTGTTTATTTTGTCTTTGATTACCTGTGCTTTTGTTGTCTTTTCTAAGGAGACTTTCCCCATTCCTTTATCTTGGAGAGTGTTTCCTATGTTTTCCTTTATATTTTTATGGTATCTGGGTGTAGATTTAGGTCCTTGAACCATTTAGAGCTGATTTTTGTATAATGTGATAGGTGTAGTTCTTGGTTCTTAATTTTACAAAAGCTGCTATCCAGTTGTCCCAACAGCATTTGTTGAAGAGACCAGGCTTTCCCCCTGGATTGCTTTCAGTTTTCTTGTAAAAAATTACTTAACTTTACATGTGTGGGCTCCCTTCTGGTGTTTCTATTCTGTTCAATAGATCTTCTTTGTTTCTGTAGCAGTACCAGACTGTTTTGATAACCACTGCTCTGTAGTATGTCTTGAGGTCTGGAATTGTGATTCCTTCAGCTTGATTATTATTCTTCAGGAGAGCTTTGGCTATTCTTGGTCTCTTGTGTTTCCAGATGAACTTTTGTATATTCTTTTCTATTTCTGAGTAGAATGTTGTTGGATTTTAATTGGAATTGCATTGAATTTGTATATTACTTTTGAAAATATGGACATTTGAATGATGTTGATACTGCCAATCCAGGAACATGGTAAGTTTCTCTGTTTTTCAATGTCTTCCTTTATTTTTTTTAATGTTTTATAACTATCATCATAGAGGTCTTCCACATATATAGTTAGTTTATTTTCTAAGTATTTAAGATTGTTGTATGCTATTTTAAGGGGACTATAGCTGCAATTTTTTTCTTAGCCATGGAATTATTTGTGTACATTAGTGCCATCAATTTGGGCTCATCAATCCTGCTACCCTACCAAAGTCTCATAAGTTCCAATAGTCTCTTTACCAAGTTTTTTGGTCCTCCTATGTAGAGAATCATGTCACTGCAAATAGAAATAGCTTCAGTTCCTTGTTTCCAATTTGGATTCCTTTAATTCCTTTATTTCTCTTTTTTCCTTTTCTTTCTTTCTTTCTTTCTTTCTTTTTTTTTTTTTTTTTTGCCTTATAGTTCTGGCAAGGACTTCCAATAATATATTAAGGAGTATTGGTGAGAGTGGACATCTTTGTCTAATTCCAGATTTTAGTGTAAATGCTTACAATCTCTCTCCATTTAGTATGATGAGTTTTTCGTAATTGTTTTGATTGTTTTGTAGAATGTTCCTTCTCTGCTGATCTTGCTTAGAGTTTTAGTATGAAGTGGTGTTGGATTTTATCAAATTCCTTCTCTCCATGTATTGAGATGATCATATGTTTTTTTTTTTTATTTTTCAATTTGATCGTTGGTGCATCACCTTTATTGATTTGCAAATGTTGAACTGTCCCTGCTTGCCTGGGATGAATCCTACATGGTCCAGGTGAATGATCTGCCTGGTGTGTTGTGGATCCTGTTGGCTATTATTTTGTTGAGGATCTTTGCATCTATGTTCATCAAGAATATTGGCCTGTAGTTCTCTTTTTCTGTTTTTGCTCTATCTGGCTTTTGTATTAAGGTGATATTAGCTTCATAGAAAGTTTGGAAGGATTACCTTCTTTTCTATTTTTTTTTTTTTTTAAAGCTTGTGGAGGACTGGGGTAAGTCCATCTTGAAACATTTGGTAGAATTCAACTGTGTAGCCATCTGGTCCAGGGCTTTGCTTGGTTGGAAGGGTTTTAATTACTGATTCAAACGCAGTCCGTGTTATAGGTTTATTTAGAGTATTGATTGCTTCTTGATTCAGTTTTGGTGGATTGTAATGTGTCCAAAAATCTATCCATCTCTTCTACTTCTTTTTTTTTTTCAAAGACAATCTTTTTTTTTTTTTATTGTATTGTTGACAATCTTTACATAGTTAATTATGGTAAAAAAAAAAAAAGGTTCAGGGGGTATAGGGAAGTGGGTAATTCTATTATGTCCATATTGTTTCCATCATGTATCTGAGGTAAAGGGGAATATTGAGGGAGAAGCCCCACCCGGTTTCCCACCCACCCCAAGTCCCGGATGTGGGGCATGCTCTGAGATATTTGCTCAAGTCATTTTAGTAGTTCTCCAGTTATGAATCGCTGCCAGTTTCGCTCGATTAGGTCGTCCGCTGATTGATACAGCCCATCATAAAGTCTTCGTTTGCCCCGTATTTCGCTGCCAACATATAGCTGAGATGAATGATTGACCTGTTCTGTCTTCTGTCTTTTCTTGGTTAGAGTTCTGAGTCCGGAAGTTCTATTGGGGAGATCTCCAAAGAAACTATGAGGTATTCCCAGACAAGATTCTTGTATGTTCTAGCAAGCACAGGGCCCGGCACAGTCCATCATACATCTTCTGATTTGTTCACATATAGTTGCTTGCAATAGTCTCTAATAATTCTCTGTATGTCTGAGGTATCTGTTGCTATGTTTCCTTTCTCATCTATGATACTATTGATATGTATCTTCTCCCTCCCTGTTTTTGATTAGTTGGGCTAATGGGGAGCCTATTTTGTTGATTTTTCACAAAGAACCAGTTCTTTGATTCATTGATCTTAAGTATAATTCTTTTGGTCTCTATTTGGTATTAAAGTTCTCCACCATTACTGTATTGGAATCCATTTCTCCCTTTAAATCCATTAATATTAGTTTCAAACAGCTAGATGCCTTGGCATTTTTTTTTAATTTTATTTTAAAATCATTAATTACATTGTATTATGTGACACAGTTTCATAGGTACTGGGATTCTCCCCACCCCTCCCCAAACCCTCCCACCATGGTGGATTCCTCCACCTTGTTGCATAACCACAGTTCAAGTTCAGTTGAGATTCCCCCATTGCAAGCATATACCAAACATAGAGTCCAGCATCTTATTGTCTAGTCAAGTTCAACGGCTTCTTAGGTATACCCTCTCTGGTCTGAAGACAGAGCCAGCAGAGTATCATCCCAATCAATTAAAAGCTCCAACATACCATCAGCAAAAATTTACATCATTATGGAATTAATTGACATAGTAATGAGTAACCAATATGGTAAGAGTAAATGCGATTTCTTATCCACCTTCTGTGACCACCTCATTGACATTTCAATTTTGGTTTATACACAACATATAACATTCATAACATAACTTGTTATACATAACATCATATCAAATTAAGGCAAACATGTGGTATTTAACCTTTTGGGATTGGCTCATTTCCCTTAGCATTATGGTTTCCAGTTTGGCCCATTTGGCGATGCCTTGGCATTTGATGCATATATATTTACAGTGATCTCTTCTTGATGAATGGATATTTTGATCGTTATGTGAGATTCTTCCTCATCTTTTTTAATGTTTCTCACGTCAATGTCTATATCATCTGATGTAAGTATGGCTACACCCACATGTTTTTCTTTGCCATTAGCTTGGAATGTCTTTTTCCATCCTTTTACTTTCAGTTTCCTCTGATATTTGTTGCTGAGATATGCGAGATGTCTCCTCAGATAGATTTTTTTTTGATCCAGACCTCTAATCTATGGTGTTTGATTGATGAGTTTAAGCCATTTACACTTAGTGTTACCACAGGTAGGTGGCCATTTGGTCCTGTCATTTTAGCAATGGGTTGTTCTTTGATTTCGTCTTCTATTAGCATTTTTGTGGGATGTTCTCCACATTCGCCTTTGATTTTGATAGTTGCTATTCCTCTTCCCTTTTGTGAGAACATCTTGAGTATCATATGTAGGGCAAGTTTAGAAGAGGCAAATTCTTGGAGATTTTCTTTACTGTGGAAGAAATTTATTTCATTTTCAAAGACAAAGGAGAGCTTTGCTGGATACATTAAATCAGTGAAAATCAAAGATTTACTTCTTGGTGTAGCAGCTCCATTTTAAATAATCAGTGGCCATGCTGCATATACTTTGGCATTACAGTTTACTACTGACGCAGTGCTGATACTGACACCCTCTAAATATTGCACTCAACATATTCTGTGAAATTGCAAATATGCAAAGCATTTCCTTGCTAGCATTAACATCAGTATTAAAGTCATCTAATGTCAACAATTATTTTCTACAGTGCTTAAAGGATAAAACAAACTGACTCGGTATCCTTAGTGCTGGATACGCTAACAGTCTACCATGGCACCATGTTGCACTGATTTTCTAATCATAGTTTTGTGCTGACTGTGAGAATTTTCTTTCCATGTTGGTCTAGCAACAGCCTTATCAAAGATTGAATTGGAATGTGCTAAATAAGATGAAGGTATGAAAACAAGGGTGTCTACTTATTTCATTGAATAATTATAGGTTTCAATGAAATTGAAAGGAAGCAACAAGAAAAAATTATTCTATGTTTTGTGTGAATGTTATTTTTGCCTTACTAAATTATTAATCCAATGTTATACAGTAGTATCCTTGCAATGTATCATATTGTATCTGTTTCTGTTTAGATGAAGAAAAATAATATGCATTTGCATTATTCTCCATTTTTATAGAAATCATGCTGCATTATTTAATTGGATACCCTAAATCTCCCAATTTATTGAGAAACAATTACTTCATGAGCTATTTAGAAAAATTCTTTTAAGGAAATATGTACGCCAGTGTATGTTGAATAAAAAGATAAAGAAGAAATAGAAAATGTAGAATTAAAATAGCAGGTATATGGAGTGAATAGAATAATGAAGCTTACTGAAAACTGGTGACAGAAACAGAAAATGTCCTCATCTGTGGATAGAACAGTCAGCGGCACTAGAAGTCACACATACTGTATGAAATGTAATGCTGTCAGCGTCAAAATTCTGATGACTCAAATGTTTTTCAGTGGCTGCTGTTGGCATTTCAGTCTGGCAGAGTGTTGAGGACTCTTGTGTGTCAAATAGATGTCCCATCTCCCCGGCTGAGCCTCTCGTATCACTTCACACCTCCCTTCCCTGTTCTCTCTTCATGTAGTGTTGTTGCTGGTGATATTGACAGACTAAAGGATAGCTCATTCCCCATAGCTCCACAAGGTAAATTAAAAAAAGGAGAAGTCAAAGCTATTTCTGGACTCTCTTGCACTTAGGGACTCCCAACTCAATACATCTTCGTTGTCTGGAAATAATGCTTATTAATAAGAGAGGAAGACACAGTTCATAAAGCTTCAAGGTCACCTTTTTACCAGATAATTAACTTCTTATACTTTTGCTTTAGATTCTTAAAAATTGTTTAACGTAAGATATTTGTAATTAGATGATGTTATGAACAGAAATGCAAATAAAGTAAATGATTAGATGACTGGGGAATGGTTTCCATTTTTTCCCCCAAATTCCAACATGTGAAATTTCTTTCCAATAGTCTGCTATCCAAAAGGGTGGTTGCACTTATTTAGAAGAATCATCATATTGTCACTAATTTCCAGAAAATAAAAAAAAACACAAGAAATATGAGACATGGAAGAAATGTAATTTCAGCTTATGAGCTATGTATTTAAGGGTAGGAGTTTTCAAGTAATGTAAGACTTTGAGGTTTGAAATCTATGCTCTTGAATTTAATATGGACTCTCTTAAAATGACTAGGATGAAGCAATATCAGAGGAAACCTGTGTATGGAATGGATGTTAGGAAAGGACCTCCTATAAAGAATGTCTGGTACATTTGACACAAGAAATAGAAGGCATATCTATTAAAGACAACAGGATCCTTTCACTTTGCATCTTCAAATCAACAACAACAACAACAACAACAACAACAAAAACCATAAAGCAGCAACTTCCATGTTCAGCCTAGCTAGAAAGTAATCATCTTGAATACCGTAGAGTAAGACATCCAGAGTTTGCATAAGGCATACCTCAAAGAATTTAGAACTATGAGAGATTACCCCTCAGGAAAACTTAAAGCCTTGACGAATTTTTCAAAAGATGGTTAGATTTACTAATGGTAAAACAATACACTGCCGGGCCCGGCGGCGTGGCCTAGTGGCTTAAGTCCTCGCCTTGAACGCCCCGGGATCCCATATGGGCGCCGGTTCTAATCCCAGCAGCTCCACTTCCCATCCAGCTCCCTGCTTGTGGCCTGGGAAAGCAGTCGAGGACGGCCCAGAGCCTTGGGACCCTGCATCCATGTGGGAGACCCAGAAAGATGTTCCTGTCTCCTGGCTCTGGATCAGTGCAGCACCAGCACCAGCCCTTGCGGTCACTTGGGGAGTGAATCATCGGATGGAAGATCTTTCACTCTGTCTCTCCTCCTCTCTGTATATCTGACTTAGCAATAAAAATAAATAAATCTTTAAAAAAAAGAAATAAAATAGTAATATCATTGACATCCCATAGGAAAGTAATTGAACTCATAAAATATTTTTAAAGTCTATGTAAAGTTAGAGGCAATAAAAAGAGAGAGTAAGAGATTGTTGCTTTCTTTTTGAGGATTTATTTTTATTGGAAAGTCAGATATGCAGAGAGAAGGAGAGACAGAAAGGAAGATCTTCACTCTACTGATTCACTTCCCATGTGGCCACAATGACTGGAGCTGCACTAAGCTGAAGCCAGGAGCCAAGAGCCTCCTCTGGGTCTCCCACACGGGTGCAGGGTCCCAAGGCTCTGGGCTGTCCTCAACTGCTTTTCCTTGGCCACAAGCTGGGAGCTGGATGTGAAGTGGAGCTACCAGGATACCAACCAGAGCCCATATGGGATCCTGGCATGTGCAAGGTGAGGACTTTAGCCACTAGGCTACCATGCTGGGATCAAGAGTCTGGGTTTTATCTGTTGGTTTGTTTCCCAGATAACCATAGTGCGAGGCATGGTCAGATGAAGGTTAGGAGCCTGCCACTCCATCAAAGTCTTTCACATGGGTGTTAGAAACACAAGTATTCTAGTCAGCACCTTCTGCCTCCTGGGTTTCTCATTAGCAGGAAGCCAGAATTCAGAGAGGAGCCAGATCTCAAGCCCAGGCACTCTGGTAGGATGTGAGGTTCAAGCTGAAACTTAACCCAATGCACAGCACTCACCTTGAAAACATTAGAATTTTAAATTTGTATTAGAAGAAAATTATGCAACAGGTGAAATATGGAATTTATAGTGGTTTTAGGATATAAGATTATAAACACCAAGACATAATCTGATACAATTATTGCACTGGAATGACAAAGAGAACAATTGATACAGACTCTCCTCTCCCTAGTTAAGCCATCTGGTAAGAGTCAAACTAATAACACATATGACCACAGCAAACTCCAGAATTAAAAATCAGCAGAACACTGTCTAGAGGGATCTAAGAAAAGAGCTTTGATCAAGAACAACCAAAATTAACCTATTGAAGGCAAGAGTAGACATTTTTAGCATGAAAGATGCCTAGAAATGAGCAGTCATTGGCTTTCACAAGGAACCTTGAAAAAGTCAGACAGCAGAATGATAAATGAATTATTCCAAATGGATGACTTATTGAAAATACTCTATCATAACACAGCCAAAAACTAACACTACTAAGGAGATAATGGTTTAGAAATAAAAATAAAATATCCCAGATTTTCAATAGTTTTAGCAGAGGTGTGAAGATAGTAGAAATAAACAGATTGTTGTATCTTTCAGAGTGAATACTCTGGTATGCAATATTTAAAATAGATAAAGCCATTCATCATTGCTTATTTTTACTATGCTATATAATGACCATCATTAGAAAAACTAAGATACAGTGGTTGAGGGGAAAAACGTGATTGAGAAATTCAGGTATCAAGGCACAAATTCACTGTCCCCCCCCCCCATATTTTTTTTTTTTTTTTTACAATTTAAGGAATGAAAGTTGAAGGATTTCATTGAAAAATAAATAAATAAATGAAAAAGGTCCCAATGACATAGCTTTCAGTGTTTCAATTTTTTCTTTTATTATTTCTATTTTCTAGAATTTCTCTTCTTGCTTTAATGTTTTTTTCTTATGTTTAACCAAAATTAATGCTGAGGCTTTGCACTGTATTTTTTACCTGACATTGAATTCTTCACATCTAGTATTTTATTTTGATTTTTTTCATTATCTTAGCAAGTGAAAAATTTTTCATTGACATCACGTATGGCTTTCTTTATCTATTGAATTTGTTTTCCTGTGCTTCTGGGTCATTTGATGATCATTCTTTTGAGTTCATTTTCAGGTGTTTGATTCATCCTCCTCATCTTTAATTTTTAATATTCAAATATTGTTATGTTTCTTTGAAGAGTCATATTGCCTTCCTCGTTCTTTTTTTTCTGGCATTTCTGCTTTAGGCATTTGGTGAACTATCTGTTGGTTTTCTCTTCTGTTAGCCTTGATTTCTGTGCTATGACTCTGTGGCTTAGTGGGTTTACAGAAGCGTGTGCTGAGTTGGGCAAGGGAGTTCTGCTCAGTGCTGAAGTGTAAGGCAGGAATTCAGGATGACACCAAAGTTGGGCATGATGCATCTTTCCTATTCAGCAAGAGGAAGGGTATCAGCACATTCATGGACATAATCACAGTCTCACACTCAGCTTCTCTTTCAAGGAGATAGATGTCTAGGGTTAGTCTACAATGAGTACAATGCCCTCCCACATAGGCTCATAAACTGTACAAAGATCTGTCAGGTCTTCATCGTGAGCTCTGAATCCTCTTCAATTGCCCACCCAAGGGCAGTCAGTGAGTTCTGTGCATCTGAAGCCAGACACCATGATTTCTCTAGACCCAGCCACACTGCAAGCTTGTACTGCAGTCATTGAACTCCCATAGTCATAGCTTATAATTCTTCCACAATCACAAGATGCAGAGGACATACTCAACCCTACAAGCACATTCTATCAATGGAGAAAACAAAAGACTTTATAGGTCAGGTCAAAGTCATTGGGAAATGTGCTTTTATCCTGCTGATAAAATCTCCTGGTCTCTAGCACACATGAGGACCACTGCAGGTCAAGGTGGCGTTTTTCCCTATTGGTTGCTGGAAGCTCCAATAGTGAATGGGAAGAAAGAAATGTGCTTTTCCTTTCTGGGATTAGGTAGGTGCTCTTGCTACAAGGGTTCTGCCTTGGAATCAAAGTGTGTGTAGTATGCAAAGTTCTCCCTCAGTCAATGCCAGCAGCAACAGAGGCTGCCAGCATCTGTTGCCAGCTTGCTCTCAGCAGCAGGTGTCTCTTCCAGGCTGTCTGTGGGAGTCAAGGTGGTCTCAGGCATAGCTGTGTGTTTGTAATCTCTGTTTTGCTCCACAGCTCAACTCCTGTTTTTGTATAATTTCCCCTGCAAACTTTCCTCCAACTTTTCTCTGAGACTGCACCTCCTTTGCCTTTCTTCTGATATCTTTCCTCTGTTCGAGATCAACAAATCTTGGAGTCCTATGCTTTGTTTTCGTAATTGTTTACAAAATTCAGTTGTTTACTGAATTCAAAATATTCCTGTAATACTATCTTTATATGGAAGCATAAACAATCGACTTATTGACCACCCATTCCGACAAACATTTAGGTTAGATGAAGGCATTGACAATTTTATTTACTAGGGATAATTTGATGACCAAAGGCTCGTGGGTAGTTGAAGCTTTCTTACTGGCAGTTATCTGTGAGTTAAAATTGACCTCAGCATTTTCATCCTATGAGTAGCACAAACTTACAAGTGCAGAGACATAAAATTCTGTCTCCTCACTTCAGTGTGAGTCAATGCAAACATCTGTAGAGATTAAGTCAGGCTGAAGTCCACCTGCAGCCATGCCCTTGGTTAGCTTTTGCCCTATCTCAATTCTGTTTCCTCCATTAAGACATCAAAAAGAGTAGGAATAAAGAGAGTAGAGGAGGTATCCCAGGAAAAAAAATTACAGTAAAAGCAAGGCACTAAGTGCTAGGAAAGCAAGGGATTTTTGAAAAAGGAGCAACAAATTGGACATCTCAGGACCCAAGAGGTAAGGTGGGAAGCTTGGTGACATTAATTTAGAAATGTAAGAGGAAGACAGCATTGTAAAAAGTGATATTGTATTATAACCAAAACAGTAGATCTTGGAGTCAGATTCTTTGAGTTTGAATCTTAAATCCTCTTCGTCCGGATTCTGGTAGCTTTGACAAAAAATTTCCCTTTCTGTATCCATTTTCTCATTATTGAAATAATGATAAGAGTTTATTATTTCTGGTTTTGTTCAATTTAATGAGTTAACATATGTAAATCACTTAAAGTTGTGGCTAGGATATGATAAATCCAACATTAACACTTTCTTGTGAGGGGTTTGTGAAGCAAGTTGAGGATTCTGGAATGCATTTGTAAGGGTAAATATGACCTATTTACATTGGTGGTAGTTCTCCAAAGGACTCTGAGGCTGAGAACTAATTTCATAAGAAAGTGTAAATTAAGATTTAAAAGTTTCTAACATTTTTCTAATGTTGAGTTTAAGATGTTATGAGTGCTAAGTGTGATATATTCTGCCATCATTAAAATTTAATTTTTGGAGTTGGCATCATGGCATAATGGTTAGACATAGCAGCCTAATTTGTTTCAGCAGCTCCACTTCCATTGAACCAGTTCAAACCGGATCAATCAAGTCCAGATCAATCAAGTCCAGACTGGATCAAACCAGTGCAGACTGGTTCAAACTGGTTCAGTCCAGAACAAACCGGTTCAGACCAGATCAAAACGGTTCAGACAGGATCGGATCAGTTCAAACCAGTCCAGACCAGATCAAACCGGTTCGGACCGGTTCAAACAAGTTCAGATCAGATTAAACCGGTTGACCAGTTCAAACCGGTACAGACCAGATGAAACCATCTCAGATTGCAATCCAATCTAATCTAATATAATCCAATTCATCACAACCAAATATAATCCAATCAAATTCAGTCCAAACACAATATTCCCACCCACACTAATCCAATCAAATACAGTTCACCCAAACATAATCCCATCCACACTAGTACGATCAAATATGATCCACTCAGACATAATTTCATCCGTGCTAATCCGACCAAACATAATCCAATCGAATATAATCCCATCCAGACTAGTCCAATCAAATACAACCCTACCAAATAAGATCCCATCCACACCAATTCAAATAAATTGACCAAATATAATCCCCCACACACTAATTCAATTAAATATGATCCGACCAGACACAATCCCCCCCAACACTAATCCAATCAAACAGAGCCTGTTCAGATGTAATCCCACCCCACACTGATCCAGGTGAACATAATCCGATTAAATATGGTCCCACCCACACTGATCCAATCGAATATAATCCGATCAAATATGGTCCCATCTACACTGATCCAATCAAACAGAATCCGATCGAATACGATCCTACCCACACTGATCAAATCAGTTATAATTTGATCAAACTTAATCCTACCCACACCACTCCAATCAAATATAATCCGATCAAATATAGCCCCGCCCAGACAGGTCCAATCAAATACAATCTGACCAAACATGATCTCATTCACACAAATCTGATTAAATACAATCCGATCAAATATGATCTCATCCATGCTGATCCAATCAAATATTATCCGACCAAATATAATCCTATCCACACCAACCCAACCAAATACAGTCTGCTCAGACAAAATCCCTCCCACACAAATTCAAACATAATCCAACCAAATATAATCCTATCCACACTAATGTGACCAAATAAAATCCACTCAAGCAAAACCCCACCCATGCTGATCCAATCAAATAAAGTCCGATTGAATACGATCCCACGGATCCAGCTGAATATAATCCGGCCAAATATGATCCCATCCACACAGATCCAATCAAATACAAACTGATCGAATATAATTCGATTCACACCGATCAAATCAAATATAGTCCAATCACACTAATCCAATCAAATACAGTTCGATCGGATACGATCCCACCCACACTAATCCAATCATCTATGATAAGATCAAATATAAACCCATCCACACTGACCAAACCGAATACAATTTGATCAAATATGACCCCATCCACACTGACCTAATCAGACGTAATTCGATCAAATATGATACGATCAATGCTGATCTAATCAGGCGTAATCTGACCAAATATGACCCCACCCACACTGACCAAATCAGATATAATTCGATCAAATATGATCCAATAATGCTGATCCAATCAGGCTTAATCTGACCAAATATGACCCCACTCACACCAATCCAAACCAAAGATAATTTGATCAAATATGATCTGATCTACACTAATCTGATCCAACCCAACATAATCTGATCTAATATGATCCAATATAAGATAATCAAATCTGATCTGATATAATCCAATTTAATTTAATGTAATTGAAACGGCCAACCCAGTCCAGACCAGTCAAACTGGTCAAACCGGTAAACCAGTCCAGACAGGATCAAACCAGTCCAGAGCAGTCCAACCTGATCAGTCCAGTCCAGACCTGATCAATCAATTCCAGACTGGATCAAACCAGTCCAGACCTGATCAAGCCAGTGCAGACCAGTCCAGACCGGATCAATCCAGTCCAGACCAAACCAAACCAGTCCATTCCAATTTAAATAAGTCTAACACAATCTGATCCGATCTAATATAATCCAATCCAATATAATATAATCTGATCAAACACAATCCCACCCTCACTACTCCCATCAAATATGACCCATCCATGCTAATCCCATCAAATATAATCCCAGGGCCTCAGGATGGGCCGTCTTGCTCAGATCCCGACTCCAGCCACCATGTGCACGTGGTGAGCTGTCCCTGGGCGGCCAGTGTGCCATTTGGCACCAGGCTCTTTCTACTGGCCGGCCGGCCGGGAAGCTCTGCAATTTTGGTTCTTTGAATTGATGCTTAGGTGGCTCAAGGTTGATCCTACTGTGCTTCTGGGTTTTGAGTCAGTCCTAAAGATTCCCAAAGACAGTAACTCTTCCTTTGAAGAACTTGTAATCACTGAACAATTCTAAGAACCGAATGCCAGTTCATGCAAAAGCTAATGCTTGGGGCTTATCTAGCAGGATATCCTATTACCTGACATGATAAAGGATCAGCAGATGAGTCACATTAGGCAGGGCCATAACATTAACTAGTACTCCAGAACCATATCCGGGGCTAGATTCTGTAGGGGATATGTGGACCACACCCTGTGGAAACTCTAGCCCCACTGCTAAGCTCAAGAGTTTGTGTGGTGATGGACTAAGCTAGGTGTGACCAAGGAGCCTGCCATCAATCACAAGTAAAGGAACCCGCAACTTCTGGACTGGTCAAGGCAGCAGCACCCGAATGTGAATCCTGAATAGGGTGTGGGGTGGGCCGGGCTACAACATTCACAAACTCATATATGGCCAAATGGAAGCCCAGACCGTGCCGGGCACTGGCCTAAAACCCATTGGCATGTATGAGAACTGGGTCTGGGAGGGGATCAAGTGGAGGAACTTGGGAAACTCCCCTGGCTAGTCATAGCTCCCACTGGTGAATATGTTGTCCAGACCTGGGGGTTGCACAAGCTGGGCAAAGTAGCTCCAACAGTTGGCTAACGTGTAAATTGGTAATGGAATGGGATGTACTGGGCAGAACTGAGCAAACCTTAGCCTACAAGCGAAACTAGAAGCCAGGATGGAGCACAGGTCATACCGAGCTAGGCTCTTGCACCTACTGGTCTGCGTGAATCAAGGATGCTAAGCCACAATGCCTAAGGCAGAGGCCAGGACAAGCGAGGGACTGAGCCAAACTGAGTCAGAGCAACCACTGGCATGCACGTGATCTATGGCTGGGAACAGGCCTGGTTGGGGAGCTAAAGGGACACCCTAACTGGGTTGAGGTTCCCACCAACAGGCGCGTGTGCTGGAATGGGGGCTGCGTGCTAACCAGGAAACAGTTGTAGTCTCCCTTGGCACTAGTGTGGACTGAGACTGGATGCACCAGGCCAGGCCAGACCACAATACCGTCTGGTGTCCTGGAGGACCAGGGCAGATGTGAGACAGACTAGGCAAGCAAAAAAAAAAAAAAAAAAGATTTGTTTATTTTTATTGAAATGACAGATATATAGAGAGGAGGAGAGACAGAAGAGGAAGATCTTCTGTTGGATGGATCACTCCTCAAGTGGCTGCAATGGCTGGAGCTGAGTCAATCTGAAGCCAGGAGCTAGTAGCCTCTTCTGGATCGCCCATGCCACAGGGTCCCAAAGCTTTGGGCCATCCTCGATTGCATTCCCAGGCCACAGACAGGGAGCTGATGGGAAGCAGGGCCATTGGGATTAGAATCTGTGCCCATATGGGATGCCAGCACTTTCAAGGCAAAGACCTTAACCACTGAGCTAGACGCCGGGTCCAGCTGCTCCACTTCTAACCCAGCTTGCTGTTAATGACCTGAGAAAAGCAACAGACAAGGACACAACTGATTTCCTGCCAATATTGTGGGAAAACATAAGATTATGTCTCCTGGGTTCAGCTTGGCTCAGCACAGGTCCTTGTTGCCATGTGGATAGTGAACCAGTAGATGGAAAATCTCTCATGCTGTTTCTCTGTGTCCTTCTGTAACTCAGACTTTCAGATTAATAAATATACGATTAAAATATTTAAAAATGTTTTAAAAGTTGTGTAGGTGACAGCCTACTCTGGTGTGGCAGGTAAAGCTGTTGTCCGTGATACTGGTACCTCATTTGGGTGCTGATTCATGTCCCAGGTTCTCCACTTCTGAGGAAACAGCAGAGAAGTCCACATGTTTCTGCTTCTGCCGCCCATGAGAGAGACTTGGATGAATTTCCTGGCTTTGATCTGACTTGCGAGTGATTTGACTCATTTTAGAAGTGATCCATTGATGGAAGATATCCCTCCCGAACACTCTTTCTCACTCTTCTGTCTCTTTCCTGTACTGTTTCAAAGATGGATATAAAAAAAATTGTCCAATGTTTAGGAAGAAATTTCAAGATTAAAGCTCATGGTAGTATTCATATCTATTTGGAAACAATAGAAATTAGCAATTACAGACTAACCATGAAATTATGGAGTAAAATGTTACTTAAAGAGCAAGAAAAAGAATCAAAGCAAACTTCAGGTAACATGAGGGGAAATGTAAGAAAGTAGTATGAAAGTTACAAAAAGAGATATTTTTCCCCACAAAGAATGATCAATGCCAGCAAATACTAGGGTTGGAGCAATTAGAGTAATGATTTGAAATATATTGGATTTCATACTTAGAGTGTTATCAGTTCACTTGATTTCAGCTATGGCAATGCAGAATTGGGAAAGATTAATCTTATAAAGAAAGGATGGGTGAGTGATAAAGGCAGGTGATATGGTGGTGAAAGAAATAGAGTAACAAGAATTGAAGTAGATAGCTAGCCTTTTCCCTCTGAACAAGAGTAAAACCAAACAGAAAGATAGTAAAAATATGGGAGTTATCATCAAGGTACTTAATATGCTCTGGGTTTACAATAGCAAATAATTTGATAGGAAAGACCAAGATGAAACATGATTAGACAACATGAAATATATAATCTTTTTGTTATGTAAGTTCAAACTTACTGTGTGTTGAAACTGTGAGAACAAAAACAGTTACATTTACTTAGGAAAGTACTAATTTAATTATAATGTTTTGATGGAGTTGCACTCTGAATGCCTTGGTCTAATTTATTTTATTTCATTTAAGAAATTTACTGATTAATTATATTCTCAGGGTCACAGTGAATGAATGGTAATTATTACAATTCATTTTCATCAATTCTTATGCTAAGGCGCTATTAATATAAGAGAGCAGATTTAATGCAGTCAAAGATAAAATATGATAATATAATGATACTTTCTTCTTCCCCCTTTATAAAGGGTAAACTTTATAAACTTCCAAATGTAGAAGAAGTTTGATGACTGAACAAACTATGCTTACTGAAAGATCTGGAAAATTTTGTTTGGAGAAGGCAACATTTTGAGATAGCATTTTCTAAAAGTGATTTCAGTATTTGAGAAATTTATATTAATTATAATTCTCTTTTCTTCCCTAGTAGGATCAGAAAGCCAATTTAAAAATGCTGGCATTGGAGGCTGGCTGGCATGGTGGCTCAGTTCTCTAGTCCTCTACCTGTCAGCCCTGGCATCCCATCTGTGCACAAGTTCGTGACCTGACTGCTTCAATGCCAATTGGATTCTCTGCTTATGATTTTGGAAAACAGTGGAGAATGGTCTCAAACCTTGGAATTTGTTACCCGCATGGGAGACCTTGAAGAAGCTCCTGGCTCCTGACTCATGGCTTCAGATCAGGTCAACTTTGGTCATTGTGGCCATCTGGGTGCGAACCAATGCATGGAAGATCTTTCTATCTCTCCTTATCTTTGTAAATCTGCCTTTCCAATAAAAACAAATAAATTAAAAAAAAAAACTACTGACTCTGCTAAATACTAAAATGAGGATAGACACGAGACAGCTGAATAGTACCCTATAGCTATTTTAAGGCGTATAGAAACTGGTTGTATATAAACTAAAATTGAAATGTCAATGAGGTAGTCACAGGATGTGTTTAAGAACTTGCATTTTTTTTTTAACATATTGGTTACTCAATACCATGACAATTCCATGTTGCTATAAATTGTTGTTGATGTTAAGTCGGGGCTTTTAATTGATCAGGATGCTCTGCCAGCTCTGCCTTCAGACCAGAGATGATCTCCCAAGAAACCGTTGAACGTATCTGGAAAATTAGATGCTGGACTTGGTATATGCTTGCAATGGAAGAATCTCAACTAAATTTGATCTGTACTACTGCAACAAGATGGAGGAATCCACGATGGGGGAAGGGTATGGGTAGGGGTTGGGGGAATCCCAGAGCCTATGAAACTGTGTCACATAATGCAATGTAATTAATAAAAAAAAATACTGACAGTGTGCTTGTGTTGAAAACAATGCAGCTGATGTCATGAAGTTTTGAATTCCTGTTTGCTGCAGGATTGCTCTTAATCCTCTTCTTTTGAGGAAGATAGTATGTAGTCTCCTCTGAAAGCTATCAGAGATCTCCTTCCACCAGAGGAAAAAAAGCAGATCATTGACTCAACAGTGGCAAAGGACACTAAGGAATTCTATGTAGTAGGCATTGTGCTCAGTGCTGGGTGGAATAATTAGGCGATGAATTTCAGGCTTTACAAAGATCAAGTGCTTAAAAGTCATCTGTGTTAATAATTGAGCTGCCTGTTTTAAAATGTGATAGAATCAGCAATCACTAGAAACATTGTGAGAATTTCTGCATTAGCATTTTCCAGGCATGTCTGAAGTGTCTTATTTTGGAAAACAAATTGCACTAAACGGTATCCAAATTATTATCCAATGATTTCAAGCACTCTGTTGTGTAAATGCTGCTCCTGGGCAACATTCAGCTTCAGAGTCCCTCCAAATTCCTCAGAAAGTGCTCATGTTTTTCTGTGCCTATTAGGTTTTTTGTTTGTTTGAAGAGTTACTTGCTCATTTGAAAGATTGATTACAGAGAGGTACAGACAGAAGGAAGTCTTCCATTCCTGGTTCAATGAGTAGAGCTGGGATTCTATGAGACTAGGAGGAGTTTAGGAGCCAGGAGCCAGGAGTTTCTTCTGGCTCTACTACATAGATACAGGAGCCAAAAGATATGGGCCATCTGCTGCTGCCTTACCAGACCCATCACCAGGGAGCCGGGTCAGAAGTACAGCAGTTGAGACATGAAAACTGACATTTTCCGATTCCAACCATTCTGCTGCAAATGACAAGATTTTCTTCTTTTGTATAGGTGAAAAGTGTTTAAATGTTGATGCATACCACATTTTTTTTTAAAATCAGTTCACCTAATAATGGGTGGGCACCTTGATTGATTCCATATCCTGTCTGTTGTCAACAGCGCTCTGAGTACAGTGAAGCAGGTATCTAATACAGCAAGTTCATGTCTTCTGAGTATGTGTCAGGTAATAAAATTGCTGGAAGATACTGCAACTACTTTACGAGTTTTCTAAGAAATCTATATACCATCTCCACAAATCTCTGCTAATTTACATTCCAAAGTTGAGTAAGAATCCCTCTTCTTCCACAGCATCACCAAGCTTGGTTTAACCTACTGATCAACAATGCAGGATTGCTCCAATTCTTATGATTTCTCACCTCCTGCTAATTTTACACTTTGTTTATTCTTGTCTTTATATGTTTCAGAGTTGCATTGTTTCATTATTTATTTAGTGTATTTATATTTTCAAAAAGTCATTATTTTCATAAACTTCATTTGTAAATCTACAGTTCTTGTTTTGCACAACTGTTGATAGTTTTCATTTCCAGGATTTTCAAAGCAGTTTTTAAAAGATTCTAATTTCTTTAATAATCTATTGGTCATTCTAATAGTTTTAATTTCCATGTATTTGTAATTTTCTACTGCATTTATTGTTGATTCCTAGGTTTATTACTTTGTTGCCTGAGACAATTCATGGTACGATTTCAGTCATTTATAATTACTCTCTGGATGTGTAGCTTATTGTATCATCTCATCTTCCTAGAAAATGTTTCATGTGGAGCTAAAAAAAAAGTGTATTCTGTTGCTATGGGATAAAGTGCTCTGTAAATGTCTATTAGACTCATGTACTCAGTGCTGTGCTTCCATTCTTTTTTTTTTTTTAAACACCTTTATTTACTTTAAAAACATAAGACTTCTTGTACAATAAAGCATAAGCATGTTTCATCTACAAAGTCAGAATATCTTCCTCATGGAACACGCAGGAAGAAAGGAAAAACACATACATGGCAAAGTAGTCACAGATTACCTCTAAAATAATTAAGACTTTTGGCCAGAAAAATTAATCTTTTAAAAGCAAAAGTATAACAATAACAAAAAGCCATATTTCACACCTGGTACTAACAGTAAACATTCATAGTACAAAATTATCTGTTAAAATCAAACTCCTATATATTGAAAGTATTAATATCATCAAAATACCCATCGTACTTAAAGCAATTTACAAGCTTATTGCAATCTCAAAATATCAAAGACATTTTTTTTCTCATATCTAGAACATTTTTTTAACTATTTTTCGGATTGACATCATTTCATAACAGCCACATCAATCACAGTATGAATAACAACAGCAACAATGTCAACAACAAATTGTAGCACCTTGATTAAGTAATGTGCCACTGAGTAGGCGGCACATGCTTAACTAAAAGGAAACACACAAGTCTCTTAGGAACTATGTTGCCATTACTCCACTAGAGAAAAAAAATTATTTGGAAGCAAACAAACCGACATAAAAACATCAAAACATCTGAGACACAGCCAAAACAGCCAACAGACGCTCAATGGACTATTGGAGTTACCCTTTCCATGTTGGCTTCCTTATATGAGAGAGAATATATGGTATTTATTCTTTTGTGATTGACTCATTTCGCTGAGCATAATGGTTTCTAGTTGGGACCACCTGGTTTTAAATAGAATAATATCATTCTTCTTGACAGCTGAATAATATTCCATTGAGTAGATGTACCACAGTTTTTTTAACCATTCTTCCTTAGACGCACATCTGGTTTGTTTCCATGTCATTGCTATTGTAGATTGTGCTGCTGTAAATATAGGATTACAGATTCCCTTCTCATATGCAGATTTTACTTCTGTTGGGTATATTCCTAAGAGCGGGATTGCTGGGTCATATGGCAGGTTTATTTGCAATTTTCCAAGCACTCTCCATATGGATTTCCACAATGATTGTACTCCCAGCAGCAGTGAAGGAGGGTACCTTTCTCCCCACATCCACGCCAGCATGTGTTGTTTTTCGAATTCTGAATGTAGGCCAGTCTCACAGGAGTTAGGTGGTACCTCAAGGTGGTTTTCATTTGTATCTCTCTGATGGCTAGAGAGCCTGAGCATCTTTTCATATGTTTGTTAGCCATTTGAATCTGTTCTTTTGAGAACAGATCCAGATAAAAAACCTGGTCTATTTAATAAAAGCTGTTGGGACAACTGGATAGCAGCTTGCAGAATAAAGAAGCAGGACCCGCACCTGTCGCACTATACAAAAATCAGCTCTAATTGGCTCAAGGACCTAAACCTACACCCAGAAACCATTAAACTACTAAAGGAAAACATAGGAAGCACACTCCAAGATATAGGAACAGGGAAAGACTTTTTAGAAAAGACGCCTATAGCAACGGCGATCAAATCCAAAATGAACAAATGGGACTATATCAAACTAAAAAGTTTCTGTACAGCAAAGGAAACAATTAAAAAAGTGAAGAAGCAACCAATAGAATGGGAGAAAATTTTTGCATTCTACACAAGTGACAGGGGACTAATATCTAGGATCTACAAAGAACTTCAGAAACCCAGGGATAGTGAAAAAACAAACCCTGTAGCAAAATGGGCAAAGGAAATGTGCTTCCATTCTTAAGTTTCTTTTTTGATTAGCTTCCTGGATGATCTTTCTGTTGATGAGAATGAGGAATTGAAGTCCCTCACTATTATTGCTTTGGAGTCTAACTCTCATCTTAGCTGTAATCGTATCTACAGTATATATTTGGATGTTCTTGTGTCTAGGACAACATATATTTATGCATGTTGCATTTTTTACTGAATCAATTCCTTATCAATCGTGCCCTTTTTGTCTCTTTTATACAGTTTTGACTTAAAATCTTTCTTTACTGAAATAAGATAAATTTGCTTCATCTTGTTTGTCTTTTTAAAGTCTCTCACTTTCAATTTATGCATGCGTTTACCTGTGAAGTTGTAGCTAATATGCATGGCTTTTATATTAATTTATATTTTATATTTTTATCAATTTATTTTTATAGCCATTAATATTTTATATTTTATTAATTCAGCCAGCCTATATATGTTTTACTGAGGAAGCTAATTCATTTACGTTTAAAGTTAGTATTGACAGATAAGAACCAGCATTCTGCTGATTGGTTGTGGATGGTATCAGTTCTGTTAGTGTATCTGATACTGCAAGGTATTTTAATGTTTTTCACTTGCATTATAGTATTCCTCTCAAAAAATTTTATAAGGCAGGTCTGATGGTAATAAATTCTGCCAGTTTTTGCTTACTTTACTTTCTTTTTCTTTTATGTCTAAACAATAACTTCACTACATATAATATTGAATTTTTGAAGTCGATTTTTTTTCATTTCAAGACTTTGGCTATCTCATTGCACTTGTTTCTTACCTCTAAGGTTTCTGCTGACAAGTGTTGTGTTAGTTTGGTTGGTTTTTCATTTCCTTATACGTAAGTTGATGCTTTTCTAGCTTCCTGTAGGATTTTCCCATTCACATTAATTTTTTAACAGTTTGACTATAATAATCTTCTAAGGTTTTTTTCACTTGAGTCTTATTGGAATCCATTTGGCTGTATTTAAATATTCCTATCTCTTAATAATTGGGGCGTTCTCAATGTTTATTTTATTCAGTAGATTCTCAATGTCTTTTCCTTCTCCAGTCTCTCAAATCATAAGCATATAACAGATTGTCTATATATACATTCATATGGTTACATGTAAGCATATATGTATATATATATATATATAGACGTAATATGACTTTGATTTTCCAAAGTTGTTTCTTTAGTCCCCAGATGGTTAGACATCAATTGTACTGGGGATATATTTTTTAAAGATTTATTTACGTATTTTAAAAGTTAGAGATACAAAGAGAAAGAGAGGAAACAGAGACAGATACAGAGAGAAAGTTTCCATCAGCTGGCTTGTGCCCCAGATGACCATAGTGGTCAGCACTGGGCCATGGCAAAGTTAGAAGCAAATTCCTTAAACCAGATTGCCTGCAGGGGTGACAGGGATCCAAACACTGGTCATTTCTGCTGTTTTCCCAGGCCATTGCTAGGAGGCTGGGGCATTAACCAGCACCTGTATGAGAAGCTGGCATCACAGGCTTACTTGCTGTGCAAGACTTCTGGCTCTCACACTTTAAAATCTGTAGATACCTTTTTGATAGTTTAGTTATGTTTCCAATGCTGTGATAAACAAAGGGGGGCTCTACATATCGTCTTACCACACTTAACTAAATGAGCACTCACAGTATCTAAATATTTGTACTTGACCAAAAGTCATATTGCAATGCTATTGATTCCTCATGTATTTCTGTCATCCTTCCCTTCACAAAAATATTCACCTTTCAGCTTCTTTAATCTTACTGATATTAAGAATAGCATTTCTGTGCAATGTTGGGGAAGTACAGGTGAGAAAAACGTACCTGGCATTACATTTCTAGCTCATTCATTCAGCAATATGTACCCATCACCCAAGCAGGGTAGCTGTTCCAGCAGTGAATAAAAAGTTCAGTTAACAATATTAACCTTTCTTATTTGTTTGCTCTGTGCTAATCTGCACAGTTAATTACCTTGTCTTCCACTATCTCAATTATGACTCTTGTCTCTAGGTCATCACTCCAGCAATAAGTTATTATTCTATTTGAAAATAAAATACTTTGCTAGTTAATGGCAGGTGGATTGGTCAGTTTTTATGTGTATGTACTTGTGTTGCCGTATATGTATCTATTATTTGCCAAAGGTAAAAATTTAATGTTCAATTTTGCTTTCATAACCATTTCTTCTGTGACACTTGATTTTATCTATGAAGCAGTAATTTTAGTCATCTCCAGACCATCACAAGCCCATTTGTGTTTCCAAAATACACATAGCTTACCACGGTTGTCTATTCATTCAGTAATTATGTAAACAATGCCTGGAAATTTTCTAGTTGAAATGGAGGCAGCAGTGAGTAAAATAAAATGTCTAATCTCATGACACTGCTATTCCGGTAAAGTTCCATTTATGGAAAAAGCTATGGGGTCAGTTCCAAATTTTAAGGGACTTTTATATATATATAAATATATATTATATATATTATATATATATTATACACACATATATGTGTGTATACACATATAATACATACAGTATGCATATGTGTTTATATATGATATATTTATATATATTGTATTTGTATTCACACAGAGAAGGGAAACAAGAAGAAATAGAAAGAGACAGAACAAAAAACAAATTGTATGAAATTATTAAATGAAGCAATATGCTGCATATTAATTAGAGGTGAAGCCTTCATGTAGTAAAAGAGACTGCTAAGATGTAAGATGTTTCCTCACTAAATAAGTTTGTTTCCTTTTCCTTGATCTAAATTTAAGAATTTAAACCTTTCTGCCTGAAGGCCTAAGTGAACGAATGTCAGTTCCAAAGTGAGCACCAAAATCAGCTCCTGAGTTCTGCCTTAGCAACAGAACGAGTAGGTGCCGGCCAGAATAACTTGCCTGAGACAACTCTGCTTACTGCCAGAAAGCTCAGCTGGAGTTTTTAGCTGGGACTGTAGGATATAAGAGTATCTTAGATAAAATACACAGAGCGCCTGAGTGCAAATGAGGAAATATTACATCTTCATTTTAACTGGATTCTAAGTAGAATTTAGCATTTCCTTCCATTATGAATGGAGGAAGAAGTCACAGTAGGATTAGCAGAACTTATGGCTGTCATCAATAGAATCGCAGATATTTTCATATCATATTACTGTCGTTGCAGCTGTCTGGAAATAACATTTGTGTTCATCACTACTTTGAGATTATTGTGGTTATTAGACGTACCACTAGATCTTATTTAATATGTTAATAAAGACACATATGGCTTTACATCACAATTTTTTTCCTGATTTGATAACTATTTCAATATAATTATCTTCCTGTGTAATTTATGCCCTTCTGTGTTTTGCATGTCAGAGCTGTATTCTGAGGAGTCTATAGGCTTCCCCAGACCATCACAGAATTATATGATACAGAAACATTCAGGATACCCCTGGAGACACCTGGACTGCAAGGTGGTCACATCTCTGTCCTGTTGTGTGTTTGGAAGTAAGCTAGGATGATAATGACTAGGGATCTAAGAATAGGTCATAGGAAGATTCGTTCTCCCTCCCACATAATCAAGAGAAAGGGAAGGAATCTCTTTCTCTTCAGAATTGAATCAAATGTCTACAAAACGATAATGAAAGAATTCCTAAGATGAGTAGACAGGGATATGGATGACCAATTTCAATTCAATTTGTTCAGAGGGTTGTCAAGGCAGAGCAAAATAGAACTGGGGCAGGTGGGCTCTGTCTTTGCCAACTGCCATGCATATTTATATTTCCTTCTCTAGACACACATTTATTCTTACTGATTTCAAAAATTTAGAATCAGTTGAGACAAAACTAAAATCCATCATTTCACAAAGTACCTTGAAGAACAGGGTCCTTGCATAAACACTGATGCTAAAGTTGATCAAGAAGACAGGTGAGGTTATGTAATTATGATCAGTGGTAATCAGAAGTCTGCAGCTTGTAAGTGTATAAAACATACAACAGATATCATTCACAGCATTTTAAAGGGTTGACATGACAAAGTAGATAATCCAAATACTCATCTGAACCACATTAATGTGACAAGTATCTGATTTTGTTTGAAGCCTACAGTACATCAGATGAAATCATAGAGCCATATTAACTTGTTTTAATACGAGTTTCTGATGAGAAAATTGAAAAGGGCGAACAAATCTTTACCAAGGACATTTCTAACCACAACATTTCTAGGTTAAAAGCTTGAAAATTCTTTAGGAAGTAGATATAAGGCTCTATAACTCATTTGTCCTCAGCACATTTCTCAGGTTGGTCCTAAATAATATAAACATAACACCTTACCACTGTGGATTACACAGATTGAATTACCATGTGCCTGCAATTGTGCTAAATGAGTCCCCTCCATGCTTCACTTAATTATTTTGAAACATCCTGAGAGGGTAGATGCATCCAAGTGAAAATGAAGAGCTAGATCCAAAGACAGCATAGACAGGATTGAAGACTGACCCTTGAGCCTATTGACTTAGTGACGTCTTCATGCTGAAAGGTGATGTGAAAAACGACATCCATAGAAAAGTGTTGGCTCACTTTGTCCTTGCAGCCAGACAGCCACAACTTCAGCCAGAGCAATCAGCTGGAGGGAGCCATCCTCTGAACTGTCTCAATAACCATTTAATTCTCTGTATAGACTAGTACTGGTTTAAGGTGACATTTCCAATGACTCTTTTGCACACAGGAAGGCACCTGTTGTCCTGGGGTGGAAAATAATTTTGCCCAATGGATTATGGAGGGTCTGAGAATGAGAAGCCTGATGCTAACAATAGCTAGTTTCCTTGAAAAACTGCTAGCATAAAGTAGATCTCTATTTATATGACAGCATGAATAAAATAGACTATTTTGCATTTATATAGTGCCTTTCCTCACATAAGAGCCCAAGGGCTTCACTAATACAGCCTTGCAATGAAACATAGTCACCTCTGGGAGACCACCAGGCAGACAACTACAGCTGTGCAGCTGCATCAGTGGTGGGGGAGGTGAGCTGAGGACAGCAGACACCAGCTCTGAATGGTCCCTAAATTGAATGCTTTGATAGCAATACAGCTTTCGGTACTATGCTCTAGACTCCCTCATCAGTTTTCAAAGTTTCCAACAAGAAGCAAAACAGCTACAAATGTTCTATTTTGTAGATTGTGAAATAAAGCAATTTTTAAAATGTTGCATTTTATATTTAAGTGACAATGGTGTTAATATTTCTGAAATTGCATGTGTGGGGGGGTTATGTTGCGTATTATACATGGATACGCTTTTACTTCACATTCTGCATTTCTGCGTGTTCTGAAAATCTCATAAATATAATTTAATGGTGCATACCACATTTCATTTTCTGCATCACAATCCCATAAGTCACTTTACCATTTCCTTTATGCCACTGTTCTTCCTTTAAAAATAGTGTTACACTGTTGTATTGAAAGTTTTGTTTACTTATTTTGTATTTTTTTTCCTGGTAAGAGAATCACTACTTGATATGGAGTGAGCATTTTTAAAGCTACTAATATACATTTCCAAATTGATTAATTAATTCCCTAAAATGTGTACAAGTTTATATTCTCATAAGCAGTGCATATTCTTATCTTCTTCTATCAATCCTAAGGATAAGAATTGAAAGTTTTTTTAAGTTGATAACAATCTATGCCCACTAATACTTTTTAATGATTGTTAAATTCTTATATCCCCTTTAGTCAATGGTCCGTGTTTCTATTGGAATAGTGTCATCAGCGACTCAAAATAGCTATTTCATAGACTCAGGCTATTAAGGTTTTTCCTACGCTATTTGAAGTGGCTTCCAAATTACAGCGTGTTTCAGGAAACACATTGGGAATGGTCAAAAGTGGCTTCAAGTCTAACAGCTGAGAGGTATGATCTTATTCCAAGCCTAGAAAGCGGAAAGGAGATGACCTTTAGGACTTGACCCAGGAACTGGCGTTGTGAAATGGCAGGTTAAATTGCAGCTTTCGGTACTGGAATGCTTACTCCAGTCCCTGTTGCTCTGCTTCCAATCAAACCTCCTGCTAATGCATCTTGAAAAGCAATGGATGATGATGGTTTGAGTGCTTAGGCTTCTGCCGCTTGTAGGGACAACCTGAGTGGAGAGGAAGTCCTGGTGTTACAGCCATTTCAGGAGGGAACCAAGCAATACAGCTGATGGAAAGGTGTGCTCTCTCTGTCTCTCTCTTTCCTTTCTCTCTCTCTTCATTGACATTCTGCCTTCCAGATTTTTTTTAAGATGGGGTTGACACACGTCAAAAGAAGTGTATTATGTACTGGAAAGTGTGGGAGAAAATGATAAGCAAGAGAGAAAACAAGGAGTGAAGACTAGGTCAGAGGGCAGGAGAGAAAAGATTAGTTAATGTGAAGATGGAGTCGGAAGGGGTAGAGATGACTCCTGAGGAGGCGAATCCAATTAATGATGCAGATAATGAACATGGGGAGAATGATGCCCAGCTGGAGTGTAAATGTGAGGAAAACAAGTGTGGGAAAGACAGAGCCTGTAGTGTGCACATAAAGCGATCTGGAAATCATAGCCCACTGTTGCTTTACCTACGCACTTGTCCAGATCAAAAATTTTTTTGACAGATTCCATGCCCTAGCATCTTCAGCACATGTTAACTATTCATCCCATGTCCACATCCTTGTGTTAAACACTACCCTTTATTTTTGTTTTAATTGTGATAACTCTTTATGATTTCACAATGAAAGTTATATATAGTGCTTATTGAATTTCTCAAAGCATTCTCTTTTTAATGCAATGAGTGCAGTTCCTTCCATTCATACTTGAATTCACTAGCTATTTTCTTAATCGCTGAATACGTCTCATTTAGGTGAGGACCACCTGCAAACATTTTTGGATTAGAGCTATGAGTACCAGAAGGGGCTATTAGCCACAAGCGTAACAACGCATTTTTTTTGTGAATGAGAGTTTACATGTCAAGTAAACCTTCTAGAATATCAGTTGTGTAAGGATCTAAAATTTGCTGTCTACAGCTGGTATTGTGGGTTGTTTTGTTTTTTTTAATGACAAAGTCCGTTTTTCTCACAATAAGTAAGTTCTTACTAAGCCAGGGGTTGGAAGTGAGGGAGACAGAGAAGACAAGTCTGTAATTTGATGTTAGAACTATCTTTGCAATCCTTGACCTCATCTTCCAAGCTCACTCAGGTCTGCAATTGAGAAGCTCTATGACCATGGAAAGATCCCTTTAATTTCAAAGGTTCAATTTATTAATTGAAAAGTGAGAATAATCAGAATTGGATATCTCATAAACTAGTAAGAAACTTAAGAATTGTATACATGCGGCACTGTAATTTCCCCTTTATCATTCTTCTTCTCTCATCCATTTCTTCTTTTGCATTTCCTCTGAGGATGTTGTTGAACATAGGCATTTTAGATCAACCTAAAAAAAATCAGTTGGTAGTATCTTTAGTTTTCTTAGGTTTTGGAATGCTTGTGTATAGTTTAATGTCAGTTTCATCAATAACAAACCATTGGAAGAATGCTTCCAGGGCCTTTAGCACTGGATCAATCTTTCAGTGTTTTAACACTGAAATGCATGAATAGGGCTTAGAATGCAATGTGAACATGTTCTCTGATGTTCAGAACTCAGAGTGTGTAGTTAAAAGGGTCTACCAGTGTTTGAAGTGTATGAACCAGAAATTTATTTGTGGAAAATTCTCTGTATATGAAAGAAAATGATAATAATTTCACAATGCATAAGACATCATCTATAATGTGCATCTACTAAGGCATTTCTTTGAATTAAACAAAAAGTGTGACAATGATGTAAATTAAAATATGTGGTCTCAAAAAAGAAAAAAGGAGGAAGAAAAAATGAAGGAAGGACAGAAGGGAGGGAAGGAAAGAGGGAGGGACTGGAGAGAGACAGAGAGAGAAAAGAGAAGACATGGAGGCATAGCAGGTCAAGTCACAGCCTTCTGTGCCTCTTCAAATCCTGCCTGCTTCACTTCGATTCCAGCTGATTGTTCAGGGTCTGGGAAAAACAGCCAAAGATGGCCCAAGTGCCTGGCCTCCTGCCAGCCATATATGACTCTGCAGCTCTTTCAAATAAATAAATAAGTCTTTTTTTTAACTGGAAGGGAGTGAGGAGGGGATGAATCGTTATATGGTTAGAATACATACGGCATAGATGGGGGGCAGAGCAGGCTGGACCAGTTCACATCAACCACTGGTGAATCTGAGCGCCAGCATAGAGTGTGGGTCAGGCCAGTTTCGGTCACAACATGTACCAGTGCACGTTAAGGAATGCCAAGGTGAGGTGAGCCATACCAGATGTGGTTGCAGCACTCAAACAGCACACGTGAGAACTGGGGGAGAGGAGGCAAACCAAGCAGGGGAATGTGGGTTCCCCTGCTGGATATCCACTCCCACTGGAAAGCATGAGTTGGGATGGGGCAGACCAGACCAGGCAGGGCTACAACACTTGTGGGCCTCATGTGAGCTAGATTGTGGAAGGGTCCAGATAGGGTTGATTCTTCCGACTGCTGCAAGCAAAAAATTAGAGTGGGTGAGGGTTGGTTGAGTTTTGCAACATCATCAGATGGCAGAGGCTGGCACTGAAGGCCGATTCTGTTAAGTCAAATGCCAGAACCACCTGGAGAGTGCATAATCCAGAAGTTGGAGTGACCTAGTAGAGAGATAGTGGGTACCTTCCTCATGGGTAACCATTCCCATTAGAGAGCACGAAAACCAGGAGAGGGGCAGGGGTGGCTAGACAGAAAGGCACCTGCCAGTATGTGTGTGGACTGGATAGTAGGTTGGTTGAATTAAATTAGGCGTCAATGCCCACTGACAAGTACCAGAGCTAAATGGGATGTGTGACAGACTGAACAAGCCTGCGGTACATACTGGCATGCATGAGAACCAGGTTAGGGAGCAGGCCTGGTGGGGGATATGAGGAGTCGCCCCAACTAGGCTACAGCTCCCACTGGCTTGTGTGAGGACCGAGTATGAAGTGGGTAGGATTGAGCTGGACTACAACACCCATCGGTTCAAGTGGATGACAGGGCTGGAAACAGAACTGACCCAGCAATTATAATGACCAGCATGCGCATAAGCTGATTGGGCTGACAGACTGCGCCAGACCCTGTACTGGCAAATTCACACAAGAATCAGGTTTGGGATCATCTCAGATGAAGTTTCTTTGGAGATCCTTCAACTGAACTGCTGATCTCAGAACCAAAACCATGAAGAGAAAAATAATAAATACTCCAGATATAGATATATCTAGCAAATATTTTAAATAATTTTTTTCAGATTTCATGTCATTTGTCTTAACTCTTTGAAGTCTGTATCATGCTATGATTTTTTTCTTCAGCTGAATTTTCACTTTCATAGCTAAATATGCATTCAAAATAGTCTCTTCTGTGAAAGAACACACTTAAAATTATGATAACTTACACTCTTCACAGATCTGAATGCATGTAGACCTGCATATATTCACTGAGTAAAGTAAGGATAGAATTTTACTTGTTCACGTGTATCTAATAAATTCCGCGATAGTGTTCATCGACTGGTTTTCCTTTTCATGGATTTACAATGTTTAGTTTGTGTGGATTAGTCTATTCCAGGAGCTGCTCTCTATGTGTGTTGGTGCCAGGAACGGAAGACTTGAAGAGCGCTCTATTCAAAATAGGACTTACCATTCTCAGGATAGTGACAACACCGATGTTTGCGAAAATACCTCTTTTCTTTTTATTCTGAAACTGTTCCAGCACTGTTTTGTATTTTTTTTCCAGAGTATTAAAAATTCTATCATCATTTGGATTGGTAAGTCAAGAATTACCTGAAATAATTTGTTATTTATATTGCTTCAATGCAGATTGTTTGACACACATTTCTGTATACATGAGAACTAGCAATCCTACTTAGATGCAGATTGTGTCAATTAGTTCAGATAGATCAAGGTGCACTACTCTCAGGCTTATTTGGAGATTTGTCATTTTTTAGAGTAAATTAGGATCCAAAAAAGGCAAAGTGGGTATGAAACTATCTTGCCAATTCAACTTATGAAGTCTATTTGATCTAACCAATTACTATGTTTTGTATTTCTTTAATGTCACTCTTCAAACATTTAATTCTGAGATAAGGAGTCTCAAAGACACCTTTTTAAAAGTATAATAATCATGAGTATTTCAGCTCTGGGATTTTTTCAAGGGATTTTCAAGATGTGTGTGTTTTATAACATTGTGAATATAGTATCTCTCTCTGAGTCCTTCATATCTTTTATATAAACTTGTGATTAATTCATAAAATATGAATAGCACAAAAAGAAAACCCAAAACACAGTACGTCTCCATGCAATTAATGCTTATGTTGATGGGGCTGCAAGACTGAATACCGAGTCACTGGTCACACTAATCATATCATGAGATCCTCACTAACGTTTTCATGACTAGGACATTTGATACATCAATAATATGGCTTTATTTTATCACAGTGATCGGTGTAACGAGTAAGCAAATTATTTTTTTAAGATTTATTTATTCTTATTACAAAGTCAGATGTACAGAGAGGAGGAGAGACAGAAAGGATGATCTTCCGTCCTATGTTTCACTCCCCAAGTGAGCCGCAATGGCCGATGCGCGCCGATCCGAAGCCGGGAACCTGGAACCTCTTCTGGGTCTCCCACGCGGGTGCAGGATCCCAAGGCATTGGGCCATCCTCAACTGCTTTCCCAGTCCACAAGCAGAAAGCTGGATGGGAAGTGGAGCTGCCAGGATTAGAACCAGCGTCCATATGGGATCCCGGGGCTAGTTCAAGGTGAGGACGTTAGCCACTCGGCTACCACGCCGGGCCCAGTAAGCAAATTATTAAAACTGTCTACTTAAAATGAGACTAAATGTTTGATATTTGGAATATTTAACTCACATTGCACTATATATGTCTGCTATTTCTCTATTTAATTTTTACTTTAACAATAACATTTTAATAAAATAAAAACATTAGACTGTGTTCTCTGATAAATAAATATAATCAAAAACATTCTAAAATTAGATATCTTAAAATTGAAAACTAACTCCAGAGTATGTTCCTAGTATACCTGTCTTTATATAATTTTTTTGAGATTTATTTTTATTGGAAAGGCAAATATGTACAGAGAAGAAGAGACGGAGAGAAAAATCTTCCATCCATTGGTTTGCTCCCAAATAGCCACAACAGCCAAAGCTGAGCCAATCTGAAGTCATGTGCCCAGAGGTTCTTATTATGGGTTTCCTATGCAGGTACAGCGTCCCAAGGCTTTGGACCATTCTCCTCTGCTTTCCCAGGGCACAAGCAGGGAGCTGGAAGGGAAGTGGAGCAACAGGTATGCAAGCCAAAATCCATATGGCATCCCAGCAGTTGCAAGGAGAGAATTTAGCTACTAAGTCATTGTGCTAGGCCTCAAATTTCTCATTTTTTAAATGCTGTAATGATGTACTTTACTTATAATTATAAGCTTAATCGCTCATGAAATGCAGAATTTAGCAAGTAGTAAGTAGAATGACCACTATTCCTCAGCACAGACAAAACCTTTAAATAATCAAAACTCAAGATGTCAGTTTTACTCATATACACTACATTTTTGTATTCTTTATATTAATGATTATAGAATAGAGAAAATGTATGTTATATATCCTTTTGGAACAGGCTTATTTCACTAACCCTAATTGTTTCCAACTGCATTCATTCTGTTGTGAAATGCAGATATCATTCTTGTGTTTCACGAGTATTCCGCCATACAGATAATGAAAACAAGCATATTCATGTGTAAAGTTTTGTGATTAAATTAATAAACATGGGAACTTAGAATATCACATCTAGACCTTCTATCAGATGTCTGCAAAATGATGATGTGGAATTTCAATCTACACTCTGGTACCACAGGCTGAGTGTTTAGTTTGTACCAGCACCAGAATCCTTCTAGAGTCTCCAGACATCCAGTCACAGCCCCAAGACCCAGAGACTAGGTACAGCTTTGGACTCAGCCCCAGGTCTTCCCCAGGATCACATAAAACATTGTAAACCCAAGTGTTCAACTGGCCCCTAGGTTTAGCTTCTGCTCTATATGTTGCCCATGCAGTAGAAACACCTGCCCTAAAACTCTAGCAAATAATATGCCAATCGATCTCAACAAGTGACCTATTCCAAGTCTTGGTATTGGCTGATTCTTGAAGGGTTATCCATCTAAACTGTGTAATAATGACTGAAATGCAAGTTTTTTTTTCAAATTCATAGCACATAATATATAGACACAAGGACCATGAATCACTAGAAAGGCATAACACAATCAGAGAAAGAAAATAACACTTCAGTAATTAATCTTGTTTTTAATTTTTTGGGGACTTAAAAAATGTTATCTGTCTGTTACTACAATCAGTGGAAGAAGGGATAAAGGAGGAAGTGAGAGAGAGAGAAACGAAGAGAAGACACACAGACAAATCTTGCTGTTGTAACAGTCAGGGCTGAGCCAGGAATTGAACCCACAACTCCATTTGTATTTCCATTTTGAGCCACCATTTGGTACATTGGCAAGAAGCAGGATCAGAAGTGAATCAGCCTGGATTGGACTGGCATTCTGTTATGGGATGATGGTATCACACGATCAACAGTATATGCAATCAAATAGAAGAAAGAATAAATGACCTGAAGACAAGGTATTTATGTTGAGAGAGTGAAAAAAATCACAGTGAAAATAGAGACTATCATATCCAGATGTGTAGATCAAACGCAGTATGCATCTCTACTTCCAAACCATAGATGGACTCCCAATGAAACTGTTAAATATATCTTGACAATAGGATGCTGGACTGTCTGCCATTGTTGGTACATGCAAAGTCAGGATACACTTAGATAGCAGAATGATGGATTCATGACTGCTTATGAAGGACTATACTATTGTTAAAATATGGGGAAATCAGTTGGAGTGGGGGAGTTTGGGGAGGGGACAAGGGAAATCCCAGAGCTTATGGAATTGTATCATAAAATAAAAGATAAAATTTAAAAAATTAAAAAACCTTGGCTTTTAAATAATTAAATACAAAAAAGATCTTTAGCAAGATTCTAGGGTTAAACTGATACTGTGATGCATCATGTTGTCCCATGACTTGCCATGCCATCTTCACATAGCTGATAACCAGTTCTAGTCCTGGCTGCTGCACTTCAGATCCGGCATTCAAAATCACCAGCCTAGGGCCCGGCGGCGTGGCCTAGGGGCTAAAGTCCTCGCCTTGAATGCCCCGGGATCCCATTTGGACGCTGGTTCTAATCCTGGCAGCTCCACTTCCCATCCAGCTCCCTGCTTGTGGCCTGGGAAAGCAGTCGAGGACGGCCCAAAGCTTGGGGACCCTGCACCCGCGTGGGAGACCCAGAAGAGGTTCCAGATTCCCAGCTTTGGATTGGCGCAGCACTGGCCGTTGCGGCTCACTTGGGGAGTGAAACATCGGACGGAAGATCATCCTCTCTGTCTCTCCTCCTCTCTGTACATCTGACTTTGTAATAAAATAAATAAATCTTAAAAAAAAATCACCAGCCTAAAATTGCTTGATGTAAGCTATCTGATAACCACAAGGAAAAATCCTGCAATAGACACATTAAATATTAAGAAGAAAGAAACCAAGTCACATCACGAAAGGAATCAGGTCACAAAGAAAGAATGGAAGACTGCACCTACGGAACAATCAACAAGAATATAGTAGAAACAGTAAGACTCAACCTGTTAATGTCCTTTGTAAATGGATTAAATTTCTCAAATACATGTTGTAACAATGACTCGATGAATTTCAAAATGATATAACAACATACTGCATATAAAAAACTCACCTTAAATTAAGGGAGATACGTATTTAATATGGAGCTATGGATAAATATATGTCACACAAATAGTTACCAAATACAATAATGGGTCTACTTAAACAAAACAGATTTTTTATTAGAAGTAGGAAAATGCTGTATGATAGAAAGTTATCAATTTACCAAGGGGTTCTACCATTATCGTATATGCATCAACTTTCTAGCACCTAAATATCTAAACATAGTATAAACAGAAAACAGAGTAGTAAAATATTCAAGACTTCAGCATAGCACTTAAAACATTGGATAAACCAGCCAGACAGAAAAGTAATGAGGAGGTAGACTAGATGGCCCTAATAAACATGAGTAGAACATTCCATTCAGTGGCAACAGGATACAATCGCAAATGGCAGGCTCTGCAGAATAGATTATCTCAGGGATCACATCAAATTCATTTATGCACAGCAAAACAATTAACAGAGTAAACAGAAAACCAGAAGAATGGAATAAAAATGCTTGTAAACCACATACCTGATAATGGTTAGTTTCCAAAATGGTTGAGGGATTCAGCTCAATAATGTGAAGACAAAATAATTGCTAATTAAAAAAAATACAGAAGGTAACACCTGTTGGTTAGAATGTGGAGAAATTCGAATCCTTATACAGTGCTGACAAACTGTATACGATCCTTCAGAAGATATCACCTACATAGTTTAAAATCTAAAACTTACAATGTGATGCAGCAGATTTACTTATGCCCATACTTCAAAGAATTGCATTCAGATAATCAAAAGATATCTGCACTTCTATGTTCAGTACAGCGTTATCGTAATATCCAAGATTTTAAGTCATTTTTTGTGTTCAGTGAGGGATGAATGGTTAAAAATGGTTTCAAAGATGTGTTTCGGGAAATCCGAGATAGTTGAATGATGAGAAGCTACAGTGACATCAGTCACAGAAAGACATCAGGAAAACAAACAAGAAAGATTGTAGTGGAAAGTGCAGAGTAGAATAGAGACAGAGTAGGACAGCAACAAAAGAGTGTAGACATGCCACCATCTCTGGCTCTTCCATCAGCAGCACTACATCTGTGCAAATGGCTACCAACTGGGGATGTAGGAGGAAGCTGCTGTGGCACCTGGCCATGGGTAGCGTTAATTGAGGGAGGATTACACAGTTTCCATGGACTTCAAGTCCAGCATGCAGGGCTGACTGAAGTCTCAGCAGCTACTTCAGAACTCCCCCCCCCCATAAAACACTCAAGTCAAAGAGACTGTGGTGGAGCCATAGCTGAACACTGTTCTCACTCAATGTCGCTATCAGAAATGATCACAGTTAGAGTCAGGGCAATGTGAAGTGTGGGGAGCAGACCCACGACAGCCTTCAACTGTAGGAATTTTTGGTGTAAGATCCAGAGCTGCTCTTAGGGTGCATGGAGCTACCCTTGAATTTCTTGCAGCCAGATTCATCAGCAGTCCATGAAAAATACAGACCCAGTCTGAGAAAGTTTCCTCTGTACCTCCTAGTGTATGATTCTTGGGGCACCTGGCACAAGCATAGCTTCACACTTGCGTGCCTCCTGAGAGCTGGGTGGAGTGCCATCCGTGCCTGTAGAAACTGTTGCTAGTGTTACCAGCCTTGGAGTAGCTCACACCGTGGTATATTGAATATTTGATTTGCATTGCTTTGTTTTAGGCAAGTGATTTTCCTCATCCATTCCACATGGTTCACCACCCCAGGGTTACATTTTTAGAAGTTAAGGACACTGCTAGAGAATCCTTAAGATAGGGAAAAACTTCAAATTATAAAAAAAAGGAAAACCAATTAAATCAACAGCTGACTTCTTGGCAGAAACCCTACTAACCAGAACAGAGGGAAATAAAATCAATGTGTTGATAGAAAAATGTATCTTCTAATCAATAATATTATACCCATTAGAAGTGAAGCAGAGAGCCTGGCGAGGTAGCCTAGTTGCTAAAGTCCTCATCTTACATGCACCAGGATCCCATATGGGCGCTAGTTCTGATCCCAGCAGCCCTGCTTTCCATCCAGATTATTGCTTGTGGTCTGAGAAGGCAGTCGAAGATGGTCCAAGGTCTTGTGACACTGTACTCACATGGGGAACCTGAATGAAGCTCCTGACTCCTGGCTCCTGGCTTCAGATCAGCTCAGCTTTGGCTGTTACAGCCACTTGGGGAGTGAATCAGCGGTTGGAAGCTCTTCCTCTCTGTCTCTTCTCCTCTATGTCTTTCCTTCTCTCTATATACCTCATGTTCCAATAAAAAAGAAAAGTGAAGCAGAAATAAGCTATTTCTCATACAAGAAAAAAACTGAGAAAATTCTCGTACACAGATTCTCAGACACAAAATAAAATTAAAAAAAAAAAAAATGTGATCCATGAAGCCGTGAAAAGACAAAGGAAACCTAAATGTACCAAAGAGGTAATATGAAAAGCTCAAGTAAGTGGGTGTCTTCAAAAAAGTTTTTTTTTTTTCAACCAAATAAACTTTTTAAGGCTTGGGTCATGGTATAGAAGGTTAAGCTTCCCCCTGTGGGACTCGCATCCGATATGGGTGCTGTCTAGTATCCTGGCTGCTTCACTTCTGACTTAGCTCCCTGCTAATAGTCTTGGAGAACAGAAGAAGGTTCATGTCCTTGGGCCCCTGAACCCATGAGGAAGACTGAAAGGAACTTCTGGCTCCTGACTTTACACTGGCTGAGCTCTGGTAGCCACGTCGAGAGTGAACCAACTGATGGAAGATTTATCTGTCTCCTCTCTTTCAAATAAAAATAAAATTAATCTCTAAAAAATAAACCTATCTTCTTAAAGAGTAAAAAATGATTTTGGTTGGATTAACAAGTAAAAATAGAAAGCACCACGTATGTATTTACAACAACATATTAAGTTCACAAATAAAAGTACACATAAATTAATAAGGAAGCGCTAGAAAAAGATATGCCACAGAGATGGAAATTAAAACAAAAAAAGAATAACCATATTCATTTTTGTAATGCAAATTTTAAATGAAAAACTGCAAAAGAGATGAATAAGGGCATTACATATTCCTGAAAGTACCAATGCAGCAAGAAGACATAGTAATCTTTGCAGACCACAAAATAATAAAACTAGAAACCAACAAGAATTGTAGAACAGTAACTAATACATGGAAGTAAAACATGTTACTGAATGACCAATGAGACATTGAAGAAATTGAAAAGTAGAGAATGACCTCAAATAAATGATGTAGTGATGTATCTCCAAAAGTTTTGGAAAAACATGAACAAACCCTGATTAGTAGGATAATACAGATGACGAAGTAAAAATAAATGAAATTCAAAATAAAAGCAATACAATAGCATGTGGAACTTCTTCTGGGTCTCCCACGTGGGTGCAGGGTCGCAAGGCTTTGGGCCATCCTCCACTGCTTTCCCAGGTCAGAGGCTACAAAGTGGAGCAGCCAGGATACAAACTTCTGCCTAAATGTCTCCCAGCACATGCAAGGCAAGGACTTTACCACTAGGCTACCGTGTCAGGCTTGGATTACTGTGTTTTGAGCACCACTTTACACAAGAGCTAAAATATGGAATCAGTTAAGATGAACCGATAATGTATACGTACTGTATCCATGTAGCATATTTATTACCTATCCATCCACCATGGAGTATCAGCCTCAAAAGAATAAAATCAAATAGTCTGTACCAAAATAGTTGCACCCGGAAAACATCACATTGAGTAAAATAGAAAGACAAGACATAAACAAAAGAGTGAAACAGAAAGACAAAACGTTGATATTCTTCCTTTTATGTGGGAGCTATTTAACAACAACAACAACAAAAATCAGACAAAGCAAAAAAAGAAATACCCGTGTATATAAGTTTTCCTGAAAAAAATAGTATTTTGTCAAACTTTAAAATATTTGTCAAAGCATTCACAATTATCTACATCTGATACTCTACCATAGTTATAACTATCTGTGACTATCTTAAAATTATTGTATATGTGTGAAATGGACATCTTTTGACATTATTGTTTGCAACTTTTTACTTTTTATTTATGAAACTCTTTATTTAATGGATCATTACACCTTTGACTATAATGTTAAATTTAAAATATATGTCTCAAAAATGTAAAAGAAAAAGGTGAAGATTCAAAGTCATAACGTAATTTATACACAATAAAATCTTATTAAGCCTGAGAATAAAGACCATCTTATCATTTGTGAAAATAAATTGAATCTGGAGGAGACTAAGCTAAGAGAAGGAAGCTAAACACAGAAACGCAAAGGTTGCAGTCTCTTAAAGTAAAAGCTCTTACTTTTGAGTATTGCAAAAAGTCAAATACCCAAAACAAAGAATAGGATGGTGTTCACCAAAAGCTGGACAATAGAAGAAAAGGAAAGATGTTGATTTTAAGGCATGAACTTTTAGTTACACAGGATGAAGATATTCTAGAGTCTGAATCCATGGTATGAAGACAATTTATGCTTGAAATTTGCTGCAAAGGTACATCTTAACAACACACACAAAATGGTAATTATGTGGGGTGATGTATACGTTAATTTGATAAGACAATGTATACCAAATCATAGTGTTCATCGTAAATATTCCTGTATAATTTTCATTGGTCAGTTTTAGCTAAATGAAGATACAAAGAAATGGGGGTGGTTAAGACAAAGGAGTGTAGGTGTAATTGTTATGCTTGCCGTCACTACACTACAAACTGCTTGTTTGTCCTTTGTCCTTAAGGGTATCATGAATGAATTCTGACTCCAGGGATCTCAAGGACTCTCTGGAGTGCTTCAGGGACCTGTGAAAATTGTAATCTTCCTCTCATGCATGTCAATGAACTCACTAGAGGAACTCTTCTCTAGCTCTCAGAGTCCGTATTTCTTTCCTTCAGGCCAGCCCATTTCTCTGTTGAAGTGGCAACCAAATGACAGGTAACACATACACTCTTGGCTGGATAAGTAGACAGATGATCCCTAGAACATGTTCTGTTTCAGTGATTTCATTTCCCTCACATGAAATGACACTTAGAGATTTAATCATTTCCACTGGAGAGTGAATAGACAAAAATACACCACAACATAAGAAGCATTCTGCAACACACAAGAAATGTTCACATGTAATATCTCTTCAAGGCTGACTTTCAATCAGAAAACTAGAATTCATTTCAACTTTGAAATGTTTTAATCGAGAGTACATGGAGTTAAATTCATTCCTATTTAACTTTTACCCACTTGTTTTATATACATGGAAGCCAATGGAACCTTTTGACAATTTAGACATGGAAAAATATGCTTTTTATTGAGCACAAGGTAAGTGCTCAAAATTTGCTCTTGATTTAAAAGTCTCAAGATTTCTTGATTATTAATCGATCTGTGCATTGTTTGCCAAACTTCTACTAATGTGTTAGAATGATTCATAGAATAACGTGCTCAGACAGTTTGCTTGGCTAGATCCAAGTGAGTTTTTAAAAAAGATCAGGATGGACCAACATTTTGGGACAGTTGGTTCAGCAATCACTATGTCCGGGTGATAGTTTAGGACCTAGCTACTCAGCTTCCAATTTGATTTTCCGTTAATGGGATTGGGAAGGTCACAGCAGATGGTTCAAGTACATAGGTTCCTGCCACCCATGTGGACAAGGTTTTAAAAAGGAGAGCTAGATTTGTATTGTCAAGCCACTGGTGGCATTGATTGGATCTTGGCTTTTAAGTAAATGGGATGCATAGGTGAATGAGCAGTCTGTGAACAGCTTGTTGCACGTAGACACCTCAGTGGATGTTTTTTCACTACCTTGTGCTCAATCTAAAATCCCAAACGCATACTTCGTACACTTTCTGAAAAACCAAACATAATGACAGAGATCTGGTCACTTAATATCTAAAAGAGCAGTTTTGCTTTGAACATATTTTTATAGTAATCTAGCCTACAGCGCACTGTGCTTACTGAAATGTGCAGTTAGTTAAATTTTGACACATGTGGACAGCCATTGAAACTATTGCTACAGTCATATCAACGAACATACTCATCACTCTTCAAGCTTCCCTGTTGCCACACATAGGTCCTTTTTCCTCAACCCTGATAATCACTCTTTTTTTTCTGCCATTAAAGATTACTTTACACATTTTATGATTCTGTATATCTGAAATCAAATGATGCATAACTGCATATTGTCCAGTTTAGCCACTCACCACGAATATTTTGAGATATGGTTTTAAATTTAGCACTAGTTGCAAATCAACTTGGAGAATTTTCTCTCAATTTGTAAGCCTTTTTCCTATTAAAACCTTAAAACTCTCTTATTACAGTGTGAAAATTCTTCATGTAGTCTGCATTTATCTTCTTCATCAAATATAAGTTTTGCAGGCTTTTTTTGCAGGGGAAATTTCACATTTTAATGAAATGAAATAAATTTGTCTTCCTTATATTTTCTTAATAATAGTTTTTAACTTAAAGTTTCTCATGTATCTTTTCTCAGATTTATTCTTGAGCCTTGATAATTTTGTACTCAACATTTTTTTATTTAATTTTTGCTATTCATTACTGGTATGTATAAATGTATGATTTGATAGAAGTAGAGACAGAAAATAGATCATAGATACATAGATACATAAATATAACTAGATAGATGCAGACCTACATACACGGACAGACAGCTCTAATGTCGACAATGTCGACTCACCACTCACTACTTGAAACATTCAGGTTAGGAAAAGCTGAATATACCAACCGAGAATGTTATCCTTGTCTTCAACACAGACAGCAGGAACAGAAGCACTTGAGCCATCCCCTGCTACTTTCCATGGTAGCAGGAGCTGGTGTCAGAACTGGAGCTGGGAATCGGACTTAAGCTCTCCAGTGGGGGCCTCTTAACTGCTTGGTCAAATGTCCACTCCCTCTAATGGGTTTTCTACAAATGGTGTCTTTGTTTATACAGCATTCTTGTCTTGGAAGAGCTTGTGGTATTTGATTTGGGGAAAATGACATGGTAACCAAAAAGATGAATGGAATTTGATAGTCTTTTGAAGCCTGAAGTCTTTATGGCCAGAAGGGATCAGCTTGCGTTCCAAAGTTGGTGGTGGTTCTTCTCATTCTGTGTTAATCATCACAGAAAGGAATTACTCTCTGATGTACGGTGAATGTCACGATGGATTTTTGCTGTGTGAAGATGAAACTGATACTTATTCAACATTGTGAGGACTCAGGCTGAAATATTTTGAGGACAATTATTTTCATTGTGGCTTGAGCTGCATTCCTATAAAATATCCTGGATGAAACGTGGAAAAGGAGGGGTTGGGTACTTTTCCCTTTTTTGATTATTGGGAATTGACTTTCTTATTTGGGACCTTAGTTATACACAGTCACATATCAATTCATTTTTTATTTACTTTTTCTTTTGCCTGAACTTTAATTCTTACTGTTACCCCAAACTACCATTTGAATTTGGACTACTAATAAATGTTGAAAAGCCTTAGGCAGTACTTTGAGACATGATCAAGGAGAAATGTATTCTCATTTTAGACAAAATAGAATGTGGGAACAGAAGTGATTCATTAGGCGATGGCGATAGATGGCTACAGGAGCTGAGCATGGATTCAGTGCCAGTCTGTCCTATAATTTTACAAAAGAAAACAAAGCTGAATCTATGTATAATGAAAACATTCCTCACCGATGCCAGGAGATGTTTCCGGGGGCGGGTGGGTTACAGTAAATGACTTGAGTTTTTGTAGCCGCAGAGGATACTTTACCAGATTATTGCTGTTTGCGGAATGAGAGGAAAAATAGACATTTGAAAGTAGGGTCCAAAAAAGTTACAGGGCCTTCCAACTGCCCTACACACAGATGCAATCCTAAATAGATTAATTTAAAAAAACACATTTTGATGCATCTCTTGATTTTATGACAAATAAAAGAAACCTAAGGGCCCAAACAGCCAAAATTGCTTCGAAGCACAGTGAATGGAAACGACACTAAGTAACCTTGAGCAGTGAGCAATATTAAGAACTAGCGTAGCTCTGGGGCCACAGGGATTCCAACAAGATACTTGGATTTTTCCTCAGTAGGAGAGACCGTTAGAACTATTCTGTGACATCTGAATACATCATCACAACATCTAATGTGTAAAGAAGTAAGATAGCCTGAGTAAGGACCAGTAGAACAAAATTTACAAATCGTATACACCCTGCCAAGATCAACAGGTTGCAATTTTTAAGAACGTAAGATTAAACGTTGTTAAATGAAGTAAAAAGGAAATTTAGTAAAGTAGGACATATGAGACTATAAAAAGGAAAATCAGTTATAATTATAGTTTTAGGAAGAAACATAATTTTAAATCAGTATTAATATACCATCTAAACACCAGATTAAAATTATAAATAGAATGAACTAGAAGACTTAAGGAAAATACTGGGAGATTAAGAAAGAATGTTGAAAGGTGAACAACTGAAACCTGAGATGAAAACCCATAAATCTTTCTTTTATCTTACGATCTTTCATTTTTGTCTACTTTTAAATGTTTCCATTGTAATTTTACAAATTTATACAGTTCAGTGTGATAATTTAATACAAGTATTCAATATCTAATCAAATCAATATTTCCATCTAAAACAGTTTTCATAATTTTAATTAGTGCTTGATAAGTATGCATTTATTATCACGTCCGATATGATATTTCAGTAAATCTGTATAATGTGTACTGTTTGAATCAGGGTAATTAGTGTTTCTGTCTCCTTATTAATTTGCCTTTGGAGCCACCCAGCTCCCTGGTTATATTTATAGCTAAGATATATAGTAGGTTGTATGATTGATACTCACAGCATGAGGTGATAAAACACTCGAGCTTTCCCTTCTATCTAAATGTGTTTTGGTATCCATTATCTAACATTCCTCTATCCTTCCTCCCCCTCCATTTAGCAAAGTTTACTTGAGCAAGAAATTGGTTATAAATCTAGGTAGCATCCCACACCAGAGACAGTTCCTAATGCCAAATACTACGCTATATCCTGGTTCTATTTATAGCCAGAAAAAAGGGAATGCCATGCAGAAGCCACCTGATTGGATGCAGTTGGCGTTTACTCTCTATGGCTGTGATCTGTTTAATTGTTGCCTGTGGATGACTGAAGCTTGATTGATGTGTTTTACTAAGACTTAGCTGCTTGGTTACCAAGGAATTTTCTTTCTTTTTAATGTTACTTTTTTTTTTTAACAGATTCACTGCAGTTTACAGATGCAATTCTAAGAATATTGTTTCCTTTTTTCTCTTTTTCCTTGTATTTTCAGGTAATTTGTCTCTGAGATCATTAATTCTTTTTACCATTTGATCTATTGTGTTGATGCCTTTTCTCATGTTTCAAATTTTACTTTAAAAAGTTTTTGCTTGAAGAATTTATAAAGATTTTTTTTAAAAAAAGATGCATTCATGTATTCGAAAGATGGAGTTACAGAGAGACAGAAATATTCCATCTGCCCTTTTACCCCTATAATGGCTGCAATAGCTAGTGCTGGGTCAGGCTGAAATCAGGAACCAAATTTTCATCCAGGTCCCACATGGGTGCTAGGGACCCAAACACTTGGGCCATTTTCTCTTGTGTTTCAAAAGCTGTTAACTGCTAGCTGGATCAGAAGTGAACCAAACAGGACATGAACCACTGACTATAGGAAATGTTTGGGTCACAGTCATTGGCTTAACCCACTATGTTACCAATTCTGCGCAATGTGTTCGAGTTTATTATATATATAATATTTATTAGATTATATTATTTCATATTATATAATATGAATATATATATCTCCATATTTTTACTGTGATAGCTCAATTTCTTGAGTCCCTACCACCCACTTGGGATAGTTTGATTATGTTACAAGCTCCTGATTGTACTAATGCCTGGATGCTCTGGGCATTTAGAGAGAAAACTAGCAGGTCTCTGTCTCCATGCTTTTCAAATGAATAAAAATTTTAAAGTATTCTCTCTGTTGAATTATTAAGTCATTTCTTTGTGTTCTTCTGAAGTGCATTGATTCTACCCCCTTTAAAGAGCTAGTCTACACTCTTAACTTGTGCACTTGACAATGTCACTCCAGGATAGTTGATTTCTCCCATTGCACTATTTTTTTTATTGTTATTATTTGCTTTGTTAGGTGAGGTTGCCATTCTCTGAGAATGCAATGCACTAACTGGGAAATTATGTCAACTGTGTATTGAATGATGAGTTAGTCTATCCAGTCTTCGTAATCTGGATTTATTTGTCATTATCATTCTAGATTTTAAGCAATCTGCTTTTCTATGATGCTGTGGAGTCCTCTGCTACTTTGTCACAGAGTGGTGTTGTAAGTTGAGTATTGCTCCAACTGTGATGCGAGTACTGTTACTTCCTCAGTGATGACATAAACTCAGATTAATCTCAGCTTTACAACTGGTGTCCAACAACTGAGGATAAATTCAGAAATTGTCAAAAATGGGTTGTTTCATTCCTACAGCTCTCACATTAGGATTGGGGTGAGTCCATATGCCTAGTCCTGTGACCACCATCAACACAATGCTATACCACACATGGAAGCTGCAGCCCAACCTGACTAGTGTAGCTACAATTAGAACAGCAGCCAACAGTAAGTTGCCCATCGGTGCTGAGATAGAACAACTGCTTGAATCTCTTGCCACTAATACCAACTGATGAGTACACCATTCCAGGCTCGCTTTGCAGGAACTGACCTGGGAGTCGGAGCCTTTGGGCTTTTTCAAGCAGTGGGTCTCACATACTGCTTGGCCCTGAACTCTAACAAAAGGCTTAAGTTCCTTCTCCTTCCCTAATTCCCTGTGTTGGAGCCTTTCCTGTCTACCAGAGTTTAGAGGAAATCTGGTGGAGACAGCACCTTTGCCACTAGACTAAAGAACATTCAAAATCTTTTTTTCTTAAGATTTATTTATTTGAATTGGGAAGTGAGATACACAGAGAAGAGACAAGAAGATCTTCTTTACACTGGTTCATGCCCCAGGTGACCACAATGGCTGTAGCTGAGCCAATCCAAGCCAGGAGCCTTCTCCGTGTTTTCCACATGGGTCCCAAGGCTTTGGGTTGTCCTTGGCCGCTTCTCCAGGTCACAAGCAGGGAGTTGAATGGGAAACGGGGTTGCCAGGATAAGAACTGGCACCCATGTGTGATCCTGGTGCATGCAAGTTTGACATTAGCCGCTAGAGTTCTATGGGCATCGCATTTTGTTGTGGTCAGCTGGGCACTGGATTTTTTAAAATATATTTTATTTTAAATTTTAAATTATGTGGTATAATTTCGTATAGACTGGGATTTCTCCCCCAAACTCCCAACCCCCGACAAATTTTCCCCATTATACTACAATGGTGTAGTCCTTCATAAAAAATTATATTTCTATCAGTCTCTTATTTAAGTGTACCCCGACATTGTCGGTACAGACAGTGTCAGACAGTCCAGCATCCCATTGTCTACACATGTCCAACAGTTTCAATGGGAATCCATCTTTCATGGGCACTGGATTTTTCAGGTCTAGATTTAACTTATTTGTCCTTGCCCAAGAAAGAGGCAGGTGTTTCCTCTGTGTACTGTACCTTGTAGAACTGGTAGAGGATAGCATAGACATGTCTTTCCCTCTAGGTTTCTTTAACATAATTTAGAGCAGAGGTTGATCTTGGGTGCCTGGATCTCAAACCAGATTCCCCACATGGGTTGTACGAGCTCAGTTACGTAAGAGACCACATCTGCTTCTTTGTGTCTGCCTTGGCAGGAAGGAGGAGTTGGGAGCTGGAGTGGAGTATTGTACCCGAGTATTTGCTTATGGGATTCCTCCATTTTAACTTGCATTTTATCTCTAGATGAAATGCCCACCTCCACAAATAACAAATAGCAAAATTACAATTAAAGATGCTAAATTTATGAATAAAACTTGTATGATAAAACTAAAGTTCCTTTAAAAAATCTTAGTTATCAGAAAATAATAGATTTTTGGAAATAACAGCAGTGAAAACCTAAAAAATCAGAATTTGTGAAATTTTCTACTATGATTAAAGGAAAATTCGTAGACATATGAATCTTTATCAATACAAATACAAACATAAAAAGATTGTTTTCGAACCATAAATTTAGAAAATTTGCACATCCAGTAAACCAAGAGAAAACATTAAAAGCATTAGTAATGATAAAATAAATTTATAAGATGCAGAAACTTTTGAGCAGATTAATAAATGAACACTGTGCTTCTTTGAGAATATTAACAAAATTCAGAACAGCACTAAGATACAGGGACAAAGAAGTAAGAGAAAATAAGTATTTATACAAAGGAAACTTATCAAGAAAAAAGGGCATATTTCACACAAGTTTAAGCAAATACTTGCCAAATCTATTCAAGAAGCAGAGAAACACAGAAAGAGCCAAGCAAGTGTTCCCGCATCTCCTGAATCACTCTTCAAATGCCATCATCACAGAAAGGGGTAGGCTAAGGCTGGGAGCCAGGACTTGGTCCAGCTCCCATAAGACAAGAATTCAATCTTACTGTATCAGCACAGCCTCCCTGGGTCTGCATTAACAGGATGTGGGAGTCAGCAGCCAGAGTTCAGTTGGGCTTCCCACGTTGAACAAGCATGTCATAACTGCTAGAATAAACCTGTATCTCTGCAGAAATACATTTGAGTGTTCAGATTGCATGCACTAAATAATATCTCTAATGGGATTAAAGATGATTTTAAAGCAGTGCTATAATGTCTCTGGAAGATAACAGGTTTGAATTCCTTTATAAGTTGAATGCTGCTGATGGCACTTTCACACTACTACCTCACAGGCAACTCAGAAAAGGTTGGTGCATTTGACTACACAGAAACAAACAAATCTTTTGCATGACAGTTAACAATACGAGTAATAGCAGAAAGAAATGACAAACACATATACTAGATTATGAATACAAGCCTAATATTATTGAATAATATATATAAGATATGTACATATCTATGAATTTTAGTATTTGTGTGATACTACATCTTGATCAAACCTCATGGAGTAATTTTTGACATACTGTCTCTGAAAGCACAAAATGCTTGTCAATGTACGCCTTTTTATTTCTAAAAGAGCACGGTGTCTGTTGAAAGCATAGCACTTTAAAAAACTTACGGTAATTAACTAAACGTCTTTTACTTGCCTTCATATAAAAGGTAGCAGAATAGTCAAGGCCTCCTAAGTGTGCTTACTTCAGACAATTCTGTGCTAACCATTATATGAATCTTGAAAATTCCCAAAAAATTCGTTTTAATGAAAATGAATTTTATTTTTTCCATTTGCTAAATATTTGCTTTTCTAAATGATATCTTCCAAATTCATCATTTAAAATGAGGACAGAGACAGAAACAAGAGGATTAAAACTAAGGAAAATATTATCACAGGGTGTAGTATGTGAAGGTTGATGCAACATTATATATTATAATGTTTGTGTTGTATAATCCCTCCTCTACTTCCCTTATCTTCTTTACATTTTTTTCAGCTATCCCCTTACTAAACTAATATACAGTTGTATGAAACTCTATGCAATCCTAAAGGGTGTGCCCTTCATCAATGCTTCCTTGGGATCATAACAAGAGTGCTGTATGAGTAAAGACAAAAGTCTGATTGTCACTTTTAGACTCAGCTTAAATGCCAATTTCTCCATGTTTTTTTTTTAACTTTGTCTGAACTTTCAAATTCCTCACTCATACCTTTAAATGTCAGCCATCCTGCAGTTATAATTATTTAGCAGTCTGACTTCTGCAGAATAAAGTTTTTCATCGTCAACACAGAATACAATGTTTGACCCAAACAATCACTTTGAAAAATACCTGTTGAGTAATAATTCTAGATATTTGTGTAGTGTGCTACAATTTGTAAAACACGATCATATTAGAAACCTTACAAGTTTATGTAGATAACATAAAAATTTTGCAAACATCCTGAAGAAAAAAAAATATTCTATAAGTGGGTCTATGTGCATTGGCTGCTTTCAAAATTTTAGGTTCAGATTGGATGTCTTCTGCTGCCATCCTGTTTGAATATTGCCTTTCCCATGAACAATTCAGTGTTTTTGTATTATGCGAAGAATTGGGCTTCAGGAGGGAGCTAAATAAACTTATAAAGGTTAATTAGTAGTAAGTTAAATAGTTAATAGAGCTGTTATGTGTGTCAGATAATATTCTAAGCATCTTCCATGCATTAACTTACTTATTCATACATCTGGCATGTAAAGGCTACAATCCTAAAGGAAGAGTCTTTGAAAAGTTCATATAAAATGCATATTATAAAAAATTGCAAGGATTTCAAAGTGTTTTGCATTGAAACAGACTTTTAATTCTATATGACCATTAGCTTTTTAAAATATTCTCAGAGCTCTGTTTCGTTCATGCAGATGGAAACAGGTTTAGGAAGGCTAAGGAACTTACTGAAGGATCAAGCTCAATGAAAATTTTTTAAACCTGTCATATTGTTTCACAGGTTCCAAATTGTGATTCCGTAGTGGTTTGAAAAGTCAGCTTGTGGATCATGATTTGTATTTTTAAAAAGTTTAAAATATTGGAATGTATTCCACAAAGCAATGTTGATCTTTGTGTATAAAACTTCCATTTTAAATATATAGATATGAGGTCCATCCTGTGACACGGCAGGGAAAGTTAGTTCAAATCTCAGTTGGGTCACATCCAATGCAGTTGGCTGCTGATACGGCTGGGAAAGCAGCAGAGGTCAGCCCGCATTCTTGAATTCCTGTGCCCATCTAGGAGGCCCAGAAGAATCTTCAGGCTGCTTGCTTTGGACTGGCACAGCTTTAGCTGTGGAAGCCATTAGGGGAGTCAACAAAGAACATGAAAGATCTTTCACTTTCTCTCCCTGCCCCCCACCAACCCTGTCTTTTAAAAAATAAGTAAGTCATTTTTTGAAATGGGAAATGTATAGGTATGGTACAGTTTCAGCAGGGTTGTTCAGTTTGGTGATTTCACAGAAATATCCAGTTACAGCGTCAGAAAGATAAAAGCAACCATTTTCTGTCAAATCAAGTTATGTATCCCAGTATGTGTGCCTTCAAGAGCTGATATCATTTTTTTTTTCTCTAATTTGACCTTCTGGACATAGCAGTTTGGTTGAGTTTTTATATACTGTTTTATAACAGCTCGAAGTGTATGTGCCTGCACATGTGTGTTTAATCCATCACAATACAGAAAACATGCCTATTACAGGTCAAGTCCAAAGAAAACTTTAAAAATATTTTATATGTATTATGTCATCAATACAAATGTATCTGCTTTAAAGCAATGTAGAAAATGCTACTGCAAACCTTACATAATGTATCCCAAATATGAGGTTTGCTAAAGCTGAGTGGGAAATAGGGAAGAAGCAGATGTTTATAGAACTTAGAAGCAGTTGTAGATGCCAGCATCTGATCACAGGTATCAGACACAAAATTCCTGAATTTTACCATTTGGAACATAGGGTTTAAATTATTTAGTTTTTAGGACAATCTTATTTACCAATAAGTGTGCTTGAATTATCAAGGTTTTTTTGTTTTGTTTTTTGCAACTTTTTTGAAAAACAGAGTTGCATAGAGAGAAAGACAGAGAAAGAAAGAGAGAGAGAAGAGATCTTAAATTCACTAGCTTGGCCCGAGCTGGGCCAATTCGAAGCTAGGAGACAGGAATGTTTTCAAGGTCTTCCATGTGGGTGCAAGTGTCCACGTATTTGGACTATCCTCCACTGCCTTCCCACGGCATTAGCAAGGAGCTGCATCAGAAACAGAGCCACCAGGACTTGAACCGGGTCCATATGGGATGCTGGGGCTACAGGCAGAGGATTAAACTGCTAAACCTTGGCATCAGTTTTTCTTTTTACAATAATAATAATATGAATTATTGTGTCGATGAAGTGCAGCAGCTAATAGTTATTGGATAATTGATATGTTAAAAAGCACTATTCAAAATGCTTTGGACTTTAATCCTTGTAACATTATGAATATCTGCTCTCACAATGCTTATAGTACATGAAGGTCTGAGGCATACAGAGGAGTTAAAGAGCTTGCCCAAGTTTATGTGTCTCGTAAATGTTAGACCTGGGGTTTCACCCATCCACTCTGGCTTCAGAATCTAAAAATCAACCACTCTTGTATTGTGACTAAATTACTGTGTAGTCATTTTACCTCTTGACAGCCACTGAAGCTGGTAAGTGCTTTTCCAAATTTCTGGACAAGACTTTCAGAAAATATTTGCTATGTTATGACTAAATGGTAAATAATCCCATCGGTGAATGCTTACCGAAGAATGGTTATTCTACTCATTATTAGAAATATCATTAAGCAAACAGGATATGATCATTAAATAATTGATTATTTCCAACTGTCCCTTATGCACGAGGAAGGCATTGCCTTTGGGGGTGTGACATTGTAATGTTTGTTACTTCCACTAAGTACAGGGTGGCACTTTCAATAGAATAAGTCTTTAAGAGGCCGAAAAAAAAGAGTGCCGAGACCTCACGATCTCATTTCAACACATATGCCAGCAAGTGATAAAAACCCGAGAAGTGAAATACAGAACTATCAGTTGATAAAGAAATAAAATTGTCTCTAAATGCTGTGTCTTTCAGTTTTCCGGGATACATCCCTGTGTCTGTAAAGACAGCTTTCCCTTCTTTAAAAACAGGGTCAGCCAAGGGCAGCCAGTCATTTATCTCTGAGGTGGCAGAAGTCTATAACTTAAGAACACCCTACTTGAAAATGACAGTCATCTGGAGGGCCCTTTTATGGTATCTTCTTCTTTCAAACTGATAATAGAACAGAACTTGGTAAGGGCCACTCTGCCATGAATCAAATCGTACTTCAGAAAAGTCATTTCCCATTGATGTTGATGTGCCTGTTCCTCATTTATATTGATCAGTGGACATTTGTTTGCCAAGATAAAACTAAAAGAGATTGCCTGGGTGCCCTGTGACATTTTCAAAGGGGAAAAGACATTTTTTTCAGCATTCTGTGTATGACTAGGCTTCAGAAATAAGGAGTTACAAATCTCTCCTTCAGAGACAATTTCAGGATGGAATGAGGAGGATAATGTTTCTGGGTCACTTCTTCTTTCCTAGGGGTCATCTTTACAAAGTTGGTATATGTATCATTTTTAAAATGAATTTGGGACTATCCATTCGATTCAGTTAAGTTCTAGGATTTGGATGTTTGTGACCGAAGACTGTTACTTTAAAGCAAAGAGAACAGTGAAGTTCAATAAAACCTTACAGCTACATAACTATTATATATGAGAAATTGATTCATATATGGAATTAAGAACACTAATGTGCATGCATTGTGTGTGATCACATCTCTTTGTCTCTCTCTCTAAATATATATATATATACATACATTGTGTGTGTGTGTGTGTGTGTCCATCAATGCCTGAGATTGGGTGACCCCAAAAATGTTATTAGAAAAGCAGAGTGTTGATTGGGGGGGGCAAATATTTGTTTACATTCAGGTCATGAAAAACACCTGATCAAATGTGTTACACTCAAAACATCATTATTTCTACAACTGTTATTTCACAACAAAGTTAAATGCAGAAGTGGTTTATCAAAATAAAATATGTGCATTTGTTAGAAAGAGGCTACTTTGAGAATAAAAGCAAAAAGTCATGGATTAATGCTTTCAGAACTGGAGGATCAGATCAAATACCCATTAACAAATAGTTACTGTATTTCATTTTGACAATAAAATCTACAAGGGCATTGAGAAATTGACCTTTTGTGCTAATACTCTATGATGACAGTTTTCTCCAATTGATCTTGGTGATACTCCGGGTCACATACAGGCTTCATGACCACCTGAAGAGGCTAGCGATCAACCCAATCACCCAATTGAAAGGGGCATGACGTCCCTTTGAAGGTCATCACTAATCTCCAGGTTGCAAAATGCTATAACCTTTCTTCAATTTTCCTCATCTCTACATTTCCTGAGTTTTGGAAACTAAAGAGGGACCTGTTATATAAAGCCCCATATGCTTTGCTTAAGTTCCATGACAATGAAACTTTTCGGGGGGATATTAGAAAAAATAACTAATTTTTGGGTATCCCAGAACCTCCTGGGATTATAGGGATTATATCCTTTTTGTCCTTTCCCAACTGAAGTTTGAATTTTCCAAAATTTAGCCTGTAGTTTCTTTTTATCTTTCTGGCTGTTCTCATGTAATGCTTTTATTTATTCATTTGAGTGAATAGCAATTTTTTTTTTGCCATTTGTACTAAGATTTCTGTGCTTTAGCTTTAACCTAAACTACCATTTTGGTTTTGTTGAGATAACTAAAATATAGAGGGCAAGTAATGATGAAGAGTTATTCAAAGGCAAGGTTTTACAATGAATGAGGCAGGATCATTTGATAGGTATTCTGTTAATATGGGTACTAAAAATTGAAATTTTAAGACATGTATTTTTCATGAGTTTTTTGAAGACAGATTATAGGAATGTATTTCATTTTATCTGAAAGTGAGAGTTACAGAGAAAGGGAGGGAGACAGAGCAAGAGGGAGAAAGAGAATTAGATCTTCCACTTGGTGATTCACTTCCCAAATGGCCACAATAGCCTAAGTTGCACTATAAACTGAGAATTCCATCTGGGTCTCCCATGTGTGTGGCAGGGGCTCAAGTTCATAGCTAACCATTGCTGCTTCCCTGGTATGTTGTCAGGGAAGCTGAGTTGAGGATGGGCTGCCAGATCTCCAGCCAGCACTCTGTAGTGCGATGCTGTCATCTTAAGTAGTGCCTTAATCTGCAGCACCACTAAGCTGGTTTCACAACAAAACCAATTTATTTTCTAACCTATTTTCCATGCATGTTTTGTAGTCCCATTTCTGAAGATAAACGCAGTATTGGAAGCACAGTCTTGATAGTCAGAGATTACACCAATAATAATCCTGCATAGATAATAGAAATAGAATAGGAAGTATGTGATATATATACAAATAGCACTGTTTGCTTCCTTGAAAGACAACTCTAAATATCCAATTTGCCCATTAATCTGCATTAGAACATTAAAATTAAGATGTCCCAAGTCAATCTTCTCATATCCTCATCATTGAACATGCCAGCATTCTTGATTTCTCTGTGTTCATGACGTCACAACTATAAAAACGGAAGCACATGTCTTCCCCTGCTTCGAAAGCTTCCCCATATTCTAGGTTCGGTATACTTTATTCATGCAGCTATCTTTAAGCCATTATCACTATTTATATAGTTATTGAATCTGCACAAATATTCTAAAAAATCAATTTTTAGTTATTTCTTTGCCCATTGTTTGTCACATTTAGATTTCCCAATATCTTCCAAAACTCAGTTATGCAAATCAGTCATGGTTTAACCCAAAGCAAAATGGTAGGATGATTTCTCCAAAATATCCTTTCACCATGCAACTTTTGATTTTTTTTTAATTTAAAAGCTCTAGAATTCCAACATTTTAATTTCATCTTTAAAATATTCATTAATATTTTCAGTGTATGAATCTATAAAATAATGCATCCATTCATGAAAACGTACTGTCTGCCTACTTCTTTACAGATGCTGTCTTAGGCATTTGGAATATCAACCCAGGAAAAGCAATCTTCTAAGGTCTCAGGAGATGTCAGCATCATGAAATAGAACTAAAAAACAATACAATGTGACAAGGCTAAAGGAAAGTACGATTCAATGATACAGGGCACCAAATAAGTAAAGATGCTTCACATAAGTGTGGTAGCCAAAGGGTTAGAAATCCTTGACAACAGAACTGAGTTTGATAAATGATTAGGATTTACCAAAATTAAGGGGAGTACAGGAAATGGGACATTCTTTGTGAAGGTCAGAGCATGCCCAAGACCTTTGAGACGTAAAACACATGGCCACAAGTCTTGAGTGACTGGAGAAAAAGAGGTATGTATTTATAATTCACAGAAGACACGAGCACTAAAGGAAGGTTTAAACTAAATTGTAAAGGATGCTATACTTGAATGTTACTTAGGAATTTGAATTTTTTTTTCTGAAAACTGAAAAATCACTACATGATTTTCAGCAAAGGGGTGGCATCACCACCCTAGAAAAACATTGTAGGAAGAAAAATCACTTGATAGAAATGTGAGAAATGGGCTGAAAACAGATGAAACTAGAGATCCGAAGAAACCACAAGAATAACAGCATAGAGGTTGAGAGTCTGGATTCACGTATTTATAGTACAAATGGTGTAATGACAGATTTGAAAGACATTTACCTGGCAGAATTACAGGTGCTGGTGAGTAATTGGATTTGGAGGGGAGCACACGGGAGGAGCAGATAAATCCATGATGAATTCCAGGTTTCTGATTCCTGTGATTAGATGTGTGGTGATATTTTTCATGAAGATAAGGCATACAAGAAGGGAAACAGGTTTCTGAGGGCAAAGATTGATACTGATGAATTAAGGTGTGTACCTGTGGAGCTTGAGGTGCCTGTGGAATGTCTGAACAGAAGTGTCTGGCAGCTCACAGAGTTCTGTACCTTAACAGGGAGATGTGGAGATATAAATTTGGAAGTCATTAACACACATATGGTAACTTAAGCCAAAGAGTGGATAAGGTCACCTGAGGAATGTGGGCACAACATAGTCAGGATCCAGAATTAGAGCTCAAAGATATTCCAAATTCTAAGGTTTAGTTAAAGGAAACATAAGTCATGAAACACTGGAAGGATGAAAGGGAGGGAAGCATGGAAGGAAAAAGAAAGAAACAGAAGAAGGACATTTTTTTTTTTCTTTGTATTGAAATGCCAACTAAGGAATATAGGAGCTATAAAATAATTAGTGCTAAAATCTTGGGTAAAGTTGACAGGGACAAAGATCTTACAGTTTCTTTCCAATCATTATTCTTTGAAAATATAAGATTATTTTCAAAGGGTAAAATGGCAACCTGACTGCAGCCGAATCTAGTTGATAACATCTAACCCAAGCAGTGAAAGCCTGGCACACAATATTGTGGCCAACCAGCACTGTGTAGCTCTTGAACTGATGCAGCAAGACAACACAATACCTAGCACTATTCTTGTGAAAATCAGTCGTCTGACTCTGCTTCCAGAGACTTTTCAGGAAGAACCCAATTGTAGACATGCTAAAAAATTTGGTCTTTAAATATAAAGATTAATAAGCTTTGAGGATCATTTCTCATTAAAAGCCTCCATAGAGATAAGTGATGAAATGTTAATATAGATAGTGAGTTGCTTAATGGTGGTGTAAGCATAGATATTTCTGAGTTTCAAAATAGTTTTGTAAATGTATAATGTTATCATTGTTGTCAGGAAATATGCGCTGATAATCTTTGGAAACACAGAAACATGTTTTTTTTTTTTCAATGCATTTTATTTCAGAAAAAGAATTGCATATAGACAGATACTGGTAAATAATTAATGAAGGCCTTCAAAGGGTGTTTAAAAATTCTTTGTATTGATTTTGTCATTTTGCTACATTTCTTGAAGTTTGAAATTATATAAAAATATGAACTAATGTTATCATGAGGACAAAATAGCCCCTGGATAGTAGGTCAAAATATTTTATTTACCTTAGTGGTAAAATCTCTTGGATCACACTTCAATTTTCCTAGGCTCAGACTATGCTAGTGACACATTACATCTGTTCTCTTCCATTCTCTATCAGTCTGTTCTAGTGCAAGGCCAAATGGGGCAGTGTTTAAGAGTGAGGCGCTATGTCTCACAGTGTGTTGCTTCAGGACATTGGACAAGAAACTTCACACCTCAGTTCATTATGTTGTTACTGTGATTTGGTGTATTAGCTAGGAAAAAGATAAGCACACCTAGGTACACTGTGAGGTTCTTAAAATATTGCCTTGCATGAACTAAGCATTCAATAATTTACATTCCTGTGTGCTATGTTATTTTCTCAACTCATGTCTTCTACTTTTACTCACAGAGAACAATTCATGGGATTATAGTGCATCCACTTTATTCCATATGACATGGTCTGCCACTGAATTTTTAATATTCTTAGGCTTTTGTCACGTTGTTTTGTGTCATGCTACCATTGGTTTTCTTTTGTTTTGTATGCAGTATCACAGTAGACTTACCCACGCAGCTAAATGTACTGAATGATGTCAATGGATTTCTCATGTATTGAGTACAGTTAGCTTCTACCATGCATTTTGTTGTAGTGATGAAAAGCTTACTAACACAGAACCTCAGCATTTCATTTTTGTAAGTTACATGGGTATTTTGAAAGTGGCATAGATGGGACTTGAAGAAATTTGCTAGGAAGACTCAAAGAACTGAAGCCACAGATAGCATGTGGATTGGAAGTCTGAAAAAAATGATGAGAAATTGTTCAGTTTAGCTTGATAAGGAAGAAAAGGAAAAGGTTTTCGGATGTTACTGAGACAAAAGCGCCTTTTTGGCTACAAATATTTGTATTTATTCAATCTGGTTTTTATTCAAACAATACTTATTTTACATGACTTTACAAATGTATTAGTAAAAGTCAAGATATACTGTTTCTAAATCTCTGGTACTTACTATTCAACATGACAAACCTAATATGCTTACATTAAAATTAATTCATAGTACTGTTATTTGGAAGTCAACATATTTTTACTTGGAAGTCAACATACTTTTACTTGAAGTTTCCAATAGTCATTAGTATGGAGGTGATTGTTGTCGCCTGGAGTGTCAGTGACCAATTCATAGCTGCTTCTGTAATGTACTGTCAAGTTCAACATGGCATAACTTTAGAGAGGAATCAAAGACACAGATTTCTCCTGTTCACATGCAACACTGGCCACCAAGCTCTTGTCTTCATAATAATGCCAAATACGATGAATATCTGAAATCAACATATTAAGTACTGAGGGTCTCCCTTCACTAATAGTGTTTCTTCATCTTGAGGTTAATAGAATTTTTCCATTTGCATTCAGTTTGACAGTTTGAGGTTCTGTCCACCTACCAGATTAGAGGTGTCAATAAGCTTTACTGTTTTATTAGGTTTACACATAGCAATCTATTTGGTTGAGTGCTACCATTTTATATTTTATACATTTTAAGCTATTATTTACGTATCTTACATGCTTTCTTGATTTAATTAACAGTATGTATTTACTAGTTCTTACTACTTCTAAGGTTGAAACACTAAAATTAGGGATCTTACAGTGTAATCTCAGTAGCATTACTGAATTTAGGAGTAAAGTTTACAAACTACATATATTGTTCATATGTATGCTGTAGTATTTTTAAAATGTTGTATTTCTTTGTATTTATTTATTTAAAATACAGAACAAAAGGAAGAAAGGGAAGGAAGGAGAGAGAAGCAGAGAGAGACCTACTTACTAATGGTTCACAAAGCCAGTAGCTACAAATTCAATCTGGATCTTGCCATGGGTATCAGGAAACCAATATAATTGAGCCAATCATCTTCTGCCTCTCAGGATACGCACTGAATCAGGAGCACAGCCAAGACTTCACCCTAGGCACTTCAACATGAGACGTAGGTGATAGCAGAGTGTGACGCGTGGCAACAAAGGCCTTCCTCAACACGCTCTGGAGTGCCTGGCAATAGATGCAATTCAAACATAACTACACTTTTAACATTATCAGATATCAAGATTCAGACATTTCCCTACTGGATCACTGAGGAGAAAGATGAAACCACAGAATGAAAACGACAAAGAAGGAGGAGACGGAGGAGGAAAAGAATAAGAGGCAGTAGCGGAAATGGCAAAAGAAAAGAAGGAGAGGGGAAGAGAACACTACAGTTCTCTACAGAGGGGGAGAGTTACCTACTACAGAACACTCAATAACTCCTAAATTTATCTGTGAATTCTGGACACCTAGTCTGATGACATGGCCCAAAGTAGCTTTCAACTTTAGCCTTTACATATTTTGTTGAATGTAATGGGATATTAAGATGAAACTCCTAACTCAACTTTGCTGCCAAGGGCAGATAGAAACTTTGACGTAGCAAACATTCCTTAGCGAAGTGATCATGAGAAAGATCCTTACAAATGTACCTCACTCCCAACCCCCATGCAGGATTTGCAAGGAAGCATCTGTGTATCAGATGAACCACAATTCCTTAGCTTTTAAGAAAGTCAAGAAGTGGTGAAACTTTTGAAGATGAGTTCTCCAAAAGTCTAACACATTTTGATTCAAAAGACTGAGATATACTTAGTGAATGTTGTTCTCTTCTCCCTTCACTTGACAACCAATTTGTTTAGCCTTAAGTGGGAGTAAAATGTACTAAGATAATAGGAACTAGTACAGACCGTGTGTCTCAAACTTTTTAGTATAGTACTAATATCAAATAACTTACATTTAGTCCCCATAATTATACTCCTGCTGTCTGACAATGGTACAAGTTTTCCAATGTAAAATATAATCACTCTACCAAAAGATAACACAGATGTTTGAAAATGGTGATGGGATTTTCAGATTTGATGTCAGAGAATTTTGAAAGAAACTGTAAGGAGGAAAATTATTTAACAATGCAGAAAAAACGTTTAAGAGGGTTGAAGTATTTTTGAATATCCATTTACTCATACAGCTTTAGAATACTTGCAAGTTTATTTCTAAAATTCATTTTCTAACTTGGGCAATCAACCCTAATTTCCATGGAAATCAATATTTGTTTATATTCAAAAGGCAGACATGGAGAGAAGAGTAGTGACAAAAAGAGATATTACAGATCCACTGGTTCATCATCAAATGCCCACAACAGAAGGATTTGGGGTACACCTAATTCAGGAGTTGTGAACTCACTTCCTGACCTCCCACATGTGCGGTAGAGACCCAATAGCTTGAGCCGTCACTTGCTGCCTCTTGGGGTATCAACCAGTAGGAAAGTGGAAGTAAAACAGAAATAGGACTTGATTCCAGATATTCTGATAGTGAGTGCAGGCATCACAAATAGTATCTTAACTTTTATGCCAAACACTTGTCTTAAATGTAATTTCAAATATTTTTGCTTTAGTTAGAATCCATCAAACCTTGAGAAAATAAAGGTGTGGTCTATGGGGAGAGAGCAGGTGTGTATTAAGGGAGTTAGACTTCAGAAATATGTGAAACAGCCCAATGACAACACTATGGATGGAAATGGAGAACACGTAAGGAACTAAAGAAATATTCTTTCCATTTATCATTCTGACTTCATTGCAATTCTGCTTCTTTTCTTTCTTTACCCAATCTTCCCTGATGTTCTCAGTAACTAGTATTGACCTATCATCATTAACAGATGTTGAATGCTTAATTCATGCTTCATGCTCCATTTACATAATAGATGATTTAATGACCACTACCATGCTATGAGTTACTTCCATTTTTATGAATAAAGTTACAAGCCTAAGATAGGATAAGAAACTTTACTTACATACAAGTAATCAATATAGAAATGTTTGGATATAGGAATGCTGACTCTACAACTAGTATTAATAATGTTAGCATTATTATTATTAAAAATAATGTTTATATTTGGATTACAACTGTGTGCATTCCTTCCACCTGGTAGTAGCTTTTATCCCTTCACAAATCTTGAATTCTTATGTTAGAGGTTAAAGTGCTGAAAAATATGCAATTCTAGTCCCTCCAGTCCAATGCTGACCCTCGTGGGTCAACAGTTGCATTCTTAAGTTGGGTAACTCTCATGGAGACAATGGTGTTTTATGCACATTCAAGCTGAGGGCGCATCACCTACAAACAGAAGATCGTACTATAACTGGCTTATCTGCTGATAAAAGAGAACCATGTCTCCTATGCTAGTAATGTCCCAAATCTTTTCTTTCAAATTAATTTAATCATTCTAACAAATATTTATTGAACATCTGTTATGTATCTAGCAGTGTTAAGGATGCCATTTCAACCACATAAAAATATGGACAGCTAGGTAAATTTAAATTTTAAGTAGTAACCTCTTTATTTTAAAGCACAAGTATGTCTCAAATATGATAACAAGTTATCCTGTATTTTACATGGCAACCTCAGGTATTAGTTTTTAAACTTCATAAAGAAATACAAAAGGTCATTTTCCTTATTTATTCATTTAAACATTGAACCCAGATAGTTAATTAATGTAAAAACCTTGAAGAACATTCTCCTCTTTCCCTTTATTTCCGTTTGGATTCATTTCTCATATCAACTGTTCATTTCTTGATCTACACAGAAGAGATTATTATCTAGCTTATTGCCTATAGGGATATTTTGGTAGTTATAAAAGGAATTAGTCCACTGAGGAGCCATGCAGCTAGATATCATTAAAATCACATACCTTTGGATTCAGGATAGCTACCTACGATTTTGAATCAGTTCCCACGTCTTATTTAGAAAATTAATTATTTAGAATTATTAAATGGGTTGGTTATGGCTAATTGAAAATGATTAAGTGGTCACTAATTAGAAATCAACTTTATGTCCTGAAGAGACTTCTGTCCAGATGTATGTTAGGACAACTTGGCTCTCTAAATATCAACTCATTAAATGTGTTTCCATATTGCCCTTCTATTGTTGCTTTCCTGTGGTTTCTACGCCCCACTGCATTTTAGAAGCAACAGCATACACACATACATTTGTCCATACATATGCAAAAACACACAAGCATTAATATATTCACCGAACAGATGCCCAATTTTTGCACAGTGAAAGTCATGTATGACTCTGGCAGCATATACCTACCTTACACAATATCCTCCTGCAAAATTCCCCAGCCCTTCATGTCTGGCTCCAGACCACATGCAGTATACCTGAGGCACCGGCTGTGCTTTATGAAGTCTAAAATTTTCAACTGGTTGTGTCTTTCCATGCAAACTCATTAGGCACTATTTACACCCGCTGCAGCTGCGAAGAGAGAGGTTCTGAACTCTGGCATTCTACAGTAGGCTTTGTTTCTCATTTACATTTGCATATTAAAGTGTTTGCCTGAAATAGGCTATTGAAATTAATTCAGGATTAATTGGTGTCTTTATCTCATTAGGACAATCTAATTTAAGGATGATGAAATTGTTTAGCCTCCCGTTTGCATAATTAGATTGCTTTGAATTGCTGTCATTATTGGCTCTTTAGCATCATCTGTAGGCCTCAAACAGACAAGAGCTTCAACCTCATAAAGACCAATCATGTGTTACAGCAGTGGGCTGTTAACCCCTTTTAACCCAAACTCACTGGATTAGCAGTCAGAATAGACAGGCCTTGGTCCACAAGAGCCTGGAGTTCCTTGCTTTCTGAATTCTTGATGTTAAGATTCATATGCTTTCCTAAATTTTTATTTTGGCATCTGGAAAACGTTATAGTAACTTTCCTGAGATTCAAGGGTTTAGACAACTCTTCCCTACATTCAGCATCTCTTTCAATGTCAGGATGACTTCCCTGAACCATCCATTTCTCCTTTTCTATTTCTTTTGCTAATGGCTAATTCGTCTGCAACAAAAATATGTGAGAGGATGTTGGACTTCTACCAAGCCCAACACTCTCTACTTGTCTTAATGCTCAACAACAAGTGTCATTTTTATTTCCATGAAGTTAAGGAGTAAATGAAACGCAGGAGCCATATCTAACATTAAGTTAATTATTTATTCATTCAACACGTAGCAATGTTTGAGAACCTCGATGTGACTGACGTTGTGCAAGGCACTGGGATGACATTGAGAAATAAGTCACATGTTTGTTCTAGCCTATTTTTGGACAAATTAAGTGACAACTGAGCTGTGTTCTGGCACCAGCTTACTGGTTTGGGGAAGCTAGAGAGTCTCGGAGAACTTGGATTTCCTACGTCTTGTTTCATGAATGAAGCAGAGAGCTGCGTTCCAACTGTGTTGTGATTTTCATCTCTGGCTACACATTACGATGACCTGTGAGCTTCTGACAAATGTGTATTCCTAGTCCCAATCCACAGAAAATCAAATCACAACTTCGAGATATGAGGGCACACCCCATATTCTTTAAAGTTGAAGAACACACTGAAGTTGACTCTAAAGTGAGTTTTTAAGGCAGTATCTAGAAATTGAAGCAAAAAAAATAGGATTTTCACTTAAGCTTAGCTCATCATTAGAATGATTTTGAAATTACATTTTTTAGAAAAAGTAAAACTAAATATCAAAGAGAATTTATAGATTTCAGCTTTGAAAAAGACAAATACAAAATCAGTAGTTTACCTGCAGAAAGCATACCACAAAAAGTCACTCACAATGAGCAAGCACAATAAATACAGTAATGATTTTTAAATATCAGGATATGTAACATATTTGGTAATACTTTTATCCTGAAAAAATGGAGGTGACTTACAAACTCCTGCCAGGATTTAGTCAGGCTTGATTCACATGTCAGCCCCATTTCTCTTTTCCCTGGTTTTGCTGTTCACAATACATTAGTCAATTGCTAGGAATTCTCAGTTAAGAAAGCAATTCTATTCATGTCACTAAGAGCACAGAGAAAAAAAGAAAGAAATCAGATGTAATATTCTAAACTAGATAACACTGTGGACTATTTTCACAGGTAATTCAAAGGGTTCATAAGGAAGACCCCAGTCAATGTGGCATGCCAACATTATAATATTGGATTTTTGAAATTTTCATTTCTCTTGAATGTTTCTTTTGAATGTTTCATTTCTCTTGTATCTTTAATTTTGGTGTGTGTTTCTATTTAAAGGGCTTCAGTTGATTCAAATGAAAATGAGGTGAGGCCCTTTGGTAAAGCAGTGAAGATGCTGCTTGCGACACCTGCATCCCATATCCAGGTTCCTGAAGTCAAGCTTCAACTCAACTCTTCATTTATCCTTGCTACTGTGCACTCTGGGAGGTAGCAGACGATGGCTCAGGTGTTAAGTTCCTACCACTCACGTGGGAGAGCCAAGTTCCAAGATCATGGCTTCAGCCTGATCCAGCCCAACGCGCAGTGTGACTTTCGGCAGGACATGAAAGGATTTCTGCCTGTCTCTCCCTCTCTCTGCCTTCAACTGAATTAAAAATAAATACACTCTGTTTTTTTTTTTAAAGTAAGTGAATATGAAACAAGCATAATAGGCCTCATTAACCTTAAGGAGCATAGCATAACATCAATACATTGTTAGAACTGTCCAAAAATAGTAATACATCCTACAGTGGAGCTCTAACAGATTATACAGGAGGAGTAGCTGACGACAATGATCCACTGTTCAGCTTGAATAATAACTGAGTTCAACCTGAACTTGGCTCCCCTTTTTCTTTCCCCATCCCTACCCCAGCAGGGGATGAAGAGCTGAAAGGACCACTAGCTGCACTTGAGAAGAACAACAGAGCAAGACAGAGGCTGCTTTATGAGTCAGTTCACGTTTGGCAACATCTGGTTATGTCTCATCACATTGCAAATTTATGACCCTGGAAACAACATGTTGATGTTGATGATCCTTTGCAAAGAGAAGCCTGAACTATAAACTTATGACCAGAGCAGTGGCAAGGGGCTGTGGCTGTTTTCTCTGATCTGACAACTCTCTGGCTTGGGTCAAACAGATGCAGGACTGGACTGCTGACCCTTCCCAAGCAATGTCATGGATGAATACTGAGTGAAGAGGGCTGGCTGACAAAGGAGCAGAAGGTTAGGAGGAGATGAGAACTGACTGCCCAGGAGAGACCTGGTGAGATCTAACCATGGACAAAGCTCACGGAAATCAAGGAGGGAAGAAGATCTAACAGAAAACAAGACAGGAGTATTTATTTTCTTGTTTTCCTTTCCATCACTTTTTGATTGTTATCATATATATTTGAAAGGAGGAGAGAGAAAGAGATTAAAAGAGGGAAAAGAGAGAAAGAGAGAGAGATGGATTCTTTATCTATTGGTTTATTCTTCCAATTCCCACAACAAAGTTGGGGCATGGCTGAAGAAACTTTGGACTAAGCACTTGCTAATCTAAGTATCACCCAAAATCTGTATATAATTTTTTACTTGAAAATCTAGGTCATGGAAGGATAATTTTATTTCTGTGCAATGTGGTATTAAAATGTGCTTTTAAAGACGGTTTTAAAAGTCAGTGTAAGGTGTTTATTCCATGCCATTTTGTAAAATTTGCTCTACAAAGAAAAGACTGAGAAGAAAAGGAAATTTTATTTTCTTTAGCAATTGAAAAGAAGAAAGTTATCTTCAAAATTTGGTGAAATTGCAGAGAGTGGGTCATATTGCCAACTACAATTTCTTAGGATCACAGATTCTAGGAGGTTTTCTCAATTAGAAGTCTTAGGAGATTGGATGAGTGTAGTTTCCTGCTTTTCAAATAAATATATTTCTTAAAAGATATTTTCACAAAACAACCACCAGAATAAAATAAACTACAAAATCTTGATAATGTGTCAAGTAAAAATGCAACACCATGCTTTACGATGACAAAACTGAGGCAATCAAACTGAAAACAAGGGATGAATGCTCACAATCACCATTATTCTTTCGCACTCTTTTGCAAGTCAGTGAAAAAAAAAAAACCCAGTTTTCTGAGTCAGATATTCTGATCCATAGAATTTATTGGAGGTCAATCCAAAATTCAAATTGAAGTTATTTTATGCCTGAACTCCAATTACCTACAGTTCACTACAATTCTTCAATAAAAGTGATGTAATTAGCAGCATTGATTTAGTGTTATTATAATGAAGCAAAAAGGGTAACCGTCTCAGGATTTCAAGCACATGGGGCTTGAATGAGAAGTCTTATTTTAACTTAGAAAAACCATAAGAACACTATGAATAACCACACACAATTACATAAATTCTTATGCCTCCAACAATTTTCTGGAAATATACAATCAAAATTGATTCAAAGAAAATCTAATATCTGATTAGATCTACACAAGAGCTTGCACTAGTCCAACAAAGAGAACCCCAAGTAAATCAGGTTTTAGAATCATGATATTTACCAAATACATAAAGTTAATACTAACTGTTCAAAAATTCTTCCCTCGAACAGAAAAAGGAGGTGGAATACTTTTCATTACATTGTGTGATTAGGATTATCTGTATAACTAAAGCTGACGGAGCCTTGCTATCTAAGAGAACCCTACAGCATTAGCACATGGTTATATAGAATAATTATCAATGAATTATTTGTATAGTGGGTATAGTAACATCAGGTGTGAGAAAGCTAACATCTCTGCTCTCTGTGCCAAATGCGCATAGGAGAAGACAACTGTCACCAAGCTAAGACTGTAGGGAATATTCAGTCAGACCAGTTGGAACTAGTACAAGGAAGGACAAAAGTGTTTGTTTTGAAATTTCTACCTAGTGTTTTGCTACAGGTTGTAGGATATAGGCACAAAGGGCGGAAAAAAAAAGGAAAGAAACAGTGCCAAAGTTGGAAAGGAATACGTAATTATTTTTAATTCCTGGATGCCCTGTTATGAAAAAGCATCAAAATTGACAACAGAACTATTAGAATATTTTTTTCTTTTTTTTATTATTATTAGTTTTAATTCATTAATTACATTGTATTATGTAACACAGTTTCATAGGTACTTGGATTCTCCCCACCCCTCCCCAAACCCTCCCACCATGGTGGATTCCTCCACCTTGTTGCATAACCACAGTTCAAGTTCAGTTGAGATTCCCCCATTGCAAGCATATACCAAACATAGAGTCCAGCATCTTATTGTCCAGTCAAGTTCAACGGCTTCTTAGGTATACCCTCTCTGGTCTAAAGACAGAGCCAGCAGAGTATCATCCCAGTCAATTGAAAGCTCCAACATACCATCAGCAAAAATTTACATCATTATGGAATTAATTGACATAGTAATGAGTAACCAATATGTTAAAGATAAATGCGAGTTCCCAGCCACCTTCTGTGACCACCTCACTTACATTTCAATTTTAGTTTATACACAACATATAACGTTCATAACATAACATGTTATACATAACATCATATCATCTTAAATTAAGGCAAACATGTGGTATTTAACCTTTTGGGATTGGCTCATTTCCCTTAGCATTATGGTTTCCAGTTTGGCCCATTTGGCCACAAAGAATTGCATTTTGTTTTTTTTAATAGCTGAGTAGTATTCCATGGAGTAGATGAACCATAGCTTTCTTATCCAATCCTCTGTTGACGGGCATTTTGGTTGCTTCCATGTTTTTGCAATTACTGATTGTGCTGCTATGAACATAGGAGTGCATGTTGGTTTCTCATAAAACAATTGTTCTGGATATATTCCTAGGAGTGCTATTGCTGGATCATACGGTATGTTGATTTTGAGTTGTTTGAATATTCTCCATACTGATTTCCATAGAGGCTGTACCAGCCTGCAGCCCCACCAGCAGTGGAGTAGGGTTCCCTTTTCCCCGCAACCTCGCCAACAAGTGTTGTTGGTGCTTTTATTCATGTGGGCCAGTCTTACTGGTGGTACCTCATTGATGTTTTAATTTGGATTTCCCTTATTGCCAGGGAACTTGAGCATTTTTTCATATGTTTATTTGCCATTTGGGTTTGTTCCTTTGTGAAGTGTTTGCCCATTTCCCGTGCCCATTTCTTGAGTGGCTTGTTTGTTTTGGTGTTTTGGCTGTTTTGTAGCTCTTTGTATATTCTGGAGATTAGCCCTCTATCACCTATGTCGTGTGCGAAGATCTTCTCCCATTCTGTGGGTTGCCTTTTACTTTGTTAATTGTTTCTCTAGCTGTACAGAAGCTTCTTAGTTTGATGAGGTCCCAATTGTTTATTCTGGTCTCGATTTCTACTGCTTTTGGAGTCTTTTTTAGGAAGTGAGGGCCTACCCATAAGTGTTGCAGTGTGTTTCCAACATTTTCTTCCAAAAGTTTGAAGGTTTCTGGATGTAGGTTTAGATCTGTTATCCATTTAGATCTGATCTTAGTCAACTAGTAGAATGTTAAATGGGACCTGGCATGATGGCTCATTGGCTAAATCCTTGCCTTGTTTAAGTGCCAGAATCCTGCATGGGTGCCGGTTCATGTCCTGGATACTTCCCTTTCTGCCATGCTCCCTGCTTTTGACCTGGGAAAGTAGTAGAGCATCGATGGCCCAAAGCCTTGGGACGCTGCATTCATGCGGGAGACCCAGAGGAAGCTCCTGGCTCCTTGCTTTGGAATGGATCAGTTCAGCTCTGGCTGATATTCCTCTCTGCCTCTCCTTCTTTCTATGAATCTGCCTTTACAATAAAAATAAATAAACTTTAAAAAACAATGTGTGAGTTCATCAAGAGGGTAAGATATAGAAGTTGCATTTTTGAACATGCATTTAAAAACCAACAAAATAAAAGTTCATTTATAGCAGTGTTAGAAAAAAACAGTGTTTTGAGACAAATTCAGCTGCAGAAACGAAAAACATGTACTCCCCAAACTAAATAAGCAGAAATAAAGAAGACCACAGCAAATGAAATGTTATCCCACACTCCAGTGGGAAATTATTAAGATGAAAGAACTCCACACATTGATGAACTATCTAGGACAGACCATTTTGAAATCCCAGGTGTCTTTATCTGCTTTAGAGATTGACAGGAAATTCCCATGAAATTCAACATTCTAATACAGCAAAAATAATCTTAAAAACAAAGAAGTTTTTGGAGCCAGAAAATCGGTTCAACTGGCTAATCCTCTACCTCCAAGCACAAGGATTGCATATGAGCACCTGGCTGCTCCATTTCTGATCATCTCGCTGCTTGTAGCCTGGGAAAGCACCAGATGGTGGTTCAGTGCTTTGGCATGCTGCACCAGTGTGAGAGACTCAGAAGAAGCTCCTGGCTCCTGGCTTCGGAAGGCTCAGCTCTGGCCATGTTAACATTCGAGAGTGAACCAACAGATCGCTATATGTTCTCTGTCTTTCCTTCTGTCTATAAATATGCCTTCCCAATAAAAGTAAATTAAATCTTAAAAAGAAATTAATTTTCATATTGCTCACACATAGTACGAAGCCACATTACAGTTATAAAATTAAGTGTAGGAAAGCATGCTTAGATTTAATATCAACTCAATTTCAGTAAGCCCATTCCATCATTGAATAATGTCTATAGTTTTTTAAAAATGGTATTGCAACAAAATAATGCATAAAATGGTAAAAAGAATAAGAAGCAAAAATGGCACATAGATGATTGAATGTGCAAAATAATCACTTTAGTTTGTTACTTTCCACTGCACATTATATTTAATTCAAATGGACCATAGAACTAAATGTAAGAACAAAAGGTATAAAACTCCAAGAAGGAAGTATAGGAGCTAACTTCATTATGCTGAATTAGGTGTTGGGTGTTCATATAATGCCTATTGCGAATAGAAAAAAAAAAGAAAAACAACAAAATAGCTATTTTAAAAAATTAACAATTATTAGAAACACATAAGGACAAAGAAAGACAGAGCAAGAGAGAGAGAGAAGAGAGAGACAGAGCTCCATCAACTGGTTCATTTTCCTAATGTGAACAAGAGCCTGGGTTGGGCCAGGGCAGTACCAGGAGCTTAGAATGCAGTCCAGGTCTTTCATGTGGGTGACCATTGCCCAATTATTTGTCTGTAACTGTGGCCTTCCAATGTCATGAGCATAAATCTTGAGTCAGAAGCTGGTGCCAGGAATCAAACCTAGGTAGTCCTATGTGGAAGACAGACATTGTAATCCTATGCCCAACAACCCTTGTCAATTAATGTCTTTTTGCTATTGAAGGATACCATGGGAATCTGAAAGGACAACAGGTAGAATGGGTTAAAAAACATGCATGCTAAATATGTATCTGACAAAGGATATTGTTCTGTATATTAGGGAACACTTAACAGTGAAATCATCTGATTTAAACTGAATAACAGACTGAACTGACCTTTGTCATATAAGTGTATAGAAATGGCCAATAAGAAGGCTCTCCTTATCATTAATCTCTGGGATATAAAAAGCAAAATGCAATGACATGTTATCAACACCTGCTGTGCTAGTTGGAACGAAAGAGCTAGTAGTACGTCTAAACAACAATATGGAAAAGTTGGAACACTTACACGTTGCTGGTAATAATGCAAAATGGTTGATCTATTTTTAGAAAATAGCCACTTCTCACAATGTTAAACAAGGAGTAACAATACTTATCAGTATCAGTGCTGGAAAGTACCTACTCAAGAGACATGAAGACAACCCATGTACCCATGGCTATAGAAATATTATTTGTAACAACCACAGAGTGAAAATAGCAAAAGTGTCCAAATTGATGGATATAAATTGTCCATTGCAATTGTTTGCATCATTCAGCATGACACGTCATGGGTAATTAATGGATAAAGAAAATGTGGCAGCAAAAATAATAATTTAACAGTGAAAGCAATTTAAAACAATTTAACAGCGAAAAGAAATGAAGCACTGATACGTGTAAAAATCTCGAAACTATCACGGTGAGTAAAAAAACAGTCACAAAAGGTCATACGTGGTATGTATGCAATCATAAGAATGCTAGAGTCACATGTATCTGTGCATATGACAGGGTTGGAGTAAGAAGAAATGATAAAGTGAACACTAATGAATCTGTGGTTCCTCTGGGGTATCAGAAGTACGCAAGAAATCAATTATGAGGATGCTAAATATCCTAATAATATTCTAAAAATTATCTGACCTCACACTTTAAATATTAGGATTTTATGGTTTATGGAATATAAATCAGCAAAGACAAATATTATCAGTAGCATCATAGGAAAAATTAATTTACGTGTGAATCACTAACAACTGAATGCAGACATGAACAAAAACTTTCATGATCAAAAACAAAAATAAATTGCATTTTATGTTTATTTGGCCTGGGATTTAAAAGTTTGATAATGTATTCTTAAATGATGTTTAGCATGTACATCGAAGAAATCTTTTTGGTATATAATTTAAATAGAAGAGCATATGCATATGTTGGTCTAGTAATTCCTCCAAGAACTTTACCCTAAATATGTGCACAGAGATGTTTAAAACAAGAATATTGAGTGAATCATTGTTTAATGTGACAAAACATGCAATTTTATGATACAAATGTCCATAAATGAAAGATGAACTTGATATTAATCTATATTTTAACATAATATGAAATTTTTACCTGTACAAAAACCTACAATTATTGCTTCAAACATAATACTAAAATGGGGAGAGAGAAGCAGAACCTACTAAAATATTAAATCAGTAAGAAGTGTATACAAACATCTACATATATAAAACATACCTGAAACGATATAAATGTAATATAAAGTGTAGATACCTCTGAGAAAGTGATGGAAGTATTTTGTTACATTTATATCTATCGCTTCTCAGCCTTTTGGCTAAGATCAAGTGTACATTTATATCTATGTATCTCTTGGCTAATAGTTTTATACAAATCACTTAAAATATCTGATATATATATTCATAAGTATCATTTGTGGAAACATATGTGATATTTCATAGCTTTGATGTCTATGAAGCAGAAATATTATTTCTATAATTTTTATATTCCTAGGATTTTATCATATGATTGGTGTTTGACAGGCAGGACAAACCTACTGAATCATCTCTGTGCCTCCTGGTCTCAAGGTCAACACATATTTTAAGGTGGAAGTTGGAATTTCAGACATCAAATGTATTTCATACACTTTATGTTGTTCAATAATTTACTTTGGGTATTTGTTCTCTCCCAGCTCCTGCTCACAAAGCACACTGCTTCTCTGATGGTAAATACTTTCCTATCTAAAATCTGGGTGCTCTGAATTTTTACACTGGGTACATCATCTCAGTCACATCTGGCGACATTATAAACTGACAGGTCTTTCATAACTTCTCTTGAATTCACTCTGATAATGTTAATCATAAATGATGAACTTTGTATATTCTATGGACATAATGGGCAATTCTACATGACTGAAACTCTAATTTTACTCTATACTAATGGGCACTAATTGTAACAATCAGTGATGATGTCAGTTAAAGACAGTGCTGATGGCAATTGATGACAGCAATGAAAACCCTGACACCATTTTGGAATGGGACTTGGAGCAGCCATTCAAAGACGGCAGATCAAACTGGCGATCCGTCAATTGTTTTCCTACATTTGTTTATCTCATAAGCGTGTTCTATCTTTTAACGCCATGTAACAGGTTGTTCTTAAGTGTTGGTAGCTTTCTTGATTTGTTTTTCTACTTATAACAACTCTGTTTCTATTATGGTAGACATCCCACACTCTAAATACCAGAGTGACTTTTGAAAAGGAGACAATTTTAAAAATGTTTATTCTGAATAACAGTTGTCTCTTAAATTAGGAACAAGTGAAGACGAAGGAAACTGACAGACCACCACACAACTGCCAGTGGAACATCTGGACTGAGTGACGTATGAGACTCACTCTCTACTTCCTTGCAATATCCCTAAATGTTTACAGGTCTTCTGCCACCCCCAAGTGAATACAATCCTTTTCAGCAATACTAAATCTATTCTATCAATAGATGGGGGCAAGCTTCCAATTATAAAATATTTTTGCAAATATATTACTTTCTAATTAGGTAGGGAGCAAGCAGTGTCTGTGAATAAGTGTGAAAATATCACCACTAGTCAGTAACAAAAAGTGACTGCTTCTTTGGAATATCTGTTATTGGTATACACTGTGATGACCTCTGTGATAAAAGTATACAAAACTGAGTCCAAGAGACAATTTCTATGTATAATTTAAAAAACTACCAAGTTGGTAACTACTTGAAAACAAAGCTCTGTGTGGTAAACCAATTTCATTCTTTCTTTTTCATATTTTTTGGATTAAAAATATATAGTTTAGTAATGCACCTTGATTATAAATTTGAAGATGTAGATGCCTGTGATATTTTCTCTGTATATGTGCATGTGTGTATTAAATGTGATTTTTTCAACATAGGAATTACTAATCATTTTAGTATTCCACTTTGTGTTTCCTGGCCTTTACGCATTCCCTACAGTAAGCATACTTCACACATGGCAATCCTAATAATGTTTTAAAGATTTTATTTGAAAGGCAAGTTTATAAGGGAAGGGGAGACAGAGAGATCTTTCATCTGCTGATTGACTCGCCAAGTGACTGAAACAGCCAGAACTGAGCTGATCCAAAGCCAAGAACCAAGAGATTCTTCTAAGTCTCCCATGAATGCAGGGTCCCAAGGACCGGGACCATCTTCTGTTTCTTTCCCAGGCCATAAGTAGAGACCTGGATTGCAAGTGGAACAGCTAGAATAGAACAGTAACCACATGGGATGAAAGCACTTACAGGTAGAGGAAAAGCCTGTTGTGCTACCATGCTGGTCCCTATAGTTTTGTTCGTTTCCCAATGACTTTTTGTTTTCCATAGCTCCTTGTGATATCTAGATTTTAAATATGAGGACCTAAATAGATGATTTTCAGTCTACCTTTCTTGCAGTTTTTCAATTTTTAAATCTGTTACTTATTTATTTTCATTGGAAAGGCAGATAGAGAGAGAGATACAGAAAGATCTTCCATTCACTGGTTCACTCCCCAAGTAACTGCAGTGGCCGGAGTTGCGCTGATCTGAAGCCAGGAGCCAGGAGCATGCTCTGAGTCTCTCTCATGAATGCAGGATCCCAGGGTCTTGGACCATCCTCCACTGCTTTTCTATACCACAAGCAGGGAGCTGAATGGAAAGTGGAGCAGACAAGGAGGCACAAACCAGTGCCCACATGGGATCCTAGTGGACACATTGGAAGGATTTAGCCTAGGCTACCCTGCCAGGCCCTTAAATACGTTATTTTGTTATGCAATTTATTAATGCCAGTTTTTGTAGATTCATATTCACTTTTGTATGCTTATTATTATTTTATTTCTGAGATATTTTTGTTGTACAAAGAAATAAAGAAGATCTGTGGGGACCGGCGGCGTGGCCTAGCGGCTAAAGTCCTCACCTTGAAAGCCCCGGGAGCCCATATGGGCGCTGGTTCTAATCCCGGCAGCTCCACTTCCCATCCAGCTCCCTGCTTGTGGCCTGGGAAAGCAGTTGAGGACGGCCCAATGCATTGGGACACTGCACCCGCGTGGGAGACCCGGAAGAGGTTCCAGGTTCCCGGCTTCGGATCGACGTGCATCGGCCCGTTGCGGCTCCCTTGGGGAGTGAATCATCGGACGGAAGATCTTCCTCTCTGTCTCTCCTCCTCTGTGTATATCTGGCTGTAATAAAATGAATAAATCTTTCAAAAAAAAAAAAAGAAGATCTGTGTATTCGGTTTAGAAATAAACAAATCTAAAAATGTTGAGGTTTCCAGTTTTCAACCATGTAATAAGTGTCTAGAAGGTCTGAACTAGACCCTGGAATGGGGATGAAATGAGGAAACAGGAAGCAAAGCATGCTTTTGAGAAATGTTCAATTTGTTTGAACAATTACATGCGAAACATAAAAGAAGGCATTCTTGTTCAATACTCCATCATGTGTGGGAGCGTTGGAGAGCTTTCTGCAGCAAGTATGTGGCTATGGGACTTGTGTATCTCCAAGAAGCTCCATTCCAGAAGCAAAGGTGAAGTGCTCCACGAGGAAGCAGAAACAGAGCCTTGACAACTGTAGTGAAACCATGTGGGAGCTGACAAGATGTATTTGGGCAATGGGTAAAATCACTTTGGTCTTATAGCTAAATATAAGCTAATATTTAACCAAATAATCAATCTTTTCGAGAGTAAGCAAAACAGTGATGGGCATGAGAATTCTGAATTTCAGAAACTGCAAGCTGCCCAGAAAGCACAAAGAATCCTTAGAGGCACATCTTCTTACACATCAGCAGCTGCTAGGTCGAGCACTGTCCCAGGAAATACAATTTTAGCTTGCTGTTTAAATATCTGTAGGTTCATGTCTTACTGAAAAACCGAAAACTTCGTAAATTTTTTGAAGTAATAAAATACTGTAAAATGTTATTTTAAAGACCCTACAGGTCATGTGTTGAATCATTGAATAGCATTTTCTCAATTTGACTTCTCTGGCTCTGTGCGAGCTTAGATTTTGGATCTTTGGTGATAGTGATTCTCCTAAATCTTTTTCTAAATACTCATCCTTGTTGTTTGGGTCTAATTAGGCTTCCAGGTTGCTTAGGAAACTAGACCTAGGCAGCAGCTGCCAGGGATTCACAATCAGGTCCCACTCCAATTCAGCTCCTTTGTCAGAGGTTAAATGGACAATACACAGTATTTCAAAGGAATTAAAAACACACACACACAGTCTAGTTAAATGAATTTTCAAAAATAGGTTTTGCAATGTTGTAGTCTAAGACATTCTTTCCTTTTCTAGTTTTTTAAAAAACAAATTTCCTGAAGGAAAAGAGGGTCATTTTGACTGTGAGAATCTATATTCTGATAGCAACACACCGTTATATCACATGCAGGCAGCATTGGGGACCTGGCCGTGAGTTAGATGGGAGCTGTGTTGGCAGGAGTGCCAGCATCTCCACAAGCACATGAAAACCACCTGCCTGAGCAGGGATACCCAGGAGCTTTCCTCTGGCAGAGACCATTGTTTTTAGAATATGAAGAGAAAAAAGAATGCGGCTTCATAGAAATTAAAATGATCCAAGAAATAAACAACATAGGGATAATGGCTTCAGCTGTGCTGTTAGCAGAGTTATCAAGCTTTCATGGATAGTTTTTGGATATTTTATTGTCATCATTTAGATTATTTGTCAAAGAGCAAAAATATATCAATTGGCTAGGTACAACCCATAAAAAAAGTATATAATTTGCTTCAAATATTTTAACATTATTATTATCTATGTCATTCATTTATATGTATAACAATTTCTTCATTACAATATGTTTACTGGGGCCTGGCACGATAGTGTAGCAGTTAAGGTCCTCGCCTTGAACCAGGATCCCATATAGACACTGGTTCTAATCCCGGCTACTCCACTTCCCATCCAGCTCCCTGCTTGTGGCCTGGGAAAGCAGTCAAGGACAGCCCAAAGCTTTGGGACCCTGCACCCGTGTGGGAAATCTGGAAGAAGTTCCTGGCTCCTGGCTTCGAATCGGCCGTTGCGGTCACTTGGGGAGTTAATCAGCAGATGGAAGCTCTTCCACTCTGTCTCTCCTCTTCTCTATATATCTGAATTTCCAATAAAAAATAAATAAATCTTTTTTAAAAAGATGCATATGCATTGTACATTGGACAAATCAGTTGTATTAACATGTATTACCTCACAAATATTTATTTATTATTAAAGTGAAGAAAAACCTACTTAGAAATCTGTTTATATAACATACTCTTATTACCAATGTTGCATAACAAATATTGCAAGCTCCCTGCTTGTGGCTTAGGAAAGCTGTCCAGGACAACCCAAGGCTTGGGGATATGGACCTGCATGGGAGACCTGCAAGAAACTGTTGGCTTCTTGCTTAGGATCTGCACAGCTCCAGCCATTGTGGCTGCTTGGGGAATGAGTCAATGGTCGAAAGATCTTCCTCTTTGTCTCTCCTCCTCCCTGTGTGTCTGACTTTCCAATCAAAATAAAATAAATGTGAAAAAAAGAAAGACATCTTAGTATGAAAAGAAACAAGAAAAGATCCGTGTGCGTAAAACATGGTAAACAGGTAAGCGCAAAGAGTGAAGGTCATGGGAGCACACACGTAAGCAGAAACTGAAGCCTGTAGGGGATTGTAGGTCTTAGTGAGGGATTTCAATTTTATTTTGACAGAAATGAGAAAAGGCATTGACACGGTTTGACTTCTAGTTGGCTGCTATGTTAAAAGCAGGGAGGTGATTTTAAGGGGATAAAAAGCAGGATGCCAAGTAAGAAGTTTACAATTCTAATGCAAGTGAGTTCACTGGAAAGGTAGTGATGGCATTAGGAAGCATCTTTTCTGTTTCAGTAGCTTAATCTAAGAATTAATGGAGAAAGTATGGCCTGATGGCTAAGGAGAGGGAGGATAGTTCTGGAGATTTGTGGAAAGAAAACAGGAGGAATATTCTAACTGCTTGGAGTGAAGCTGAAAATAGATACATGGGGATAGTTAGATTTATCCAGATTTAAAGTTCTGCTAAGCTTTACTAATATTTGGAAATGTGTTATTTAATATTGCACCACACAATGAGCCTGAAGGGAGTGTTAGTGAAATAGGAGCAAATGTTACTGGTCCTAAGGGTAGGGAAAAATTATTTGACTGAAGTTGTTAGAATCAGCTATAAGCAATTCAGTTGTGAGAAAGAAGGAGAGAACATTGAAATTAACATCCAGCTCCCTACTAACACACCAACAGATGATGACCCAACTACTTGTGCCCCTGCTGCCCATGTGAGAAATTCATCAGGAGGTCAGAGTGCAAGTTTTGGCATGGTCCTTGATGCTGGTAGAATTTGGTATATAAATCAGTGATTGGAAGATCAGGCTCTCTCCCAATCTCTCATCGCTAGCTCTTTCTCTCTGTCTCTCTCTCTCCCCCCACCCCTGTTTCTGTCACTCTGATGACAGTACCCTTTATTTATGGCACTGTGAGGTCATCAATGACTTTGGAAAAAAGAGACATAAATGGGTTCTGGGATCTGAAAAAGAGCTGAAGGTAACAGAGTTAGTCTACAAAGTAAATAATTATAAAGAAGATCAGGTGCAGTAGCTGTGAAAAGATGAACCAAGATAGCCAAAGGATGTAGCGATTCAGAGAGAACATGCTATTGTTAATTCTAAATAAAGACCTTGTAAATGAATAATTTCCTCATATTCACATTCTGATCACAATTTATGGCACTGAATGTGTTTAATCATTAATTTCATCACAAATATTATCATCTGTAGGTTCATTAAAGATAGTAAACATATCTTATTAACTTTGTTTTTCAAATATTTGCCATGGTAAGAAAAACAGCATTAAAATCCTCTTTAAAGTGATTGCCATATGAATATTAGATTTTAAAAGAAAACAGATTATTGGGATTAAAATAAAACAGAGGTGACTTAGAATGGCAAGATAAAGAGCTTAATGTTCACAACATTAAGTCTGACAAAGAAATAGACATCCTGGAAGAAAAGTCAGAGAGACATTTAAGCAAATATGAATTGATTTAGTATGTGAGTAGGTGGCAGAGTGAGAGACAGTCATGGATGGGATGGAAGTTGTAGGAATCCTTGAAGTGGTGATATAGGGAAATATTCAGATAAATTCCAGGGTGGGCGAGGGAGGAATGAGTTTTCTAGCTGATTCCATCTGAATAATCAACAATTTAACTGGAGAGAGTAATTTAAGCACACACACAATCAAAGTCTGTGAAAATTATCCCTAAGATATACATTAAACATGTTACTGGACAGGTTATCATGCTGGCACACACACTATTACTGTTATAAAAACCGTGAATTTAGCCCTGTGAGAAATAGAACATTTATTGTTAAATACAAGTCTGTAGGAGAAAACGGTACATCATGTTCAGGCCCAACCCATCTTCCTATAGGGAAAGAGTTGTGGGAATTAATGAAGTGAAAGTAGCTCGGCTGACAATGGGTGAAAGCAACAGAACCTCATAGGTGCAGAGGAAAGGGGTGGAGAAAGAACACTGAGCAGGTACCCTGACAAATCTTCTCTTCACATACATCCTCTGTTCAACTATGGCTACTGAAATGTCATTAGAGTTGTGTCATTGAGTGTTATAATGAGACATAAGGTAATTTTCCAGTCTGTCCGAGTCTTTGCAAGTTCAAGATACAAGGTTAGCTGCAGCTGGTTTTGTTTTGTAAGAACAACTATTAGGGACTGTAAATTACTCTGCAAAAGTAGGCGAAGAACTATTACCTATGTGTGGGAACCATGATAAGCTTGCTGCTAGGCGTAGAAAAGTTTACTTTTTGCTAATAATGACCTCACAGATCAGTATGCAATAATATTCGCTAAATCTCTGTAAGATCAGCATGGATGTGTGGCATTGTATCCACTTCTAGCAAACACTAAGATGCTGCTTAAGGAAATACTAGAATAGACATCATCCAGATAGTTGTGATGAGAGTGAGAGCGAGAGCGAGAGAGAGAGAGAGAGAGAGACTCCATTTTTCTCAAATGCAAGTCTGAAAATGCAATTTTATCTAGAAAGGGAAGGCCACTGGAATACAATCGAGAGAACCAGGAGCTCTTCTTGTAGTCATTCTCTACAAGTAGAGTTCATGCTGGAAGGGGAGAGGGTTAAGAACGTGCATGGCACAAGCTACTAGGAGCCTGTTTGTAGAGCACAGGTTTAACTCTATAAAAGGTAGGACATTGTTGTTGCCCTTATTTCTTATTTAGTATCATCAAAAATTTTACTAGGTAGGGCAGTAGATCGAGGACTCAGGTTTTAATGGTGAAGAGACGCATTACTCTGCTCAAGGGACTGGATTTTGTTTGAGAGAAAGCATACAAAATTTCCCATCTTGTTGGATAACAATGAGGAAGAATCTTAGAGGTAAATGTTAAGGAAGCAATAAACATATCACAGCAATTAAAAATTAAGCAAAGAGAAGCAGGAAAATAGCAGGCTAGGTCCTCCTGGGATCATAGTCTACTTAGACGTTGGGAAGAATGTGCGTTCGTACGAGGTATCATCAGGAAACGATCTGCTCTCATTACAAAGATTTGGGACTCAGCCTGAGAAAGGACCGAAAGCATTTTGCCAGAAGCAGTAGAACAGCCAATGAAAGACAGAAACCACAATGGATGTAGATACTAATGTATTTTCTCAGGACAACTTCTGTTTGAACAATATTCTATTGAGAACCAAGAGACACCTCTATGAAGCAGACTGGAAAGAAAATCATTCATATCCTTGATAATCTGAAAGACTGCATTCAGAGGCACTCCCCTTTTAGTAAGAGAAAAGTGATGAGAAAAGGGAAATCCAAGCTATTAGCCCTGAATAATCATAGGTAAAAGTACAAAGTATTCAAACTCAGCAGTAGTTTAATTATATATTCATATGCCATGGTAAAAAGAAAAAAAAATCTAACTGGCTTGTGAAGATTCATCCCAAAGTTTATACAGTAAGTGATTTATGCTGGGAAATGAGAATTCTCTTAGTAACCAATCTGCAATCGAGAAAAAAGAATCTCCAACGTGGGCACTGCGACAAATGACACCAACTAAGATAAATCTGTTTCAGAATCCCTACAGCCTCGTTGCTAAATAAATGAATAGATTGTCAATCCAAACATGATCAGAACGGAGGCAGTGTGGCAACATCCAGCAGGTTCTCAAATAATTACAAATTATAACACAAAAATCCCCAATATTTCACAAATATTGCAAGACCAAAGAGGGAAGTGTGATCATATTCAGGGAAAACTGGAGTGAACTGTTTTGAAGTGGACTAGTGGAAGAAGCTAACAGACTTCAAAGCCAGCCTTTGTAATATGTTCAAAGCACTGTGGGACGTAATACCTAAAGAATTGAAGGCAACTATGATAGTATTTCACCAAGTAAATATCAATAAGCAGATAGCAAATTATTTTTATAAAGAAATCAAATGGAATCAAAAAGTATAATAAGAGACACAATACCTCAGAAATGAGAACTTCCCATAGGACTATTGATTCATAGTGAGTAGAACAAAGAAAAATAGAATGGGGAGAAGGAAAAGAAAAGGGAAACCTATTCAAACTTTCAACATCTGATTAAAAAAATGTTATTTACGTAATCTAAAAAGGTCAACAGATTTCAAGTAGGATACTTAGAGGTATGACATCTAGCACATATCCCAAGAAAAAACATTTAAGACCAAAGACAAAATTTTGAGGCAGGAAGAGAAAAATTATCCATATGGACAAGGTCACATAAGTAAGATTAACTTCATTTTAAATCAGAAAAGAACATGGAGGCCAGTGGAGGTGGGATGTTGTATTAATATTGGTGACAGTGAAAAGCATTAAATAAGACTATTACAGAAGCAAAATTACCTTTCAAATGTGATGGCAGAATAAAGACTTCCCAGATAAAAATGAGAGAATTTGCACTTGATAAGCTTGCCATACACGAAGCATATCTTCACACTGATAGCGAGGTGACATCAAAGCTACCCTCCCCCTTCCGAAGTTTACTGTTCACAAAGTAATTATTTGAGATAACATAACTGATAAATCACCCAGAGAGAAAGTTAAGGAAACAGCTGACTTAAATAATAATACTGTAGTATAAATGCAATTGACAGACACTCAAAGAACATGTCATTAATAAGAATAGAACACACATTCTTCTCAATCACAGATGAGATATTTGTCAAGGTAGATCACATGTCAGTTCAAGAAACTTAATAAAATCAAGAAGATTTAAATGACATCAAGTATCATTTCTAATTACAGAAACACAAGGCTGGAAATCAACACGTTAGGGAAAATGTTTCAAATTCAAGTATGTGTAAATTAACACCCCATAATAAAAAAATAGATTAGAGAATAAATAATGAAACTCAAAATAACTTTGAGGTAAACACAAATAAAGTTACAATGTTCCAAAAGTAGCAAATGCAGTTCTAAGATGGAAATGTATAGTCATAAATGCCTACATTAAGGGAAAAAAAATTCCCAAACAGCCTGATGTTCCATAAAGATGAGGGTGCAGGTGTTAGGATCATGAGCATGGACATGAAATGTACAACCTCAAGTCTGGAGGAGACCATATGGTAATATTGATGAAACATGTTACCTGTTTCATAGTTTTCATTGAGGATTATTTATTTATTATTATTACTAGAAAGCTCTTAAAAGAGAGAAAACTAAGTTCAAAATTAACAAAATAAGGAAGCTTACAGATTAAATAAAAAGAAAATGATATAGAAACAACAAAATAAAAACATTTTCTGAAAAGATATAAACTTGTAAACTCTTAGGCAAACTTAAAAGAGAGATGGACCAAACTAACCAAGGCAGGATAAAGAGGAAACATTACAATTAGTGCAAGTTCCTGGCTCTTGCCTGTGGAGTGGTTCAGCTCCAGACACCGTGGCCACTTGGAGAGTGAATCATTGGACGAAGATCTTCCTCTCTGTCTCTCCTACTGTCTGTATATCGGCATTTCCAACGAAAATAAATCAATCTTTAAAAAAATAATAAAAATGCAAAATATAGCCAACAATAAATTTTTTTGAAATTTATTCTTATTGCAAAGTCAGAAATTCAGAGAAGAGGAGAGACAGAAAGGAAGATCTTCCATTCAGTGATTCACTTCCCATGTGACCAAAATGGCCGGTGCTGAGCTGATCCAAAACCAGGAGCCAGGAATTTCCTCCAGGTCTCCCACATGGGTGTTGGGTCCCAAGGCTTTGGGCTGTACTCAACTGCTTTCCCAGGCCACAAGCAGGGAGCTGGATGGGAAGTGGAGCTGCCGGGATTAGAACTGACGCCCATATGGGATCCTGGTGCATTCAAGGCGAGGACTTTAGCTCATTAGGCTACTGTGCTGGGACCCAGCCAACAATAATTTCTTCAGTAAATGATAGTAGTAATATTAAGTACCAGCATATAAAAAGATTGTACTGGGCCCCACTCTTATATCATATAGAAAACTAATTTAAAATGGATTGATGACTACAATGAAAATCACAAATGATAAAACTCCTATTACTAGGTATGAGCCAAAATTTATGAGGTTCTAGTCTATTGTGGAGTGACCATAGGTAACATTAATATACTATAAATTTCTCTGGAAAAAGAAAATAACCAGAAAATAGACTTTGTACATTTATGAGAAAATATAAATAGTTGAACAGCCAGATAAAAAATTAATAAACTGTGCACAATTAATATGTTGATATATCACTTAGTACCATACACTTTTAATGTTAATATATTTTTGCTACAAATCATTGAAAGGAATTACCAACTGCAAAACAATAGAGGCTACATTTAACTAAGCCTTTCACATAGTAGAAGATATTTCTGAAACAATTGTTGGATGGGTAAAAAAAAAAACATTTTGTTCACTGTGTAGTAGAAGAATTAATACTCAAAAAAAGATGCAATCTTTAGAAATCAGTAGCCAAGCAAACAACAAAAAGAAATAATAAACACAAAATCAAATAAGCAACAACAACAAAAAGCTCAACTAAAAATGGGCAAAGAATGGGACAGGTGACCTAGGAGTGGTGATGAAGAGGCTCCAACAAAGGCCATGAACTGGAAAAATGAAACCAAAGTAACAGTGAGATACCACCGTGGCTCTGGGTGGCATTTTCCAGAAACAAGAGATCAGAATTATTGATGAGGTCACTTAGAAAAAAGAATCCTTATTCATCATTGATAAGAATGTCAATTGGTGAAGTCCTGGAGAAACTCCATGAGCGTTCTTCAGAAAATTAAGAGTTGGACAATAATTTCCAGGTACTATGCTTCTGGTATATTACAAAAAAAAAAAAAAAATGAGAACTGTGTCCTTTGACTTGGTGTGGTGGCCTAATGGCTAAAGTCCTTGCCTTGAACATGCCAAGATCCCATATGGGTGCCGGTTCTAATCCTGGTGGCTCTACTTCCCACCCAGCTCCCTGCTTGTGTCCTAGGAAAGCAGTCAAGGACGGGACCCTGAGCCCACACGAAAGACCTGGAAGAAGTTCCCGGCTCTGCTTCAGATCGGTGCAGCACCGGCTGTTGGGGTTACTTGGGGAGTGAATCATCATCGGATGGAAGATATTCTCTGTTTATCCTCTTCTCTGTATATCTGATTTTCCAATAAAATAAATAAATCTGTAAAAGGGAAGAAAGAAAGAAAGAAAGAAAGAAAGAAAGAAAGAAAGAAAGAAAGAAAGAAAGAAAGAAAGAAAGAAAAGAAAGAAAGAAAAGAAAGACTGTGCCCTCAAGTGACATATGCACTTTACTTGGTGTATAGCAATGACTGTCATGGAGTGGAAGCCACCTACCTATATGACAACAAATGAAATGTGTAAAACAGTGGAAAAATAGATACACAAAATAACAAAACCCCAAGATATGTCATGTAACACTAGTAAAATTGAATGGATAATTGGCTAAGTAGGCAATTCACAGTAAATATTCCAGGACCTGCTCATCACATAGCTTCAAAAAGAATAGAACGCCATCAATTAAGAAAATGTAGGACATTGTTTTATGTGAAATTCTTTAGACTCAAAGAGACAAATATCGTAGGTTTCACTTATACATAGAAATCAAAAGTGTTGAATTTATGGAACCAAGTGGTGCGATGGTGGTTAATAGATCCTAGGGGAGACATAGGGAAACGTTGAAAAATAAAAGGATACCATAATTGCTTTTTACTTCCTCTTTTCTCTTGAGTCATTCAAAGGATAATCACTTAAATGATATGTAAGTAATCTTGAAAGTAGTACTGATCAGATTTTAAAAGAAAAGTAGCATATTTGATATAAAGGATGTGGGTGGAAGTTTTAACTGAAACAGCATAAAGAAATAACCCAAATGATAGTTTAAATTTATAATAAGAACGAAATAAAGACATTTATGAATGGTGAATCAGGAGGTTAATATAACCATTTCTACAACTATTTTTTCTTCTTTCATCTCTCAGTTTTATTAAGACATAGGATTGTAAAAGGTATAATTATGACATTGCATCATTGCATTATAATATAAAAAGTCGGAACAATAAAGTAACATAGCATCTTAAAAAATGTAGGACAGAAAAGAGCCAAAAAAGGTCACCTTCCTTTTACCAAGCATTATTACAGGAATATTAAATAAATTTTATAAATGAATTAGTATGATTTATGATTTCTACAATAAATGATACATTGATTGTTTTATTACAAAATGTTAAAGTTACTTAAGTAATTAAATTGTTACATTACAAAATACAATGCAAAATGCGGCAGTAAAAGAGGAACAGGAATAGGAACAATACCAAAACAGAAAACAAAGAACACCAAAAAGAGAAGGCAAAAATAATCTAACCGCATTTACTGTTATATAAAATGTAAATGGACTAAGTAATAAATTACAGGGTACTTTCACCTGATTACATAAAAAAAAGCTCAAGGTAGAACTATTTAAAATTTTAAGGATTGCCTCAGTCACCTAGTAGCTAGACAAGTGTTACATTACTAGGAGTAAATCAGCTAGTAATGTAGGGTAAGGTCTTCCATGGGTTTTTGCTTCAGCAGGAGTCTGTCATTTCATCTCATGTTGGCCTCAACATATTAGAATCTCTGGTCTCATGGTCCAAAAATTATTGGTGTGTGCTCTGTGCATGGTGCACAAATTGCATGATTAGACGACCTGTGTTCCTGACTCCTCTGCAAAGAAGCCAACACGATGTTAGAGTAATTATGAAAATGAGTGGCACATAGCTGTTGGAACTATATAGAGGTTCTCTTACTAGTGAGAGGGATCCATATGATGAAATTGAAAGAATTCCGAGCCTGAGATAAGCAAGCCCTACACCCTTAATCAGCAGGAAGAAATTATAAGAGATGTAGTAGCCCTTAGAGTAAGGGTCAAAAATGTCTTAGGGTGGAGATAAATGGGACAGGCTGGTAACCTAGCTTAGGAATACAAGCTGGAAGTCACACTCCCCCTGTTCTTTGTAAATCCTACTCACCTGTCTATCAAATATCCTTGCCCAAGGATGGCCTTCCTGTCACTGGAGCTCTGGGGAGCTGTGATGAAACAGAGAAGTGATCTCTCTCGTCCTGCAGACACAGAATGGAAGACTAAAAGGAAGACACGCTTCCCTCTTCCCACCTTTCTCCTCTCAACCCACTGTACTCCTGAACACGGCCCATGTGTATCTGGGATCTTCTCATCTTTTAACTATACTCAAAAATAAAAACTAATAAATAAAACTTTTGATGCAGACAAGAGGCAAAGAGACAATTCACAATTAGTAGAGACATAAATAATCACCCAACAATGGAAATAATCCCTGGACGAAAGTTCAGCAAGTAAATATGTAGAGGAACTGAATACTATTGTAAATCAACTAGATTCAATAGAAATCCAGGGAGCATTGTATTCCATGGTAATACAGTACGTATTCAAACACTCTATGGAACAGTTTTCAAGTAGGATGATACTAGCTCACAAAATGATCTTTAGTATATCGAAGGGGATTCAAATCACACAGAAATGATTGAATCAAAAATTAACATCAAAATCTACCTGAGGCATTCACAAATATGTGGAAAGGCTTCTAAGAAGAATTCATAAGGGAGACTAGAAAACATCCAGAGACAACTTAGGATGAGAAGCTGGCACACAAATGCCATAGCATTTAACCAAAGTGGGTTCTAGATAAAACTCACTGACAAACCCACTAAGAAAAGTAAGATAAACCAAAGCAAGAATATGGAAGAAAACAAAGGAAATTCATAGGTCTTTCACTAGTCAGATCAACAAAGATTGAATGAAATATCCACCCAGAAATATAAGAGGAGATACTATTGCTGATCTTACTGAGATAAAGATTATAAAATGATATTATGAATAACAATACACAATCTAGTTAAATCACTTAGATGAAATGAAAACTTTTGAGAAACATGTTACGGGAAGTAACTCAAAAAGAAGTGGAAAATTTAAAAGAGGTTATACAGAATAAAAGTATTAAAGCGGTATTCATTTGACTTTCAACAAAAACAGTTAGTTTAACATGATTTACTCATTGTCTACTAGATGTTTACATAGCAGCTATGACAAGTACTAGAAGAGGGAAGAATGGTCTCACATTTTATTGGACACTATGACATTGATACAAAAATTGGCAAAATATAAGATGCAAACCACTGACACATCTATTCATGAAGAGAAGTAAAAAGACCTGAGCATGTTAATTTTAAATGTGTGTTACATTACATAAAGCTATATAATCTGGTAGGATTTACTCCAGAAAATCAAGACTGAAAATATAGTACATGATTATTTAGAAATACTTAAGAAAAATGTTTCTTACAAGGTCCAACATATTTTCATAATAAGAAGATTCGACCATGCCATAAAGTAAGAATAAAAGGGAAGTTTCTCAGTTTGATAAGGAGTGTCTATAAAAACACACAAACTACACACTTTCGGGTGGATGCTTTTCCTCTGTTATTAGAAATAAGTCAAGAATGCTGCAGGCAAGAAAAGTGGCTTCCATGCTGGAAAGAAACAAGTGAAAGTATAAATGCCCACAGCTAATATCTCCTGTACATGAAAAGCTTAAGGAATTCAAAAGAAAACACTAATAAGCACTAAAATTACAAATTCAAGCTCAGAATGTAAAATCTACTTGCATATCTACATATCAGTAAGGAATAATTTATAAATAAAACTAAGAAAAGGAATTCATTTACAAGTTAACAAAGATAAAATACATACTAATTTCACAGACATTTAGTGATAAATTAAGCAAGATCTAAACAGTAGAACGATGTCCTATATTGACTGGGACATTGTTAAGTGGCAATACTCCCAAAATTGATCTATAACTTAGTGATATCTCCGTCAAAGTCACATCTCCCTTTTGTTTTTCAGAAATTGACAATCTGATGATTGAAATGCTGATGGAAACACAAAGGATTAAGAATGATCAATCAATTTTGAAAAAATAACTAAGTTAAAGCATTCAAACACATGTTTTGATTACAAAACAACTGTACACAGCAGCAGTATTTAAATCTGTAAAGCTGGCATATGAAGAGACACATAGATCGTGGATTAGAATAGGGGGTGCAGAAACAAATCCTTACATTTGTAGTGAACGGACTTTTTTACATCAGTGTATAGGCCTTTTATGGAAAAGGGGAAGCTTTCCAACAAGTAGAACTACTGGAAAACCACTTGCAAGAGAACATTTTTTTTTCTTTTTAACTCACTCAAGATTAAAAAAAAAATATTATAGACCTAAATGTTGGAGTGAAACTGTAAAACTCCTTGATAAGAATACTGAAACAATTTGTTGTGGTCATACTTAAGGAAAACATTTTGTTTGAGAACAAAAGAGCAATTGATTAAAATTTTAAATGCATAGATAAAATCACATCAAACTAAAATATTTGTGCTATGTAACATATCCTCAGCCAAGTGAAAAAGTAACCTGAATAATGTAATAGTGAAATACATTAGAAAATTCTATATTTGTAAGAGACAGATAAATAAAATGTAAAAGTCATAGAACTCAGTAAGAAAAATTACATAAACCAATCGAACTAGTGAAGAATTTGAATGGATATTTCTCTAAAGAGTATAAAAATTAGGCAATACCATAAAAGATGGATAAATAAATAAATGACACCCACATGGAGATTCTTAACTTCTTTTACTTAGGGAAGTGCAAAATAAAAATAGATGAAGTATTATCTATTTCACTTTCACAAGGATGGCTACTACCAAAAAATAAACAAATGCAGAAAATAAACAGTGTTAGGTTCTCAAGGTTGTAGAGAAATTGGGAACTTCACAGATGGCTGCTGACATTGAATCATCGTACATGTGGTGTTAACATAGGTGATGATAAATACCTTTAAAGATGTGCTTATTTATTTGAACTGTAGAGTGACAAAAACAGAGGGAGCGACACAGTAAAATGTGTCTTCCATCCACTGGTGCACTTCCCCATTAGTTGCAATAGCAGGCTCAGCCAGTCTAATTTTAGCAACCAAGAAGTCCAGCCTTGAATTCCCTGTGACTTGGAGGTCCCAAGTGGTTGAGATATCACTTGTTGCCTTCTTAGGTGTGTTAGTAGGAACCTGAATTGGAAGTGGAGGAGTCAGAGTACAAACTAGTTCTCCAGAGTGAGATGTTATTACTCCAAAACGAGATTCAGGTGTCTCAGACGTCATCTTAATTTGTTGTGTCACAATGCCTGTCCTGTCGGTTAATTTTTTCTTTCAAGTTTTTGTCACTGTGAGAAACAGAGAGATATGAGACAGGTGCAAAGAGATAGGGAGAGGTATAGGTAAATAATTCACTGATTCATAGATAAATAATGGATATACAATGGTAGATGGCGGATAGCTAGCTAGCTAGTTGATAGCTCTCTATTTTTTGCCTGCAAAGGCCAAGTTGGGGATGATTGAGATGATGCTGAGGCCCAAAACTAAGAATTTAACCCAGATCTTCCATATATGTGGCAGGATTCTGATCATTTGACTTATCTCTGCTACTTCCCAAGGGCTGAATTAGCAGGAAGTGAGAATCAGGAGCTTGAGACAAGTTTTAAACACAGGTCCTCTGATGCAGGGCATGGGTCTGCTATGGCACTCAGGATCTCTGCAATGTAATTAAGAGCATAGGTTTATAGCTGTGGTATATCCCTGAGGCAGAATGGTGAAGGTGTACTGCTGGTTTCCCATCCGAAAACAAACTGCTTCTTGTGCTCTGTACTAACAAGTAACTAGAAAAAAAGCATTTGCCAGATTAATAGTTCACACTTGGTACCAGGGGAAGTGTTAATTTGCTCAAACCATGCAATTACATCTGGTACAACAGCTGTAGTTGGAATCACCACCTGATTAAATTTATGAAAATTCACTGTCATGCTCCAAGATGAAGCTATCTTATGCAGAGCCAAACAAGAGAGGAGAGTAGTGATATGTGAAAATTCTAACTACATCCTTCTAGCTCTTAGTAGTGGCAGTAACCAGGGTATTCCGTGCAGGAATGGGGTATTGTATTACTTTTCATTTTTTTTTTAAATTTAAGACTTATTTATTTTAATTGGAAAGCCAGAATTTTAGAGAGAGGAGAAACAGAGGGAAAGATCTTCTGTTTGCTGGTTCACTTCCCAAGTGGCCACAGTGACTGAGCTGAGCTGAAGCGAGGACCCTGGAGCTGCTTCTGGGTCTCTCACATGGGTGCAGGGTCCCAAGGCTTTGGGCTGTCCTCATTCGCTTTCCCAGGCCACAAACAGAGATCTGGAATACAAACGGGTGCCAATATGAGATACCAGCACTTGCAAGACAAGGATTCAGCCATTGCGCCAAGCCCATTCACTTTTTTGTTGTTGTTTAATTGTTACTTTTTACGTAGAGCAATTCCAGTTGCTTGCCATTACAGAGTAATCTTTATTTCACAGCTCAGGGAGACTTTGTGACAATTGTGCTAGCTGTTCAACGACTCTATTCCAATTATGCATTCTGGTACTCAGGAAATAGCCATAGGATAAGTCTGTGGACCCTCCAGAAGGACTGTGAGAGAGATGGTTTAAAATGCATTGATCGTATGACCTTCATAAAACCCTACTTTGGCTGGAGGGCCATGATGACATTTTATGTCTCCTGGAATCAGTGTCAACACAAAGTCAGGATACAGTATTCTTTAAAATATCCTCTCATCACCTTTGTTTGCAATGTACAGCTATTTTGTCAAAAAGCACAAGATCCCTTTGCGGAATATTGTTAGAAAGTTCCACATGAGTTTTTGATAATGTACTAGTGCCCTTCTTGGCACTGATATGGCTTTCACCTCCTTCAAGTGACCACCCACTCCTTGAGGATCCCTGTAACTGGTAAGTGATGAGAGAGACCGAGTACAGGACTTTGCCTACTGCTTTTCTGATAGGGCTATAAATCCAATGGTGCTTTAAATATCCGTGGCAAACAGGAATTCTATTTGGGATTTGAGTAGACTTGTTTAGGTCAATCACAGTGAAGGCCACAAAGGTTTTGGAGAAAAGCCCTGCATACTTTATTCCTTGTGTGAGAGAGCTCTTGATCTGCTACTGGGCTGTCATAGATGTACCTAGAATGCTTGACCATGACCATAACAGCTGTCCATCACAGATTGGGTGAGATGGGCTTACCAAGTAGCATCCCATTGTGGAATAGAAAACAATGTTTTGATTTGTTTGAAAGGCACAGTTACACAGAGAGGGAGGATCAAAGAGACAGAGAGGCAGATACATTATGAATTAGCATTCTTGATATAAGTGAATATTATATAATATATAACATATCATCTCTATATTTAAATATCTTATAAATGCATATTTAATATGTTATACAATTTTATTTATAATGAATATATAACATATACAAATATATATGCCTATCATATATCATTTTTATACTTACATATGGATAAATAAAATACTTAGGTCTACATAGGATCTGGAGATGCAAGCAAATTACATTAAGAGGTGGCCCAAATGCTTAAGGTCTCACTCTTGCTATACTGCCTTCCTTCTCATTGTGCACCTGTAATTGCATAATCAGATGATGGGAGAAGAGAAGATTCAGGCCAGATTGATAGATGTTCCTGAAAATTATGCAGGCACTGCTGAGAGGCCATTGTTGTAGCACAGCAGTCCCTTTGAATAACAGCAAATGTCATACTTGGTGGTAGGCAGAACTTTAGGCAGGGCACTTGCTCACTTTCTCACAGAAAGAAATGGCTACAAGCAATTCCTGGGCTGTGGCCAAGGTTGCCAGCCTGAATGATCACGGTTGCGTATGGAACCTAAATGAAGCAATTCTGATGAGGAATCTTCCAAAAGAGACATGTGAGACCTCTTTGCACGTACAACAAATGTGAAAATATTTGCATCTCACGTAGTTCTTCACTAAAGAGCGTCCTTTGCAAAATACACTTATAGAAATCAAGTGAGGAGGGGGGTTTGTGGAAACAAGTCAACCATTTTCTCCAGACCCTCTTGTCATTTCTTGACGAGTTCATGAACAAAGAGACTGTGGTGGCAGGGATTAAAATTTTGGTAAAATGGGCTGTCACTAAGTGTGAGGACTCTGTAGTCTAATACTGGAGATAAGTCTTGAGGCCCTGATGTATCATTTCCCAGGATGACCAACCAGATAATTGGTGACAGGTTATTTGCATGGACTGCTTCTATCATGGAAAGGGAAGAGTTTCTCTTCAAGAATCTGTTTGAAGAGAAATTGTAGATATGGATTTGCCTTCCCAGCATCCTGGGCTTCTATTCTAAACTACCATCTGTGAACTCACAGAACGGCCCTATCTACCATCAAGATAAGATGTTGAACATTGATTCTGATGAAGAAACTCAACTCCACAAAAACAAACAAACAAACAAACAAAACTAAAAAAAAAACAAAAAACAAGTGACAATGGGCCTGTACTCATGATTTTCACTGTTCTCATCATATCTCTCCATTCTTAACTGGCTGGCATGATAAAATGTAGGTAGCCTTTTGAAGATTCAGTTACACTGACAGGTAAGAGATACAATCTTTCAGAGGAGGTTTTCCAGATGCTATTTATGCTTTGAGTCAGAGTCTGTTATAAGATGCTGTTTCTCCTACAGCCACAATTCATGAGTCTAGGAATCAAAGAGTAAACCAAGTTTGACTATTTAGCACTACACTTAAAGGCATCCTTTTTGTGTGTGTGTGTTCTCTACGACCTGATGTTTTGCTGGCCTAGAGGTCTTAGCAGAGGGAGGAATGCTTGCACAAGTAAGTATAAAATGATTCATTGAATTAAGTGTTAAGATGGCTTCTTGGCCACTTTTTTGCCACATCATGGCATATGAATCAAAAGGCAAAGAAGGGAATGCACCAAGGAAACCTGGACTGCTGCTGTGTATGGAGGTAAGGAATAACATGTCCAGAATATGGGCCATCCCTTGAAGATATCTCTTAGTATTATGACACCTGTGATTAAAGTTAATGAAAAGTCTCAACAGCTCAAATCAAAGCAGAGCTACTAAAGGCCAAGGCCCTTCAGGACAGAGTTGGGTCACTCCTTTAATGAATAACCATAGCTGGTTGTGATTGCTGAAGGCAGCGGAACACAGAATGGATATGAAAAGATGATAGTTAGAAATATTAGTAATGGACAGTATTTAGTAAAGGAGAGATGAATTCCACTTTTTGAAATTGCTTTTTATTTTATTTGAATGGTAGAGAAGCAGAAAAGATGTAGACAAATAGAAAACTTCCACTCATGGTTCATAGCGCCTAACAACATCGGGGGCTAAATCAGCCCCAAGCTGTAAGCACAGATTTCAACCTGGGTTTCCCATGTGGTTATTCAGGTGCTGGAGCGATTATCTGCTGCCTCCCAGGGTGTTCATTGGATCAGAAGCAGAACTAAATTGAACTCAGGCACCCTCATAACGGGATGTGTGCCTCTTTGGCATCTTACATGTTGTGTCAGACATTCCAGCCCTAGGATTTTAATTCTCGTTCATAGTTCCTCCTAGTTTTAGTTTAAGTGTGTGTGTGTGTGTGTGTGTGTGTCCATGCCTGTGTCTGTGTGTCTCTGTTCCACTTCTCCAGAGCACCCCAATATACCGCATGATTGAGAATTTTTCATTACTACATTTACTACATTTAAACCCATGGACATTGAACTCCTAAGTCTGTATAAAGCCTTGCACACCAGTTTTTGGGAAGGCATTGTTCACAATATTCAAAAATTGAAAATGATCTAGAAGTACCAAAGGTTTAGTATATAAATAGAAAAGATATGTTCATGCCACCACATATTTAGAAGCAATGAAACAAGCCAATTGATGAGTCTTTAAAATATTTTATAATATGAAAAAACCCATTCACAAAAGAGCACAAGGTCTGTGATTTTATTTGCATAAAATGTTATCATGGACAAATTAATGAAGATTTAAAATTGGTTACTTATTTTCTAAGGCAAGGATAAATAATAGAAATTAAGAGGAATTGATATTTGAGGCTTTTTGGGGGGTGATGAAGGTGTTCTAAACTCATTGTAGTGATGGTTTCACAACTTCACATGCTAGGATTATTATTATACATTTAGTATGTAATGTTATGGCAAACATTCTGTTGCAATGATTTTAAAAACAAAACAGGTTGATGGAAAAAATCACAAATTGAAAAGGATGCAATTAAAGGTTATCTTAAATAATATTGGTTCTGTTGGTGAAAATGCTAGAGTGCAAACAGTAAGAAAGTAAACTTAAAACAGAAGAAATTAATGTCTGCCTGTAGAATTCACTCTGCTGGTGCTGGCACTATGCATACCCAACCTAATGCTCTTTTCTGTTGATGTCTGCATCCATATGGAGGCTGTTTCGAGTCTTGGTTGCTCCTCTTCTGATTCAGCCCTCTGCTCATGACTTAGTAAAGCAGCAGAGGGTGACCCAAGTCCTAGGGTCTCAGCACCCATCTAGAGGACCTGGAAGAAGCTCTGTCTCCCATCTTTGGATCAGCTCAGCTCTGGCCATTATAGCCATTTGAGCAGTGAACCAGTGGATGGAAGAACGTCCTTCTGTCTCTGTTTCTCTGTACACTCTTCCATTGAAAAAAAAAATAATTTTTTTAAAAAGAAAAAGGAATTCACTCTATTGATATCATTCCTCTGCTGAATGAACAATAAGGCAGTGAAGCCTGAACAAGCTGGACAATAATGTAATCTCATGAGTACTATAAGAATATTGATTTTGGTATGGTAATGTTTTTAGTTTAGGTAGACATAGTTTACACATTTTAAATATTGTAATCTCATTTCAGCTGTTAAAAAATAAATATTATCAACTAAGAAATAGGAATAATTATATTTTCATATTATAATATCCAAAAATAGTTTTGAGGAGAAAATGCAATATAATTAGGTATAATATACTTAGTGAACATATTTGTATTACATAGAAGTTAATTTCTGTAAAAAGTTATTATTACATGCCAATATTATTTCTCATTTTTCCAGAGACCTTCTACAGGAACCAAGTTCTGTGACAAACATTTTTTTTTTAATTTTAAGTCAACTGCTCTGTGATATTCTGTTACGATAGCCTGAGCTAAATATCTTCTTTCAGATCATTTTGGCAAATATAAGCTTCTCTGGTGAGACTATCATTGGCTCTACTTTCACTTTTCAGAATGTGTGCTCTGTAATATGCACTTCGTAGGTGATTTGATTACTGTAATTGTAATGTGAAAACACCTGCATCTTTCTTCGTCTCCCTCAGACACGTTTTGACTCTTGCTGTTGCTAATCAAAATGTTTGGTGATGACAAAAGTTACTTGCTGATATAGAAAAAGTGTGGGGCAAAAGAGTCAGGACAAAGTGTGTCCTTACTCAATTCCTTGCTTTGGAAGTGTATGATACATTTACTCCTGTCTTGGAGTAATTAAATGATGGAGAATTAAATGACTTCTCATTTTTCCCATGTCTTACACAACACAGAAGTTGGGTGATACTTACATTTAGCAATAAGTATTTGGTTAAAATTGGAAAATTTTGGTTTGAAACACTGATTCTGCATGTTGATTTTAGGGCAGATCAGAGACACCTGCTGAGCATTCCTGTTGTTCCACCAGGATTTTTGCAGTTATAAAAAGCAAATGAACACAGTGAGGCAACTAGCCTATAATGAAGATTCTATAGGTAAAAGAGAAGATTGATTTACAAGATGAACGATGCAGGTATGTCTTCCAGGGAAAGAGTCTGCAAATACATGATGAAAATATTCTGAAATGAAATCTTGAAAATTTTAGTTTTCTTTATCAACTAAATACACACACAAGCATGAACCTTAAATATAGAATTCTGTAGCCACGCCATCTACTTTAGAAGTGAGAAGGCATACTCCTGTTACATGCAATGAAGCAAATTCAAAAGGGCCAGACTTTGGAATTAGTAGTAAAGTGCAGCAGATGCCACGAAGCAGATCCAGCTATAGGAGCTCAAAGGGAGACCTGTCAAAAAGAATGGCGATAGATAACAGGTGGTGCTCCTGTGGAATCATTGGCATGCGAAAGATTCAGCTGGCCTACCAGGGTGTATCTGGAGGCATCCAATCCATAGCAGAGGGGTATGCAGGGAGAGAGAGGATTTGTAATGTCAAGCTAGTTATGTCTTATGGTAATTGGCAGGGCTTCAGATACTTGGCTGGGTAGATAGCATGCAACAATGAATAATACAAGGAAGAGAAAAAAAAAAAACAAAATTAAGAAAAAGCCCTGAAATTCTTGAGAAATTAAGAAGTTTATTAAGACAAGAGGACAGACAATGAAAATAAAACTAAGTTTTAATTATCACGTCTGGACCTAATACAGGCAATGTGTCTCTGAACTGAAGCAGAAGTTCAGTTCTAGAGTTTTGCAAATAGTAGCTATGATTCTATTATCAGTAATGATGCCAGTGCATGCTTGTTAATGATTTAGTGTTAACTGCTAGATGCAGTTCTTTATGACACATTTTTAAAACTACATCCCATTACAACCTGATTCCTGAGTCTTGTTATTGGATTTATATTAAAGATGAGACAAATGAAGCACAGAGGGATTTTAAATAATGTGGCCAAGATTAAACAAGGAATGCCCATTCATTCTTCTTGATGGAGAGTCTTAGCTTTCAGTTACTGAATTCTATTGTGTTTCAGTCCTATGAACAATTCTAAAGTGAGATTATCAACATTGGTGACCTTTTTCTTTAAATAGAAGTGCCATCATAGGATACAGAAAAATGAAACTTATTTGGAGGTTCATCACTGATTTCATACTCGGGCATGAGCATGAAAAAAAGATGTCATCAAGCAAGATACACAAACTTTAGTGAGAATGCACAGAGAAGAAGAGAACAAGTCATATAAGATAGAGAGGGTGAAATAAATTCTAGAGATGGTTTGAGGCATGAAGTCATGAGAAACACACTGGATGGTTTAATCCAAACATGTTGGGAGGGGAGGAATAACAATATAAGAAACCTGCAGTAGCCTGAGGAGCATGAGATTCCAAAGATGTGGCCAGTACTTGCTACCTATCTCCTGCCTAAATAAGTATGGAATGGTTTAGAATGCATTGTGAGCAGGAAGAAAGGTAACAGGGACAATGAATCCATTCCAGAGAGAGTCAGCTCTTGCTAGAAATGTGATCTTTCTCTTTGGATATCCTGCTCCAACTTAAGTAACATCATCCTCAAATAAAACATAATTCCAAAGCGACTATAGCACCTTATATATGTAAGAATCAACCTGATTGGGCACAAACTCCCAGGAAGACTGGCTAGTCTACTGGAATTTGTACAGAAGTGAACCAGTGAGATGATGAAGTCAGGAATTTTCCCAAAATTTAACAATATGCAATGAATCATGCTTTGAAAGCTTCCCTTCCTGATGGAGTACTCAAAATATTTCCACATTTCCTCAAGGGGAAGAAAACGTACTCTCCCAATTCTTCTCTCTTCCTTAGAGAACAGATAAGAAATAGGTTGGAATCTCACAAAATAAATCATATTGAAATGTTCTCAACATTTTCTACTAGCCAATACTAGAGTACGGGCATACCTAAAAGGGTGTATTTTAAGAGTTTCAGTGGCGTGACTCTATGTGAGGCATTTGGTCTTCTACAGGGAGTTCAACCCACTGGTTTATGACATTCTAGAAATGCCTTAGCAGTCTTCATTACATAAGCATTCAATTTCGTTCAGAAAATACTTTTCTTCTTCCAATAACAGGTAATGGGAAAACAAGCTGAACAAGATTTGATCTCTGCTACATGCGCCATAAAGTGTTAGCCTATTTCAACAAAGACACTAGAAAAATGGAATTTTCTCCCATTTATGAGTGAGGGTGAGTAGTCCTGCACTATTCTGATATTTTGAGATCTTGGTAGATCCAGAATCCTTTTGTCATTTTTTTCTCTTTGACTTCCTCCTTTTTCTTTTCTATGTTTTTTTTTTTTTAAAGAAAAAAGAGTGTAGTTTAATGCATTTGAATTTTTTTGATTTGTTTATTTATTTTTATTGGAAAGTAAGATATACAGAGAGGAGAGACAGAAAGGAAGAGCTTCCTTCTGCTAATTCACTCCCCAAGTGGCCACAATGGCCGGTGCTGAGCCAATCCAAAGCCAGGATCCAGGAGCTTCTTATGGGTCTCCCACACAGGTGCAAGGTCCCAAGGCTTTGGGCCATCCTCGACTACTTTCCCAGGACACAAGCAGGGAGTAGGATGGGAAGTTGGGCCAACGGGAGCAGAAACTGGGCTCATATGGGATCCTGATGTGTGCAAGGCAAGGACTTTATCCACTAGGGTACCACACTAGGCCCAATGTATTTGAATTGTATAACTAAATAATATTATTATTTTATTAGTCCCAGTTAACTTTCAAACTCAAACTCAAAGGGGATTTTAGCCTTATAAATAATTTTTCCAGGTCTTTGGCTTCATATGAATAGGATAATTCAGTATTTTCTCGTCTTTATTTTGTTAAAAAGATATAATGCTTTTGAAGTTTATTCGTTTGCTTGTATGCATTTATAGTATATTCCTTCTTGGAAGAGAATAGTTTCATTGAATAAACATATCATAATTCATTTATCCCATTTTCCAATGGATGGACATTTAAGATAGATTTAGTCTTATGAACAGAGGTGCCAAGAACATTGCTGTACAGTGTTTGTACATGAACACCTATTTCTCTTGGCTAAGTAATTGGAAACGGAAATAGCGACTAAAGGGTAAATGGAATATAACTTCCTAAGACACCATTAAAGCATTTTCAAGGTGTTTTTACTAGTCTGAGTCTTGTGAGCAATAAGTGACATTTGCTGCAGGTCTGTATTCTTAACAAAGTTTAATATTGTCAGTCTGAACTGTTAGACATTGTGGTGAGTGTGTGGTGATAAATCACTGTTGCCTTAATTTTGTTTCTTTGATGGCTAATGATGCTAAATTTCTTTTCATATACTTGCAGCCCATTCATATAACTCCTTTGTAAAGTATTTCTCACGGGCGGCTATGTCTTTCTTTTTTAAAGACTTTACTTGAAAGAGTTACAGAGGAAAAGTTATAGAGAGAGGAAGAGAGAGACAGATATTCCATCCCCTGTTCCCCTCCTCCAAATGGCTGCAATGGTCGGGGCTTGGCCAGTCTGCAGCCCAAACCAGAGGCTTCTTCCAGGTCTGCCATGTGGGTTGCTAGGGCACAGAATCTTGTGCCAACTTTTGCTGCATTTCCCAGGCCAGTAGCAGAGAGTTGGATTCAAAGTGGAGTAGCCAGTGAAGGACTGTATTATTGTAAAACACAGAGGACAATGGGGAGGGGAGAAGAGGAAAGAAGAAAAGGGAGGGAAAGAGGGGTGCTCTATACCTACAATACTGTGTAACAAAAAATAAGAAGAATGAAAAAAAAAAAGAAACAAAAAAACGGATGTGGAACTGCTGGGATTAACCGGTCCCCACAGGTGACTGGTGGACATTACAGCATTGATTTTACATGCTATACCATGACAAAATCCCTCCAGTGTATCTTTTTTTTTATTTTTTTTTAAGATTTTTTTATTATTATTGGAAAGCCGGATATACAGAGAGGAGGAGAGACAGAGAGGAAGATCTTCCATTCGATGTTTCACTCCCCAAGTGAGCCGCAACGGGCCGGTGCCGGGAACCAGGAACCTCTTCCAAGGCTCCCACGCGGGTGCAGGGTCCAAAAGCTTTGGGCCATCCTCGACTGCTTTCCCAGGCCACAAGCAGGGAGCTGGATGGGAAGTGGAACTGCCGGGATTAGAACCGGCGCCCATATGGGATCCAGGGGCGTTCAAGGCGAGGACTTTAGCCGCTAGGCCACACCGCCAGCCCCATAACATGTCTTTTACAACTGGAGTAATCATGCAATGTATTTGTCTCTAGAGATTACTAATCTTATTACTTAAAATTTCTAACCTTTACCTCAAATCTGCCATTTCTCTCACTCCCTTACCTTGGAAATTTTATCTATCTCTTAAAAAACTGGTTGTGTATGTTATCCTTTTGCAAACTCTTTATTAATCTATTTAACTGTATTCTAACTGAAGAATTATGTACATACATGCTAAAAATAATATTTTAAGTTGCATATGGGGCCCGGCGCAGTGGCCTAGTAGCTAAAGTAAAGATATATCAAGGTAGGTATCTCTGCTCCCTAACACAAGGAGGACTCCTAGTGAAACAGTTAAATATACTGTGGCAACATGAACTACATTTTCTATCTTTGTCTATACTTACAGTTTCATAACGTACTTAAATAGCAAATTTCAATGTTTAAGTGTCACCAAAGGCCCATACTACCGTAACGTGGTAAAATGCTGGGAGAGAAAATGGAGAGGGACAAGGGGAGTAACTTGGTGCGGGGGTCTGTACAGCTGTAGAAATCCATTATGGAAAATAATACAAAGAATTTTTGAAAATTATAGTTAAAATGAAGGAAAATGTGGCTTTTTGCACCCATATACATGGTAGCCACCTGGGAAGTATGTGGACCTGGGGGATCAAATACAGGAAGCCGGAGCTTGTTCCCAGGCAGGGTGGGAAGAGCCCCAGATTAGCTTGCTGGTGTGCTGATACACCAAGCTGGGGAATATTGAATGGGCCTGGATCTTGGGTGAGTGGCGTAAGGTCCCAGGGCAGCATGCGTGCCAGGAGCTTGGGACTCTAGTGGGTGGGCAGAGCTTCAGGCCAACACCACACCTCACCAGAAGACTGGACACCTCTCTATTGGGCTGCAAGTCCCACTGATGAGCATGAGAGCCTGTGTTGTGGGTGGCCCCAGCCAGACAGGCTGTGGCACATGCTAGCATGAGTGTGGGCTTGAAGGTGGAGTGGTTGTGTTCAACACCCATTGATGTATAAGAGTGCTCAATGGGATGCAGGACAGACTGGGCCAGTCTACTGCACATACTGTCAAGCACAGGAACCAGGGCTGGGGGCAGGCCTAGCGGGGTAACTGGGGGTCACTCTGACTAAGTTGCAGTTCCTGCTGGTGAGCATGAGGGCTGAGTGTGTGGTGGGCAAGGTTGTGCTAGGCTGCAACATCCAATGGTTTATGTAAGAGTTGGGGCTGGAGACAGAATTGACCCAGAAATTGCAGCTATCAGTGTGTGCAAAGGCTGATGTGGGTGACACACAGAGCCAGACCCAGTGCAGCACGCACAAGAGTCAGTTCTGGAATTACCTCAGACGAGGTTTCTTTGGGGACTTCCCCAGTCGAACCATTGATCCTAGAATTCCAACCATGGGGAGAATTGCAGGATCTGTGGTCTAACTGTGGAGTGCATGTGTTAGAACTGGGCCTTCTCAGTGACTCAGATAGAGCAATGGACAGCATGCCCAGATGCACACCGAGGATATGGCAATCCATTGGTTTCTGCAGAGGACATCTGGTACCATAGCAGAGGAAGGAGAGCAGAACAAAGTGGTCAACTATCCCAGCCAAGTGTTGACAGTAAGTATCTTGGGCAGATGGAAACAATAAGGTGGACTATTTCAGCCAATGGACCTTGGAGGGATTTCCTCATGCTTGGATCAGCGAGAATGACAGCATTTCAGAACTGCTTGAGCAGAATCCTCACTACATGTTCCACATCAGGGACCCTGGGATGACATCGGGTGGCCGTTACTCATCCCCAGGTATTGAGGCAGTAGGGAGGCTGAGTGTGGCTTCTTCCCTCCTCCCCACTTTCCCCCAGATACTGGAAGAAGAAAAAGAAAACTTGGAAACAATGGTCTTACCTACTTTTCTCTAATGCTTGACCATTCCCACCCTAATTAACTATGTAAAGTTCATAAAAAATAAACTTTAAAAAAGAAAAAATATATATGATTCTTTTAACTTCTTCATTGGTAAATTTTATTTTTCTAGGAAGTTTTCCATTTTTTTCACATTAATCAGCTTTTTAGTTTGTAATTAAATGTTCATAGCATTCTTGTGACCTGGCTGTGGCATCATTTGTCAAGTACCCTCTTATTTCCGTTTTTATGTATTTGGTTCTTATTTTCTTGAGTAGTCCAGCTAAGGTATTGCCAATTTTGCTTAGCCTTAAAATAAAATAAAATAAAATAAAATAAAATAAAATAAAATAAAATAAAATAAAATAAAATAAAATAAAATAAAACAAAGCTTCCTTAATGCTTTTCTATCCATTAGCATTTTTACTTCTAGCTTCAATTTTATTATTTACACATTTTTGCCAACTTTTAGGTTAAAATTTTATTCCTTTGCTTTTAGTTGCTCAAGATGTTAAGTTCATTTGTTAATTTGAGATAATTCTCTTTTGATGTTATCATGTATTGCTTTCACTCCCCTCTTACACTGCTTTTGCTAAATATGCTAAATTTTGGTTGACTGCCTTTGATTTTATTTTTTCTACAATTTTTTCTAGTGTTCCTTTTGGTTTCCTCTTGGTTCTATTGGTTATTGCAGATGATGTTACTAGATTTTCTTTCTTTATTTTTTTCTTGATTTCCTTTCTTCCCTCTATCATGTATAGAAAAGATATTTGGTATAACTTCAACCCTGAGATGTTCTGACATATTCTGGAAATAGCTGTACTGTGTTGTTGTTGGGTAGATTCTTAGATTCATTTGTGCTACAATGCTGTGTGTTCTGATGTTTTCTTATTCAAGTTCTAGGGGTTTGTTCTACTCATTATTAAAATCTCCTGTTATTACTGTCTGAATAATGTTATCTGTTTCTCTTCTCCATGCTTTTAAGTTATGTTATATGTATAGGTGTGCTGACATTCAGTGTATATGGTTTGAATTATTAGCACTTTCTTACTTGATCTCTTTATTATCTATTCCTTCAATTTTAGCCTATGTGTGTCTTTAACATTTGTTTTGTAGACAGTTCTTTTTACATTTTAATATTATTATTATCATCATCATCATTTTATGATATAGTTCAATAGGCTCCTGGCCTTTCCCTTATCCCAGCCCCAATTTCCTCCGCCCCACCTAGTTCCTATATATTATTATAAAATATAGTTCTTCATACACAGTCATATGTCCATCATTGCAGGCATGGAAAATAGCAGAGTCCAGCATCCTATTGTCAAGATATAGTAAACAGTTTCATTGTAAGTCCATCTTTGTCCGGAAGTAAAAATGCATACTACATTGTATACTCACATCTGGATATTAGTCTCCATTTCACAGCTACTGTACATCCCCTTAAATGAAAAGTCATGATACAAAATCAACAATGGAAAGAAAAATAGAAATTTACAACACCGTGAGGTTAAATGACATGTTACCAGATATGACAGTCTCCATTACACAGCTAATATACATCCCCTTAGATGGAGAGCCACAAACAAAATCAATGTCAGGGAGAAAAAAGAAATTAACAACACCATGAAGTTAAATAACATGCTACTAAATGGCTAATGTATAGCTGAAGAAATGAAAATCAAGAACCTTCTTGAAGAAAATATGCAACTGTATGATCTATGAGTCATTGAATGGTTTAATCAGAAGAAAGTGCTTTGAAGACATGAAACTAACAAAAAAGAGCAAAACCCGTGTGATAGAGTTTCCCTGATTATTGTTGGTGAAGTGTGTCTTTTCTAGAAAATAAACAGATGTTGCTTTGTTTTTTAATCCAGTCTACTAATCTATGACGTTTGATTGACCTTAAGCCATTTACATTCAGAGTTTAACATGTATGGTTGGTACTTTGGTCCTGTCATTTTAGGAATGGGTTGTTCATTGGTTTGGTCTTCTGTTGTCATTTTACTGGGATGTTCTTCCCGTTTGCCTTTGGTTTTGGTAGGTGCTATTCCTCTGCTCTGCCAAGAGAACATCTTGAAGTATCATTTGTTGAGCAGGTTTGGAAAAGGCAAATTCTTTTAACTTTTCTTGACTGTGGAAGAATTTTATTTTATTTTCAAAGACAAAAGAAAGCTTTGCTGGATATGTTATCCTAGGCCAACAATTTTTTTTTTTTCTTTAGAATCTGGAACATGTCACTCCATTCTTTCCTTGCCTGTAGAGTTTCCTGTGAGAGATCTCCTGTGAGTTTGATTGGCATTCCTTTATATGTCAATTGATTTTTTGACGTGCACATTTAAGGATCTTTTCCTTATGTTCGATTGAAGAGAGCTTGATGATCATGTGTCTTGGTGAAGATCACTTTTGATCAGGCCTGTTGGGAGTTCTGTGCCCCTCCAGGATCTTGTTTCCCAATTCTTTCTCTAGATTAGGGGAATTTTCCTTTATGATTTCATTAAATCCATTTGCAAACTCAGCTTCTTTTTCTGCACCTTCTGGGTCTCCCATAACTCTTATCTTAGGCCTCTTAATAGTGTCTTTCAATTCTTGAATACATTTTTTGGCCTCATCCAGCTCTGCTTCCAGCTTTTTGTATGCTTCCCCCTGATGACAGGAAATATCTTCCAATTCTGAGATTCTTTCTTCTGCTTGCTTCATTCTATTTTGGAGACTCTCCATTGTACTTTTAATTTGCTCTACTGTGTTCTTAATTTCTGATATATCAGCCTTGATTTGCTTTATTGCTTCCTTAAATTCTTTGAACTCTTGTATGTGCTTCTCATTTTTATCAGAATCTTTAAAATGAGTTTTATGGATTCTGTGTGCCCCATTTTCTCGATGTCTTCCTCAGTGAACTCTGAGATTGGCATAGGGTTTTGCTCCTTTGCAGGGGAGTTTTCAATAATATTCATTGTGCCTTTGTCTCTTCTTTTGCTCTTGGTCATTGCACTTCTTGTTATCAGATTTTTCTCCTTAGGGCAGGTTTCTAAGCTATGTCACCCACAGGTCTACAATGCAATTTTACTTATTGTAGTTGGTACACAACTTTTTGCTTGCAGCCACTTGTGCCACGACTTCCAGCAAGCTCCAGGTCTGGGTTCTTATGTTAGATTTCCACCATGGTCTCCACAGCCCCAGATCTTGGCTCACCACCCTCCACCTCCTGTGATACCGTGCTGAGGCTGCACCATTGTCTCTGCAACCTTTCTCCCACTTCTGGTTGAAGCAGGTCCCAGGATTAGAGAGACACCAGGTGTCCTATATAGGTTGTTGGTGGTGCTGATCTTGCCGGAACCTGTTGAATGTTAGGTCTGTGGCCACACAGACCTATTTTGACCTGTTTGATGCCACAGTCTGTATTATTTTCCTGAGGGACCAGTGCAATCCTTGGAAATTGGTGAGTTCTGGCAAGGTTAGCACATGCACAATTCACTGTTGCCCCCTGCAGTCCTAAAGCTATTGCCACAGTGCACAAAATGGCACCTGATGTACCACCACTACAATTCTTGATCTGCTGGCCATCAGGTCTGAGGGTTACCCAGACCTGTCTTGGGTGGAACCTGTAGATTGCCACATTGATGCAGTTCACTGAGTCAGAAATAAGCTCACTCCCAGCTCAGCGTATGCTCACTCCTTTCCCTTGCCTTTGCCTCCTTAGGCAAAATGGTGCCTATTTTGGCTCGAGAGGGCTGACTGGGCTGTAAAATCCACACTGTTCTTACACTGCCTGTCTGGGATGTGCTGCTCTGTCTCTGCTTCTGGTCAAATCAAACAGACCAGCAGGATGGAAAGTTCTTTGTCTGGCTTTACTTCCCAAGCTCCCAGTGAAAGTCCCTTCCCACCTGGTTGCTGGTGGAGTTCAGATCGCCGTTAGTTGAATGCTACTGGAGTATCAGTCACTGCAACACCACAACGTTGTGTCCGCTACTTTCCTGTGTCTGTCAGTCTCCAGGTACCCCTCTGCTGTTGTTCTGTCCTTTCCTGTTTCCTGGAATAGGTCCTTTCTGCTTCATCCTGATTAAATGTTTTTGTATCTTTTAAATGTGCCCTTACCCTATTCCGCCATCTTGATGCTGACACATAGCTTTTTATATTTGTCTAATTAACCAGTTATATTTCTTTATTATAGAATCTAACCTACTTAGTATTAAAGTAATTATTCATAGATCCCATACTATTTCCCATCTGTTTTTTTTCTTTTTTTTTTAAATTCTGTTTTTCCTCTTTGTCATGTGTTGTGCTATTTTCAGATTCAGTCACATCTGTCTTAAGATAGAGTTTCATTCAATTTGTCTTTCTCCTTTGCACGTTTTTCATAAGAGGATTCTTGGTGGTTATCATGAAACTCACAAAATACACCTTACAGATGTATCAGTTACATTATGACTGCTCAATACCATGTCAATTAATTCCATAACTATGTTAATTGTTGCAGATGGTATATTAGTGCTTTTATTTGACCGGGAAGATACTCTGCTGACTCTGCCCTTAGAACAGAGAGGGTCTTCCCAATAAGTAGTTGGACTTGTCTGGACTATGGGATGTTGGACTCTATGCTTGGCAAATACTTGCAGGGAGGGAATTTCAACTAAACTTGAACTATGGTTATGCAGCGAGGTGGAGGAACCCACCATGGGGGGAGGGTGGGGAGAGAATCCCAGATTCTATGTAATTACAACACAATGTAATTAATGAATAAATTTAATAAAAAAAACATTAAAAAAAAGAATCCAGTAATTTAACTGCAATTGGATAGAAATTTCCTCTATTTTACTACTGTTCCTATTGAACACTTTGTAATTGATACCATAATTTACATCTTTACATTTAATGCTTTTAGTAATAAATTTTATATTTATGCTTACTCTTGACATTTGAACATCAATACTAAATTTTGAAGTGATTTTCTTATCACTAGTATAGTAGTATAATATTCTATACGTATTGCTCCATTTGTTTTACTGGTGCATTATTTAATGTACTTTTCTTTTACATTGAAGAATTCTTTTTAGTCATTTTGGAAAGGTAAAACTCATGGTGATGAGCTTGCTTAGCTTTTTGTTTGGGAAAATATCTCTTTCATTTGGAAAGAAGCTTTGCTGGATTTAGACTCTTGATTTTTCTTTTGAAAACACTTTTTCTTTGCTTGTTTGTTTTGTCATTTTGCCTTTATAGTCCCTTCCTTTCTTGCTTACAACATTGCTGCTGAAAAAATATGCTCAAATTGTTATAGGATTTCTCATGCATAAGTTCACTTTCTTGCATTGCTTCCAAAATTATCTTTTTCTTTCATAAATGTCCTTGATTGTATTATATTTGCGAGACTTTTTGCTTTATTTCTGCATCTGAACATTCACTTTTCTCCCGGTACTGGGATGGTTTCAAGAATAACTTCAGGGTCTGGTGCAATAACCTAGTGCCTAAAGTCCTTACTTTGTATGTGCCAGGAGCTAATCCTGGTTCTAATTCTGGCTGTTCCACTTCCCATCCAGCTCGCTGCATGTGGCCTGGGAAAGCAGTATAGGATGGCCCACAGACTTGGGACCCTGCATTTGTGTGGGAGACCTGAAGGATGCTCCAGGCTCCTGGCTTCAGATTGGCTCAACTCCAGCTACTGTGGCTACTCAGGGATCTTCCTCTCTGTCTCTCCTTCTCTCTGTAAATCTGACTTTCCAGTTATAAAAATCTTAAAAAATAATAACTTCAAAAATATTTTCTGTCTTTTGTTTTCTTCTCTTCTACTGTAACCTTCTAATGCACATGTAAATGCAGTTTAGGATGTCTTGTGAGTTCCACAGCCCTTCTTCACTCTTGTTAAATTATTTTTATTTCTTTTTATTTGTATAAATGGATTAATTCTTGTGACCTATCTTCAGGATCACTAATATTTCTTCCAGCTGACCATGTCTTCTCTTCAATGATTCTGTAGAATTTTTCCATTTCATTATTATCATCTTCATATCCGTTTAATTCTTTTTTTTTACATTTTTATTTGTTTGATGATATGGTCAACCTACTTACTATATTATTTTCCTGATTTAATTTACTCGTTATGTGTATGTACCCTTGCAAGCTTGAAAATCTTTTGAAGTTTTTGTAAGAGAGTTGACAAATCTATTTTCTTTTGTGTCATACAATTTAGGATTTATTTTTTTCCTTTGATTGTTTTATGTTTCCTTGGTAATTGTATTTCTTGAGGGTTTGACGTCTGTGCATTTGGGAGAAATTTTCATCTTTTCAGTTGTTGTGACTTGATTTTCCATGGAAAAAACTTGGCTCAGACATGCATAGATTCTGGGAGTCTCTTAATCATTTTCTGAGGACTTGTACATGGAATTTCACAAATAGAGTTTTTGGTCTTGTTAATGTTTTGATGTCTGTTGTACTGGACTGTGGATTAAGATATGTTTGAGGATGCTTCACTTCTCTCCTTCTTTTCCAATAGACAGCTTTCTCTTACCTTGAAAAACTCTGTAGTATTCAGTACTCACATTTCTCATTCCCCCTTCCTATTTATTCTGAGCTGCCTTGACTAGAATCAATTAGTTTCATTAATACTCCGAATCAGACAAAACAGAAAACTCAGCAATTGCTGAATCAAACAAACAAACAAACAAACAAAAAAACTACCAAAGCCAAACTAAAGCAAGCCTGGATTTTGGAGGCAAGCTCTAACCTCTAATCCTCTTGTTGTCCTATGGGATAAAATAGGCACCTTCTCTCTGTCTTGCATGAATTTCATTGTTCTTAGTCAGTAGCCCCTCCTCCCCCACCTGGGTCATCAAGGCAATGCCAATTACCTCCACCCTTTTGATGAAACAAAATAGAAATAAAGTCACCAAGAAATCACACTTAACCGCTTGGGCCATTGGATAGATTCTTATTGCTAGTTTTCTTTCAGGGGAGAAAATGTGAGCTGAAGCTATCCTTCAATGCTCGGGTATGCCAGCTTGAGGGAGGTACTGACACGCATAAAATGAAATTGCTGTTGCATTTTTTTCAATGCAGCTGTTTTCAATTTTGTTCTCATTTGAGGTACTGCATCTTCTTAATTAGATTATGGGCATCTCATAAAGGTATTTTGGTCTGTGTGTAAATGTTAAATCAGTTTTTCTGTTTTTCTATTTTGCTATCTTGCTGACATCCAGAATCCTACTTCAAATTCAAGCCTTTCGAGTCTGAAATCTAGAATTTACTTGAGTCTCCAATAAGAATATAAAGGAATTTTTAATAAATAGTGGATTAAAAGGGAAAGAAGAATTTTTCAAGGCTATCAAATTGCATTCGTTAAAAAATGAAGTGAGAAATAATTCATGGAAAATCTCAAGTAATTTGGAAATAGTTAAGCATAAAATTTAAGATAATAAGAGCAAAAGGATATTGGAGAGTGTATATCAAATTATGAAAGGTCATACATGTCAGACTAAAAGTTTGTGCTTTACTTGAAAGCAGAGTAATTATAAAACTGTACATTTTAGCCCAGCATCCAGGTTTGCCATTACCGGGAGGACAAAACATACAAAAAATTGTTTTAGATCAACATGAAAGATGATGAACTTAACAGCACAAGTAAATCTGGAGATGAGAGGACAAATATAAAAATTGTAGGCTTGCCCGTCAGAAAATTAAGATGATTATTTATTACATAATAATGTTTTGGTAATGACTGATGGATACTTCCTTAAGACTGTGTTTCCTATTGATGTTTAGCCATCTTAGTCTGCATAAGTACCCTTTGGTGTTCACACAGCAATAAGATCATCTAATCACACATTACTAGGAACATGTCTCTATTGTTACATGTTGCATGCCTGAATATTTGAACTAAGAGTAATTATCTGAGTTATAGAAATGTAAGTTTGATAATCATAGCCATACTGTTGCAATTAAGCTGAATCAAAGGATGAAAATTCCATCACAACAGTGAGATGTTAGCCTTGTACCTGCATGTAAGTAGGACTGGAAAAGAAAGTGATGAAAGACTGTCATAAATTTTGAGGGGAAAGTTTGAGGGATACTTAGGACATCAATAATAACAAATAAATAAAATATGTTTAGAATGAATACTGGAAGTACCAGATATATCAGAGATCCAGTCAAAAATATTGTATGAAATTGGGCATATGGACTCCTTTGTGAATATTGTCATAAAGTTTTATTTATGATCCTGGGAAATGAGTGGTAAACAAGAAGTAGAAACAGATAGTCACGTGTGTAATGTTGTGAACCCATTTTCTTGGGCATATCCTTAAATTGAACTCTTTAATCACAAATGGTTCAATTAAGCCAACCCTTTCAATGGCTTAGACCAAAATGTCTTGCGCTCATCATTGATTTTCTGCTTTTTTCACACTTCAGAAAAATTCTCCAGGCACTCTCATTAACTACTGCTTCACTAGAAGATAACCACTTTCTTTCCAATACTAAGTCACCTTCTCACTTCCACTCACATCTCCTGAATGTTCTGCTTTCAGCAGAGCACACATCATCCTACACTCAGGGTGTGAGAGCAGAAGTCTCAGCTCATGATCTTCTAAGGCCTTTCCATGTGCCTTTCAACAGCTCCTTGCAGTTTGCTCATCTGCCCACCCTTCTTGGGGCAACTGCATTCTCATCTCCCACTTCCCGAGTTGCTTTATTTCTCCTCAGCACTCCAATAAATCTCTCATCACTTGACTTGTCTGTGTAGTATTCCAGGGATCAATGGCATCATAATACCAAGGGAACTACAAAAACTGTGCAAAAATTGAATTAAAATGCAAATTAATTTTGATGCAAACATTCTGAAATCCATGCATATAAGAAGCATCTTCGAAAAGCTCACGGCAAATTCCTAATTGGTGAACAATGCTGTATTTCCAAACTTTACCACCAGATACATTTATACTTTAATTCCATTTTCCACAAAGTGTTTTAAAAGAATCCTCATAATTATCTGTCTGTTGTTCAATGTTTGGATCGTCTGCTTGTCATTTCTGTTAGAAACATGGAGAGAAATATTCTTAAGTACTTATTGGGTACTCATTTGTATATAGTCAATCGTTGAAGTAGTTCCAACAGAAATAAGTTGTGGGGCATTTTATTCTTTTAAGAAAGTGAATTTTTCTTTTTTTGGAAGGCAGAGCACCTTAGAGAAAGAATGAGAGAACACATCCATCCACTGATTGCTCCCAGGTGGCCAGAAGAGAAGTTCTACATTGTGCCAAACCAGAGACTGCAACGTCAACCTGGTCTCTCACGTGAATGGCAGACCCAGTTTCTCCAGCCAATGTCCACTTCTTTTCCAGGCACATTAGCAGGAGGCTGAATTGGAGCAGAGTCACTGCCCCTAAAATCGACACTTTGATGAACGATATGTGTATCAAGGAAGCAGATAACATTGCCGCAGCTAAATGCCAACCTCTGTGCTACTTTTAAGTGAATGTGTAGTGGATTCTGCCAATTTCTTTTTTTTTTTTTTTAAGATTTATTCATTTTATTACAGCCAGATATACACAGAGGAGGAGAGACAGAGAGGAAGATCTTCCGTCTGATGATTCACTCCCCAAGTCAGCCGCAACGGGCCGATGTGCGCCAATCCAAAGCCTGGATCCTGGAACCTCTTCCGGGTCTCCCATGCGGGTGCAGGGTCCCAATGCATTGGGCCGTCCTTGACTGCTTTCCCAGGCCACAAGCAGGGAGCTGGATGGGAAGTGAAGCTGCCTGGATTAGAACTGGCGCCCATATGGGATCCTGGGGCTTTCAAGGCGAGGACTTTAGCTGCTAGGCCACGCCGCCGGGCCCGGATTCTGCCAGTTTCACAAAAGGGTGCATCAACCTATACAACCTGACTATGAATAATACAGTTACTTAAAAATATTATCAACATGTGGTAGCAACCTTTTCCTGATAAATATACATGAAATCTCACTTCACATTTCTTTAATAAAAAGCATGTTAGGAATCTGTAATCTGATTAATCATCATCTATGAACACATTTTATAAAAAGCTCTTCAAGTATCTTGATCTTTTGAAAAATTTTATTGCCTGCCTTATTCATATGGAGGGCTATTTTTATACATTGTGGCTATGAATACTTAGTTGATCCTGCATTTTCTTCTAAAAGTTTACATTTAAGACTACACTCAAAATGGGAAGCTACTTTTGTGTGTAGAATGAGTTAGTCACTCTCTTCCTCTTTCTCTCGTTTATCTCTCCTCCTCTCATCTTCCCTCTTTATTTTCATGGTCATATATAAAATGAATCTGTATTTGTATTTCATACAAATAATTATGTAAAATCAAGTTGACTTTGGAGAGTGAATGAGAAATGTGATTAGATTCATCTTGTTCATAAAGCCAGGGTACCACCTATGCATGGCTGTTTGTTTGAATTTCTGCTTTATTTTTACAGATTTTTATGCCAATATTGGTTACTAAAATCTCATAAATTTTGTTCTTCATAACTGTCTTATCTATTATTTGTCTCTTCCGTTTTGAATTGAAATTTGATTATTATGAAATTGAATGGACTAGATTACAGAGAAATATCCCTGTAACACTGAAATTTCTGATAAACGAACTTGGTATATCGTTGATTTATCAATTCCTCTCAGTTAACATTTCATAGTTTTCACTGCAGAGGTCTTATACATCCCACTAAGGTTACACCTATTCAGTTTGTGTTTTATATATCTTTGTACATTTTTCTTCCTGATTTTCAAATTTTTATTGTCTTTTCTCTTGCTTTGTGTGTAATGAAAGCAGTGCTATGCTTTCATATTGCTTATTTATTTTGCTTGTTTTGATATAAGTTCTTTTCTACAGTGGAATCTCCACAGAGTATGGGATATTATGTTTGTTTCATTTGCTAGTGTTAACCCAGGATCCAGAAAAGTGTGAAGCAGTATTTAATAAATGCATTTTATGAGTGACTGGATATATTATTACTTCAAGACACATGACTCAGAAAAACAGAGAAGTAGAGTGAGAGATAAAAGATATAAAGATTTTTTTATTGCCAGTATTCTTTGTGAGGATGTTAGCAGTCGGAAGTGGTAGAGCCGGTAATGAAGAACAAGCTGAAATACAAGGCACAGCCTTCAATGATTGTTTCTGCAGGAAAAAAGGAGAGCTTTGCGGAACGGAGGCCTGTTTTAATATGCAGTTTAAAATTGAGTAGGTTGACATTCTTAGATAAATTGCTAATAGCTACGAAGGAGTCAAAGTTGTTCATTCGATTTGGCTTCAAGTCTTTCCCCAAAACAAAACAGAGCTTGTCAGGGCAGGGATGTGAGGGATTCACAGAGACTTAAGGAATACAGGCAGAGCTTTGGAACCACCACTGAGAAAGATGGGAAAGCAGGCTGACCACAAACAAGAGAGTCAAGGTCTGTGGGAAATTTGGGGAATGAGGATTGATGGTGATGCTGCAGAATGCATGGCTTTTCATCAACTGCCCAAGTACCAGGAGACCTCAAAACGTCTGTGGAACATGGAATGAGAAGACAAATGCTTTTCAGTACAGAAAATCTTGAAATTCATGTATTCTTACACAGATATATTTGTTTCTTTGTTCCTCTTTTTCCTAATAAGGCTCTCATGTCCATATCACATATGTGTGTGTGTGTGTGTGTGTGATTTGTTTCTTAAAAAGTAAGGAACAGAGAATTTTCTATAAGAGCAAAAGAAAATAGGCAAAAGCAATTGTAAATCATTACTGAGAAATTGGTTCTGAAGATAATACTTTTAATAGAAGTTGAAAAATTTTTAGCCTCCTTGGTATCGAAAAACAGGTTATCTGGTTATAATGGGACAAATGGCTTTTGACCAAATTCTATCATTATTATTAAACAACTAGGACTCTGAAAAGTCTCACACTGTTGTTGCCAGCATAACGATAAATATCATGTCATGCTATAAAATTCAAAATATGTTCATATGCATGGAGATAAGGAACAGGATATTTGAAGTACAGGCTCGTTCTAGAACATCTGAGCAATTATACTTTTTTTGGTAACAGTCTCTGTGTTACACCAAGGATTTTGAAGACTGTTTATTGCCCCAGGGCCAAGTGCTGTTCAACCTCAGAATGAGACAAATCAAGGGTGTGCAAATTCACCAGTGTAAGGGCTGAAATGTGAACGGATTAGGGTGCTCTGGTTTGCTTTTCAAAGAGGGTTTCCCAATGGAAGCGAGGTGGCCTACTATTAGCTACAGCTCAACCTGACTCTAATTAGGAAAGCCCTAGGGTTTCTGCAGCAACTGAATAGGACTTCCAGGGATACTCCAGGCACTGCATGGTTGCTAGGGAAACAATAGCTGGGTCATTGGGGAAGCTGGGCATGGCAGGTGGAGGCTGCTTGAGAGGTGCATCCTACAGGAAGAACATGTCTGATTCTTAGATTCTCAGTCCAGCAGATTTCAGCGTTCCTATAGTCTCCAGTGACAAGCAACCAAAAGAAAACACAAGAAAAAAGTAAAGAAGGAAGAAGAGAGGGAGGGAAAAAGAGGGGTCCTTCTTCAATCACCCTCCTCAGATTTGTGTGTGTGGCCAACAGTAATCAAAAGATAACTGTATAAAGGTGGGCATTTTTTTTGGCTTAAAATATGAAAACTACCTCTTGTAATGTTGGGACCCTTGAGAAGCATCTAGTTAGAGATGCCTTTAAGAAAGTTCGAAAAATATCTCTTGTTATTTGTGGAGCAATGCAGGAAAACTTAGACTGAAATGTGAAAAGCAACCAGCTTCCTGTTAGGAAACAAACACCCATCTGTGAACAAAATGCTCACAAATTCACAGGGGAAGGTATTGTCCATGTGGAATATTCCAGCTGTACACTGCTCGCCCTCAGCACCCAAGTTCAAAACCATAGTTCATCTCAAGTGGAATTGTTCACCATGAGCTGGGCACAGTACAGGTTTAGGAACAGCTAGTTACTGGCATCCTCAAGGGCATAGGTTAAAGAAGTGCCACATACTGCAACTATAATACTTTCAGGCTACTTAAAATACTTTTTAATTCTTTCTGAACCTCACACATTAACCGTGCCTTTACTTCATACATATGGAAGCTGAAGTTCAATCACATCAACAATTTGCTTAATTTTTACTTCAATTGGTGACTGAGACAATTGGATGCATTTATGCAGCAACATTAATTGCACTACTTACTGAGCTATTCACTTGAGTCCCATCCTTTACAGTTATATTCCATTTAATTTCTATTATAATATTTTATAAAATATGCATTTACATTTGTATTTTATAGAAAAATGATTAGGCTTTGGAAAGCATTAACTGCCCAAAGCCATACAATATGTAAGTGATAGAAAGCAAAATCAATTTCTCACACATAGGACTCAAGATGCAGTCATTTTTCACTACATTGTTCAGGGTCTTTCATTTCAATCGCCATGACATTTATAAGGTGATGCGAAGGCCCCAAGATGATTGGATGTTAACTATGGGAAGAAGATACAGTTGTGCTATAGTGCATTGTTCTGAAGACCCAGATCTCTCCTAGTTTCTGCCCTTACACTGTAATTCTTCTGATATATCTTTCCTGCTCCTTGCCTGTTCCTGCTTGAACATATGAGTCAGATCAAGTTTACCATCTTTTCTCATCTTTTACTGCTCCCTTCCCCACATGAGGAGCCCAAATTCTACCTCCCAGGTGTCTCTCTTTACAAATCCTTTCCCATCTTCTCATTTAAGTCTCCAGGATTCAGTACTGTTACAATATTACTATTCAAGATCCCCTGAGGTAACTTCTGCTCCCTCTGAACTTGTTTTGCCTTCAACCTCTCCCAAATTAAGAAGGTTAAACATTTAATATTCTAAATGTTTAGTCCACGTGAAAGCACTTTCAAAACCTTTATGCAGAAAATTATCTAAATAATGATGCTGCTGTAACTTTTGTTCTGAAAATAATATGGTATCAGAATCTCTTCTGGTATTATATGACACGTGAGCAAGTGAGTAGAGGTGGAAATGACTATGTATTTGATTTTCCTTTTCTTGGCTCCGCTTACAACCTTGAGATCATTACTTTGTGAAAAAACCCAAGACAGTCCACTGGAGAACAAGTGACCATTATGCCAAACACACGCACACAACAGCAGCAGCAGCAACAACAAAAATAATTTTCCCCTGGGTAACAGCCTAGTCTCAGGCAGTCATTCTAGCAGAACCCTCATGGATCGTGCTGTCACCATCTGGCCTGCCAGGTACCAGCAGATATGTGAATGATCCTAGAAGAAAATAGCTTTGCTGGCCCATAAAGGAGACTTCCCTATCTATAGCCTCAAAATCAGCATCTTCAAAGGATATTGTGTCAAGTCTCTCAAATATGGAAATACTTACAATGCAGGAGAAGCTAACTATGAATGTGGGGAAAGAGGTAAAGACGGAGTCAGAAGGTGGCCATAGTTGCACCTAGCCCCTCCTTCCTTTCCATGTATGCTTTATTTAGCAAGGTAGGAATGAGCCAGGAGTGGGTGAAGAAATGCCTAATTTAGAATTGTCAGTGGGCAATTTCCAGAGTGATACCCATGAGTAGGCACAAGTGTGCACAAGAGGATGGATGTGTCTGTGATAAGACAAAAGCAATTCTATATTAGCAGAAAAACAAATGCAGACACCTGTAAAAGTAAATTCAGACATGTGGTGGGGGCAGTTTGAGGGTGTTACTTTCTGAAAAAGACTATATTTTTATGAAATTCCAAGCAAAATCCTCATATAAGATTGAGGGTAATTGGAGCAGGGACAGCATTAAACACCTATCAGGAAAAGCACAAGACTGAATCAAGAGTGACAACGTCCACTAAAATGCAATGTGTGGCAAATATAAGTGGACTTATTGGAAATCATTGTGATAAAATCTTATATAAGAGTACAGACTATTGAAATTATGTATTTCAAAAAGTGTTTGAAGTCAACAGAAGTACTTGACCATCAGTTATGAATAGAAAGCAGGAAGAAAAAACTACACGGAAGATGTTACATTCAGAAATATTTTCACGTAAGTGGATAAAAATAAGTCTAGAGATGAAAATGCCAACACACTGACAGTAGTGTTCTCGGAGAATGGAGATGCTGATAACTTTTTTGTCCCCTTTTTAATTTTTCGCTGCTTTCTAAATTTCTTACAAAAACATTCAAAAATAGGAAAAGAAACAATTGAATCTATTTTGAAAACAAATTGACAATGGGGAAAATAATTTATCTCTTCCTTCCCCTGGTGTCCTAGGGCAGAATTGAAATAGTGGAAATTCCCAACGGTGAATAAAATGTGATGGAAAGTAACAGTGGATACCAAAAAATAAGAGAACTACAAAATTATAAAACAATTGATGAGCTATAGAAGTTTTGTCTTAGAGTTGTCAGGACCTGTCTTGTTGGTCATATTTTGCATAGAACAAAGATTCCATGCTCAGGTAGCCAGCAGCACTTTGCACTTCCGTACCCTGATGTTAAACTCTCTGCTAAAAGCATTCCTGCAAAGGAAAGGCATTAGGCATGTCAGCTCCCTAGCTCAGCTGCCCTATCTGGGAAACTCTTTCAGGCTCAATTCCTGTGTGAAGAAGATATTGGTTCATAAAACTCCTAAGGTTTTCTTTCCCATTCACCTCCTGCTTGAAATAAGCTGCATAATTGCCACTATACCATTCAGATGAAAGCCCACCCACTCCTACTCACGGCTTTAATAAAATAGGTGCTTTTATTATTAAGGGAAAAAGCGTGTCTGGGGAAAAATGCTTTTAATGCCAACTCTCTTTGGATTAAAATAGTGGACAAAACAGAATCATTGTGTTGAAAGAGTTAACATGATGAAGAAAAAAATAATAGACTAGGGTGGCTTTTGAAACATTTTCACAGTAACAAATACTGTTGATACCACATTCCAGTACTCCAAAAACATATAATATGAACATGAAGATCCATATCAAAGGTTATTTGATGGTACTGATCTTAGTATATTTGAGTATATATCGTTTATGAGACACAGATAGGTCTCAGAGGGCTGAAAATTGATTTAAACAACAAAGAATTTAGATTCTCAACCCTAGTGTTGATTTGCTTTGTGATCTTGGCACATTATTTAAATCTGCTGAGTCTCCATTTCTTTATTGATAAAATAAAGATTGCAAAAGTCGCAGTCCTGGTATATAGCGAAAAAATGTGCTTACTGGAAGTTCTGACAATTATCAGTGTTAATGGGACATGGTTGTAATCTCCAGCTGAGGCAGGTGATTTCACAGGTGCTCAGAAAATACCTTAGAGCAGTCTTGTTATGTGATAATCATGAAATTAAGTCTCTACAGCTTCAATAGCATGTGGAGGAAGTGGGTTATGAAAACTAGATTTGACTTAGCTAGTTTGACAAAAACCTTGTGTCTTTGAAAACCCTCTTTGAAAAAAATAGACTAGCTATGGCCTGGCGTGATGGCCTAAGTCCTCTCCTTGAACGCACCAGGATCCCATATGGGCGCTGGTTCTAATTCCGATGGCCACACTTCCCATCCATCTCCCTGATTGTGGCCTGGGAAAGCAGTCGAGGACAGCTCAAAGCCTTGGGACCCTGCACCTGCGTGGGAGACACTAATGAAGCTCCTGGTGCTTGGCTTCAGATTGGCTCAGCTCTGACCATTGCAGCCACTTGGGAAGTGAATCAATAGACGGATATTCCTCTCTGTCTCTCCTCCTCTCTGTATATCTGACTTTGCAATTAAAATAAGTATATCTTTAAAACAAATAGACTAGCTACTAAAAAAAAAAAAAACTCATGAGGACCAAACAACCTGAAATTCATGGTAGCTTGAACATAGAGGAAGACAACTGGAAAGGAAAAGACAACGTTTTACTAAAGAAACTGGGAATGCACAGACAAATATTGGAAGAAAATAACACCCTATTTCTTTTCTGATACTGAGGGACTGAATTGCTCTGACATATATAACTCAGTAAATCTCATTTACCAGCGAAGGAGTCGTGTGATTCAACTCCCTCCAATAAGAGACGGTATTGAATGGTTCTCTCTGCTAATTGACTGTCTAATGTTTCAATATGAAAGTGATCATTAGAAATCCTATTAAACTCTTGTAATTCAAGACAAGCATTAGTATACATTTCTGTGCTTAAGAAAAAAAAATACTACGCTTCAAAGAAGAAGACGAAAGAAATAGACTAGTATAATGTTCCTCTGGCTCCTCTTGGAGTTACCCAAAGCTTTCACATTATCCTGTACGTGATAAATGAATGTGTCACCTTGCTGAGAGATAAGAATCTCTGGCTTTTTGATGCTTGTATGAACCATTAAGGCAAATTGTGTAGAAGGCAAGCTTCAGTACTGCAGCATGAATTATCCCTTTTTGGACCTCAAATTCTTTATCACCTTTCTGCTCCCCCTCTCCCTCCCTTTTTACCTTTTATTAGCTTCTCACAACTGCAATCTGGATGAATGGGCATTCATGCTTGGTGACTTAGAAGGTTTGCTTCTATATAATGGTAAGTGATCCAAAAATCACCGAAGTCTGTCATCATAACCAGACTTGTGAGCAAAGAGATGCCATGGAGCGCTAGGTCGACAGGTAGGTTTTGGAGATCTACATATCCAACTGGCAGTTCCCATGATACGTTTTCTCTGGCTAGAATCTTTGCAAATAGGCTACTAGTAACGAAGAATATTGTCTGTGAATTTCAAATCATAAGAGCAGTTAAGGCAGAAATAAACACTGATCCCCCATTTTCAGTGAAAATAAAGCAGCTAGGAAACAGCAGCACTATGTAAAATATGACAAAGCTAAGAGATGGTGCTAGATGAGATTTTTTTTTTTTTTTGATGCGTGGTCCAATGCTCTTCCAATATGGGATGGTGACAGATCTGTAAAAGTTCTCCGATTTAACTGATGCAGATGAATATGGATGGATTTTTCGCCGAAAGTAATTGATTCTTAGATGTATATGATCCTTTACTGGTAACGCTAGTTGTAACTCAAAGCTAAAACAGAAAGGACCAAATTTCTTGACCCAGAGAACCATATTTGCTAAAAAAAAATCAGAGTGCATATAGATTATGTCTCCATGAAAAGAGAAACATAGTTCCAAAGATTTAACTTTAAAGCAGATTAACTGATATTTTTGTGTTTGACTTAAAAACAAAAAGATCGTGGGTTGCAGATTGTATGTGCTGCCAGTAAAATATTCTAGTGTCGGTTTTCATATTTTTGATGATGTGACTCCGGCATGTATATCCAGCACAAGGTATAAAAGTTTTCTGTTTTCTTTTGCATGTTTTCTATTTTATTTGTGTCCAATGCATAACTATTTGTATCTTGGTGGGAGATGATTAGAAAAAATGTGGAGGAAAGGAAAATCAAAAATATGGTGTAAAGTCGGGAATGAAGTTTAAAATAAGTGAAGAAATGTGGATAGAAGAGGAGTCAGGTGAGAGTTTTTAAAAACTTTAATGTTTTTACTCATAAAATCACGATGTTACTCTCCTGATGAAGATTAAATGTTTATGGGCCTATATATAATATCTATATTATTTTACCCTATAAAGTAGATATTTATACTCTATTAACAACCTACCTTTCCAAATATCTAGTCACTCTGCATCTGTATTGTGTTCTGGCTAAAATCTTTCATGGGTTATTTGCTGAGTATGTTACTCATTTGCATTTTTTGTATGTTCTTGCCACTACATATTCAAAGTAGAATGTGTTTCTTCTGTCCAAAAAGCAACTTTTCTTCATCAAAACAGGCGACATTATGCATGTCCTCCATTTATAATTAACCCCATCTCAATCTTTGCTCCTATATATTTTATCTCCATCTTTTAAAAAACTAGTATATAGAAAACTAGTATACATTTTCTTTAGTGATGTTTGATGTTTCCTTCCTTTCAAAATCTTAGGAATCTCTATTATTTAACCTTGCAGCTCTTTTATGTTCTTGACAAGTGGGTAACATATATTCACTGAAATTACTTTACATATCTTCTTTTATTCCATGTCAAGGGTAAAGAACAGATTTTAGATCTTCTGAATGAAAACTGGAGAGTGCACCTCTTATTGAACCGCGTGGATTCCTTAACTCTCCAGCTCCTTTTCAGAGCACTTCCCTACCTGCCCCAGCTGGAGTAGTCATGCTTTAGTGACTCCAGATGGTTGGCATGGGCCTTGGGCAGCTGGGTGGGGAATGCACCTTCCATCTGATTGCACTCACCATGGGTGGGCAGGTGCCCTCTGTCAGGATGGCTGCAACCAGAAGCCAAATGGGTGGCTCATTGAGGTAAAGGCAGAAAACAGGAATTTCCGCAATCGGAATCTTAGTGTTGAGTCCAAGCTTATAAGATATTATGTCATTGACCTTGAAATAATAAGCTTTTTGCTTATGTAAGTATTTCCCATTTTCAGTGCCTAAAGAGTTAGCCCTCAATCTTGCACTCAAACTAAGAAATAAGGCATCAAGAACCCCAGTACCTTGTTGAGTCAGTTGTCTGGAGTGTTACCAAATTCTCCTTAGGTGGTGGGGGTTTATAATGCCACAAAATTTGTCCAGATGGACAATTACAAAGATAAACAAAGAAGGTAGCTAAGCCAATTTTCTCTAATTCAGGATGGTCCCAGAAGGGCTGATCAAGCTCCTTCCAATCTGGAGCTTTCCCTAACGGTTTTGACCATTCTGATCACTTGCAAATTGCCAATGCTTTTCCCTGGAAATTGAGGCAGCCTCTTGGTCCACCAAATCCCTTGTTTTTACATGTGTGTCTCACATTAGCTGATTTTGTTGTTGCTTGTAGATATAATCTCAGGTCCCTCTACGACACAAAACTGTCCAATGGCTTCCAAATCCTTCTTGGTGTCTACGTGCTGATCATCACCTACAGGGCTTTTTCGACTTAGCTCTCCTTTCCTCTCGGAACTCATGCTCTGCTGTTCTGTCCCTCACTTTCTTGGTTCTGGTTGCACTGGCCTCCCTGCTCATCTTCAAACTACCCAGATAGGATCCTATCTAGGATCTCTACACTGAGTGTTGGGTTTTGCTGCAATCATATTTCCTCCACCCGTCTCTGGAACAACTGCTTAGCTAACATCTAGCCTCCTTCCAGCCTTCCTGACTCCCTTTATAAAGTCAGAGCACTCTCCCGTGGGATGCTGTGCTTTAGGCTCTCTTGCTTGTTTCTGTCTCTATTGCTTATGATTAGCCGACAAGCATGTTTTATGGCTCCATTATTTCATATACATGGTCTTCGCTGCAGAATCTTTTCTCCTTGACAGTAGGGTTTTCTCTGGGTTTTTGTCTGTTTTTTTTTTTTTTTTTTTTTTTTTTTAATTTTGACAATCTCAGAGTCAGCCTGACAGCTGGCAAGCAACGCTTTATGAGGAAAGGAAAATGCTGGGACTTGCATCACAGTGCCTACTATATACACTTACCTGTATTTTTTTTCTGAGAATGCTGTTTTCCTTCTGTGTCCATCCTTTATACCAAATAACTTTAATTTTACCTTCCTGTACTCATACCATGGCTGACTGGATCAATGTTGGACACCCAGGGCAATCACTCTATGGAGAAATCAGCTCTCTATATGAAAAACTAAGTAAGAGGGATAGCAATGATTGTCTATGAAGAAAATTAAAGCACGCTTTTCTTAGAAATCTAGAATAGGAAATGAGAAAAGAGTGAATTTGATGGAAGTGAGGGAAATTTACAGAGAAAAAATATTAGCTTGCTCCCAAGCATGGCAGTGCCCAAGGGTTGAGGTCAATGATCATTTGTTGCTTAAGCAGGAATCAATTGTAATGAGTTTCTGGGTTTCTCCTAGATTCCTGTGTTTTCTCCAGTATTACAGGTGACCTTACCATAAATTCTTAAATTGAAGCAGTTAGAACTTCTTTTCTCCTTTCTTAAATAAAGGAACTAAGCTTGAATGCACATTTGTTTTCAAAATACTGCTGTAGCTTAAGCAATAGGATCATCTAGCTTTAAATTTCATAATAACAATTTGTTAAACTTATTGAATATCTGTCATGAAACAACTGCATTTCCAGCACCTTTATCTATGACTGTATATAGTAACATTAGAATGTATATACATAGTAGCAACAAATGCCTACTCCCCAACCAAGCTACAAGCTTCTCATAACTGGACCATCAAAACAGACTCTTTTTTTTATTATATTGTTGACAATCTTTACATAGTTAATTACAGTGAAAAAGGTTCAGGGGGTATAGGGAAGTGGGTAAGACTATTATGTCCATATTGTTTCCTTCTTGTATCAGAGGTAAAGGGGGATATTGAGGGAGAAGCCCCACCCAGTCTCCCACCCACCCCAAGTCCCGGATGTGGAGCATGCTCTGAGATACTTGCTCAAGTGGTCTTAATAGTTCTCCAGTTATGAATCGCTACCAGTTTCGCCACTCCCAGCTCAATGAGGTCATTGCAGAATCCACTGATTGACACAGTTTATCATAGAGTCTTCATTCGCCCAGTATTCGCTGCCAATATATAGCTGAGGTGGTTGATTGATTTGTTCTGTCCTCTGTCTTTTCTTGGCTAGGGTTCTAAGTCCAGCAGTTGGATTGGGGAGATCCCCAAAGAAACTTTAAGGTTTTCCCAGACCAGATTCATGTATGTTCTAGCAACCACAGGGCCCGGCACAGTCCATCGTCACGATCAGCTGGTGGTTGCAATTTGTTGTGTTTGTTCTGTTTTCAGTCCCGACTTCCACTGGAACCAGTGGGTGTTGCAGTCTAGCCTGGTTCTGCCCAGCACGTACTCGGCCCTTACATCAACCAGTGGCAGCTGCAGCCTAGTCGGGGAGGCCCACAATAACCCCCACCAGGCCCGCCTCCTACCCTGGTTTGCCAGTATGTATAGCAGACTAGTCCAGTCTGTCCCACATCCCATTTGGCTCTTGTACTTGTCAATGGGTATTAAAGCTTAGTTCTAACTAACCAACTCAACTATCTAGCTCTTACGGATGTTGTTGAGTGCCTCTCTGTCTAGCCACCCCAGCCCCCGTCCTAGTTTTCATGCCCTCCTGTGGCAGTAGTGACCCAAGAAGGGGGAACCCACTATTTCCCTCCCAGGTCTCTCTCAGTCCCGGTTTATGCACTGTTCCGGTGGTTCCGTGATTTTGCTTGACAGAATTAGCCCCCAGAGCCAGCTTCTGCCAGCTCATGTTGCGGCTAAGCCCAAACCACCCTCACCCACTCTAATTTATGTTTGCATCAGCAGGGATAATCTGCCCAGCCTGGCTTTTCCCTGATCTAGTCCCCATGCGGCGCACAGGTGTTGTAGCCGTGCTTAGTCTGGTCTGTCCCCAACCCAGCCCACGCTCTCCAGTGGGAGTAGCTGTCCGGTGAGGGGACCAGTCCCTTAATCCCCTCACCAGCTCTTCCCCTCCCTTCCTGGTTCTCACGCGTGCTGGTTGGGTGCTGCAGTCAAATCCAGTATAGGCAACCTCACCCTGGCATTCCATATTGTGTACTGGTTTTGTCGTGACCAGACCCGGCCCGACCCATACTCCATTCTGGTGTTTGGATTTGCCAGTGGATGACATGAACTGATTCAACCTGGTCTGCCCCTGACCCATGCCAAATGTATGCCAGTGGGAAACTTTCCATGGCCTATTCTGGGCTGTTTCCTGTTATTCTTCTTGCGCTTACCTGCAGGGACTGTGTCCTGCCAGAGAAGTTGCCCAGGCTCCTCCCTCAGAACCTCTCCCAATGTCAGATTTTGCGCATACCAGGGGGTCTTTGAGCCAGCCCTACTCACTTCACCTCCTGTCCAAGCAGGAACAGTGGCTTTTCCTGGCTGGCTTTCACCCCATTCTGGTTCTTGCTGAAGGATAAAACAGACTCTTTGATGCCATGCCTATCACACTATATTCTATAAAGGAGATCTAGCAGCCACAGTAATTTTAAAAGAAAATAATCATATGCATTTTTCTACTGAAAAATGCCCAGTGGAGTCCTATATGTAGAATTAAATTCAGGGTCCTGTGATAGCCACATGGGCCTCAACCTTTTAATTCTTACCTATTCTCTGCTTTGTCCCCTTGATGTCTGTCCTTATTTCTTCATCCATTCGCAGCTCAGATGTATCTCCTTTTGCCTCAGTCCTCATGTACCAGCTGATTCTCCTCCAGATCCTCTCTTCTCATGACTCAATTGTGATATAAAGTGACACTTTCTAAACGATGCATTTCCAGGTATCTTCTAGGTCTGCACTGCTTCATATGGTGGTCATCATCCACATGTGGCTACTGAGAATGTAAAATATGACTACTCTGACTGGAAATAACCTTCAAGTAACACACTGGATTTCAACGAATCAGTGCAATAGTGTAAAATATGCATGAAATTTTTCGCAAAACTGAATTAAATAAAAATATTAAAGTTAATTTCTCTGTTCTGTTTCAAACCTTTTCTGTGGGCCAATAAAAACATATAAAATATATGTGGCTTATGTTATATTGCTATTAGATATCACTGATCTATCTATTATTCTCTTTATTTTCCTTTAGGATTTATGACCCTGGACTTATTTTGCACGTGTACTTATTTCCCTATGTGCCGTTCACCCACAGCAAAAATGAAAATTCTAGAAGGGTTGGGGCTTTGTCCTTTTTATTGTTGTATTCAAAGCATTTGAATAATGACTGATAAGTAGCAGCTGCCAAGTAAGATTCACAGTTGATTAATGAGAAAAGTGATGGTGACTTTTAAAAAAATCAAATTAATTTCCTTTCTGCACACTCTGTTCTGTCTGCCTTCACTTCATTAGCATAAATCAACTACATTATATTATAGTATCACAATTTATATAGACTGAAGGTAAGTAAACTTTCTCTGTGAAGGACCACATAATTACTATTTTAGGATTGTAACAGAGATGACCTTCATGCAACTAGTCAAATCTGCAAATGTAGACTAAAAGCAATAAATATGAAGGTGGGTGCTTTCTTGTAAAACTACAGACAGATGGGCTATATTTGGCCCATACGGAATAATATGATTGCCCCTGATAAAAAGAATCCAGGACAGCTTCTTAACCTTAGAAACCTTAGAAGTGCTTTTTTTTTTTTTTCTGCTTCAGAGGAGAAGAAAAAGAGATAGGGAGAGAGAGAGAGAGAGATCTCTTGTTTTGGCTCACTTTCCGAATGTCTGCAACACATCCCAACTAGAACAGAAACTTGGAGCTGAGAAATCAATGTCTGCAGCCTGGATGGCAAAACCCAACCACTGAAACCACCTCCGTTGCCTCTCAGGATTTGCATTATTGCATTAGATTTCAGGAAGGACGATAGAAATCAAACCCTGGCAAGCTTTTATGGGATGTGAGTTTGTTTGCTACTAAAGTAGATATTCACTTTGTACAGCTATTAAGTCCATTTGTATGTGTGTGTATCACAATTTAATGTAAACTAGTAAGAATAGTAGCAAATAAAATATGTTCTTAAGTATTTGCTTATAAACTGCAGAAAGCAGAAATGCAAATATGTATGTGGGATTGTTCATAAATGTATAGTAATTAATGTCTTATCCAAAAATACATGTGAGTATTTAAAGGGGGTTCACTATTGTCACACACTGACATCTTAAAGTACTGACTTGAATGTGAAAAAGTTGTATAAGTTGGGCATTCAACCAGCAAAAAAAGATAGCCCTTCAACTTAACAACTACAGAGGTACATTTCATTCTCTTGGATAATGATTCAAGAAGACTTGGAGGTCTACTAAAAAATTGTCAGTGGACCGAGCTTTTCTGAAAACTGCACAGACAGAAATGCTTTCAAAGTGACCATTATTAAGTTCTTTCAGGAAGAAATTCTTGTGCAAGTACTTGTTACTTTGATTTTAAAATTTTCTATGATAACCCTTGAAATCCGATATGTTGGTGTCTTCAGCTTTATTTTTATTTAGGATTGCTTTTGTGATTTTGGTCTCTTGGATTACGCATGAATTTTAGGATCATTTTTTCCAGCTTATAGAACAGTTTTGGTATTTTGATTGGAATCACATTTAATCTGTAAAATGCCTTGGGTAGTATGAACATTTTGATAATAAACATTCTTCAAATCCATTAACATACAATTTTTTTTCCATTTTGGGTGACTTCTTTTATTCTTATTATTAATATTTTGTAATTTTCACAGGAGAGCTGTTTCAAATCTTTAGCTAAATTTATCCACAGGTATTTAAATTTTTATCAGTGTTATGAATGGGACTGATTTTACAAATGCTTTCTCAGTCATGAGAGAAAAGAACCAGCCTGCATCTTTTAATTGGAGAATTTAGGCCATTTACATTCACTATAAATTATCATTTGGTCCAGCCATTTCTCTATGAATGTTTGTGTCAGTAACTTCCCTTTATGATGCTGAATATCTACTTGTGTTTTTACGTGTAGCACATCCTTAGGGATTGTTTGTCAATCTGGCTGAGCGATAACAATAGATTTAGATCTCTGTTTTAGAATGTCTTTATTTAACTTTCAGTTATAAATAAGAATTTCACTGAATACAGTCTTCTGGTTTGACAACAATTTTATTTTTATGATTAGAAATATACCTCTCCATTCTCTCCTATCCTGTAGGATTTCTTTTTAAAAGTCAGATGTCATTCTAACTGGAGATCTTTTGAATGTACTATGGATTACTCTCTTGTACATTTTAGGATCTTTCCTTCATGTTTTACTTCTGAAAATTTATAATGCATTGTGGTGAAGATCTTTTCTAATAATGTGTATTAGGAAGTTTTTGCACTTCTTGCACATGTTAATATGTTTCTCATTTTTATAGAAATTTCTTGCTGTTATTTCATTGGAGAGATCTTCTAGTCTATTTTATTTTTCAACACCTTCAGGAACTCCTAATTTGTATGTATTTGGTTACTTAAAGTATCTCATATCTTGAACACTATTTTCATTTTTCTATTTTTTCTTGATTTTTCCTTGCTGACAGAGATATTTTCAAAGATCTGTCTTCTAGCTTACATATTCTTTCATATACCTCTCACAACCTGTTACTAGGGATCTCCCTGTATTTTTATTTGGGATACTGAATTCTCCATTTATAATACTGCAGCTTCATTTTTTCTAAAAAAAATATCTCTATCAGCAGAATTTCTCATCCATATACTGCATAAATTGGTTTAACTCAAATATTTACTTCTCTGTGATTTGGAGTAATCTAATGGTTATTCTTTGGAATCTGTTTACAGTATTTTATCAGTATCTTCATCTTCACATTCTAATATTCAGGTGTTGCTTTCTTTAGGAGATCATATTTTCTTCCCTTTTTTATGTTTCATTCATATTTAAATTTGCTTTTAGGCATCTGTGGAACCACTTACTTGTTTCTTCCTCCGAGGGCTTCTACCTTTGAAATATGCCTACGTGGTTTAATGAAATGTTTGTTCCTTCAGTATTTATACAGATGTGTGTGGTGAGGCGGGCAGGGAATTCTGGTCATTGATTAAAGGTGAGAAAAGAGTCCATGATGGAACCCAAATTGGGTGTAGTATATTTCCTCTTTCATCAGCACCCAGGAGTGTAGGATTTCATTGGATAGCATGTTCACATACTCAGCTCTCTGTCAAAGTTAACAATCTTCCTAGGGTGAGGCCACAGTTCCTGCTTATTCCAGTCACTGAGGCACATGAACAAAAAAGAGAGTTCTCCAAACTAGAGTGTGAGCAGCATCCCAGCCCACTATTCAGGAAATTCTCAGCTCTGGAAGTCCGAACTAGTGATTTTCCAAAGAGCTAGACACATCCTTGCCTTAATACATAATCACAGGAGTTCAATATTTTAAATTTATGTCCCAGAGATTCATAATGTTGCTTCAAGCTCTCCAGCACATAAAAATATTGTGTTTTATAATATACTTGAATGGGTATGAATGCCCATTCCAAATGAAACAAAATTATCTGAATATGGGCTATGTTCATTCTGTTTCATAACCTTCTTCATTTCATAATCTTATTAAATTAGTCTCCTAAGTCTTCAATAGAGACATGGATTCCCTAGATACGATCTAGACTGATCTGATGATTTCACTTCTACATACATATTTTCCCCTACTTATGCATATACAAGGGAGAAGAATGCTATACAGTTTACAACCAATCTCACTACTAGCCAGCTTTTCTTATTATTCTAATTATTTGTTACCATGAGAGACACGGCCTGTTTGTTCCTGTACTATGTACCTTATCCCCGATGACTCTTCACTTCTGCATTTATCCTAAAAGGAGGTTATTACCAGCTGAATTACAATTACGTTGAACAAATCCTGATCAGAGAGTCTTTGGCTAATATTTGACATTCTAGCTAGTACTTACAGAGTCATTTCTGTAGAGGAACTTACCTATAATCACCGAAATCACATCCTTACAGTGAATGCTTACTCAAGAACGACAGGGAAGGCATAACAGGAAGAAGAAGAGATGAGTGGTTAATAACATTTGCATAGTTCTTTACATTTTTTAAAGCGCTTAATAAATATTATCACATATAATTTGGAGAAAATATTTGTCAGAATAACCCTATTCATACAAAAGTCATTTTTGTGTGTACTCATAAAATTTCAGGTACATTAGTCTTCTGCTAGAGTAAGAAAACTAGGGGACTGCTATGGAAATCCAACAGACAGAATCCGGACAATGATTATTCCCTCCAGTTAATCGTTCTCTCCACCACTGAAGATTAAACTCTGGAACAGAAAAAAAGTTGGTGAAATAATACTTGTAGATAAGTTGGGTATATAAACAAGAGACAGAGAGACAGATAGTTAGCTTTGAGGAATATAACAGATTCAATTATCACAACAGAGCCTAATTCTCTACGTATCATTGTTCCAGACCATGTGTTTCTCTCTCTCTCTCTCTCTCTCTCTCTCTCTCTGTGTGTGAATGTGTTTGCGTGTGTGTGTGCTCCCCCTTGAAACTTCAATTTGAGATACACAGGACATAAAAGAATTTTCATCATTAATCATGAGTTTGGATTTTGGCAGAAAGAAGGAAAAAGTAGAGGACTTAGAAGAAGTATGTAGGAACCACAAGGAGGAGGAAGTGAAGGTGGAGACTGCCTAGTTTTGAAGCTTGCTTGGTGTTTGGAGAGCAAGATAACTGTTAAAAATATGGACTAATTTAATCCCTGTTCCTTTTCTTTTTTAAAAATGTTTTAAAGATTTATTTGTTATTTTTATTTAAAAGGCAGATTTAGAAAGAGACAGAGAAAATCTTCCTTCTTTTGGTTCACAAGTGGCTGCAACGGCAGGAGCTGAATTGCTCTGAAGCCAGGAGCTTCCTTTGGGTCTCCCTCATGGGTGCAGAGTCCCAAGACTTTGGGCCATCCTCTACTGCTTCCCCAGGCCACAAGCTGGAGCGGAAGTGCAGCAGCTAGGCCAAGAACTGGCAGCTATATGGGATCCAGACACTTGAAAAGTAAGGATTTAGCCAGTAAACCATTGTGCTAGGCCCATCCCTGCCTTTTTTTTTTTTTTTCTATTTTAGGTACTTACTTTCACATTTTTCCTACCTTCTGCTCTATTCATCGAATGCTTGTTTTTCGTGAGTAGCATTTTTTGTGGTTTTAAGGCATTCACAGAGACTTTTAACTCTTTCCAAACTCCCTTCCCCATCAAGACTCCATCTCTTCGTTTCATCATTTTGCTACTTGAGAGTGGAGGAGGGAGTGAGAACTAGAAGGGGCATGACAGGAAGAGAGAAAAGGCAGCAGTTTCCTTTAAAATAACAGAAAAACAACCAAATTCCTCTGTTGTGGAGGCATTGGAAGTCATCAGATCTTTACTAGAAGTAATTCAAAGGCTTCTATAGGGTAAGGTAACTGCATGTAGGGCCTGGAGAGTCTGGCAGACTCAAGGGCACACAATGTGCATGAAAGAAATACGAATTTGTGTGAAATCAATGTCTTTTCTTTTACTGGGCAATGGATAATGCCAGCATGACAAGGAGAAGTGAAGCTTGATAAACTGCAGGTTAATTTGAAAATAATATGTTCTTCTTTAGTTTAATGGATGCCTCCAAAATGTAAAGATTAAGAACTCCTATAGAGATATGGTTTATACATGTGGAATAATAATTTAGAGAGTGATTCAATACAGTCTTTAAAATTCGTGAACACAACACAATACATAAATATTACCTTTCATTTTGGCTGAGGAGAATTTCGTTAATAACAAGAGTGATTTTCTATGTACTAAGCACCAGACACAGTCCTAAATGCTTGGATTACAATTGTAGACACAAAAATTCCCATTTACAGTGCTTAATTAGTGATATAATAAGGGGGTAAGTGGACTGTAAGAGAAAGAGACTTCTGTAAACCAATTCACACTGGTCACATGCACTATTTAAATTATTCTCAATAGATAATTGTAATCAGTGAGGCAGTGTGATGTTATTCGAGGGAGATAATTTCTTAAAGCCTCATAACAAAATTCCTCATAATGAACAATGACCTCAAGACCGTATTTCATGTCATACAAAATCGCTTGTTCGCCAAATTTTCTTTGACAACAGGCATAAAATATTTCATAACCAACTTGATAAAGTCATATTTCCACACACTGTAAGAAAAATGAGCCCTGGAGTTACATGGCAAGTTTTCCTAGGCAGGATACAGGATTTTTTATGCACTATAATTAAACTCGTGTGATCAGAAGTTCTAAATTAGCGGCTAGACAGACTGATTAGAAATCCAACCTCAAGGGGCCCATCCCTAAGAGCTGTGGAATACGGCCTTGTAGGAATGTCTGTATGCAGAGGTGTGAAGAATTGCTAAGCTATTTGAACCAATCCTTGCATCTTAAATGCTTTCACTTTGTAAAAGACAGCCCGTTTCTAACATTCATCATGTTAATTAATAGGTTGCTAGTTTCGCCAATAAAAATCAAATTTGACATCCAGTATGCTAATCAGCAAATGTGAGCTGTCCAATGAGACAGGGAAAACAGAAGGGTGTACAGTGAGTGCTTCTGGAGTGAAGTTCAGACTGATAGAATACCACCGTACTGTCCTATGCCTGGGAATTGTGGATAATACATCAGCTGGTTGCCCTAAGACTCAAGTTTAATTTAACTACAACATTTAACCTTTTACTGACTACGCTTAACATTGCAGGTACATTTTGGATCCCAAAATAGGCAGGTGGAGAGGCCACTTAATACTTCATTAAGTTTTTCCCTGAGCAATGGAATAGAATTGTAATTTACTAAGATATGAATGACACGAGATATAAGTTTGGGGAGATTAACATGAGTTCATGTTGTCATTTTAAGTTTGAAGTGTCTTTAACATCCAGTAAGGATGTAATACTTGAGTCTGGAACGTAAAGGAAAAAAAATAGACACATATTTGAGAATTTTATAGTTTTTCATGGTAATTATTAGCCATAGACTAATAAAATCCTTGAATGGATGACATAGAGAAAAAGTCTAGTGTTAAATGTTTTCATGTTGAGCTGAAATAATTTAGATGCATGGCTCTTTGAAAAACTTTCACTGAAATGTGGGCATCAATACCCAGTTAAAATTAATTTTGACAAAAATAAAGACACAAAATGTAGAAACTTTTTAAGCAGTATTTGCTTTTCTCTAAGAGGGGGTAAACTATCAGACCACAAATATGTAATTGATGTGTTTCTATAGTCATGGTAGTAACTAAATAGAGTGGGGAGATTTGACAGCACTGAAAAGAAGATCAAAAATTGAAAAACAGTATCATCTCAGATATAGTCAGATTGAGATCCAGAGAACAAATGGAAGATTTGGTTTTAGGTGGGGATTGAGGAAGTTTATGCATTAGATGTTTGAAAAGGCAGACTGCCTGGTATATTCAATGGTGGGAGTATAGAACTTTCACTCAACTGTTTCTAATTTTTTTCAGAGAAAAAACAATGCCATCAAATGAGAAGGTGGAGTGAAACTGTGGTTAAGGAGGAATGGAGGAGTTGTAAATATTAATTGAGAAGGCTAAAAAGTGAACTGTCATGAGAAGCATAACAGAGAAGCATGGCAGCCCTGGAAGTCTGCTTGAGCTTAGTAATAATGGCCACAAATTAAAGGGCAAGCTTTGATTGAAATTTCAAGATATGTAGAAAATTAAGCTTTGCCAAGAGACCTAAGTCCAGTAAACCAAGGTGAAAGGCTTTAAAAACAATAACAACAACAACAAAAGAGAAAACAAACAAACAAACATACAAAAACTTCCAGGGCTAGCGTTGTGCTACCTGTGATGTTACATCCTGAATGGGCACTGGTTCATGTCCCAGCTGCTATACTTCCTCTCCTAGCTCTCCCATAAGTTTTTGATTCCATACCAGTTCTCTAGCAGACCTGAAGAAGCTCCTGACTCCTGGCCTCTTCCTTGCCTTGCCCTGTTGTTTGCAACCAGGGAGTAAACCAAAGCATGATAGATTTCTCTGTGTGTATCTCACCCTCTTTCTCTTAATAGGTCTCTCAAATAAACAAGTAAATCTTTTTACAAAAATAATGTTATTTTTACAATGCCAATGTTCAATACATTAGCTGTAGCTTTTGGGTTTTCAGTGGGAAAGATATGGCTACGAAAGGTAAGGGAGGAGCACCTCGGGGACATCTCATGACCTGCTTGGAACCACCTTCTGAGAAGATGATCTGCTTGGGACCACCTACTGAGAAGATGAGCTGCTTGGGACCACCCACTGAGAAGATGAGCTGCTTGGGACCGCCTTCTGAGAAGATGACCTGCTTGGGACCATCTTCTGAGAAGATGACCTGCTTGGGACCACCTTCTGAGAAGATGACCTGCTTGGGACAACCTACTTAGAAGATGAGCTGCTTGGGACCACCCACTGAGAAGATGACCTGCTTGGGACCACCTTCTGAGAAGATGACCTGCTTGGGACCACCTACTGAGAAGATGAGCTGCTTGGGACCGCCTTCTGAGAAGATGATCTGCTTAATGAATGACTCAAGCAGAGATGTAGGATGTACACACCCAAGTTCTCAAAATTAAAAAAAAGCAAAGCTTGACTCTCAGCTCTCTAGAAGTGCTGTCTCAAGGGTGAAGAGTATATGGCAGTAAGACATGCACAACTGAATAACAACTATATCACAAATCCAAGAAGATGCAATGCTTCACTCTTCCAGCTTCACTGAACTAGGAAAGTTATTAAAATTATTACTGCCGTAGTTTGCTATAGTTCTCATATACTAGAAATAATGATTTCATGATCTTGAAAGGATAAAAATCTAGAGAAATGACCAAAAGCAAAATTTGGGTGATTGAAATTTTACAACCTAGTCTGAATTTCTAACCAAAAAGAAAAGGGGGAGAACCTAATAGCTTAAGCTCCTCGTGTTTAAATGTTGCACGTTCCAGTGTTAAATGTCAGGCCTGTAATTTCTCATCCAGCTGTAGAACTTGAGTCAGTCTCTCCTGAAGACCTAGGAATTTGCTAAGGCCAGACCACTGGCCTTAGAGATGGTCCGCACTGCTCTACTGAAAAGCAGCATGAATGCAGGTGTATAGTTTGTGATGAGGATGCACTCCTCCACTCAGTAATAAATTAATAAGGCACATGGTGAAGTTCTTTTCAGAAATTCTCTTAATTATGGCTGTGGCACTTATTGTGACTCTAATCACACTATTTATCTAGTATCCACTCGTGAGCTTTTAGTCTAGTTTTGAGAAATTTAAATCCAACACTACACAGAGATAAAGGCAAGTTTAACGGAAATAAGCCTTAACATGGACATAACAAGAGAATATATTGGTTGAAATGAACCATATCTTGTTAAAAGACCGTCCTTGGGAATGTGCTTCCCAGTACCATCTTTGAATGCGTGTGCAGACTTTAAATAATGCTATTGTTACAGGGTAAGCTGCCAGACCTCTTTCAAGTGTACAGTTTTACGTTTCAAATTTATGAAATATAAACAAAGAAAAATGATGGAGTTTTCTTGTAGATCTGTCCAATGACAGATCACATTCTGGATGCCAGCAAGGATCAGTGGACAAATTTTGTGAACTTAGTTTACAATAAATATTTTAAAGAATTATTGCTTGTTTTCATGGTGTGTATAAGTGTATATGTGTTTATCTTTACATGTGTGAGCATGTGTGGTATACACAAGGCAATGTGTTAGAGCACATGAAAAATAAAAAGTTAGAGCATCCTCTGGTGAGAACATTTCACAGGTGAGTGGATTTGGATTGCCATCACCCAACTGGGGTATTTCTGGAGCATAATCAATCAACAACGTAGGTTTTGAAAGCCATCAATAAATCTGTGTGGAAGAAAGTTACTTCTTTCCACCTAACACTGTAATTTTTGTCCAGCTGTTGTCATAGATCTCCTGGATTAATATTACAATAGCCTCAAAACTAGCATCACTGCTTTTATCTCTCTACAGACTATTCTCAACACATCAGCTTGCATTTTCCTCTAAAGCACTCCTGTAGAGGAGCGCATGCAACTTTGTAACAGAAGTGCTCACACTGACACACTACAAGCAGTGCCCCCAGCTCTGTGCTCTGTGCTCTGTGCTCTGCGTTCTAATCACCTAAGTCCCTAGCACAACTCCCGAGTCTCTTTGCCTCAGTGCCATTGGAATTTCATTTACACAATTATAACACCTATATCTGCCTAGAATCATGATGTCAGTTATTTCCTCAACTCCTGTGAGCCTTGATTCAGATGTCTCAATATGATCTTTCTTAAACACCCTATTAACAATATTTTCCTCCTCTGCACTCCGGCACTCACAAGTTTTCTTATTGTTTTGCTTAATTCTATTCTATCCCTGCAATTTCTTCCATATTTGGTTAGTCGTTTTATTTTCTTCACCATTGCAATTCCATGTCTATAAGGCTCACATTTGCATGAATTTTGTCATAGCTTTTTCACCAAATCATAATCATTATTTGGCATTGATGAACATTTAATGACTGAATAGTAAAATGTGGGTGGGGGTTGGACCTTAGAAGGAGCTTAGCCTTTGTGAAGAGGAGATAATGTTCTTTAGTCAGGCTAGAGATACATATGGTGAACACTAGAAGATGAAAACAAGATCAAAATTGCATTTCCAATGAGTACTGCCTACCAGAAGGCAAGTTTTTTTACGGGACTGTGCACAGAAAACACTGAACCTTGGGTCTGTTCATAGATATGTTATATGTGACCTGCCAGTTTTTACTGTCTCTTTTCATATTATGTAATTCATTCTAGTTTTTTTTAATTTTTTATTAATTACATTGCATTATGTGACAGTTACATAGGCTCTGGGTTTCCCCCATCCCCTTCCCCATCCCCTTCCCCCATGGTGGATTCCTCCACCTTGTTGCAATATTACAGTTCAAATTCAATCAGGATTCTTTCCTTGCAAACTTATGCCAAGTATAGAGTCCAGCATCTTATTGTCCAGATAAGTTGAAGTTTCTTGGTGAGACCATTTCGGGTCTGAAGATAGAGCTGTTAGAATATCATCCCAGTCAATTAAGAATCCCAACATTACATCAACAACGATTTACACCATTATGGAATTGACATGGTTTTGAGTAACCAATATGTTAAGAGAAGAAAAAGAAAAAAATGCAAGTTCTTAGCCACATCCTGTGATTAGCTCGTTGATATTTCAATTTTAGTTTATATATAGAGCCAGCTGTTATACCCCTTAAAACGGCGATAGGGTACTATTCAGCTGTCTCCCATCTATTTTCATTTTAGTATTTAGCCGTTTATTGTGTTGAAGTACAATTTTGCTGAACTTGGCTGATTTTGGAATAATCTAGACTGGCTTATAACTCTAACAAGACATTTGTCGACAATTAAGGTGCAGAACTTTTTTTTTTTTTTGGAGGGGTGTGCAGGGAAATCTTCAACACCATGATGAGGAGTGACTAATCTTTGTGTCCCACCTAGTGAGGTTTGAATAAATCCACACTAGCCATTTCCTGTCAGATTCTAAGCTTTACTTTTTGTTGTAATTCATTCTAGTTTTATGCAAACAAACCAAAGTCAGTAACCTTAAATTCAGCAGTCCAGTTGTCTTCAGAAAAATACTCTGTCTACCCCACTGGAACAACATGGAATGGAGGCAGACCTGTGTTGGAGAGAAGTGTGTGCTGTGAGCCACAGCTGAGCGAGTGATGGGCAAGCAGAGTGGCAGGACACTGATCCGGGCCACTGTCTGTGAGCAGACACAAAGCAGTCTCCTCATTCCTGAAGCCACCTGTTGAAGGTAATCTTTACCGAGAAAGTAAAACAGCAACAGCAAAACACGGAATCTTGTTACATTCAAGCCAGGAAACCCTCTCGCAAAACAAATGACATTCTTATGTCTCTTTAGACTTTCGATTATTTTTTAAAATATTGTTTGTTCTACCTGAAAAGAAGAAAGAGGAACAGGCAGGGAAAGAGAGAGAGAAAGAGAGAGAGAAAGAGAGAGAGAAAGATAAGCTCAATCCGCTGATTCACTTTCCAGATGGTCACAATGATTGATGCTCAGCTGGTCCGAACTAGAGAAAGAAGAAAATTCCTCTGTGACAGCAGGAGCCCAAGCACATAGACTATATTCTTCCTCTTTTCCAGATCATCAGCAAGAAACTGGACCAGAAGTGGAGCAGCCAGGAATTGAGTGGGCACCCATTTGGGATGCTGAGGGTAGAGTCTTAGTCCATTATGCCCTACTGCCAGTCCCTAGATTTGAATTCTTCCTTCTTTAAAATGTATTTGTTTTTATTGAAAATGGAGGTTTACAGAGATATGGAGAGACAGAAAGAAAGGTCTTATATCTGCTGGTTCATTCCTCAAATGGCCACAATGGCTAAAGCAAGCTAATCCAAAGCCACGAACCAGGAGCTTCTTCTGGATCTCATGTGGGTACAGGGTCCCAAGCGCTTGGGGCATCCTTTGCTCATTTCCCAGGCCACAAGTAAAGAGCTGGATGGGAAGCAGAACAGCAAGGACACATACCAGCGCCCATATAGGATGTCAGCACTTGCAGTTTGAGGATTAGCCTGTTGAACCATCCCACTGACCCTAAGACTTCTAATGCTTAACCCAATGTTCTATCTACAATTCCCGCCACCATTTACTCTCCTTTTCTTTATTTTGAGCATGTATCTACCCTGGGCCCTTAATCTATAGTATGGGTGGCAAAATTCTTACTTTTTCATCTATCTCAATTTGTCTATAACCCTCAAGCCCTTTGGACTCCCTAGATTTTGCATGAATCTTAGAGTTTACTGAATCTGGGTGTTTCTGTTGGTAACAGTGGCTTCGCTTTCATCTACATGGAATGTGCCAGTAACCTCAGCAAACAATAAGAGAAAGGAGAAACTTTAGAAAAAAAGATGTCTGTGATCTATGGAAACTGTTTTTTTTTTTTTCATCCACAATTTCACAGTCAACTGTAAAATGTTCCCCTAAAGAAAATAAGACTGATGTGGGTATTATTCCTTCTCCTTAATGTCTGTATTTCCTAAACCCATTTCATGATTTAAGAAATGAGAAATAGGAAAAAAAAAAAGTTTATATTGGTTTGAAGTAATGCATGATTGTGTTAGAAATAGAAAAAAAAATCGTGATTCTTCTAGACACTCTTAGCTGAACCTTTGTTTTGCTCCAATCAGGAGAGTCCAAAGGCTGGACAGAACTGGCGCTGGAAATGCCATCCAGTTCAGAGAAGTCACACAATATTGAAATGTTCCATTGGTGTGTTGTTTCTTTCTCCCACAATAATTGCCTTTCTTTTAGATTTCAGTGTTTCCCTTTTGTGTTTACGATAACAGAGGGATGCTTTATTGCATTTTACCAGGCCGGTTGCCATGGTGATCAGCAGTTGCTGTATGCTGTAAAAATAACCCTCCTTCCTTGATAGATTTCACTTGAGTGAAAATAACCCTTAAAAATAGGTTGAAATTTACATACTAACTCTTCCAGCAGGTTCAAGAGAGGGGTGGGGGTAGAAAATGAATTACATCCCGATTTGACAAGCTATTAGGCTAGAGCCTACTGGATAAGGTTTGAGAAGAATGTGCGGTTAACCAAATTTCAGTATAAAATCTTCAAATTCATTTCTCTCTTATTGGTCTTTCTTCATTACTGTTGTATCATCAGTAAAAATGGATATCAGAGAAGATTTAAATTTCTGTACTCATTAGAGATGGCAAGAGTTCATGGCTTATGTGTCACGCAACATGTGGGTGCACCATTTCTTAAATGGTTTTGGAGAACTATATAACAAAATATGTAAATAGACACCATTTCAGAAACTATCCATTATGTTCTCTGTGGTCAAACTTTTTTGAGCAACATAGCATACTATATTCATGATATTATGCTAAGATTTCTAAGACATTCTAAAGCAAAATTCATTTCTCTCTCAATATTTCAACCTTTTCATATCAATCAGAAGAATCCAATTTTAGGACAATTTTGGATCCTTCAAATTATTTTTGCATACTTTTGTAGATGACACCATAGACTGGAGGATCTCTTAGCAGATTCTTTTATCATTAAAATCACACACACACACACACACACACAGAAAAAAACCATACAGGTTATGTGGTAGTGGCCAAGTTCATACAGATAGGGTCAGAGAATAATATACAGATAAAACATGGATTCAGGGGTAGTTTCATAGAGATTAGTAGATTACAGATTACATTTATTTTGGAACAAAGTCAGAATTGCCTCTCACACCTACTAATCTGAAGTGAATTAAGATAGTAACTGCCAACAGTATATTATCATAATTATTGATTTTTTTAATGGATCTAGAAGACTTTTAGGTAAACAGTGCCTCCATTTTTAGGTATACAGCGCCTGTGCCTCTATTTAACTTATTGAACTCATAGCTAACAAATTCTTTGTCTTCCTCAGTTGTAGTTCAGTATTTGGGATCTACTTTGCTCTGTATGCCTTACATTAATAATAAATACAATGCGTTTTTCTCACACTTAAGTCAATAATATTTTTTAGCTTTATTTCAACTCACTTCCCAAAAACTTTTGGAGACTAGTTGCATACTTCCTGAGTGTCTAGCCAAGTGCTTTTCACTTGGGGTAGGTTGAAATCTTTTTTCACATATATTTATCCTCATGTTTCTCAATTTATTCATGTGGAGATAACACTTTTTACAGCATGTCAATGATGTTCCAAAGTCCTTGTAACCGTGGCTACTTTTCCTCATTCCCTTGAGGGGAAAAAAGCACAGCTTTTTCATGATTGTATCTGAAATTGATCAGTTGTCATGAATTAACTCTTTAGGGCATTTATATGTGTATATGTAAAGATAATAACGCATCATGATTTTGTGCATACAGAAACATTTGCAAACATATGGGAGCATGTACATTTTATGTATAATATGTAAATATGTAAAAATATGTATTGTACACAAATGTACATTTACTCTTAAAGAGGATTGAATGTTTTCTGAGTTTTCATCAGTGATGAATAGGAAAAAGTCCATTTATTTTAGCCTTGACCTTACCCTCACACTCCCACCAAATATAATTTTTGAGTTGAACCATGTAAATCTGTAAGAAGAAAATATTAATATTTATCTTTGCAACTTTAAAGTAACCAAATATTTCTTAAGCAAACTTTAAAAAGAGATAGACACAGAAAGAAAAAAACATGACTTCATTAAAATTAAATTCTGTTCATAAAAGTGAATAATTAAGAAGCAGGTCAACTAGACAATGGAAAAGTCACTACAGGACTTATACATTACAAACAATAGTTAGGGGCTCAGTGCGGTAGTATAGCGGCTTAAGTCCTCGCCTTGAACACGCCAGGATCCCATATGGGCACTGGTTCTAATCCCGGCAGCTCCACTTCCCATCCAGCTCCCTGCTTAAGGCCTGGGAAAGCAGTGAGGACAGCCAAAAGCCTTGGGACCCTGCACCCTGGTGGGAGACCTGGAGGAAGTTCCAGGATCCAGGCTTCGGATCGGCGCGCATCGGCCCGTTGCGGCTCACTTGGGGAGTGAATCATCGGACGGAAGATCTTCCTTTCTGTCTCTCCTCCTCTCTGTATATCTGACTTTGCAATAAAAATAAATAAATCTTAAAACAAGAAATAATATTTAGAATGTGTAAAATACTACAAATCAGTGATTAAAGATTATACATCTATTAATAAAGCATACAAACACTTGAATGTATTCATACCTGCTAGAAGATCAAGAACATAAGCGTGCATGATGATCCTTGGCATTGTCATTCCTAAAAAAATGTAAACTGAAACCATAGTAAGATACCTTTTCACATTCACTACAATATCTAAACTTAAAAATACTAGCAATCTGGAATTATGGCAAGGATTTGGCAAAAACCGAATTCTTATATGTTTGTTATATGTAGGACCATTAAATACATATCCATTTGATAAATGGTTCAAGAGTTTCTTATATAGTTGAACATATATCTACTCTAGTAATATGTGTAATAAGAAGACTTGAACAAGGATTTTCACACAAAGCTCAATTATAATAGTAAGAGGTGATGGTAACCCAACGTCATCCACAGGTCAATATAGAAAAATTATATTTTCAAGCAATAGGATATTAGCTGGTGGTCAAAAGCATTTAATAACTGATACATACAGTAGCACTAATGACTCTGAAGCACATAGTGTTGGGTGAGTGAATTCATGCACAAAAGAGCAGATATTACAGGAATTCATTTTTATGAAACCATACAATAGACAAAACTAGACTAAGGCTACTGTGGTAAGAACAGTGGCTACCTTTCAAAGAACAAGCATTGATAGGAAAAGGAACTCTCTGGGTTATTAAAATGATTTGCATTTTTGGGTGGGGTAATGATTACATGATCACATTGCTTCTTGTCGTTTTGGCTAAGATCAAGTGTAATAATTCTATAATCACATGCAATTGTTCAAATTAATCAAACTGCTCTTAAAATTTGTATAATTGGGATCAATATTAAGATGTAATAGGTAAAGCCACCAGCTGCAAACCCGCATTGGTGCTGAGTCAAGACCTTGGGTGCTCCTTGTCTGTTCTAGTTCCCTGCTAATACCCTGGAACGTTACTAGATGTGCCCAATATTTGTACTCTTGACACCCACGCAGGAGACACAGATGAAGCTCTTGCTCGTGCATTTGACCTGGCTCAACCCTAGACTTTGTAGGAGTGAACCAGAGGGTAGAGAATCTTTGGTCTCTCCCTTTCTTTCTGTATTTCTGACTTTCAAATAAATAACTAAACATTTTTCTAAAAAAAATTCTGTAAAATTCAACCAATTGTATTATCATTTTAAAGTCAAAGTAATGTTAAAACATTCCTCATACTTTTTTCAACTTCACAAAAGTGGTATGGATTGCTTTAGCAATAAGAACCCATGAACCACAGAAAATGGAGTGGGTAAGTCCAAAACATTGAGTGTAAATATTCATTATTTTCTCTTTTGCTTGATTAATCCAAGGAGAAACTCAATAGCTTGCAATTTATAGTTAGAAACAGTCTTGGACCCCTGGAATTCACTTTTGAATGTTTTCCCCAGGAAAGTGGAAATAGGCAAAGCAGAAAGGTTTTTACATCCCAGTTCTAATTTTCATCAACTGGCATGTTGTTCATAATGTATTGAAGCACAATCTGTCTTTTTTTCTTGATGAACTCCATGGTTGAGGGAGATAAGACAGGGCACCCAGCAAGAAACATATCAGGTTCATTGTTAGATTCAGAATGAAAAAAAATCTTTTCAAAATATGAACAGTGGAAACCTTCACTTTAACTTTAGTTCTCTAATCTTTATGTAGATTTAAATGGCAGAAAAGATGAAAATGTTTGCTGAAAAATATACTATAATTTTCTATGCTGGCAAATATAGAGTAATTTTCTCTGGAGCTATGCAATCCTGACATTTTTGTTTCTCCCTTTTTTCATAGACATTTATTTCTGGAATGCAGCAAAAATAATTCAGTTTGACCTCCTTAATGGCAGAGACTGAACCATATGATTCACTACAACCATTCTGCAAAGAATAGTAACTATCTTCAGAAAGTTCCCAATATCCATCACTGAAAAGAATGGATATATAGATAATCACCACTTTAACAACCATTTTTCTATGTATCAGTCAAATATAATTGTACTGTAGACCTTGTATCATCAGGGTTAGGATTTCAATCTCTGATTCTATAGGTAAAATTTCTCTTTGACTCCCCCTAAGAATAACTCTCAGGTGTGTTTTACAACTCTGAGATGATTGAGGTACAAGGTTACCTTAGCCTTGTATAAATTGAATATATTCACATTTCTATATTGAATATAATAGCATTCAATGATTAGATGTTGATTAAATATTTAGAGCCCTTAACATTAAAAATACTATGTAACTGAGTCTGGTGTGGTAGCCTAGTGGCTAATGTCCTCGCCTTGCATGCGCCGGGATCCTCTAAGGGTGCCGGCTCTAATCCTGGCAGACCCACTTCCTATCTAGCTCCCTGCTTGCAGCCTGGGAAAACAGTCGAGGATGGCCCAAAGCCTTGGGACCCTGCCCCTATTTGAGAGACCGGAAGAGGCTCCTGGCTCCTGACTTCAGATCAGTTTAGCAGCAACCATTGCAGCCACCTGGGGAGTGAATCAGTGAACGGGAGATCTTCCTCTCTGTCTCTCTTCCTCTCTGTATAAATGGTTTTCCATAAAATAAGTAAATTAATTAATCTTCTAAAAATACTATAGAACTGGTCATTATGACTGCTGAAATTTGTGGAAGAAGACAATGTGAAAAGCAATATTTATGAGTTGATGGCTATTTGAGAAATGTTACTTAGAAATGCATTTCAGTCTGCATTCAGTCCTTTTACTTGTCTCCAACCTTTCACTGTTTCTCTTTCTTCCTTTGTGATTCTCCTCTCACAAAGAGTTAATAAACTAAGGCAATATGACTTTCTTTTTTTGGTAAAGCCAGTGCTCTGTTTTCTTTTGAGTGAATACTATTGTACAATTTGATGCCTTGCTTGCAGAGAAACAAAGCCTTTGTAATCAAAGGCAAAGACTGCCCATTTACGTATTTAATGCTTGCATCTTGATGATTTCATTATTGACTTCTATTAAGTTCTCCCTGGGCTAAGAACCAAACTTCCCCAGAGCTCTACAGGCTGCATTGCTTGATTTATTTGCTTTTAAGTTTAAATCCTCATTTCTCCTCATGACATGCTTATTGGCTTTGGATGGCTTCTCTCTGGTCCTGCGGAGACGTCTGCAGACAGCACATTAAGTTCCAACCCTTAACCGTCTGCAGGAACACATTGCTGACTCATCTTCCTCCTATCTCTTCTCTCTCTCTCTCTCTTTCTCTCTCTCCCTCCCTCTTTCTCTCTCTCCCCCTCTTATTTACTTTTCTGCTTCATTCACTTTCACTCTGACCCTCAAGGCCATTTCAGGACCAAATTCTTCTTGCTAGGTTTGCCCAGACATCAGAAGTAACGTAATGAGATTATGATTAAAAGCACACCTTGATACCGGAGTATCCATCAACCTGTCATAGGAATCTTATCTCTTGTGCTGGTCTCATCCATCTGACCCTTCAATTACTATCCCCAGTTCACGACTCTAAGCATATATAACTGAAAGATAGAGTATAAGATACACAACTCCGTTTGGAGCCTACAACAATAGGTACGACTGGATGTTGCTGTATCCTCTTAAAGCACGTTTTGCTAATGATGAGTGCAGCCAATTTTACTTTGATGTATGTACTATGATCATGCAGGCTGCTTGTCAGTGTTCAGACTACTTAACGTCGTGGGCCAAACACAGTAACATTTTACATCTGCTGAAGGAAGAGCTGAGAATATTATCCATAGTTGGCATGGCAAGTGTTTTATTTTTTTTTTCCACATGGAGACTCGAGTGCTTTCCACTTGGCAGATCTGCCACTCTGCTGGGCTTGGGGACTCCTTAGTAAGTTACCAAATTAGGACAAAAATGAAATGGCTGAACTGCTTTTTAAATACTCATGCCTTGATGTTCACATATCCTTCCTGTCACATTCATGAGAACTTGTCACATGATCTCAGCTGTATGTAGCACAGAAAACTCTCAATTGGAGCAGTCAATCCTGCTCACAGTCTACTGCTATGAAAACAGAAGCAAAGATCTTCGGTAGACTGCTAGCTGTAGTCTCCTGTCATTCAAATAAATTGCTCTAAAATGTGTTTAATGCTTGCTTTTCAAAATAATTGTTCTTTTATTTGGAAGTCAACCTTAAAAAGACAATCAGAGATAGAAGGGCTGATGATTCGGTCGCTGGTTTACTCCCCAGATGGTCACACGAGCCAGCGTGGAGCCAGGCCAAAGCCAGGAACCCAGGGCTTCACCCATACCAAGGGGCTGGATCGGTAGTGGAGCAGTCAGGGCATGAGTCACTGCACTTTTGGTGTGCCAGCACCCCAAGTTTGAATTTGTTTGCTATACCATAAGGCCAGCTTCTTTAATGCCCGTTTTAATGTCAGGAGAATATTATCAAGTTTTACTTGAACGGTGTTTCTTTAAATACACACTCAAGAAGATAGTACTTCTTGAATGTGATATCATATGATCTGAGGCCATTCTACATGTCAATACCTCATGTTCCAGCAGGTCACAGGCATCCGGTTTTCAAGCAGATGACTCAATTTGATAGTTCAGAAGAAATCACGATGGACTTAGTATCATAGCATTTGTTAATTATCTATGCATACGTAAGACAGAGTCACACAGTAGGTAAGAACTCCACATAAAACTTACTAACAGTCTTTCAAAAGGATTTGGGTCCTTTACTTATAAAAGGGAGATTGTGTATTGCATCCACATGTCGCTGTTTTTTTCACTTAGCTTATGTAAAACAAACAGAACTGGGTGTCAGCACCACCATTCTATTTTCTGTCATTCACATTTACTCTCTGGCCAGATGTTTCTATGCCTCAGGTTCCCTCTCATTCAAATGACGAAATGGATCACATAAAGTCGTAGGTTTCCTCTATTGCTAATACAGTGTATTCTTCATGTCTTTGATATCAATATTTACTTTTCTAAGATCAGAAAAAAAAGAAAATTATGGTTAAAGTTATTTGGTAAAGTTAGTAATCTTCTGAAGTAGCAGACCACGCTCCTTTTGATGTAAAAAACAAAAACATGAACACTTAAGGTGATCATTTTGCTTTAGATGAGGGGAAATCATGCGGTGGAAATGGTAGAAAGAAATTAGGAAGAGAGGGAATTCCTCTAATTGACTATCAGGAGACATTGTCAACTCAAGAGCTGGTCAATTTGCTGCACTTTGAGGCTGTTTCATTAATGCAGGCTGCATCTCATATTTTAAATAATACTTGGACAGTGTTTGGGAAGACGGTAGATTACTCATAGTTCTTTTTTTGTACAGGCTTACTGAGATGTTCTGAGAAAAGGGAGAGCCTACATAAGGGATCTACCAATTTAGGAAATTTGAAATGTAAAGAACTTCTGAGAGTTTTCAAACAATACTAACGGCCTGTTTATTTTAAGTGAGGAGACAGAGAAACATTTCCGTTGGTTGGCAAAGAACGAAGAGAAGGTTATGGCTATGCATATTGTGCCAGATTTTTTTTTTTTGGCTTCTACAAAAATCAGAGTGAAACCACAGCAGATGTGTAATATTTAATAACAGCTATTATTAAAGAAACTATTATGCAGAAGTTTATAATGGCTTGCAATATAATTAAACATGAGTTGTTGTAGTCGCCTTAAGAAACAAAAATACTGAGGTTTATAACACCAGTAAAATTTTCCAAGGTGAAAATCCAAATCCATGTTTAAAGCTCATACTGCTATAATATGTAATGCCTTTCATAGCTTCCTTTTTTGTTTGTTTCATTGAGGAAAACTGCTTTAACTTTTCTGGAAAGAACAAATAATGGAGAAAAGAATGTAAAGGACACTTGATTAAGAATTTGAAGATTTAAAGTATTTAATTAATGTGCCATTAAACCTGTAATTGAGACTTTTCTATATTAGATGATCGTCTGAGTCATCAAAACTTGAAGGCTTTAAATCTTCCAAATGGGAAAAATATGGATAATTGCTTTATTTATTTATTTTATTAAATTCATTTATTTTATTATTTTATGGTACAGTTCCATAGGCTCTGGGATTCCCTTTCCCCCACCCAAATCACACCCTTGTCACATTGATCTCCCCTATGTCATTATAGTATAGTACTTCTTAATTAGTTATACGTCTGTCATTCTGCTATTTAAGCGTATCCTGATATTGTAGGTCCAGCATGCTATTGTCAAGATATATTTAACAGTTTCACTGGGAGTCCATCTTTGATTTGGAAGCAGATATGCATACTGAATTGTGTCTTCACATCTGGATATAAAAGTTTTTATTACACAGTTACTATATATCCCCTTAAATGAAAAGCCATAAAAGAAAATCAAGAACAGGAAGAAAAAAAGAAAATTTACAACAACCTGAAGTTGGATAACATGTTGCCGAATGACGGATGTGTTGTTGAAGAAATGAAAAAAAGAAAATAAAAACCTACTTGAAGCAAACAACAACATTGTGTAACCTACGAGTCAGAGATGAAATTAATAAAAAAACTTTTTTGAATGAGTGAAAATAAAAATAACAATATCCAAAATCCTGAGATGTAGTACAAACATTATTTAAAGGGCTATTCAGAAATAGGACTGAAAAGTTAATTTTAGGGCCTGACATGATAGCATAGTAGCTTAAAGTCCTCACCTTCCAAACAACGGAATCCCACATGGGCGCCAGTTCTAATCCTGGCATCTCCACTTCCCATCCAGCCCCCTGCTTGTGGCCTGGGAAAAGGCCAAAAAACAGGCCAAAAAACAGTCAAGGATGGCCAAAACCTTGTGATCCTGTATCCACGTGGGAGACCCAGAATAAACTTCTGGCTGCTGGCTTTAGATGGGCTCAGCTCTGACCGTTGTAGCCACTTGGGGAGTGAATCATTGGACAGATTTTCCTCTCTGTCTCTCCTCTTCTCTGCATATCAGACTTTTCAAAAATAAATAAATAAATAAATCTTTTTTAAAAAGTGAATTTTAAACTAATGCTTGTTGGTAATCTGAGACCTTAAATAGATACTTTACTGGACACACTGTATTTTATTTCCAAATACCTTGCTTTCCACTGCATATGTTCTCTCACTAATGCAAAATAAGAATTTGTGATCCTTCTGTATGGTCTGTTTTCTTAAAAAAAATCATTGTTTTGCAGAAAGATCTTTATTTCTTATTATTTATTTTTGTATGTTTAAAATTACATCATCAGAACAGTTTAGTTGTCTATCTTGTAGCAGTTTATAAACACCAGATGCATAACAAATAACCCTCCAATTTTAGTTTTTTGAACCTACATCACATCCCACTGCAGAAAATTACGCTAATAAATTGATAGTCTTACTCCTGTCATTTCGCGAGAATTGCTGTTTCTCATTGAATCTCGTAATCTTGGCTTTCTCAAGAACTTAGTGCTCAATTAACCCAGTGACTCTCAGACTCTTTGTTCTTGTTCCTTTGTCAGACATCTAGGAACAAAATTAAATGGTTTTAAATTATTGTTCATTAGATATAGTCAGTACTAAAGAATGTGATTTTTATTAGGCTAGGCTGAACTTTGCGTGATGGCAAACCATTGCAAGAGTTTCTGTCCCTGAAGAGTGAATTTTTGTATGCTTGGACCCATCTTGCTGCTCACTTTCTCAGTGAGAAAATGGAGGCTTGAGAGGAAGACAGGTAGAGGCACAGCAAGGAGCTGTAAGCCCAGGGCCTGATGTTTGCTTTCACATGTCCGAATCCCTCCGCTTTGCTCTCCCTCCCTGATCCAGGACTAGGGCAGATATGAATGGGCAAAATGGGCCATGATAGTCTCAAACACCTCTTCACATTGACGTGGGTGGGTGATACAGGCACAGTGAGCTCAGTCCATCTTTCACCAGCAGGCTTGTTAAAAAGTATGGTTGCATGAGGAACAAGGCATGGAACAAAACCGGGAGGGTCCAGATGTCCACTTACGAGGTCACACACTGTCACCATTTTAGCATGGATTTCTCAAGGAACCAATTCAGATTGTTCATAGCAAGTATAATCCTTGTAAAACAATCATCTACTTTCAAAATAGGAATGTGAAGTAGTCACGTTTCCAGTACTTAAAAAATAAGGACAAGAAAGCAATGAGTTTTCTTCACTATGGGGCTGACCATTGAGGCATCTCTGTTCTGTAGAATGAATACTATTTCCAGAGTCATCTCTGGATGAAAGCTGAGTGGAGGCAAACTAGTGCACAAGCCTGTTCCGTGTGTCTATTTATATGTGCAGGCAGTCAAATACGTTCTTAAGATAAAGCACTTAGAACTGGGCTAAAGGCAAAACAGGCTGCATTCTTGAGGAGTGATAAACAAGGTTGCTACCTAAAGCATTATGGTTATGGCTGAGATTATCATGAAGTGTGGTGGGGTATTGAAAAATAAACTCTTTACATGTCAGGCTTAGTAATTTATTTAAATGTTATTGCTGCTCTGTGAGTCCCCATGGAGTTTCCTTCACACATTTTTAATATCAAATAGCTTTGAACAGCACACATACAAATTTCATAAAATGAAATAACTCATTTCTGTAAAGCCGTCTTAGGGCTTTCATTTGCTAACTGACAGTGGTAGCTCCGGTAATGAAGTGTTGGTGAGAGCTCTGTTCTCACTGGGCAACATGTTTACTGGGAGTTGGTGAGTGCAAAACACTGGTTCCCATCCATATCAGGGTAATAGGAGAAAGAAGGAAAGACAAAACGGAGAGACGAGAGAAGACGAACCTCATGTTGAGCTTAGACCCTCTTAGGGATTCCATGTGCATGCAGTGGGATTTACAAATTGAGGTAGGCACAAGTTATCCACACTGTACTAAAAAGGCAACACTTAATTTAGGTTCTATACTAATTCTAAACAGATGTCTGAATGGATGTTAGTGCATTATTATTATTAAAATCCTTCTTGTGAAACTCAAGCTGAAATGTGAAACTCAGTATTTTTTTTAAGATATATTTATTTTTATTGGAATGGCAGATATACAGAGAGAAGGAGAGACAGAGAGAAAGATCTTCTGTCCAATGATTCACTCCCCAAGTGACCGCAATGGCCGGTACTGCGCCGATGCGAAGCCGGGAGCCAGGAGCTCCTCCGGGTCTCCCACGCAGGTGCAGGGTCCCAAGGCCCTAGGCCATCCTCGAGGACTGCTTTCCCAGGCCACAAGCAGGGAGCTGGATGGGAAGCGGGGCTGCTTTCCCAGGCCACAAGCAGGGAGCTGGATGGGAAGCGGGGCTGCCAGGATTAGAACCGGCGTCCATATGGGATCCTGGAGCATTCAAGGAGAGGACTTTAGCCGCTGGGCCACCACGCCGGGAGTATTTTCTTTTTTTAGAGAAATTGTTCTACCGTATTATTTCCTGAATAGTTTGAGGCTCTCTTTTTTTACTTCTGGATTTTGGAGATGGAATATTCCTTTCATGACTCTCACTTAGTACATATTTAGAGAAATTTCATGTTTGTTCAACTTTTGCGATTTATTTTTCAGTTGTAGATCTGTGTCAAATAGGTTGGTAGAGAAAATGTCACTTTTCAGGTGTCCAAATAAAACTGATTTCAACCTGTAACACAGCCAGCCAATGACTATTTTAGACTAGCTATTCATTAAGCTCCATTTTTAAAATATTTTTAAATTATTTCTGCCATAGCTTTATTTCTTTTTGTATTTTTATTGTTATTATTTTCCAGGATTTTGTTTTGTTGGTATAGGAATTTCCCTTCCACTTCCTGTTCCTCCCTCCCCATTTCCTCCACCACCTATACTTGTTCTTATATTATTACAATCCATACTATGGTCCTTCAGCAACAGTAACAAGTCCAGTTGAAGGGAATTCAGGCAAGACTCAGCATTATCACTCCACATTGTTATGAAGGCTATAGCAGCAGCACTGGGGGATTTTATGCTAATAGCACCCATAATCCCATGCTAATTTATTTTATCAAATTAAAGCAAATGCTGCTCTCTGACCCCAGGGACCTTCCATTCTTTCTCCAGGTCCCCACAGTAAACTAGAATCCGTTTAGTAGAACAGTTTGCCAAGCATATAAATTAATAAAACAGGATTAAAGGGAGGTATGGATATAACCAATTTCTTAATCCCAGTGAATAATTAATGATAGTGATTCGTGATTTGGCTGAATTCTTCTTGTATTTGAATAACGAATGGCTTTAAAATAAACTTTTGACAAAAAAATCGACTGGTAAACTTCAAGCTGATGGAGCTTTTTATGTAAGAATCAATGTTCCTGAGTCAGAAGTCGAAGTCTTCTTGGTCTTCCTGCTTTTCAGTTCGTTTTCCAGGAGAGACTGATTTCACTACCCTCAACCATCTTTTGTATTTAATTGCCGAAAATATAATTTGAAATGTTGCCACTGCCTATAAGGCGGTCCCCCAGTATTGAATTTTAGTTTGAGTTTTACAAAAATACTTTCAATAATAATAATGTACTAACAACCAGAAAAATGTGGAGTGTAAGATCAATGCTGTCTCGAACATTCACTCAAACAGAAATATTTGGTAGCTATGGTGTGAAACACAGTCCAGGAACAGAGTTACAAAATCTGTCCCTTCACGGACTGTACATTCCAGTGTTACTAAAATAGATATGTTTATTTTTCTTAAGCTCCTTCTTAGACAAAATGTAGTCTGCCTGACTTATGCTTGAAATGATGTAAATAAACTGTTAAGTAGGCTTGCTTCCACAGCAGCTGTATCATTTCTATCACCGAATAATCTCATTTGTGTAAGGCCAACTGGATGAATCTTGGTTGGTAAACACTACAATTTATTCCATTGCATGTCATGTCTCTGAGATTAATTACTGTTCGCGTCCTTTGGTATCTAAGCAGCTATAAATGACATCAAAGCAACCAAAAGAATAAGACTGATTCACAACTACACCCTCTCTCTAAAACACACTAACTGTTCCTGGTGCTCTCTCACATTTTCTACCATACTCCAGTTCTACAGTGAGCTGCTTTGATTAGAGTGTTCTGTTTCACTGCTTCTCAAAAACGATTCACAACATCCTGTTATTTGGCATGAAGACCTTAACCTGCTCACTACCAGCATAATTAAAAAACAATGAAATACTAATATGAGGGAAATCACAAGAAAGAAAAGATGCTAGATGTTCACTTTAGAAAAATGCTTCAGAAATGCTAAGCTAAAAGTCACAAATGGGCCTGGCACAATGGCTCATTGGCTAAATCCTCACCTTGTAGGAGCTGGGATCCAATATGGGCACTGATCATGTCCTAGCTGCTCTACTTCCCATTTGGCTTTCTGCTTATGGCCCAGGAAAGCAGTAGAGGATACTGCACACCCTTGGGACCTACATACACATGGGAGACCCAGAAGAAGATCCTGCTCCTGGCTTCGGGAGGCTCAGCTCCCGTTGGGAGCTGCAGCCATTGGGGTGTGAACTGGCAGTAAAAGATCTTCGTCTCTCATCTCTCCATCTCTCTGTAAGTATGTTTTGCCTTTACATTAAAAAAAAAGTTACAAGCACATCATTAAATGTTTGCGTCTGTATGCAGATTTACTAAGAATATGACAACTACTTTAACATGTGCAATATATAAAGTAATTAATACCACAAATTTTTCTGCAAAGATATAATTTCCCTAAATGATTGCCAGATTGCATAATTACAATGAAGCAGGCTTTCCACAGTTTACATGGATAATACAATCCCCCAAAAAACTCAGTGTACAATGCGATTTTACAAAAGCAAATACAATATGGATATAGGTTTTAAAACTCAAAACTTAAAAGTAAATTTTTCACTTGGCGCACAAGATCATCCCTATTTATTGTGTCATGGATTTTAAGTACCTACTTAATACTATTAATCATTATCCACAACCAGTGTGACTCCATCCTCCCCTCCCCCCCCAAAAAAAACCCTCTTTGTTGTAACTCTCTATTGATGGGCACGTCTGGAGATATTATTAGCTTATCTATTTGAAAATCTGCAAGGAAGAAATTAAAAAAAATCGATCAATCAAAACTTAAAATTTTCATTTGGAAAACCAACTGTGTGATTATTTGAAGGTTCCGAGCAAACATTGTGTGGAGATACATGGTATGAAGAGTGAGAAAACTAGGTTTGAGATCAGCTCAACTCATGTGCCATTGCATCATATTTACACTATAACACACCTGAAATACAGTATGGCAGTGTTTCTCTTTTCAATTTAATGTTATATGTTTATTTGAAAGAAAAAATCATAAAGAAAGAGAAACAGAGAATCTTTCATGCACCAATTGATTCTCCAGATGGATATAATCTGAGCTAATTCAAAGCTAATATCCAGGAGCTTCATCCAGATCTCCTGTATGGGTGGTAGGGAACCAAGCAAACAGACCATCTTCTACTACTTTTCCAGGCCAGTAGCAAGGACCTGGGGCAGAAGTGCAGACTCTGGGAATGGAAACAGTACCAACATGGGATGCTGGAATGATAGATAGCAACTTAACCACAGGAGCAGAAGCCAAGACTAAAATGACAGTCATGCCCCAAATGACTATTTCATTCCTTTATATTAACGGTCACATGTCAGAAAAGAATGACATTTGTGTTTCTGAGACTTGCTTAGTTCACTAAAAAATAATGGTTTTCAATTGCATCTGTTTTGCTACAAAAGACAGGATTCCATCTTTTAAGGCTGAGTTGTATTCCAAAGCTTATACATACCACATCTGTTGATGGATATCTGGGTTGATTCTGCATCTTAGCTGTTGTCAGTTTAACTATAATAAGCATGGGGGTACAAATGGCTTTTTCATGAGCTGATTTTATTTCATTTGGGTAAATTCCGAGGAGGGATGCCTGAATCTTAAGGAAGACCTATTTTCAGATCTCTGAGAAATCCGCACAGGCTTTTATATTAGTTGTGCTAGTTAACATTTCCACTGACAGTGGATTAGGGCACCCTTTTCTCCACATCCTTGTCAGCATTGATTATTTTTTGATTTCTACATGATAGCCATTGTAACCGAAAATCCCCATTGAGGTTTTGATTTCCATTTGCCTGATGGTTAGTAATCCCGATTACTTTTTTTTTCATATTTTTGTTGGCCATATGTATTTTCTCCTTTAAAAAATACCTGTTTATGGGCCTAGTGACTAAAGTCCTCACCTTGCACATGCTGGGAACCCATATGGGTGCTGGTTTTAAGCCAGGAGGCCCTACTTCCCATCCAGCTCACTGCTTGTGTCCTGGGAAAGCAGTCAAGGACGGCCCAAACACTTGGGAACCTGCACTCACGTGGGAGATGGAAGAAGCTCCAGGCTCCTGACTTTGGATAAGCTCAGCTCTGGTTATTTCAGTTGCTTGGGGAGTGAATCAATGGATGGATGATCTTCATCTTTGTCTTTCTTCCTCTCTGTAACTTTGCAATAAAAAATAAATCTTAAAAAAAAAAAAACCTGTTCATGTCATTTGCCCTCCCCCTGCTTTTTAAAGATTTATTTAATTTTATTGTAAAGTCAGATATATAGAGAGAAGGAGAAACAGAGAGGAAGATCTTCAGTTCATTCATTTATTCCCCAAGTAACTGCAATGGCTGGAGCTGAGCTAATCCAAAGCCAGGAACTGGGGCCTCTTCTGAGTCTCCCAGGCAGGTGCTGGTTCCCAAGGCTTGGGACATCCTTACTGTTTCCCCAGGCCACAGGCAGGGAGCTGAATGGGAAGCAGGACTGCTGAGAATAGAACCAGCACCCCTATGGGATTCTGGCACGCGTAAGACAATGACTTTAGCTGCTAGGCTACCATGCTGGGCCCCATTTGCCCATTTCTTAACTGAATTTTTTGCTCTGTTATTGTTGAGTGTCTAGAGTTCTTTCTAGATTCTAGATGTTAGTTGCATAGTTTGCAGGTATCCCCTCTCATTCTGTCAGCTGCTGCTTCTTCACTTTGCTGAGGGCTTTCTTTGTAGGGAAGATGTTTCTTAGCTTGATGCAATTAATTTGCCTGTTTGTATGTTACTACCTATGCTTCTGGGGTCTTTTCCAAAATGTCTTTTTCTGTGCCAATGTCTTGCATAGTTTCCCCAATATTTTCCAAAATTTCTGGTGGATTGCTGGTCCATTGTGAGTTGGTTTTTATGTAACATGTAATGTGGAAAACATGTTTGCTACTTCTACTTGCACAAATACAACTTCAGAATTATCAAAAGAAAAAAGGATTCTTCATGTTCAGTTGTAAGAATAAAACGCTGATGAAATGTGTTGTTAAGATTTATTTTATTGATGTATTTGTAAGGTGATGTTACAAGAGAAAGGGGGAACAGAACAAGATCTTCCACGTGCTGGTTCACTCAATAAATGGCCGTAACCTCAAAGTTGTGGCAGCATGAAGCCACGAGAAAGGAGGTCCTTCAGATCCCCCCTGGGTTCAAAGACCCAGCATTTGGACCATCCTCTGCTGAATTTCCAGGGAGACAGATTGCAATTGGACCATCCACGTCTCAAATCAGCACCCACAGGATTCTGACATTATAGGCATTGGCTCAACCTATTTTGTCACAATAGTAGTCTGATAAAATGTTCTTTAAAAGTCTCTTCTTAATATGAAAATTCATACATTTTAATATGAATTAAAATCTAACCACATTTGCTCATACAGCTGGTGAACATGAATTTTGTACCTGAGTGTCAATATTCAGTTTTCTTACCACATCACCACACTGTATACATAACATATAGCAGAGCCCAGAACTCTTTCATGTTTGTGGAGATGAGGACAAATGTTTTGCTTATATTTTGTATAAATATGTATTTTTTAACAAAATATATTCATCCGTAAGAGATATAGTGATTCACGAATACAGTTTTAAGATAATGAGTAGAAAAGAAGTAGCTAAATAACTACATCATGAAATCAATTCATGGGAAATTTTAAGATTTATGTATTTTTATTGGAAAGGCAGATTTACAGAGGGAAGAAGAGATAGAGAGAAAAAACTCTTCCATCCACTGATTCACTCCCCAAATCGCCTCAATGAACAGAGCTGAGCCAGTTCAAAGCTAGGAGTAAGAATCTTCTTTGTGAGTGAAGGATCCCAAGGCTTCAGGCTGTTTTCCACTGCTTTCCCAGGCCACAAGCAGAGAGCTGCATGAAAAGTGGAGCAGCCAGGACAAGAACTGGTTCCTATATGGCATCCCAGAACTTGAAAGGGGAGGATACGGCAGCTGATCCATCATACCAGACCCAGCAAAATTAGTCTTATCATCCAGCAACTTATGCTTCAGTTCATTTCTAGGCATCACTCCTGGTGTTTTTTCATTGCCATATTTGAGTCAATTCACATCTCTCTCCATGAGAAGGAGGGACAACTTATCTTTGAGATCTGCTTGTTTTGATACAACAGAGGAGACTAGTAGATTAAATAGATTAAGGTCCTAATCATGGAAAGTTGTGATTGGCACATTATGTAGGAAAAAGAAACTTTCTATAAACAAAATTAAGTGATGCATACTGAAATGAGAAGATGCCATGGATTATTCATGTATGCTCTCAATGAAGTCCAATATATTCTTATAAGAGAAGACAGAGGGTGATTTGACACATAAAGGGAGAAAACAACATGGTCATAGGGTAATATGGACACAAATGAATGCTGACTGCTAGCAGTAACTGTACAACCCAAATAACAAACACTCCTTAGGGTTATCTGGTACTCTCTGACACCTTGATTTTACTCCAGTAAAAGTGATTTTTAAGTTTCATTTTCTAGAATTGTGAATTTAATTTCTGGGTATTTTGCCCATCAACTTTATGGTATATGTTTGTTTATGTATGTATGTATGTATGTATGTATGTATTTACAGTGGCTACAGTTATTACATCAATGAAACAAGGCTTTAGTCCACTGTTTGGGGCACAATAATTCCATGATTCAAAGAACTCATTGGAAGTAAGGAGCCACTATCTGGAAATCCTTCAAAAACTGTATTTCAAAATATGATAGAGTAGTGCCTGACCCAGCAAGCATACAACAGAGGTAATGCAAGATGGGAGTACACAAGCTAAAAGGCATATATCATCATACTCATCTCCTGTGGTCCTGGAGATCAGAGGCAATACTGCTGCCAGAAGACAAAAAGGGTTAGAGTTGATGTGAGGTCCCCAATGAGTATCTCAGCTCTCTTATAAACCCATCCTGTTTCTCAGTGTCAATTTCCTTCCCGCAGACCAATTACATCCAATACCATAAAAGAAACATCTCCTCTGCCAAAGAGAGCAAGTCTTTCACTAGACTGCCATCCTGGAACATGCCCCTATACCGAAGATCCAAATTCAGCCCCTTGTAGTCATGAATCTTGAAACTTTTTTGGGATAGCTAATCAACTCAATATGTAGAATGAATAGTTATGGGGCACCCCAAACAGGAGAACAGAGAATCAGAGTCCATTAAGCTTCCAATGTGGCCTTAGGTGCCTTAGGATTATGGTATGCTGATTGTCCTTGCTGGTCCCAGGCACTGGAGAGGAAGTTAGACATTTTGAAATAAGGCACTCCAAGGCTTACAAGGATGTATCTCTTAGGAGCAGAGTTCAGGGCTAGGTCTCTTTTTGTTTGGATATAAAGGCAATACGAGAAAATGTTACCAACATCCTAGAAAAGTAAAAGGTACTTTGGAAGTAGGCATATTTTAAATTTCTAGTGAACTTTCAAGACTTTCTGTCTGGATAAAATTGAAAATAAATGTGGTCGCAGCATGATTCCTTCAGAACAGTCTAATTCAATTTGAATCTTCATTCTGCAGATTAGTGTTAATTACTTAGGGTTTAATAAAGTCTAAATAGATAAAATTTAGAGCTTCTGAAAGGTTTTTATATATTGCAACAACAAATTAGCCTCTAATCATAATTATTTAACCAAGTATTTCTTGAGTGTGTACTGCATTTATAGTGCTATACTACACTAATCGATTAGAATGCAGAAAATACTCACCCTAAAACTTGCTTTCAAGAAGCTTATAATCTATTTAGGAAAAGCAATGAATTAAACAAAAGGTCAAGGGCCAAAACTGACTATAAAAACATATTACTCCACTATTAAATGTGCAGGCCCCGGTCTCCCAAGGATTAACTCCACAGCTTAGTTTGTTTCTCAGAGCATAACAGGATTGGTAATTTTGGCCTGATACATCTAGCCACTGGCTTAACCGCAAGTTCCTGCTTCCTATTTGTCAAGTTATCTGCCAGGGGATTGGATAAAACTCAAGGGATTTAGGGTGGCCACGAGAGGATTGGATAAACACTGGGAGGAACTGAAGGGATTTAGGGTTGCCACTACTGGGAGGAACTGAAGGGATTTAGGGTGGCCACTACTGGGAGGAGCTAAGCAGAATATAAAAGAAAGTCTGGAGTTGCAATAAAGATCAATCTGTCATCGATCGGCATTCGGTGTACTGCGTGTTGCCTTGTCTTGTCTCTCTGCGTTGTCTGCGTTGCAACCCTAGTCCCTCCGCTCGGCTCGGATTACGTGGCGACGCGGGCGTTGCCAACATCTGGAGGTTCCCACCGAGATTGAGAAAGAGAGGATACGACGAAGGGTCGTCCCAAGAGTCTGGCCAGCTGATTCAGGTAAGTGGGACGTATTGTAAGTCTCTCCTAAACTGGTAGGAGAGGGAGGTTCATTTTGAAATATAGTCAGGTTTTGGATTTATTTTGAAATAGAGTTAGGTTTTAGACTTATTTTGAAATATAACTAGGTTTTGGATTTATTTTTTAAGTTTTCGATTTATTTTGAAGTATAGTCAGGTTTTAGATTTATTTTGAAGTATAGTTAGGTCTTGGTGTTTAATTTATCCGGTGAAAAGGACGATAAAATGGGTTCTGCCTTCTCCCGGGATAAATTGGCCACCGAGCTTGAAGAACTTCTACGTCAACTGGGGATGCCAGTTAAATTTAAAATGATTAGAAATTTTGTTAAAGCCATTCAATCTAGCAGTCCTTGGTTTATTGTTTCAGGCAACTTCAATATTCCCGATTGGGAACAGGTTAAGGCCAATTTACAATCCTGTTTACAAAAAGACCCAGATAATTTCCCCATTGTTAACTTTTCTTTGTGGCGCTTAGTCCGTGATTCATTATTTACTGATAAAGTGAAAGTTGAGAGACAGTTAAGAGAAGTACAGACTACTTTTGAAGGAATCCAGAGGTGGGAAGTTCTACGGTCCTTGGAAGCCTGGAACGAGGTGGCCTCGAGTGAAACCACCCCGAGTGAGACCTCTTCTTTAGAGGAGAGTGAGGTCTCTTCTTTAGAGGAGAGTGAAGCCTCTTCTTCAGATGAGAACGAGGCCTCTTCCTCGGAAGAGAGTGAGGAAAAACGAGATGAGGAGGTTTTCTTAAAGCGGAAAATTAAGGATAAAGAGAAGATTTTCTTAAAGCGGGAAATTAGGGACATTAAAAGAAAGTTAAAGAAAGCAGGAATAGGTGCACGTTCCTCTGGCAAATTGTCCAGTTCAAGACCACCACCATATGCCCCTAATTTTGTGACCCCTACCACTCCTCCTGAGGAGGATGCCGCGGGCCATTCACCCAATAATTACCCCACGCGGCCATGGAGTGACGGCCTCACTGATCAGCCGGTGGGTGGGGTTCGATGCTTCCCTGTAATAGAGGTCCCAGTTCGAGGAGGTCCCCCTCGCCGGGAGCATCAGCCCCTTCAATTTAAAGACCTCAAAAATGTAAAGCAGGCTGTTAAAGATTATGGTGCCCAGGCACCCTTTACTCTTGCACTCATAGAATCCTTTTCGAGTTTGAATCTTACTCCTAGTGATTGGATGCAATTGTGCCGCTCTGCTCTCGATGGTGGTGACTTTCTCCTATGGAAAGGGGATTTTCAAGATAGGTGCAGATTTTTTGCTGAGCAGAACGCGGCTGGGGGACACGCAGATCGAAGCCTTGAAATGCTTACTGGCACTGGACCTTTTGAGGGCATCCAACAACAAGTTAATTATGACCTAGGAGTTTATGCACAGATAGCAAATGCAGCCCTTGGAGCCTGGAAGGCCTTGCCTAATGCTAATACAGGAGACCAGCTTTCCAAGGTCTTGCAAGGCCCTACAGAACCTTTTCAAGAATTTGTGGACCGTATTATGCAGGTTGCTAGTATCTTTGGTAACGTGGAACCAGCAATGCCAGTAATTAAGCATATAGCCTTTGAGAATGCTAATAAATATTGCCAGGATGCTCTCAGGTTCCACAGAGATAAGTCCCTGCATGATTATCTCAAAATCTGCAGACATATTGACTCCACCCATGCCCTTGGGCAAGTGATAGCAGCCGCTGTTCAACACCCTCAGCCCCACCCTAGGGCACCTCCCAAAACCTGTTTCAGATGTGGACAGCCTGGACATTTTAAAAAACAGTGCCCCAAAATTCTGCGACAAGGAAGATCACCCCCACAATCCTTGCAGGCCCCAGATCTTTGTCCAAGATGCCATAAAGGCTATCATTGGAGCAGTGATTGTAGGTCCAGATATGATGCCCAAGGCAATCCCCTATCGGGAAACGGGGTCAGGGGCCCGCTCCGGGCCCCCCAACCTCAGGTGTACGGAGCCCAGCAGACACCTGTACTCCTTCCAGAGTCCCTCTCCCACGGCGAGGAGCACCGACATTTCAACCCTCCTCAGAGCAACACCAGGTAGCGCAGGACTGGACCTCTGTGCCACCTCTGGAGAGGTATTGACCCCGCTCCTGGGACCCCAACGGATAAAAACAGGAGTCAGGGGCCCCTTACCTAAGAATACCTTGGGCCTGATCCTAGGAAGAAGTAGTGCTACTATGGATGGAATCAGGGTACTACCAGGAGTGATAGATGAGGATACTCCAGCAGAAATAGAGGTCATGGCAGAATCAGCCAAAGGCACTATAATCATTCCACCAGGAGCTAGATTTGCCCAGCTGATCTTGATCCCCAAGGTTCCAACTGACAACCCCATTCTTAAGAGAGATAGACAAGGAGGATTTGGACATTCTGGCCCCTTGGCATGTTGGGTCTCCGACATGCAAACCCGACCCACCTTACAGTTAGAGATAGAAGGGAGAAAATTCACAGGTTTACTTGATACCGGAGCTGATAGTACAGTTATATCCCAGGCACAGTGGCCAAGTTCCTGGCCATTAGAGGCCACCCCAACCGTTCTCCAAGGGATAGGAACTTCTCAGCCACAGAAAAGTGCCAGGTTGTTAAGGTGGAAGGATCAAGAAGGGCATTCAGGAGTTTTCCAGCCGTATGTCTTACCACATATTCCTATCAACCTGTGGGGACGAGATTTGTTGAGTGCCATGAATGTTGTATTGACCTCTCAGCCTGTGCCAAATATGCTTAATAGACAGGGATACTTTCCTGGAAAAGGTTTGGGCAGACATCTTCAAGGTGACCCCCAACCAGTCTGTGACAGGGTTAAAAATTAGAGGCTGCAATTGAATTGGTAAAGGAACAGCTTGAGAGAAATTAAAAGAAGCCCATTGTTTACAGGCCTTTGCCTATATTTTAATATAACTCACAAAACAGGCATTCCTTATAATCCTCAGGGTCAAGCCATTGTCGAATGTGCCAACCGCACCCTTAAAGTTTATCTAGAAAAAATAAAGAAGGGGGATGTGGCTGAGCATTGCAGCTCACCCCATTCCTTACTGGCATCTGCCATCTATGTGTTAAATTTTTTAACTGTCACTAATGATGTAGCTCCTGCAGAGCGCCATTGGCTTCGCCCTTCTAATGAGAATAAAGGCCAAGTAAAATGGAAAGATCTGGCCACAAATAAATGGCGAGGACCAGATCCAGTACTAACGTGGGGGCGAGGCTCTGTTTGTGTTTTTCCCCAGGATGAAGAAACACCTAGATGGGTTCCCGAGAGACTTACACGGCAAATCTCCTTGGCTCCAACTCAACATGATCCCACTCCTAATGATGTTCTTGCAGGATAGGAGACCCTGACAGCAGTGGTGCAACTTCCTGATATCCTGCCCATGGGAAACGCAGATCTCCAGCTGCTCCCCGATTTACCATCATATATGTGTTACCCCTGTGAAATGGCATTTAACTGGCAGCATGGATGTTTTAGGAACAAAGCGGAATCTTGGCCATGAGGCTGATGGTCATAGCCATGATTGCAGTACTGTTTAGTCTTCTTTGCCGCCTATGCAGGCAACAAGCCTGGGAGCAGGTCATTATTTGACAAACCATGATGGTTTTAGCTGTGGAAAATCCTAGCGCTCAAGTTTGGCTGAACATGGTGTGATGGGCAGCCAGAGACGGGTAAGATCTGGCAGCGCTGATGACCAACCTAAGACAGGGATTCCCCAGGTGGGGCTCCCCATGACGGGTAAGGCGTCAACTGACTGCTGGACAACCTAAGACAGGCGTCCATTAAAAAAACAAAAAAAGGGGGACATGCAGGCCCCGGTCTCCCAAGGATTAACTCCACAGCTTAGTTTGTTTCTCAGAGCATAACAGGATTGGTAATTTTGGCCTGATACATCTAGCCACTGGCTTAACCGCAAGTTCCTGCTTCCTATTTGTCAAGTTATCTGCCAGGGGATTGGATAAAACTCAAGGGATTTAGGGTGGCCACGAGAGGATTGGATAAACACTGGGAGGAACTGAAGGGATTTAGGGTTGCCACTACTGGGAGGAACTGAAGGGATTTAGGGTGGCCACTACTGGGAGGAGCTAAGCAGAATATAAAAGAAAGTCTGGAGTTGCAATAAAGATCAATCTGTCATCGATCGGCATTCGGTGTACTGCGTGTTGCCTTGTCTTGTCTCTCTGCGTTGTCTGCGTTGCAACCCTAGTCCCTCCGCTCGGCTCGGATTACGTGGCGACGCGGGCGTTGCCAACATAAATGCAAGTTTGAAATGATGAATTTGCTTATTTATGTGTATGCATGTGTTTAAGCATTTTAACTTTCAGTTAGTCAAAAGATGTGAGAGTCTCTTCAACATTTCTGACTTATGAAATAATGTGATATTTAAATTAGCTGGAAATTTGGGCCAGTCTTAGCAGCATATATTTAATCAACAATTCCATAAATTATGTATAAAATGCAGTACTTAAGCTCATTTAACAATTATGCCAAAAGAGGCTGATGAGTTTTTTCAGCACATGCAAACTTCTATTGCCAACTCCTCCCTCTATCCTAGAAAAGTACTGTCTATCTTAAAACTGCCAAACACAGGAAGCAACCACTCAGTAAATTTTTTATTTTATACACTCAAAAAGAAATGGGCTTTGAGTATCCTCCTTTACCTGGGAGATAAGACACTGATCATTTCGCTGACTCTCAGTTGGAGGGGAGCCAGGGTAATAATGGCTATCAGAGGATCTTCAAAGATTTAATCTTGGAGATGAGTTCTTTGCAGGGCTCAATTCCTTTTGCTTTGCCAAGCTGTCTACTTTCTGAAACGACCGTTAATGTAAAGGTACATGACAGAGGTGTACATCCCCTGAAAGCCAAGTTACAGAGCTCCACTCCTGTAGCGCTCAGCTGCACTCTCTGGAGGAAGCTAAAGAGCTTCTTAGGATGAGGAGCTGTGCAACCTGGGGTTCCAGCAACCAAGCCCAGACTTTACACTGCTTCTGTGCAGGTCTCTACCTGACACATACACACACACTGAAAGAAATGGGGAGAGGCAGCAGATACAGAGACAACAGAAAGACAGAAATAGAAGCAAGAATCCCTCCCCTCCAAGTCTCATATATGATTATACATACACTGAACAGAAATTAGGAAAAGTCCATTAATGTAAGACTGAATTGCTGTCACCAAAAAAGTGCAGCACAAGCAGTGGCAGAAAGTGTGGGGAGCGGGGTGCTGAAGCAGCTCTGGGATTGCCAACGCAAGATGGCAGCTGGCCCAGGGCCAGAAGGCAGAGTTGGTCTCACCAGCAGGTAAACAGGAAGTCACAGGGATAGGCTAATGCTCTCGATTACTGGCCTATCACGTAGCACCAAGTGTACCTACGGGGAGAAGTGATTGGTGGAGAATTAAATAAAAGCAGCGGGTAAAAGCTAGGTGAGTTTGACAGGGGACTGGGATGACGAAGGACGGAGGACGAGTACAGACAGACAAACAAAGACAGACGGGACAGACAAACAAAGACGGGAAAGACTGGGGGGCGGGAAGAAGGGTGGGTGGAAAGGAGACTGGGAAAGTACAAGAAGGAAAATGGGCAGGAGGAAGGGTGCCGGAGAGAAAGTAGAAAAGAGGGATACAGACAGAAGCAGTAAACAAGAACAGAGAAATGGAGCAAAAAGTATGGGAAGAAATATGGGAGGAAGCGCGCCGGAGAGAAGAGGGGAGGAAAGCTTAGACTACTGGGGACAGGAGCAGCAGAGAGAAGGTTTTAAACATAGCCACTTTTGGCAGTGAAGGGTCCGGTTGCCAGCCTTTCCCGGACCCCCAAGAGTATGACTTGGCATATTTGGTGTTGCCGCTGCTGGGCGGAGGAGGCAACATGAAAGAATCTAGTACAAGTTTGTTTCTTTCTCCCAAGTAATCTTTTCTAGACCGCTACCCAAGTCCATTCATGAGAAAGTTTTCTTTGCATTGTGTGCCTTGCGTATTTCTTAGAATCCTGTCATTTTGCCTGGTACAGACTGGCTGGCTACTGAATGCTCAACACAAAGAAGGGCAAACAGAATCACAAGGAGAGGTAACCAGGACTTGTGGAGCTAGCCTGAAAACACTACACATCACTTCCATTTACATACCATCAGGGACAACATCATGAAAAAGCACAAAGTGCAAAGAGAAGGAGACTGTGTCAATGACAAGGCAGCTTGGGTTCTATAGGGAAAGGAGAGGATAATCTGAAAATAGTGAGCTCAGTAACAGAGTAGAAGATAGAGCAATGGAGCCTGATACTTCAGATAGAGCTATCAAGGAGGTATCTTGGAGGAGAAGACTTTTAAAGTGGCACTTAAATGAAATGAAGAGTAAGTCTTATGAGTATCAAAGGAGGATATTAATAACCAGTGGAGATGGTCTACCAGAAAAGAAGAGAATCCCATAAACTAAAATTGGCCGAAGTAGAGCAGAGGCAGAATAGTGGGCGGCAGCTGGGACAATGCTACAACACCTTTCTCCCTGCAAAATGCATCTACTGTATGTGCATTAAACAGGAAGGAGAAATACATTTTTATGATCCCCTTTTCCAAATCTGGATGTCACGTACTTTCCAAGAAACAGATTTTACTTCTTGGGGTTTATGCTGTCATTATCAAGAACAAGTATCAAAATGTACTTTTAACTGCCACTATCATTTGAGGAAAAGATTACTGAAAGTGCTTTATCCTGAAGTATTTACAGCAATTCTTCAAAGCACTTAACATTTTATTTATACTAATGAAAAAGCACTTAAATTCATTTGTATAGGCTGCTCTTTCTAAAACATTGAGAATAACGAATATGTGCTATAAATGTATGAAAATGACTTATTTCATTATTCTTCTAAGAGTTGTTCCTAATAATAGGAATTTAAAATTCAGACTGAAGTTTTGCTTAATGCACCACAAAAGTGACCATTTATATAACTTTTCCTTGGTTATGAATGTCTTCCCAAATTATTATCTAACCAATTTTCAAGTGAGGAAAATTACAACTTTACTATTTCTCTTCAATATTGGGCAGAGCTTTAACATAGGGGGGTTATTTTAGAAAGATATAGAAATAAGAACTTCAAGAAAATTCTGCTCAATTATCTAGTCTTTGTAAAGCCTCTTGAAAAAGCCTCAGTCTTAGGTGAACTTAATTATCTTATGTAAGTCTGTATTTAGGATATCAAGCATTGACGAAAATGATTAAATGATCTGAAGATTAGAGACACTTATGAACTTTTAGTAATGCCCAGCAATGTTGGTACACTTCCCTAACAATTTTTTTTCTTAGGTGCATTAGCAGAGAGCTGGATTGGAAGAGGAGTAGCCAGGTCTCAGACTAGCGCTGATAAGGGATCCTAGCCTTGCCACTCACCATTCTAGCTCCTTAGTCAATTTTGATCCAAATTTGCACAACTGATTCAAATTTTAAATTTTGATCCAAATTTACAAAGATTTTTGAAACATTTCAGCCTCAGCAAAGTTCTACCCTCCTCACTCATATAGAGAAAGCTCATCTTTACTGACACAAGATGTAATAGTCCATACACATTTCCCACTCTTGTTGCTAAGTCTACACTGCACTCAAAGCCCCTATTTATAATAGTTTCAGTTGCTCTTAATCTGTTGACTCCTTCCTTATAGGCTTGAGAGGGTCCCCCCCACCAGCAAGGAGGGAGACAACACAGCAAGCCCACGGCATGCAATACAAACATCCATTATGGTCCCCAATTTAAGTCCTAGGTGTTCCATTTCTGATCCAGCTCACTGATAATGTGCCAGAGAAAGCCACAAGGGCAACATGGAAGAATTCCCTAGTTTCCAAAAGACACAGTTCTGCCTTTTTTTTCTTTTGACATTTGGGGAGTGAAGAGTGAATACCATTGTTTCTCTCCTTCTCTCTCTCTCTCTCTCCTCTATTTAATTCTGCCTTTTGCATAAATGAATTAATTATTATTTTTTTAAATTTCAAGATACAGTTCCATAGGTACCAGTGAGGGGCATGGAATTTCTCCCATTTTAGAAGCTCTGCTATCTTGCTTTCTTGTGAACTGGCTGTCCTCATTTCCCAATTTCCCTCTTCATTTCCTTTCATTACTTAGAATATTAGAACAGCTCCTCGTCCTTACTTACCCTTTTCCATTGGACCGGCTGTATTCAAGTTCATCAATGACAGCTCATCACTAAATATAATGAGATTTAATGCAGAAGTTGTTTTTGAAAGATTGTCAGAGTTAGAGAGGGGATAGACAGAAGAAAGAGAGACATTCCATCCCTTGTTGCACTCCCCAGATGACCAGCATTCATGAGTCAGGAAGTTCTTCTGGATATCCCATACAGGTGACAGTACCCAAGCACATAATCCTTCTTCTTTTGCTTTCCTCACTCTGTTAGCAAGAAATTGGATCAAAGTAGAGCAACAGGGACACATAATGGCACCCATGTGGGTTGTTGGCATGGCAGGCAGCAGATCCATGGGCCGGACTGCCACATGTCGATATCTCATAAATTGTTTGAAGTTCAGTTACTCATCATTTGATTCGTGCAATAGCAATAGAACCTGATAAATCACTAAAAATGCAAGCATTCAGGTACAATCCCAGACCTACTAAATAAGAATTTTGGAAGATGGAATCTATAAATAAGGATTCTTGGGAGGTGTGTATTTTATTGTTTGAAATGCAGAGAGAGGCAGAGACAGATGGATAGGCATAGATCAATGGTTCAGCTGATTTACTCATCAAATGCCCACAAGAGTTTGAAATTCAATATGTGGGCTAGGAACTCAATCTGGCTTTCCAACATGGGTGGCAGAAACATAACCCTTTCAGGAATCACCCCCCCCCCCCCCCGCCCAGTGTTCATGTCAGCAGGAAGTCAGGTTGGAAGAAGAGCTAGGACTCAAAAACAGACTCTAATATAACATACAGGCATCTTAAGTGGTATCTTAAACACTATGGCATATCTTTACCCTTCTGTGTAAATTGAATTTTAACACGAAAATTGTAGGTGTGATTCTCATGCTATAGTTGGGGGACTGCCAAGCTATACAAATGAAATATAACAGCCCCTCTGAATCTCACGCATGTGGTTCAGGATTGTTCATTCGCCCCAGGCACCTGCCACATGGCTCTACACTTTCACACTCTATGTCTTTTTTTCCTTGGGAATGATATTGTTAATATGGATTTGACAGTGGGTCCTCTTGTATCATAGCTTGGCTGATTCTTCCTGTTTATCCAAAGGCTTCCATCTATACTGTTTCTAAAGAGTTAACTGGAATCAGATCTGCCAATTTGGAAGCAGGGATCAGCCACAAAAGTCCCACTGCAGGAATCAAAGTGCATTCTTTCATGATGTTCCTTCTTGTTGAATTGCCTTTGAAAGAGGAATAGGTTTCCTCATTATTACTCAAAGTGATCTAAGCCTGTAATATCAACAAGTATTTGTCTTCATGTACTGTCTGCTTACATGTGAAACATGGTTCCAAGTTCTCATCAATGAAGTAAATTCTGTTTGACTAAGTAGAATAACTTTTATAATGAATCTAAAGGAGATCAACATATAGATAAATATGTAGGCGATCCAATCAAGGAAGCAAGCTTGAGTTAATATTTCATGACTGACATAAACAGATTTTACAAAGGTGATTTCGCTAACACTGATTCTGTAGATCCAAACATAGATGACAAGTTCCGTAATACTGTGTCTCAGAAACCACCATTTGATCAATGATGGTACAAAATTTGATTCTTTTGATACTATCCTTTCCAGAAAATAGATCCCATATAGTCTCATTCTCAACCAAAATTTCTCACAATTCGCATTTTTTATTATTTCATTTAAAATCCAGGAAAAACTGAAAGAATAGTATTTATTATATACTAATGTTTCTCCACTCGAGACCTGGCAGGTGGCATTCAGGCATTCAGATCATAGGTACTGTAGTTACAAGGAAGATGAGAAAAAATTATTTTCTGACTTTTGTGTTGGAAAGACAGGTATCAGATGTATACGGTTCCTTAAGTAAATAAAAACTGAGCAACAGTTCTGGCCAGAAGAAAAACATGGGAAATATTTTACCGTAATTCTGAAGATATACTAGAAGAACAGTGTGTATTTTTGGTTAATAGTTTTGTGTGAAGTGTGTCACCCAATAATTTTGGTTAAATATATTCATCATACTTCTAGTGATACAGTATATTAAGAGTTAGAAAAGCAACAATTTTATGGCTGGGTCATATTACTTATCTAAATATAAACATGACCAGTATAACTTCCACTTTTTTCAGGACACAGTAATCAATTCATTTAGGAAATTCTCCATGTAGTGTTTCCAGTCCTCGCTTACAATGACATCTAGCAGCTTTTGTTGGGGTCCTGTGAAGCTCGACTTCCCTATAAAGCATCAACTCCAGAAAGGCACAATGCAATTCTGAGAGATATTTTGAAAGTAGATTGCATTGTTTCATGCCTAGTACTCAACACTTACAGAATTTAAGGAACATATGTGGAATGTGAATGAGTAATGAGATAATGGATTTATATCAAAATGCAGTTTCAATTCTCAACATATAGTCTTCCACTCAGAAGTTTTATTGTTCTTGATTTGTTGATTTCTTCAGGCCTGATTTTCTGTTATAACTTTGTCAAATTGTGTGGAAATGCCACAAGCTGATTGATATCATATGTGAGGGAATGGAGTTGAAGATGGAAGACGTTTTTGAAATATCGATAAACACTTGAGAGGATGTTTGGTTTGGTTTGTCTTACATCCTTGCTTATTTAATTGGAGCCACACATTGTTTTTTCTTATGAAAAGAATGTGACCCAGAGGAGTTAGGTGATCTTTCAGAACCAATTACAGCGATAATTGATCTAGAAATCAAGTTATTAGTTTATATCCATTGTTATTTCTCTAGTACAGAATGATCCAAAACACACTGTGTGTGGGAATAAAGATTTTCTAATATTTCTTCAAAATATGAGATCAAAATTACTAGTTAAATAGAGGACAGCATGATTACGGTAGGTTAAGAATCATGGATTTGCACAGAAAGTCTTAGAACAGAAATACAGAGAGTAGGAGAGACAGAGAGGAAGATCTTCCATCTGGTGTTTCACTCCCCAAGTAGCCGCAATGGCCAGAGCTGAAGCAGTCTGAAGCCAGGAGCCTGGATCCTCTCTGGGTCTCCCACATGTGCAGGGTCCCAAGGCTTTGGGCCATCCTTGATTGCTTTCCCAGGCCACAAGTCCAGAGCTCGATGGCAACCAAGGCCATTGGGATTAGAACCAGTGCCCATGTGGGATCCTGGTGTATTCAAGGCAAGAACTTTAACCACTAGGGCCCCAAATTATAATATGTTTCATGCACTAAAACACACATCACCTCTTTACTTCTGAATCAGCCACTTCTTAATTGTGTTCTCTTGTACATCTATGCCCCATAATTTGAACCATATTACTTATTAAGTAATGGTGAAAATATTTTCTTTACTTACTTAATAAAGCAACTAGAAGAATGTAATAACACCATGCATGGGAGTGTTATTTGAAAAAAATAATGTAAATGCAATGCATATTCTCTGAGAAAAGTTTTTTTGTTGTTTCTTTTTTTTTTTTTTATGGACTCATTGCACAACCAGTGCCTTCAAGAAGGATCTTTCTAAAACCCTACTCCCTGGAATTAATTTCCATTCCAGGAAAAACTCTGCTGTAAGTGTTCAGGTGTCTCCATCCCCAAATTCGGGAGTGTAAGTCTTTTGTTCTTTCTCTGATCACCTTTTCAGTGTGGTGCAAGGAAGGATCGAGAGGTACGTGTGTGTCTTCTGTTCTTGGAATACATCTGCCTACAGGGGAATTTAAAAAAAATGGAGTGCTATGTCTTAGGCCTGAATGGTTATAAGTGGTCCGATAACCTTTGTATTTGCCTGCAGTATCGCCAGAAAAAAAAGTTGCAACAGTATTAAATGGCTCATGTGTAAAAAAGAGAAAAAAAAAAAACATGGCAGGACCTCTCACTGTTGGTAAGTTGGAAACCAAGAGACAGAGCCTTTGTCGGTCTGATTTCAGCCCAGTCTCTATTCAGAAAATCAGGAGCTCAAACATGCAAAGAAAAAAAAAAAAAAAGAAATGGAATAAAAGCTGAGCAAGACCCAGGCTGAGAGCCAACTGGGAGAAGAAATAGAGTTCTCAGGTTTCAGAAGAGTACTTAAATTCTGTAGTTAAAAAAGAAAAAGAGATTGGCGAAATAATTTCAGGGAGTTGAGGAAGAGAAAAATAGCTTATGGATCTCTCAGCTTGAGGATTTCGAGAGTTGTTAGTAAATTTTATTGTTTTAATTTGAGAATGAATCGACATAGCCTTGGGCAGCACAGCTGTCACAATCAGCAAGACAGTAACACAAGATCAGACTCAGCAGAGAAGTCTACTAAAAAAAACTGGTTTAATTTCTTCTTGCTCCTTCACTTCCCTCCATTCTCTCCTCACTTTATTTCTTCCTTCTACAATATAGGAGAATTTGGTTCTCAAGAGATGGACAATCGCGTAGTGTGGGGTTAATGTTATTGGGTCAACCTGACTGAGTGAGGGCATGCCCTGAGAGAGGTATAAAACATTGTTACCAGGTGTTTTCAGTGTCTCTGCAAGGTATAAACATTTGAATCAGAAAAATGAGAAACATGCCCACCCTGGACAGTGTGTGCAGCTGTCACCCAGTCCTTGCAGTGTGTGACTGGGATACAGTACATTTGTCCCCTAGACTAAAACACTTTTCTTTCCGTGCTTGTAGACAATACCTCTTCCAAACCTCAGACTCTACAATGGTAGATCATGGCTCTTCACCGTATCTATGATGGTGTGAAAGCCAACTCCCATAATACATCTCTTTAGTTAGTTGAATAAATACAAGACATATTAGATAGGTGTTAGATGATAGAGAGATAATAAGTGATAGATTTCTTATTGGTTTGGTGTCATTGAAGAGCCATAAACAATTCAAGACAGAAATGACTTAATAAAGTCACTTTGTACTTCAATTTGAGTAGTCAATTGAAATTTTCTTGGTCAGCCACATCCCTCACTGACTAACCCAAACACCTTGTTGCCTAATGGAACAAGTCTTATTTAGTTCATCATAGTCTAATCTGGAAAAATGAAAAAAAAAAAAAAAACCACAGGCAGTAAAATAAAATATTATTGTTTTTCTTCTTCATCTACATCTTACACACCTCTTCAATTGGTAAATTTTACCTAACCATGATATAAATGTGATGTCTTCTCAGAATTTTCAGCTACTTTGCATCTAAAACACAAATTCAATATGATGCCCCATATTTTATTGGCGACCTTTTGTCACAGAGGCTTACCACAACGTCATTTAATAGCATGTTATTTAACTTCTTGGTGTTGTAAATTTCTTTTTTCTTCCTGTTGTTGATTTTGTTTTGTGGCTCTTCATTTAAGGGGATGTACAGTAGCTGTGTAATGGAGACTGTCATATCTAGTAACATGTCATTTAACTTCATGGCATTGTAAATTTCCTCTTTTCTTTCTATTGTTGATTGTGAAACATGACTTTTCATTTAAGGGGATGTATAGTAGCTGTGAAATGGAGACTAACATTCAGATGTGAGGATGTAGTGTGGTATGCATTTCTGCTTCCAGACAAAAATGGACTTACAGTGAAACTATTTACTATATCTTGACAATAGGATTCTGGACTCTCTGCCATTGTCCAGGCCCGCAATGATGGACATATGACTGAGTATGAAGAACTATATGTCAGTAATGATATAGAGGAACTGGGGGGGAGGGAACTGGGGAGGGGATAAGGGAATATAAAACTGTACTATAAAATAATAAGAATAATAATAAAGTGTATCTAAAAAACAAATAGACCAATAAAGAAAAAAGAAAGTTAAGAAAAAAAGTCAAAAAAAAAAAAAAAAAAGAATTACTGGAGGGTCCAGTGCCGTAGCTCAATGGCTAAGCCCTCAACTTGCAAGCACCAGGATATCATTTGATCACCCGTTTCTGTCCCAGATTCTCTACTTCCCATCCAGCTCCCTGCTTGTGTCCTGGAAAAACAGCAGAGGACAGCCCGAAGTGTTGGGATCCTGCACCCATGTGGGAGACCCAGAAGAAGCTCTTGGCTCCTAGCTTCAGATCAGCTCAGCTCTGGCAATTGCAACCGTTCGAGTAGTGAACCAGCAAATGGAAGATCTTCCTCGATGTCTCTCTTTCTACCCATATATCTGATCTGTCTTTACAATAATAATAATAAATAAATATATTTTAAAATGTATTATTATTGGTTCATTTTTTATTTTATTATTATTTTTTCTTGTACCCTTTTCCCTTCTTTTATTTCCTTTTGTGTTAATTTTCTTTTTTCCTAATTTCTTGAGATGAGAAATTCAGTTTTGAGTTTTAGCTCTTCTCAGATTTTCCATTTTTATTATTAATTTCATCTTCATTTTTGAATACATGCTGTTGTAACAAAACATGTTACCATATAAGCCACATCCCATTTTTCCTAATAACATTTCACATTAGTACATTTCTCATAGTGAACTACATATGATTTGTTATTTTTATTAGAAAGGCATATTTACAGAGAGAAGGAGAGACACAAAGAGAGAGGTCTTCCATCTGTCCTTCGGTTCATTCTCCAAATGGCTGCAAGTGCTGGAGTTGAACCATTCCCAATCCAGCAGTTTCTTCTGTGTCTCCCATGGGTGCAGGGACCCAATGACTTCAGTTATTCTCCATTGCTTGCCCAGATCAAAGGTGGAACAGCCACGATACAAACTGGCACCCATATGGGATGCCAGAACTTGCAGACAGAAGATTTACCTGTTATCTGATTTCACTGGCCCTAGTTTCCCTTATTTTTTTTTTTCATCTGCTCCTTTTATCTTCCCCACCCCTCCAAGCCGCTAATAATACGTTGTATTCAAATAGAATTGCATTTTTCCTAACTTCAGCTCCCACAAACAAATAAGAATATGCAATATTTGTCTTTCTGTTTCTGATTTATTTCAGTCAACATGGTGTGCCCTCCAGTTGCATCCATTTTGCTGCAAATGACAGGCTTTCATTCTTTCTTTATAGTTGAAAAGTACTCTGTGTGCATATGCATTTTATTATATCTATTCATACAGTAATGGACGCTTTACTTGATTACATATTTTGGCTGTTGTGAACACTGTTGTTATAACTATAATGACACAGTTATTTCTTTGGTATTATGAGTTCTTGTCTCTTGGGTATATATACAGTAGCGGGATTCTTGGACTCATTTAGCAGTTCCAGTTTTTGTTTTTAAAGGAAATTTCTGTAGTGTTTTTTCACAGTGAAAAACTCTAAACTATGCATTCCCACCGGCAGTGATTGAGAGTTCCCTCATTTCCATATCCTTACTGGCATCCTCTGCGATCACTTACTGGATAAGAGCCAATCTAATAGAGTTGAAGTATCGCTAAATCGTGGTTCTATTCCACATTTTCCTGATGGCTAGTGATACTGAACATGGCAAAGCACAATATACAGTGACTATACATAATTTTATTGATTGTGTATATGTGTCTATCCACGCAATAACTGTTGAAGTAAGTTTTATCTTTGTGCTCATCTTATAAATGAATTCACTACTGTTTGAAAAGGCTGATTACCCAAGACCACCAGTGACTGGTGGAAGAACTAGGCTGAAGTGCAGATGGGATTCACTCTAAATTCCATATCTGGGCTCTTATAGTAGAGGGCTTATGATTTCTGAACAAAGTCATCCTCTTAATGTTCAATTTTTTTATGTCATCATCACATCTCTTAGCTTTTAATAAAATCACATAGAGAGGACAAAGTGGCCCAGGAGGCTAATCTGCTGACCAGAACTCCCACATCCCATATTGAAGTGCCTGGGTTAGAGCCCCAGCTACTCCACTTGTGATCCAGTTGCTTCATAGTGCACACCCTGAGACGTTGCCGATGATGGTTCAATTACTGGGACTCTGCCACAACCCATATGGGAGACTTGGATTGCATTCCAGATCCAGTCTTCGGTACAGCTGTGCCCTGCGTGAGAGACTCTTTCCTGCAAACCCCTGTCTCACTCCTTCTCTGTTGCTTTCTCTCTTGCTCTCCATTACTCCTTCCTTTTCCCTAACCACCCCCCTTTCAAGTAAATAAAAATAAGTAATATTTTAAAAACTCAATATTTCTGTTAAAAAGGGGGGGAATCTCTTATTATTCTGGAATACTCATTTCTCAACCCTATGTGTGATCAGTAGTCAAAACCGATTTTGCATCTGTTGATATTCTCACATTTACCTTTATCTTGTTGCCCTGGAGAAGGTTTTAATGAACTCTTTTGGGATATTTAATACTATTAAATGTCTTCTTATTTGACCACTAATTTATTTGAATGATTTTTGCTGGATAAATTTTCTAATATCCCATTTTGATCATGTCAGTGTTTGCTGAAAAAAAAATTTCCCTGGTAGCCTATAATCTGAAAATACTTATTATTAGTTTAACCTATTGCAATTTAAAACCAACATTTAAAAATAATCCTTATTTTGGGTCCAGCGCAGTGGCCTAGTGGCTAACGTCCTTGCCTTGCTTAATTTGGGATCGCATATGGGCTCTGGTTCTAATTCAGGTAGCCCTGGCTTCCCATCCAACTCTCTGCTTGTGGCTGGGAAAGCAATCAAGGATGGCCCAAAGCCTTGCGACCCTGCACCATGTGGGAGACCTAAAAGAAGCTCCTGGATCCTGGTTTTGGATCTGCTCAGCTGGGGCCTTTGTGGCCGCTTGAGGAATCAATCATCAAATGGATGATCTTCCTCTCTGTCTCTCTTGCTCTCTGTATATTTGACTTTCCACTAAAATAGATTTATTTTATTGTGAATTGTGGTTCTCAAAAAGGATACAAAAATTAAGTAGAAACAATAATGAATTATTGTAGGTCAACACACAAGTCAAATAGTAGAAAATTTCCAGTTATCCCAAAAGACCCTTTCAGAAACACCAACTTAAGCATCCTCCAATCTTTCTCTGTCTCTCTTATCTCTCCCTTCCCCTTTATCTACCTTATTGAGACATAGTTCACAAATGCTACTGTTAAATCATGCACATGTGAAATCATATTTCCAAATATGTATAACTACAATCACAATCTTAGAACATTGGAAATCCTGTATGCTTTAGGTATCCCCTCTCTCCACTGCCAATCATGCCTTAAACCCATCTCCAGTCCAGCCCTAGAAAACTAATAATTACTGTTCCGTTTCTGTAAACTTCATTGTTTTAGACATTTCTTGTGAATGAAGTCACACAATATCTGGTCTTCCATCATTGACTTAACTGACAACGTGATACTTCAGGTTTTTCAAAGTTGTAATATGTATCGATGTTAGTGGACCAATAATATTCCATTGTATTACACACATTATGCTTTGCTTACCCATTCATTGGTGCCCATTCATAGATGTTTCTATTCTCTAGTACTTTTTCATAATTCTTCTATAAATTGTCATATACAAAGGTCCGTATTCCATGCAGTTAAAACTGGTCAGTTATTTGAGAGACATACATAGGAAGAGAAAGGGAGGGGGGGAAGAGAGAGAGTTGTAGTTGCTGTCTCACTTTCCAGATGCTCTCAAAAGATAAGGCTGCAGCAGGCCAAAGGCATAAGCAAGAACTCAACCCATATCTCCAATGTGAGTGGTTGGGGTCTAATTGCTGGAACCAACACCTGCTACCCTCCAGGGTATACATTACTAGGAAGCTGGACTCGAAACAGACAAAACTTGAACCCAGGCGCTCTGCTATAGAAAATGGGCAACACAGCTAACCTCCTAATTTGTGTGTCAGATGCCAACCCCATGGATATATTTTGCAAATTCTTCTGAGTGTATACCTCAGAATAGAAATTTAAGGATTATATGTCAATTCTATACTTCATCATTTCAAACATACTAATTTTGTTTTGCAAAAAGGTTGTACTGTTCAACCTCACTGTTAGTCAATATAGGTACTAGTTTCGCCATAGCCTTGCCAATATAACTCATTATCTAATTTATTCTAGTCATCTTAATTCAAAGTAGTAACTCATGGTTTTTGTTTGCGGTTCCTTGATGTCTAATTATATTGAGATTGTTTTCATTTTTTATTGGACATTTACATAACTTTCTTGAAGAAACATCTATTCATGTCATTTGCTCATTTATGATTTGCTTCTTTTAGTAATTTTAAGAGTTTTTTTTAAGATTTACTTATTCATTGGCAAGGCAGTTACAGAAATAGGGGAAAAGATAAACACACATAACTAAACTTCTATCTAATCATTCACTACTCAAATGTTCACATCAACTGGGCAGGGTCAGGTTGACCCAGAAGCCAGGAGCTTCATCCATGTCTCCATTATGGATGCAGGGGCCAAAGGACTAAGGCCTCTACTACTAATTTCATAGGTGCATTATCTGAGAGCCGGATCACAAGTAGAGCATCCAGGACTCAAACCACATAAGATGCTAGCACTGCAGGCAGTGGTTTAATAGACTATACCACACCATGCCCAAGCATTCTTAGATATATTTTATATAACTCTTACAATGTGTATGAATTTGAAGATATTTCTCACATTTTGTAGATCACCTTTTTTTTCTTTTTTAAGAATGTTCTTAGAACCACAGCAATTTTGATCATATCTGATGTGCATTTTTGTTGTTCTTTGTGGCTCTTCTTTAAGATTTAGGTTTTTTTATATCAGCATCTTCCATTACCAGGGTTATAGTGGTGTAATGTTTTGTTCTCTTCTAGGAATTGTTGTACCTTTCCTTTTTAGTGTAAGATTTTTGATGAATATTGAGCATATTGCTGTACATAATGTGAAGTAAACATTTAACTTCCCTGTATCATATGTTATCCACTTATCAAAGCACTATTTATGGACAGGCCTACTATTTCTCATTAGGTGGCAATATGAAGTTTCTGTAAGAACAGCTTGTTCACTCCCCAAATGGCTGTTACAGTCAGAGCCATGCTGTTCTGAAGCTGGGAGCCAAGAACTCCTCCACTGCATTCCCAGACATTAACATGGAGCTGGATTGGAAGTGGGCATCCAAGACTAGGATTGACACCTATGTGAGATGCTGGTGCCCCCAGCAGAGGATTATCTTGCAAAGCCACCATGCTGGTCTTGCAATTTTATTATTGGATCTGTTCTCAAGCCTCACTTTCTGCCAGTTCTCATGCCAGCACTGCTCTGTCATGATTCAGATTGCTTTGTAATACTTTTCGAATCAAGAAGTCGAACTGTTTCTGAATTTTTTCCTTGATATCCAAGGTTATTTAGATGATTCTGGATTCATCCCAAATGCCACATGACCAGGACAACCAGCTTGTCAACAGCAGCAATGCCAACTGGGATTTTGATAGGGATTATATTAAGTATGCAGTTTAATTTGGGTAGTATGTTCTTGCTAACATCTAGTTTTTTGAGGCATGACCATGGGTCCTAGTTTAACATTATTCAGATATCTGTTAGTTTCTTTTGAAGGAATTTTAGAACTTTCAAAGAAGAAGTCTTATAGTTATTGAATTAAAGTTATTCATATGTACTTTACTCTTTTTAATGATATTGTTGAGTGCATTATATTCTTAGTTTTATTTTCAGGGTTATTGCTGTGACAGCATAAAAATATACTTTACATTGATTTTGTATCCTGAAACCTTTTTAAAACCTCCAATAAATTCTAACAATTTTTAGGTATTTTGGGGAAATGTCTATAGCAAGGAGTTTTTTATCTGTGTTTAGAAACAGTTATACACTTTTCCAAGTCTGATTTCTATATATTTCTTCATTTGCCTAATTTCCATAATGATAACTCTTCAATACAATGTTAAATAGAAATGTTAAAAGACGTGTGCCTCTTTTTGCTCATGTTATTCAATCTTTCCAATTTTTCCAGCTAGAGATATTAGTGCACTACTCTGTCATTTTTTAATGACATGTCATGTGGTTTTGATATTGTGGCAATACCATTTTCTCAAAATTATATGGGAAATATTTCTTCTATCATCCCAAGAATGTGTGAAGAATTGTTAATAATTTTAAAGATACTCTTTTAAAGATTTACCTGTTATTTTTTTTGGAAAGGCAGACTTACAGAGAGGAGAGGCAGAGATCTTCCATCTTCTGGTTCATTCCCCAAATGGCCACAACAGCGAGAGCTGAGCTGCATTGAAGCAAGGAGCTTTTTCTGAGTCTCCTACATGGATTCAGGAGCTTATGGAGTTGGTGCGTGGTTCACTGCTTTCCTAGGTCATGGTTAAAGAGCTGGATCAAAATTAATGAACAAAAATCAACAGCCATAGTGTATGCGAACAGCCCCAAGATGGAAAAAGACTTCACCAGCAAGATATCATTCAAAATAACTGAGAAGAGTATGAAATATCTGGGAATAAATCTAACCAAAAATGTAGAAGACTTATTTGAAGAAAACTACAAACCACTTAAAAAAGAAATTGAACAAGACCTCAAAAGATGGAGTAACATCCCATGCTCCTGGATAGGTAAAATCAATATCATTAAAATGTCTATACTGCCAAAAGCAATATATACATTCAACGCAATCCCAATCAAATTGCCCAAAACATTCTTCATGGAACTGGAAACAATGATCCAAAGGTTCATCTGGAAGCACAAAAAACCACGGATAGCTAGAACTATCCTGAAGAACAGGAAGTTAGCTGGGGGAATCACAGTTCCGGACCTCTGGACATACTATAGGGCAGTGGCTATCAAAACAGCGAGGTACTGACACAAAGATAGAGAGGAAGATCAATGGAGCAGAATAGAAACACCAGAAGGAAACCCACACAGATACAGCCAAATAATCTTTGACAAAAAGACAAACAACAATCCAGGCAAATGGGAAGGTCTGTTCAATAAATGCTGTTGGGACAACTGGTTGATAGCCTGCAGAAACAAAAAAATAGATCCACATCTCTCACCATACACTAAGATCAGATCTAAATGGATAAAAGATCTAAACCTACATCCAGAAACCTTCAAACTTTTGGAAGAAAATGTTGGAAACACACTGGAACACTTAGGGGTAGGCCCTCACTTCCTAAAAAAGACTCCAGATGCAGTAGAAATTAAGACCAAAATAAACAATTGGGACCTCATCAAACTAAGAAGCTTCTGTACAGCTAGAGAAACAATCAACAAAGTAAAAAGACAACCCACAGAATGGGAGAAGATCTTCGCACATGACATAGGTGATAGAGGGCTGATCTCCAGAATATACAAAGAGCTACAAAACAACCAAAATGTCAAAACAAACAAGCCACTCAAGAAATGGGCACGGGAAATGGGCAAACACTTCACAAAGGAACAAACCCAAATGGCAAATAAGCATATGAAAAAATGCTCAAGTTCCCTGGCAATAAGGGAAATCCAAATTAAAACATCAATGAGGTACCACCTAACGCCAGTAAGACTGGCCCACATGAATAAAAGCACCAACAACACTTGTTGGTGAGGTTGCGGGGAAAAGGGAACCCTACTCCACTGCTGGTGGGGCTGCAGGCTGGTACAGCCTCTATGGAAATCAGTATGGAGAATATTCAAACAACTCAAAATCAACATACCGTATGATCCAGCAATAGCACTCCTAGGAATATATCCAGAACACTTGTTCTATGAAAAACCAACATGCACTCCTATGTTCATAGCAGCACAATCAGTAATTGCAAAAACATGGAAGCAACCTAAATGCCCATCAACAGAGGATTGGATAAGAAAGCTATGGTTCATCTACTCCATGGAATACTACTCAGCTATTAAAAAAAACAAAATGCAGTTCTTTGTGGCCAAATGGGCCAAACTGGAAACCATAATGCTAAGGGAAATGAGCCAATCCCAAAAGGTTAAATACCACATGTTTGCCTTGATTTAAGATGATATGATGTTATGTATAACATGTTATGTTTTGAATGTTATATGTTGTGTATAAACTAAAATTGAAGTATAGGTGAGGTGGTCACAGAAGGTGGCTGGGAACTCGCATTTACTTTTAACATATTGGTTACTCATTACTATGTCAATTAATTCCATAATGATGTAAATTTTTGCTGATGGTATGTTGGAGCTTTTAATTGATCAGGATGATACTCTGCTGGCTCTGTCTTCAGACCAGAGAGGGTATACCTAAGAAGCCGTTGAACTTGACGGGACAATAAGATACTGGACTCTATGTTTGGTATACGCTTGCAATGGGGAAATCTCAACTGAACTTGAGCTGTGGTTATGCAACAAGGTGGAGGAATCCACCATGGTGGGAGGGTTTGGGGAGGGGTGGGGAGAACCCAAGTATCTATGTAACTGTGTCACATAATACAATGTAATTACTGAAGTTAAATAATAAATAATAAAAAAAAAATGGAGCAGCCAGGACATGAACTGGCACTAATGTAGAATGGTGATGCTTGCAGGTGGAAAACTATCCTGGTGAACCACCACACTGGCCCCTTTAAATATTTGATAGAATGTAATCAATATTTGATACAATACAGCAATGGAGTTGAGTTGGAACAATTTTATTCGTATTTTTATTTATTAATTTAGCCTCTTCACCTCCTTTAAGTGTGTTAACATTATGTATTTTTTTAAGTCAGCCTCAATCATTTGTCTCTCTAGAAGGATGTGTTCCGTCAACTGGAGACCAACCAGCTTATGTGGTGGTATTTGGAGCAGTTTCTTACAGTTACCGATCAGGAGCTCATGTTTTGAGAAGATTGCTGAATGATATTTCTGACCAGCGTCCATTTTGATTGATTATAATATAAAAAATTAAGTCAAAGTATTTGTCTACAAGGAAATAAAAATGTATATTAATTTTCAAATGTTTGAAGTCAATGTTCATAGACAATGTTCAACATGAAAACCTATACATGGATTTCAAATTTTTGCACAAAAAATCTTAGCTTGGAATTCCATTTTCTAGGGACTTTTGAAAGTATCCTATATGTGTGACATCATCTATCAGGTTGTTCAAGAATTCAGCTATTATTCTATAATTTGTAAGCTGCATCAGATGGGCATATATGCTCAGAGATATCATGATTTTCCCCATCATTTTAATTTTCATTCTTGTGTCACATATTGAAGATCAGAGTATGGGGCCTTAGAAATGATAACCCACCAAAGTGAAGAGCTATATTAACTGAATAATAGAAAAACAAATGTCAATCCAGAGCACAATACATTTGGAAATTCCTGATCACCTGAACAACATAATACTTAGATGGACACGTTTTCTCCTGGACTTCGCTCTCTGCACCTAACTAGTCTTGATAAAGAAGATAAACTCACTGCCTTAGTAAGTAGGATGGTATCTCAGTCAGAGGTGCTAGTTAAGAGAGATTGACTCTGAAGCGCTCTCTCTCGTAATGATTAATGGATCTAATATATATTCCTAATTCACAGTGCATTCCTCATCCCCCAACTTCCAATTTTCTCGTCCAACTGATAAACACCAAATTAAACGAGGCCATCACCACAAATACAGCTTTAATTCTTTATTAATTTTAATCATAAGCAACCTTTCTATTGAAGCCATAATGCATTATGAATGTGTTCACAGAGAGGGGATAATAGGGCAGTGATGACATTTCTTGGACCCTTTTTTATTATTATCATGATTTAGCATCAACTTGTTCAAACAGAAAAGAGCAGGGACTGATTAAATATCAGTGCTGGACTATAATGAAAGAAAAGTCTATAGCAAATATGTGGTGATTGTTTTAAATCAAATGTGTGGGAGGGTGGATTTCAGGTGATAGCCCAGCAATTACACCCATAATCCTGACTGAAGCTGTCATGTGGGTTTTCACTTGGCTTACAAAATGAAGCTGGACTTTCAAGAGTCCCTACTGGCTGGCCCAGGCGCCAAATACCACATGTGTCCTTCTTTGGCATCTGACATTATTGTTATTAATGTCACAAGCTTAGCAAAAGAAGCCACTGTTGATGATTTCTGCTTCGGAAAGCTATAGTAATTCATTAAGGTCTTTTAACTTCCTAGCCATTTGTAAATAGAGTAGGTAGTCTGAAATGTGATGGGAACAAATGTATTTGTGTATTAAGAAATTAAGCTGGAATTTTAATTCACGATATTAATAAATTAGTGAGATCTATATATACCTTTATGTATGTATAAATGCATACATATATAGATATATATCTTTATATATGTTATATTTATGTATATGTGTGTATGTGTGTATGTATATATCAATTCTGGGGGTTCCTCTTCAAGATCACCTAACAAAGAAAAGCAGACATGTTTAAAGGCTTTTTATTACAAACTGTGTATTTTTGTAACATAATTTAACATTGACATATATGCAAGCACTGTGCACCTTCATCTGACCTTGGCCTTTGAACTCATGACTATCTACCCTCACAATATGTAGTATATATGAAATAAAATAGAAACACCAGGAAAATGAAAACTTTTATGGTCAAAACCCAGGGATTTTTCACTTGGACTTGTCCTGTATGAATATATTTGTGATTTGAGAGAGTTTAGGCAAACAGAACCTGGAAAATTCGATTAAAATATTCACCTGGATAGCCAAAAATTATCTCTGAAAATCTAGACCAAACAACCTGACGAGATAAATTAAGCCGCACTAAAAATCTAAACACTTGGGCCTGGCGGCGTGGCTTAGCAGCTAAAGTCCTCACCTTGAACACGCCAGGATCCCATATGGGCGCCAGTTCTAGTCCCGGTAGCTCCGCTTCCCATCCAGCTCCCTGCTGTACCTTGCAACACTTCCTCTACCCACAGTGCTGTTGAGTCTTCAAAGCAGGTTACAGCCCTGGTTGACTGGTGCCTGTGGGAAAAGCTCCTGGAGATGATGCCCACCCTTCAACAACAAGCACATGCTGCTCTGGAAAAGCGAGAAGAGGTCAAGTAAGCACAGAGTCGATTCCAGGAAGAGGCAATGTCAAAACCTGCAAGCAGAGCCTGGAGCGATGGCCTAGCGGCTTAAGGCCTCACCTTGAACACTCCAGGATCCCATATGGGCACCAGTTCTAATCCCGGCTGCCCCACTTTCCATCCAGCTCCCTGCTCGTACCCTGGGAAAGCAGTCGAGGACGGCCCAAAGCCTTGGGACCCTGCATCTGCGTGGGAGACCTGGAAGAAATTCCTGGTTCCTGCCTTTGGATTGGCATAGCATCGGCCGTTGCGCTCACTTAGGGAGTGAATCATTGGATGGAAGATCTTCCTCTCTGTCTCTGCTCCTCTTTGTATATCTGACTTTCCAATAAAAAATAAATAAAACTTAAAAAAAATCTAAACACTGCTGATTAAAACTCAGGATCAGAGTATGTGCTAAACTGAGAGGAATGGGAAGTAGTGCTTTGTTCTATAATATGTATATTACAGGTACCATGTAATCCAAATGTTGTAAATGTCCATTGCAATTCCTAATCAGGACTAAAGCAGATCGCTGGGGTGGAAGGACCCCTATGTCAATACTCAGGTTTCATCATCTGGCTGTGATTCTTACAATGTTGTAAATGTGCAAATATTTTGATTTCTTAGTTTCGGTATCGCTTTTTAAGATATGAGCAAAAAATGCAATTTTGTGGAATATTTGTACCATTCAGATTCATTAATTCCATGGATTGGAATAAAGAGCATTATTTAGTGATGGCATATAGATTTTAAAGATTTATTTATTTTTGTTTGAAAGATAACCTGACACAGAAAAAGAGACATGGAGAGACAGAGTGAAACACCTGCTGGCTCACTGACCAAATTTCTACAATGGCTGGAGTTCATCTGATCTGAAGCCAAGAAGAGCCAGGAGGCTTTTCTGGATCTCTCAAGTGGGTGCCGGAATCTAAGGCCATCCTCTACTTGGTCATGTTCTACTGCTTTCCCAAACCATAAGCAGAGAGCTGGATGGGAAGTAGAGTTGTTGAGACACTGACCAGGGCCAGCTGAGCCATTGTGCTGGCCTCATGATTGCATAATTTTAAAGTGTTGGTAATAATTGGCTTCTCTGAATATTTTATAAAGGTTTATAGTGAAACTTTTTTAATCTTCCTGTCCAGTATCTTTTCCTCTTTGGGATATATTTCCTAATTCCTAATGGTATTACTGGAATAACCTAGAATAATCACAATATCACTTCCCTGGGAGCCTCTGCTGATTTTAAGGGCATGCATAGGTCACCACCCGCCTTGCTGTTTCTGTATACTTAGTTTATGGAAAGCATGGAAGACATGGCTCTGGTTAAATGCTATTGCGACTGTTCCCTGTAGAGTCATAGAAGGAAAATGGGGAAACAGGGAGGAGGAGAGAGACAGATACAGGAGAGAGGAAGGGAGGGAGAAAGGCCAAGAGGGAAAGAGAGAGAGAATGAGATAATAGTACTAGAATCATAAATCCAACCAGTTTCACTCCTTCACACTCCACCTATATGACTGCATAATTATTCAAATTCTTTTAGCTTTCCCTTTAGAAACTACATGCTTTTCTCACTCTCTCTATATATTTTAGTTACTTATTGGGGCTGGTGCAGTGGCACAGAAGGCTAATCCTCTTCTTTGTAGTGCCTGCATCCCATATGGGTGCTTATTTGTGTCCTGGATGCTCCACTTCTTATCCAGCTCCCACTTGTGGTCTACAAAATCAGCAGGAATATTGCCCAAGTCCCTGGGTTCCTCTATCCACTTGAGAGACAGGGAATAAGTTTCCAGCTTCAGGTCAACTCAGCTCTGGCCACTGTGGCCATTTGGGGTGTGAACCAGCGGGAGGAAGACCTTTCCTCTATATCTCTCCTTTTTTCTCTGTAAAATATGCCTTGAGATAAAAATAAATAAGTCTTTACTTTGTTTTTACTTACTGATTTGAAAGTGACGGGAGTGGAGGAGACAGAGAGTTCACTGATAATTCACTGAGAGGTAGCTCCCCAAACGCCACAACAGCCCGCAGCTAGGAAAAAATTCAGAATTGCAAACTCAGTGCAGGTTTCCTAAATGAGTGATGAGAACCATTCATTTAAAAGTTGCCTTCCAGGGTCTACATTAGTGAAAAAAAAATGAGTCAGGAGCCAGATGGGTATTGAACCCAGATATTCTGACATGGGACAGGAAAGTCTAAACACGTGCCAGGCTAAAGATCTATACCCTCAAATTAGTTTTAATTGATTTTCCCATTTCTTAAAGTGTATTCTTCAGCTATAGACATACCATTTTAAAAATGAGCAAGGGAGCAACTGTTGTCCCTACAATGAATTTTGTTAAGACTGGATGGTGAAACCATGGACCTAACTGTGATAATAAAGGACGCTCTGTCTTAGTGTGTGATAGTAAATAAAACCTGAGTTGGTTCATTCCTTCAAAGTTACAATGCAATTTTCTTTCTATCTAATTTAGTTCTTGTGAGAATGCTGCAATATTTTGTTTATTATCCCCATGTTTCAGTTAAGAAACGAAGTTTCATGAAAGTTAAGAGACAGTTCCACAGTTACATGTTTAGGGAACAGGGACAGTCACAAGGTCATGTTGCCTTTATTCTAATTTTATCTTTTAATGAAACCTGAAGAAAGAGAATTAACAAGAAAACCCTGTTTCTAAGCTCTTCTATTTGCAGAATAGCAGAAGAAAAAGCCAAGGTCATAATGAAAATTTATAATAATTGCTTATATTACCCCAGCCAACTTCTCATTTCTAATTGATTTTTCTCATGTTGCTTTTCCAGCATGTGAGAACTGCTCAAATCAAACGTTGAAAAAATTTTCCCCTTGAAGATTTAATGACTTCAAATCTGTATTTGATTACCCAGTTCCATTGGGGTTTGTGCTTGTGCCACGGCCAAGATAGAAGAACAAGAAGAAATCACGTTGGTCATGCATTATGTATCTGCTGCCACTGGATTTGGGCTGAGCCCGAGTATGTGACGTCTTTACCGGGCTTGGCATTTACTTTCAGCTCTTAACTTTGTTTGGTCATATTCTCTTCAGACTTTGAGGGGTTTAGCATATGAGTGAACCATGTATGACTACTCACACAATAAATTCCAAGAAAAGTCAAGGAGATTTAGTTTCTGGGTTTGATCTTTAAATGTCCAATAGATTTCATCTTCTTACCAAGGTAGTTCAAATCCTTCCATTCCTCTTCCTCTATGTTCCCCAATGGACTTCATCTCTACTAATGAGAAGTAGGAGCAATAATGTCATGATCAATATTAACCTAAGCAGGGGCCAGACATTTAAAGTACCTTGAATAAAATGGGAAAAGTTTGGATCTACTATGAACTAATTATGTGAATCTAGATCTGCCCTTTAAATCCCTCTCCCTTTCTCCAGTGATAAGAGTCATCAGCCACTCAAAAGGCCCATTTCTACTAAAAAAAAAAAGCATGAAATTACAGCAGAGCCATTCCTTTTGTATCTAGTGCAAGTTGTAGTCTATGACCCAGCTTATATTCTTTTGTTCTTCCTTACTTATTTGCATTTGGTTTTCTAAACAGAGGCCCTATACTAAATATATATATTTCTAGATTAGGTTAAAACAATAGTTGGGAATGCTACAAATGCCAACACCGAATTAAATTGATTGCTTTACACATTTGGTTTCAAGTATACTTGAGGCTGTGTGTTTGAATATGTGTGCCTTTTGTTTTCTGCAGAAATCAACAAGTAAATACAATACTTGAAAATGTAATTGCAGCATTCACTTCTACTTTGTCTAAGAACACTGAACCTGCAGAGATAAATCAAAATGTTCCTGGAAAATATAACTAAAATATATTTTAGTGCAAACATATTTTATAATTCTTATGTTTCATGGCACATTCTTCATAAGTTTTTGAAGACACTGTCTTTGTTGGAATATAGATGAATGACATATTTAGGATAATTTCAAATTTGTCTTTGAAATTGTCCCCTTCCTATTGCCCCGATGCAGGTAAAATACAGCAACTGTAACTATCGTTATAAACCTGAGTTGAAATGACATAATTAATGTAGAAATCAGAAATAACATTTTTTACATACTTGTGACCTGTGTCTGAGAGTATGAATTGATATATAAATGACAAATGGTTCCATTTCATGGAGAAAAATAATTTAACAAGTAATCTAAAAATATTTTAAGCATAGAGACCCATTTCAGCTTGTTGAATTCTAGGTATATTTCTCTGCTGTTAAAATCAAACTTTTTTAAGGACCTTACCTATCACTGTGCTTTAATTGATGCATAAATTTCAACTTACTCAAGATCCTTTACATATGAGTGTATCCAACACGTAAGTCAATTTTGACCTAAATTCCAGTGATTTTCTGCTCACATATCTCTATACAATTTACTCAACACATCTTGTTCTTTAGTACTAATGGCTTTTGCTCATTCTCTATAAAACATTACTTTCTTCATGAATTGTCCTTATATTTTTTCAAACTAAAACCCATTCTTTCTTCAGCCTTATCGTATGTTCTCCTATTATTTAGATATCCTCTTGTAGTATTTCACCCATTGGTTTATATAATAACTGTCAGACAGACTTGTCACCTGCTTAAGGTAAGCCTGTACGTAAGCCAGGTTTATAAAAAAAATCAGAAGTTATAATAACAGATTCACTAGGAAGTTCTTATTTTCTTAATGAGAATAATTTTTAATACTAAAAATATTTTTAATGTGATGAATATTATTTGACTTACCAAAGTTAGATTTGACCCTATAGGACATGTGATTATTATATAAACTGGAGTATTAAAAATGGGTGATATTAGTTTTTCACAAAAAAAAACACTAAAACTGAAACTCAAGTGTAGCTACTGAATTATTCATTTTAATTGTTTTCAAGAAAATTTTCACCTCTGTTCCTCATGTACACTCAAATTCTCTGTCACTACTTTCAAAATCTTTGTGCAGGATCACGTTGGATGTTTATCTTCTCAAACGATCATAAACCTGGAAGCATAAACCAGAGAATTCCGCTGCATAGAGAGAATGAGTGGATTTGTGCTGAATGGGAAATGGGGAGACAAGAAAAGGTTCATTTGCTGGAAGAAGATCATGAGATATTTTGCCATTAAACTAACATTTATTTCAGTCAGCTCCATTCTTATTCCTTTTCCCTTTCTAACTTTCAGCAAAGTTTATTCGCAGACTCTGTTCCCTTCTGAGTATTAGGTTGCTTTGGTCAGTGTACATGACAGATGGAAGACTGAAGTCTTGGAAGGAGAAACTTGTCAGTTGTGCCTCCTATCTCTGTACCTCATGTGATGGCTGTAATTGTAATGTCTTCAGTGTATTTTTACTATGGGATAGTTTACTCCGTGATCTTAGCATCTGTAAGCCTTGCATACTGCAGTCCTGAATTATCTGTTGGTGCCTGAATCGGGGCACTAGCAAAACTGTCTCCTGGAAATGAGTGCTATTTCAGCAAGGAACAGCACTTTCCTAATTTTTATGGCATCTTTTTCCTTTGCTGATTATTTTGTTTGCTGCATAACCAATTTTTTCTTAAATTCCCACTGTTTAGAGAGTCATTTCTGATTTTCTGATTGTCCTGCTTACAGAGACCCTTGTTTCTGACCTTTGTGTCTCCAAAGAGAAGACAAGACAGAAAAAAATGACCTATGAAAATGGTCTGCCTTTGCCATGGTTTAGTAGACTAATTCTCTACCTGCAAATGCTGGGATTCCATATAGGGGCCAATTCATGTCCTGACTGCTCCATTTCTGATGCAACTCCCTGATTATAGCCTGGGAAAGCAGAGAAGGATGGCTTAAATTTTTGGACTTCTGTATCCACAAAGGAGACCTGAAAGAAGTTTCTGGCTCCCAGCTCTGGCTTTTAGTGACCATTTGGGAAGTGATCCAACAGATGGAATACCTCTCTCTCTTATTCTCTCCCTCTCTCTGTAACTCTACATTCCAAGTAAAATAAATGAATCTTTAAAATAAAGGACATGCTCTGTCTTTTCTAAGTATATCGACATATCATGAGCCTTAGAAAAACATTGTAAGATCAGCTTTATTCTTCCCATCTTTCAGAGCGTAAGAAATCCAAAGATTTCATAGCATGTCTGACAGGTAAAAATTCAGTGGCATCAGGGACAAAATCCACACTTGTCTTGGAGGCTTCTCTTGGAGGATAAGAACCTCAAAGCAAGTTGCCTTAACTTTGTCTGTTTCGGGGGGACAGGGGGAGAGACGGTGTTATTTGTAGTTCTGAATCAGAAGATGTTTGCACAGTCTTTTGATCCTGCTTCCCAGAATTAATTCATCGGAATTTATTCACCATTAGTCACCAAAGGTGGAAAAATTGTTTAATATTTGGATCCAAGTGGGGGTTCTCCTTCCACTTCCTGAAGGCCCTTTGCTGTTTCATACCAAAGATAAAATAGGCAAAGCTCCCATGATGAGGCATTGCCTGTGATCTTGGGCTCAAAGTATGATGTGAAGGAGGCACAGTTCTTAGAAACTGAAGCAGCAACAGAATTAGGAAGGTCATTATCACATTTCTGTCATCTTCTTCCTAGAATTAGGCAATGCAACCTAGGAAGTCTTTCTCTGACCCACAGGCTTCTTTTTTCTTTAATGAATCTCATACAACAAGCATCTTGCTGTGCACCTAGAGAAAAAGAAACGCAATGCGAAGATGCTAAAAAAATCTGACCTAACAGGCTTTGCTAAGTTCTCCCTGTTTCATTCTCCCTGGAACACACTCTTCTCTTTCAATCACACATTTGCTCAGTTGTCTGAAAAACGCACCTATTTCTTCTCTGCTTTGAGTCTTCATTTATGAAAGACTCTATGATACATACAACTGAAGTCACCTTGCATGTTTTATTCTTGTTAATCGGTCTTCTGCTATAGAGACTGTAGTTACGGGCCTGGCAATCCATGAGAAACAGATATGAAGTGCTCCCCTGCAAATGCAGCTTCCCCTTTAAAGTGAAAATATAAAAGAGATCATTAAGAACAACAACTTTGAAATCAGATTACTTCGTGCAGTAGGAGATATGGAATATTCTGTTTGTCCTAAGAGTTAGAGATTCATTCATTGATTCATTGTTCGACATTTCTTAAAAGACTTTTTCAGTAGTTCAATATGATGCTGCAAAAATTCACCTGAACAACTGATTATAATAAGGCCACAAAACCTGTACATGTACAAAAAGCCTCATTCTGTTCCTGGAAAACAAAACTGAGAGCAGACACCTGTTTTCCACTTCCTCTCGCTTTTTAAAGCCAGACATCTGAGTTGGCTTCAGACATTCTCTTGTATCTTAATTATTTCCTTCTTCACCTATCCTTTTCCTTCTAGGCATACTCCTAAAACCCTTCTAGTCATAGTACTAAAGTTTTTGACATTCTTCTTGGCAAAATCCTCTTTTCCTTTAATACTTGACCGAGTTCTGAAGACACATCTCCCTCTTGCAGTTTTCATGTATGTGCACGCACAGACACAAAACCCAGCAGACACACACACACACACAAGCACACACTTCATGTACAATCATTGCTGTGATGAAAATTTGAGAAAGTAAAAACTGACAATGAATACTTTGAGGAAGCAGAAAATAACCTTGCTTAGGGTTGCGGCTAGGACTCAACGGAAAGCCGGAATTAGCATGAAGCTCCAACACATCTATGAAAATGACTGTACTGTCTAGAACAGACTACAGATAGGTTCTCTATAGCCAGAAATGAGGAAAAGTTAAAATAAGAAAAATCTTGGAAGAACATGTAATTACGAAAATGGAAAGAGTACCTTTTGGACTTAGCAAATTCTTTGTGCTGGAGGTAAATGTGGACATAATTGAGATGGCCACATAATGAGGACAAACCTGAGTTTGTCTTCATAGAACAAACCTAAGTCCTAGGTTATCATGTGTGCCTTAGAGCCTTAAATCAGAGGCGTATTATGTACATAGATGTTAGATCAGAACTGTGTTTTTCTAGCTCCTTATCCTTCACATCCTTGCTTTGCCTGTGTAACTCTAGACTATAGTACTAGTCCCAAATGCTGCCTTTGTTCTGTCTTAAATTTCCATATAGGGCCAAGTATGTGATAGGAAGGTGAGAAGTGGCAATAAAAATTCTTTTTGGTAAGCTCAGCTACATTCCTTTTCATAATGCAGCAATGGATTCTAGATGTGAAAAGCCTACATGTCCCTTCAATTTCCTTTGTTCCAATGTTTTATTATATTTTTTTTTTGTAACAATCTTTGTGACAAAAACAAAAAGGCTTGGTTCCTGGGGAGAATTATCAGAGCTTTGCCTGAGTTACTGCTGGTGAAGCTGCGTTACCCAGGGCTGGCAGATAATATGGTTACCTGCTGGAGTGGAACCAGCTCATTTGCGTGTCACGGGGCTGGCAGCTCTGTGTGCCCAAGGCACATTAAACCTTTACCTTACACATGTCAGGAGTGCTTGGGCCATTGCCACCTCTTCCTCCCCCGCTCCCTGGCTTCTGTTTTCTTGCTCTAGTTTTCACAGTGTGTCTACCAGAAGTGAATGGGATCGGGCTGAGTCCTTTGCCCTGAACACTGCAATAGTTTAGATTCACCTTCTGTTTGATACTGTCAGCAAAACAAGTTTTCACTTAGAAGCCTGGCTCGCAGGTCTAGATCAGTTATAAAGATCTGCCTTGACCTCAACTTGGTTTGCTATACAGTGTACTCACTGGGACCAGTGAAACCCCCCAGTTCTTCAATTTTGGTTTTTGCTGCTCTCCTCTGAGCCTTGAATGGCCTTAACCCAACAATTTCTTTATGTCTTATGCCTGTGTATTTCTCAAGACTTTGCTCATCTCCAGCCTCAGCAATGAGCTATGAGTGAAAGTATGAAGAATATTTTTGTGAGAGAAATATAGGCATCATGGAGAAGGGATCTGTGTGAGACATAGCTGATGAGAGATCATTTTGTGATGGGAAATAATAGAGGACACATGGTGGAACTCAATCAGGAAAAGTAGGGCAGGTGGGATTGTCACAAGGAATTGTAAAGATACAGTCAGAGCATAACCACAGATTTTTCGGAGGCAAGCCAGATGAAGAGCCTGCAAAAACACTATTTCATTTATGAAACCAAACAATATAAAGCTTAGGAGTCCAGGTTTGGTTGTCCCAGAGAAATTGCACCATCCCTTGCACAGCTGGTAGAACTGATGTTCAGACAAATTGGTCAGGCCCCCAGGAATAGGGGGCCTGGAAAGCACAGCGTATGCATGCAGTAATGAACCACTGGTCTTTCCTCTGCTATCACTTGCAGAATAGGAGCTTAAGTAAGAGTGGATCTATAGACTCACCACCCCCTGATTTCCTTTCCTTTCCTGTTTGGACCTATCATGTGAGCATACATATTTGACATTTATTAGAATCCCCACAATGATTTTGTTTTGTTATGAGATGGTCACAGTAACCTTGGGCAATCTCTGCCAGTATTCAAAAACCACAGAAACCACAAAAAAAGTCCTCCACAGGTCCAGACTGTGGTTCAAACAACCCTGGCCTGTGGGTGATACAGCTTTCAGACACTATGGAATCTGGTGAGGAAATGTGCTGTAGGGGATCACAGCATGTCAAGGAGAGAAGTAGTGTGAAGATCACTGGGAGGTAAATGAACATCCACAGGAGCGCACTCACAACTAACAAGACACCAAGAGATAAGTAGACCGAATGAGAGCCGACCAGAGCCAACCTGCTTGATGAGCCCTCATAGCGGTAACACAATAGGTGCATGGATGGAGTAGCCATGGGAACAGGGGGACGTGTAAACCACAGTCAACAGTATGGACTCCCAAATACCAAAGCTGACCTCAGTGCTGCTTCTGCAGAATTCTCAAGTTAATAGCAATTGAAACTAGGGAGGACCATCAACATGAAAGCATCCTCTCCAACCCACTTGGGATTAAAGTGCTTACCTCCTATCCCTCCTACCAAAGAAGTGCTTATAGGTATTTGTCTTGAGTGGATTCACTTACACATTGTAGATTAGATATTGTCATTCATCTTACAAGCACCACTGTCAAAGGGCTTCTGGAATGTTCTGTCTACCACTCTGGACTCCTGAATAACACCACACTAGAGCCAATTACTTATCCTTAAGGCAAAGGAGAAACATGTGGACAGTTTCTCTCACACCACCAACAGCTGCTGTTAAAATAAAACAATTTTTTTTTCTATTCAGATTTATCTCTACATGTCAGGGACGTTGGCAAGTATGGTTGTCTAAGTATGAAATCTGTTCTCTTCATATTAATAAAAATTTTAAAAAGCAAATTCATCTCTAGAGCTCTTCAGAGGAAAAGATCACAACTAAAATCACATTTCTACAGTTTAATTATGACACATTTTGTTACACAATGAGGTTTTATTTGGAATGAAGAAAAGAGACTGAACTTTCAAATTGCATTTGACTAGTTCAGTTACTGTGAATGCCATGGAGAACCTTCTACTTTCAAGACATCCTCCTCTTTGAATTCTCTGTGTACCAATGGCATCTCTTGGGAACAATTTGTGATGATTTTCACAGGTTATCTTTATCTGTTGCTTCACGTTGGTTTTCTTCACAATGTATATCTGAACAATTACGTGAGTTAGCTGCACAGTGAAGGCAATTATGTAAGCATAACTATGGCCTGAGGGCCACATGCATTTCATTGCCTATTTTTGTGAATAAAGTTTTATTGGAACACAGGCTTAATAATTCTCTTACTGTCTGTGATAGCTTTTATGGCCCAATGGGAGAGTAGAGTGCTTTTGGCAGAAACGTGTGGCCACACTGTCTGAAATACTTATTACCTGCCCCTTTACTTAGATTTTCCATATCCTGACTTAAGGCTGCACAACCTGCTTCTGAGGTTAGCATGTTTCATGAGCATTTTTATGGAGTTTTGCTTCTGTTGTTATGTTTTGCTTCATTTTGTTTGATAGCTGCGAAAAACCTGGCCTGTCCAGAGGAAACCTACCCAGACTGTCATCCTGTGCTCATCCTTTTCAAAAATGGACATGTTATTCGCGGGGAATGAGATCAGCAAGCTTGTTTGTACTTCAGGATCATGATGTATCAAAGGCAGTAGGGAGGAGGAGCGGTGAACAAGGCAACACACTGTATATAAGTAGATTTTTATTTAGAGCCATGTTTTACAAAGGGAGTACAGTGTCTGCCTTTCAAACCAAAGTCTCTTCAATTTTTTTTTTTTTTCATTGCTTTTCCTTCAAAGATTGCTCAATCTCTAAAATCACGGCCAGCAACATGCCTCTTTGGGTTGTTTGGAGAAATTCATTGGCTAATGTTTGTCAATGGATGCCAAAGACGCAAACTCGTTATGTTCTGTTAAACATTATTGATTAAACAAGCTTTCTGCGTCCCTTTAAAGTCCCTTCACTAATTATGTCTGTGTTTCATTTTTCTAAGTGAACGTCAATGTCACAGAGATTTCCCATGGAGAGCAGAGAGCCCAGCACTATCTCCCTTAAAACAAATAGATTTTTCATTGAAATCAACATATCTTTCTGAATCGAATCGGTTTTCATGGGGCCAATAAATTTCTTCAAAACAATGCATTTTTATTACAACATATTTTTGTTCAAACCAATACTTTTTGACAACCAGATATTAATGACCTGGCCAGAACTATAAATTTACCCCAAACTATGTGTTTTCTCAGCAGAAAATAATTTTTCTTACACAAACACGTTTTTATTTGAATCAATCCTTTCCTGAAATCAGATATATTTCTGCAGGGGACACTGGGAACCTCTTTACCAGGAAATGTCACTTTATTTAAAGGAACATAGCTGGAATTTCAACTTCCCTAATGACCTACCTTAAAAAAAAAGTTTTATTCAAAAATGAGATAAAGGCTATTAAAGAGAATCTGCTGTTCTATTTGGTCTGATAGGTGTGTGATGCCGTCAATAGGAAGTTATGATAAAATAATGAAGAAATAGATTTCTGTTCCTGTTCTGAAGGCAGATGATCAGCCATTGCACTTTGCTTCTTTGCGTGTAGCAAAGACTAAGGTCCTGTGCTGTCTTAGAGATCCTCTGCAATTCAAGTGGCAGGACTTCACCCAAGTCACAATAGTTAGGCTTGCTCATTTATATGAGGTAGCAATGCCTGTATTGCTTTTTTTTTTTTTTAAGGAAAGTTCTCTTACCATTTTTGGTTCTCCCTGTATTTAATTGGAGCTGAGAGCAGGTGCATGCCAAGGGAAGAGCACTATTATTACCAATAGTTTTGACACTTCAGTCTTCACTACAAGTAGATCCCTGATGTTTAAAACTGAATTTCTAAACGTTCTCTCACGGAGGTCAAAAACAACATACTCAACAACTGATTTACATGTTATGGAGTTTTCTGGTCTCACACACACAAAAAAAAGCTTGAAAATAATGCCTGAAATTACTTTACCAATTGGTTGCGATGAAGAGGTATATTGCCAAGACTTTCTTTCATTGCTTTGTGCTTTACTTTGCAAGCATACGACCAGTTGGTCAGCTTCTGGCCTCAACGAGGATTCATCAGTTCTGGAATGTCTAGGGACTGCCATCTTTGTCTTGACTACAGTAAATTTATGAAATCTGTGCTTCTTGCTACCAGTAGGAACACATTCATCTTTCCGCTTCTCACTCATTTTCATAAAATAACAAAAGGAAAAACACGAAGGGAATGCTCAAATAATTACACTATACATTCCAAAACAAAGGTAGCTATGCAGCTAGAGCTAATCTTGGCTAGAAGGTTGTATACTTTGCAAAATAGTCAATTCTTTCCTGATGCTACAAGGTCCAGACATGATTTAGAGCTAATCATCTATGAAGTAAGGCTGCCTCTATTATTAAAAGATAAATACTTCATTGAATGCATTGAAAAAAACCAGAAAACATTCTAGGTTTCTATTAATAAAACATAACTACTGTTGTTATGCATTTACTATGCATGAAACAGTGTGATAAGAATTTTACATCTTTTTTTGTTTTAATTTTAATCTTGTGAGAATGCTGTATGGAATCGACATTGTTTGTCCCATGCTTAGGTACAGAGACAGCCAAGCAAATTTTCAGAAAAGCTGTTTGTTCAAGCTAATGAGCAGGTAGTGGGAAACACTTAAAAATATGTCTGATTGACTTCAAAGCTAGTCAAGTTGCCTCCTCAGGTCTGCTGCTCAGGTCCTGGTCTTCAGCAGGGAGACCTGGGTTACATGATGTTAATGGGTTGAAGGATAAATAAAAGTAATCATATAGCATAGAATGTTTTCCTCTTAAACAGCAAAGCATTTTTATTTGATCTTTACAAAAACCCTGAAATAGGCAAGGCAATTGAGAGTATTACTGCTGACAGACATCCACTGACACTTTTTTGTTCAGATACACGTATTAAATAATTGACACATCCACTTCCCCACATAGAGAAGTATTTACCTCTCAAAGAGGTAATTAAAAAAAAATCTCAAGAGCAAAAATAAGAAGCAAACAATAAACATCCATTTTTTTAACAGCCCCCCTCTCCTTAACCCCATCCTTTTGATTCATCCTGGGTTTAAATTACCTGCCCAAAGTTATCTAGGATGCTACTGATGGACGCAAATGCAGGACCGGCATTTGGGTCATCTTCCCTCAGGTCTAGTGCTTTTGTAGGAGCCAGCCCTGTGCTTGCGGGACCTGGTAGGAAGAAGCAGGAAATGGGGTTGGGGTGACACAGTGGGACACTCAGAAGTGTCCTGAACATATGGAGTATTCCAAGACATGGAAAGGAGATGATGGTGAGAGGGTGGCCTAGACACCCAATAATCCACAGGAAGCTGCAGAACCAAAAGTAGGAAGCGGCACCACTGGTGCAGAGGAGTGTTCTTTGAGTCCAGCAGCAGATGCACAGTCAACTGTTGGTCACTGAAAGGGCACAGGGCAGCTTGAACACGCAAAAAAGTAATCCGGCAGGTGGAAGAATAAAAAAGAAGTCTTATTCTGTATACTTTTGTGATCTCTCTACCAAAAAATAGCTGTATTTTGCAAATTCAATTTAATTTAGATGTATTATAATATGTATGTATAAATTCATAATATGGTAAGTGCTGTCATATGCTACATATAAAACAAAGATGACTGGTTTTTTTCACCTACAAAATAAGTGAAATGAAAGAGATCACTTTCATAGGTACAATATGTTTCGTGCTGTGACACAGAAACTTCCTCATATTATATATAGCCTGCTGATGACAAAGGTAAAATGCTAGTGGTCAGTAGCCCCTTAGAACTATCCTAGTTAGGCCCCAGCATGATAGCTTAGTGGTTAAAGTCCTCACCTTGCACATGCCGGGATCCCATATGGGCACCGGTTCTAATCCCGGCAGCCCTGCTTCCCATCCAGCTCCCTGCTTGTGGCCTGGGAAAGCAGTTGAGGACAGCCCAAAGCCTATGGGACCCTGCATCTGCGTGGGAAACCTGGAAGAGCTCCTGGCTCCTGGCTTTGGATTGGCTCAGCTGCAGCTGTTGTGGCCTCTTGGATGGAAGATCTTTCTCTCTCTCTCTTCCTCTCTGTATATCCGCCTTTCCAATAATAAATAAATCTTAAAAAAAGAAAAAAAACTATCCTAGTCCAAGCACAGAGGATCAGGGAAGCAGGTTCAGGCTGGGACAGGAGGCCAGGTCTGGAGACACATCCCAGGCTGCGCTTAGCACAACTCAACAACTCCACTGCACATAGTATGTGTGTGCTGGGAAAGGCTTTGCTAGTTAACAAGCCTAAGTATTTACACCTCTTCTGAGCCTACTTCACCATGTGCTCACGTGAGTACCTGGCACAGAAATGGACTCAACTGAAAGAAAAGCCACACTTTATAAAGCTAAATTTTGCAGCTCTTCTGTTCACTGAGGAGTTACCTGTTTCCCATCATCTGAAGTCATCAGAGTGAACCAAAGGAGGGGAGAAGGGTGAAAATGGTTTTCTTGCTAATACAATGTTCAGTCCAAACCATTTTAGATCTTTGTCAACTTAAGAATTCTATACTAATGTAGTTTTAACGAGTTTGTGCCCATTCTAAAATGTACCCTATCAGTGACGCTGCACATAATTGCATTTAGTTTTGTCCCACATAAGACCCTGCCTCGTCTCCTGTTCGATTAGAGTCTTTTTACTTTTTTATTTGTTGATCTGTTTATTTAGTGAAGCATTATGTCTTTACATATAATACAGGTGAAAATACGTTATCTCAAAGACGAATAAAAATGCTAACTTTCTCATTTGGTCCATGTGTGTTGTATTTACGTGTTGGAACATTGCACAGTTCCCTGTAAGACTGAGCAACTATTACACATTAATCAGAAATTTAAAAACAAATAATTGAATTAAAACTTTTTAGAAGTTTTATTTATTTTTATTGCACAGTCAGATATACAGAGAGGAGGAGAGACAGAGAGGAAGATCTTTCGTCTGCTGATTTACTTTCCAAGTGCCACAACAATAGAGGCTGCGTCGATCTGAAGCCAGGGGCCAATTGCTTCTTCTGGATCTCCCACAGGGTCCCAAGGTTTGGTCCCACCATCAACTGTTTTCCCAGGCCACTGGCAGGGAGCTGGATGGGAGCTGGGATATGAACTGGCGCCCATATGGGATCCTGGCGCATGCAAGGCAAGGACTTTAGCCACTAGGCGTCTGCACAGGGTTCAAGAGCTGTTTTGAAAAATCTCTGGTGTATGTTTCTCTGGCTCATTCACAATTCTTGGAGGAGGTTGTTTCACATGTTTTTAGAAAATAACAATGAGTCATCATTTGGAAAGGCAGTGCTCCCCTTTAGAGACATGCTTTATTTTAAACAAAGAGAATGTTGAGCTTCAGGTAGGACACAGGATGGCAGCCAATGTGCTCAGGACACTGTCTTCAAATGCAGGGTCATTTTTTCCTTTTTTTTTGTTGGTAGCAATCACATGCTCACATCCATCCATCTACTTGGGCATCCTGACTTATAGTAAACTAAAATTGAACAATAAAACTAGTTTCAGCAAATGTAATATATATATATGCATATATATATAATTTTAATTTATAAAATGTATTCATTAAATAAGTAAATAAAATACGGCAAAGGCTCAATGGCTAATTCCTTGCACATGCCAGGATTCCATATGAGTGCTAGTTTGTGTCCAGGCTACCCCATTTCCCATCTAGCTCTCTGCTTGTGGGCTGGGAAAGCAGTAGAAGATAACCCAAGATTTTGGGCCCCTGCACCTATGTGGGAGACCTGAAAGAATCTCGTGGCTCCTGGCTTCAAATCAGCCCAGCTATGGAAGATCTTTTTCTCTGGATCTCATTCTCTCTGTCCATCTACATTTCCAATAAATAAATAAATCTGTAAAAAAAAAAAAAGTAGTGATTTTTGTACATTGACCAATGAAGCAAACTTTTGTCGAGCATGGTAATGTGCCACATTTTTATGTAAAAAGCCTTGATTATGAAACATTTCTCCCACCAGGGGAGCACTATGGGAAGGGATCCTTTCCTTCCCACAGCTTCCACCATTTATCCTGTGTAGATTATAAGCTGCCCCACTTTCTGGCTACTTCTTGAAGAGGAAAGGAAAGCCTGGGCCAGAAACTGAGAGGTAGAAAAAGCAGATTGTAGAGAAATAAATGGCAAGGTAATGGTGTTTAATAAAACAACAACACAGAAAGGGAAAAGTCAATTAGTGTTTTAAAGAGAAAAAATAAATGGAAGAGTGGGAGGACTGGTGCAGAGTGACTCCTTAATTCAGACCTCAATTGGAGCTGATGTGAACTGACACTGAAATTTAAGGAAAAAGTCTCTGTTGCATTATCCTCTGTCTTCCTGTGTGTATTCAACCGTCTGGATGAAGCACTCTGGTACTACATCTGGGAAACACAGAAAACCTCCAAAGATCCCAGGAACAGGGAATGGCTAGGATGATGAAGATGGGCCCTTGCATCAGGATCAAAATAAGACATGTTGTCACTGTGATATGTTAAGACCTGGTCATTATTCATGCATTTATTCATTCCTTTCAATAATAAATTCAAACACTTATTATGTTCAAGGAACTTTATAGGAACTGTGTTTTATCCTTGCACTGACAGCTTAGAAGCTATTTGGGAAAATGAGACATCAAATTGCAGCATAAATTTAAAGAAACTTCACAGAGGGGTTTAACCTTAAGTACAAAATGAATGGTATAAACAATAATTGCTGTGAGTTCATGAGAAGATTATACTTTGGCATTATTAGCGGAGGCTATGTTGAGGAGCTGAGCTGGCTTTAATGAATGGGTTGGAATTGTAAAAAAGAGAGAATAGAGATGATCTTCGACATGAGAAACATGTCAAAAGTACAGAGGAAGAGTGAGTGTGCCATGCATGCTTGAATAATGACTGTGCCAGGTTTAACTAGAGGTGAAAGTTTTCAGACGCATTAACAGAACGCCCTAAAATGGCAGATTATGTGTAGGTTGTAGAAAGTCTGAACACCAGGCTAAGGGAGAAAATCCATCAGGAAAGTTACATGGTGGAAATACTATTTCAGAATGAGTTTAGAATTGGGACTGGATGTGGTTAAGGATTGGGTTGAATAAATAAATAAATAAAACAGAGGGGGTGCAGGTCAGTTAGCTGGTTGTGTGGTAATCCAGGCAGCAATCTTGTGATGGTGAACTGGAATAATAAAAATGACAACAGATGAGTGCACTGTGAAGACAGAAATGATGGTATTTCTTGATTGCACATAGACACAGAGAGGTAAAAGATGATCCACTGATTTTAAATATATGAATTTTACCACTGAAAGAAGATTTGCAAGAATGAAAACATCAGAATATCTTTCAGTGTGAGAGAAGGGAGGAGTGATAGGAGAATGTTGTACTGAATTTTGTTCCCATTTGCTGCAGAATTATCTCCATGCTAACAGTGCTTCAGAACCAATGAGGACGTTAAAGTGCAGTGTTTAATAATCCTTCTGCCCGGGTCATCATCCAACCAGTTAAGTCGGAATTTCTAGGAGTGGGTTCTACATAGTTGTATTATTTTAAAGCTTCTCAGGTAATTGCCTTGTGCAGCTCTAGTGAAGACCATCAGCTTGATTGTCTTGAAAGTACTGTTGGAATAGTACCATTTGCTTCCTGGAAGCACAACTTAAAAATAGATTTATTTACTTGAAAATCAGAGTACACAGAGGAAGGGAAAGGCAATCAGAGAGGAGAGAGACGGAGAGGGTAGGAAAGAAAGTGAGGAGAGAGAGAGGTTACATTCATTATCCAAATAGCTGCAACAACCGGAGCTGGGCAGGTTCAAAGGTTCAAAAGCTGTAGCCAGAAGCTTCTTCTGGGTCTCCCATGGGGGTCCAGAGGTCCAAGCACGTTGTCCATCCTCTGCTACTTTCTCAGCCACATTAGCAGGACACTGGATCAGAAGTACAGAAACCCTGACTTGAACCAGAGCCCATATGGCATGCCAGTTTTGCAGGTGACAGCTTTATCCACCTCACAATAGTGCCAGTCCCTTGGAAGCTTGACTTTTGAGAATAATTGTTAAAAGGAAATGGTTTCCGCAAAGTGACTAGAGTAGCCCATATGTAAAATGTATTCCCAATTTATACATTTATTTATGTAACAAATATTGGAGAATTTCCATATTCTGGACATTATATTAGTCATTGGCATATATATATATGAACAATTGTAAGACATAATTAAAACATCTTGTTTCCATAAAACCAAAATCCTAGTAAATAGAGAAATAGCAAATAAGATACATAAATTGTGTAGTATATTAGAAAGTGATATCATGGACAGAAACATATCAGGGAAGAAAATGAAAAAATATTCTAGGCAGATGAGATTCTAAGTAATACCCTTAAATATAGCAACAATGATTGGGTCAGCATTGAGCAGAACCTTTGAGTAATAGAGTAAGTCCAAAATCTTGAACGGTTTTTCTGTGGGACCTAAAGAGCATAGAGCCATGGGACAGCATAGAGCCAGAGCAGGCAGAAAATGACAGGTGAGGTTTGACTTTCACTGCTCAATACTATGGAGACTACTCAGCAGGTGACTGATACAATACGGCTTCTTATGGGGAAAATATTCCACATAACTTATTTGGCTATGATGTATGGGTGTGCACAAGCCTGATGCCCCCAGCCACTTCTCTTCCATTCTTTTCCTCTTAGGAAGAAAACGTCCAATCCTTCACATTTCTGGCCCTAGCATGCTGTTCCCAGCTTCTGATACTCCATCGTAATTTACCTGAAAGAGTTTCTCCTGAATAAATGCATCCAGATTTTTAGACCTAGCATGATACTTATTCCTTGTAATTTTTCTCTGCTTTTGGTCTAGACATTTACAGCATTGCACCAAAATTGTTTCTCTGCCTTTCCTAACCTTTCATCTATTTTATATTCTGACCCCAAAACTTCCATCTTGTGTGTCTCACTTTGAGGACCACTTGGCATGAACTGCCCAGACAGCTAAACAACTAATGTGGGTACCATTCTCAACATGTGTCTGATTGCTAAGTTTTTGTAATTGTACCTGTCATGTTTTCCTTGGATTTGGTCCCTTTTCCCTTTCCCAACTACGCTTCCTAGACCAGGCTTTCATGTCCCTGACATCACTGGCCTTTCAAATAATTCTTTTAAATTGTAAAGCGGGTCATGTCATTTCCTTTCTTAAAACTCTGCGATTCCTAAGGCTGTTAGGGCAAGGTATTGTAGAAGTGTATCCCATCATTTGTCATTGGGTTTCTTGTCCAGCTTCATAGCTTACCACTGTCTCCTCATGCTCTGGGACCTGGCCTTCCTGAAACTCTTAACCCTCTCTCAGGGATTTTGCTATTAATGACTCCATGCCTGCACACATTCCTATTCCCTTTTCCCACACCTTCTCCAATTAATGCTTCCTCCTTGTTTTTATCACCCTTTCTAGCCCATTTTTTTAAATCTCAGATAACATTTTTTTTAAATCTATTTTATTGTATTGTTGTTGACAATCTTTACATAGTTAATTACGGTTAAAGGAAAAAAAGAGAAAAAAAAAGGTTCAGGGGCTATAGGGAAGTGGGTAATACTATTATGTCCATGTTGTTTCCATCATGTATCTGAGGTAAAGGGGGATATTGAGGGAGAAGCCCCACCCTGTTTCCCGCCCACCCCAAGTCCCGGATGTGGGGCATGCTCTGAGATATTTGCTCAAGTGGTTTTAATAGTTCTCCAGTTATGAATCGCTGCCAGTTTCACTCGATGAGGTCGTCCACTGATTGATATGGTCCATCATAAGGTCTCCGTTTGCCCCATATTTCACTGCCAACATATAGCTAAGATGAATGTTTGACCTGTTCTGTCTTCTGTCCTTTCTTGGTTAGAGTTCTGAGTCCAGCAGTTTGATTGGGGAGATCTCCAAAGAAACCTTGAGGTATTCCCAGACCAGATTCTTGTATGTTCTAGCAAGCACAGGGCCCGGCACAGTCCATCACCCTGATCAGCTGGTGGTTGCAATTGCTGGGTTGGTTCTGTTTTCAGTCCCGAGTTGCACTGGAACCAATGGGTGTTGCAGTACAGTCTGGTTCGGCCCTTACATCAACCAGTGGGATCTGCAGCCTAGTCGGGGTGACCCACAATAACCGCCACCAGGCCCGCCCCCTACCCTGGTTTGCCAGTATGTATAGCAGAAGACCAGTCTGTCCCCCATCCCATTTGGCTCTTGTACTTGTCAATGGGTATTAAAGCTTAGTTCTATCTAACCAACTCAACCATCCAGCCCTCATGGATGTTGTTGAGTGCCTCCCTATCAGATAACATTTTAAAAAAAGATTTATTTATTTTTATTTGAAAGTCAAATTGATGAATGGAGACACAGAAAGATCTTCTCCCACTGGTTCACTGCCCAAGTGGCCACAACAGCCAGAGCTGAGCCAATCTGAAGTCAGGAGCCAGGAGCTTCTTTGGGGTCTCCCATGCAGGTTCAGGGTTTCAAAACCTTGGGCCATCCTCTGTTGCTTTCCCCGGCCTCAAGCAGGAAGCTGGATGAGAAGTGGAGGGACCAAAACATGAACCAGCACCCATATGCTATCCCAGCATAAGCTAGGTGAGGACTTAAGCTGCTAGGCTACCATGTTGGGTCCTAGATGACATGTTCTTATGAAAATTTCCTCTGGGGCCCGGCGGCATGGCCTAGCGGCTAAAGTCCTTGCCTTGAACACCCCGGGATCCCATATGGGGCTCCAGTTCTAATCCAGGCAGCTCCACTTCCCATCCAACTCCCTGCTTGTGGCCTGGGAAAGTAGTCGAGGATGGCCCAAAGCTTTGGGACCCTGCACCAGGGTGGGAGACCTGGAAGAGGTTCCAGGTTCCCGGCATCGGATCGGCGCACACTGGCCCGTTGAGGCTCACTTGGGGAGTGAAACATTGAATGGAAGATTTTCCTCTCTGTCTCTCCTCCTCTCTGTATATCGGGCTTTCCAATAATAATAAATCTTTAAAAAAAAAAAAGAATATCTCCTCTGGATGAAAATGGATCTTTTTTACTCTTTATATTTAGTAATTTGTTTATCTCTAATCCTCATTGTTCTTTGGTTTTGTAAATATAAGGACAATATCAGTTCTTCTCATCATTTTAATCTTAGCAAAATACCTAGAACTAGTAGATGCTCAGTAAGTAGTCTGAGTTATTATGAAATAAATTCTTTATTACCATGATGTAAAAAAAATTAGAGGTAGACACTGTGACTGATATATACTTATTTTCCAATTACTGAACAATGAAATAAGAAATTAACTTGGAGAAGGTTTGTTCATCTTTCATCCAACAGTCCATGGAGAAACCACTAGAAATGCATATAGCATTATAATATTAAACAGTCTTACTAAAATGCAGAATATTTGGGGGGCTAGCCAAAATTTGTCCAAATGGTTACTACTTTTAATAAACATACCAAAATAAATGGACATGGAATGATCATCATAAATGCCAGATGCAATAGTCAACAGAAAAAAATGAATATGAATTTCTGGTAAGACATTGGAAATAGAAGGAATTCAATGGGATGAATTTAATGCCCAAACTGTGTATTGAGATCTACTGTATTTTACTAATCTCATATATATGAACTTCAGAACAACTATGGAAAATATACTTAGACTTTTTTAAATTTTAGTGTTTTAACTCCATTCTTCATGAACTTTTTGAAATGAGGTCAATACACAGTCCTCTGACATGCCACTCATAAGAATCCTGGGAATTTAAATGTCCATACAACATTTCGTTTTCTCAGAAATGAAGATCGAGATGAAATTCTGCTGACTCTGCATTTTGAGTTTAAATGTCATTAGGAATATGAGAGGGGATTTAAAATGGTTTTCCTTTTTTATCATTTAGTTCCTTCATGTTTGCCCCTAAAAGATGCCTGACCATCAGAGCCAAGATATCCTGTGCCACCAGGGCTGAGCAAGCTGCTTTTGTTCATTCTTCTGTGGGAGGACACTTGATGCAAGTGACCACGCCCTCGGAGACACAAGACTGAATTAAAAGTGGATTTAGAGATCACCAAGCAATGATAAATTGCAGTTGTGAGATGAATAAATCCACCAGCTAGACTCCCTTTAGACTGCTGAGGGAGGGACCAAGTACAGGGCGAGATTCATGTTGTACTGCTAAATAACCAACTGATATTAAATTTTCTTCTTATCCAACACATGATCACTTAAAGCACAAACAACGATGTTATCTATGTCTCTTAAGTTTTAATTACAAGCAAAACTGAGGAATTGGTGCTACATCATGAAAAGGGCAATCTGGGCATTTAATTATAACCTACCAATGACAAACCCTATTAGAAGCATGACAGGATCACTGGAGCAATCTAAGATGTTGATCCTTGCATCTTTGCAACACCTGGGCCGTGCACTGTCCACTGCCTGCACACGAGGAGGGAGCAAGTTCTTGATGACCTGGAGAAGGAGTGACTTCTGGAAGTGGCAATCTATTGGTTATATGCCTTCTGATTAACTAGTGGGCAATCCCGCATCAGCGAGTTGGACAGTTTTGTCACAGGATTCAGAACACTGTAAACACAGGACAAATGTCACTCTCACATCTGTATATTCTAGGAACAAAAATTCTCCGAATTGTGCAACCAAAAATTACTCGGTGAGAAAAAAAAAAACTATTGCTGTTCTTCATAAGTTCTTCCTGGGATCTGGGGAAATATGAAGAAGAATGATCAATTTCCCTATTCTAAACCGCTAAATAAAACTCTTCCTTTAGCCCCTATTTCAGTCAGAATCACCTCAACATTTTTATTCAGGATTTTAAAAATTATTTTGCTAAATGATAAAAATAGCATATATCTATCATATGCAGAGCACTGAATTGAAATATGAGCATATTAGGGGATCATTACACTGAGTTCATTAATACATGTGTTAGCCACAGAACTATATTTGGTTGTTGTGAGAACGGTTTACTCCACTAACAATGTGCAAGAAGATAATAGACCCTTATTAACTACAGTTACCTTGGTGTACAGAAGAATTCTTGAGTTGTTTCTCTGGATAAAATGGGATTTTATATCCTGTAACCAATATCTGTCTTCAACTCACTTTTTTTTTTTTTTACTTCCCAAGCTTTCCTAGCATTATGTGAAGTGGTTTCCTCTCGTGGAACATAATTATAGAGATCAGTAAAGAAGTACATCCTTGGTGTTGCATTCATCTTTTCTAACACTTCACAGAGTAACTCTTGTTGTAACCCTTTATCTTAGGGCAAGAATGGAATTTAATTGAAGATTATGAGCATCTCTCTGTAGGAGGCAGAATATAATTTATCAATGGCTGGTAGATTATAGATTTATAGCACATTTTGATCTTTGCTTTAATGTACACTGTGCCTTTCTTATTTTGATCTAATATTAAAAAATTGTCCACTGAAATATTCCTGAAACATAAGCTTTATAAATCTCAAGCTTTTTACAAAAAAGCAATGCATCTTCTCATTTTATCAATTGACTTAGAAGTTGCTTTTTCTATCATTAAACAAATACTGGTTTCAATAGAACATGTTTCATATGGCTATTAATGAAGGGCAGAGTTTATTCTTGATTTTACATTTATCTTGACAAATGAGATGGCATCAAGAAGACAAATATCTTTCCTATTTAAAAAGAAAGAGGAAGGGCTCTGTATTCTCACCCCATCACTTCACCTGGACCTACACAAACCTTCTGACTTCCTTGGTAGTTTCTCCAAACCTTGATATAAGCGGACTCTTCATTTGTAAGCCAAGGAAGCATCCTTCTTTTAAAGGCCCAGATGATGCTCAACTATTTTGCAACAACTAGCCTAATATAAACTTATTGAATATGCTCCAGGCACCAATATAGATACTCTCCAGTCCTTCTCTTAATCTCTGTTGTTTGCCACACACCTTACATGCTGATGAAAATGAAATATAATAAAGGATTTCAAAGAATGTCTGACTCTCACATGCGATGCTAAATGGTTTAATGTGTAAGCTTCTTGTCTGGGATACTCTTCCTGATTATAAGGAACTTGAGCCAGCGTCCTGGTCTCTGCTATTGGATATTCTGAAGATCCCCTTTCCTTACGTCACTGCCCATTTCCTTAAAAAAAAAATTCCAGTGGTTTAGATCATGGAAACCAGGGGAAATACAGATTATCAAATCTACCCTCTGACATTCTAGCTGTGTGATCTTGAGTAAATCTCTCAAACTTGCTGGGGATTTCTTTGGTTGTTGTGGAAGAGAAACCCAAATATTTCCAGGCTTGTAAAGTTCATTTGTGGAGCTCATAGGATGTCTAAGAACTAGACCCTGGTTTTGGCTTCTTACTGTGACCATGCAGTGATGTTTTCTATATATCCTGCACACATATTTAACATAACAGTCTAGAAACAACACATTCAGATTTTCTCTTTAAACAACACTTTCAGGTTTTCTCTTTAACACAACTGTGAACAGTCTTAATTCTCTGACTCACTAAAGGAAAAAGTCAACATTTTTTACATACCGATTAGGTGACACATTATTTAAGTGCACAATTTCACTTGAGCATCACCTGAGTGCTCGCACTAAAACGTGCGCACGCTGATGCTTATGGATCAAAAGTCATGGATTATGAATCACACAGCCACCCTGTAAAGGAATTGGAAACTTAGATTTTCTGACTCTGGAATCCTAGTGTTTAACCCAGCGATAAATTATTTTATTATATTCTTAGGGCAAGTGGTAATTTGCAAGACAGTCTGCACTATGCAGCAGAGGGTAAATCATGGTTCTGGGCTGTTTCTTCCAGTGCATACCTCACACAGATGAAGACGGTCACACAGCAAAGGAGGGATTGCAATGGGTAGTCAAAGAGTATACAGTCTCAGAAAGGATTCTCAAAATAAGGTCACAGAGCTGTTCCCTGACACAAAAGAATGTTGCAAGAACTAACAAAGTGACTGGTGGGAGCTGCACTGTGCTCCTCGGAGGAAAGCGCTTCATACATAGCCGGGGCCACTTTTTCCTTCAAAAGAGAATTAAACGAATGTTTATTGTTTGCTTACCAGCCAGAACCTGACCTCATCATTAGAGTTTTTTTTTTCTCCTACTCTTAAAAGGCAAGGCTCCTGAGATCATAGGCCATCACCAACATGTGGAACTGCCCAGAATTTGCATTGGGGCGGGGGGTGGTTCCAGAAAACCATCTTGGTCCCAGACGGCTTCGCCCAGGCAAGCATGCAAAGTGCATGGAATAAGCAAAGGGCTGGGTGCCACGGCATTTGTTTTCCATTGAATAGGATTAGGGATTCTGACACGAATGATTAATCACCACATTGCAGACGGCTGACGAACACAGGAAAGAGTCCACTCGGACTGGATGGCGCACGCAATCTATTCCAAACAGCTGCTGAGCGTTCCCCAGCCCACCACCCTCCCTGCTTGTTCCTCAGGTACCTTCATCCTTTCTGCTCTACTTTGAATATTCTTCTGTTTTCTAGTTGGACCTTCTTTCCTTCATTTTCTTTTTTTCATAAACATTTCTCTTTCCATAGCCCATCTCGATGAATGTCCATTTGCTTTTTTTTTCTTTTGTGAAATTGTTCATCCTGTATCTCACTTATATGAAATGGTTGTTCATGCAAAAGCTTTAAAAAAGCATGCATATCTGTCTTAGAACACATTTTAGTGAACTTTCCTAAGACCCCTCATATGGAAATTGTGTAATTATCATGGAAGCCCCAGGAGAAAACACATCAAGGCCTTTGTGAGAATAGAGAGGCAGGGTTTGGAAGCCCTGAGTAAAAAATTCAAATTTTAGGGCCTGGAAGAGTACCTTAGCGGTTATAGTCCTTGCCTCACATTTGCCTTGATCCCATATGGACCTCGGTTCATGTCTGAGCTGTCCATTTCCCATCCAGCTCCCTGCTTGTGACTTGGGAAAGCAGTAGATGATGGTGCAAGGCCTTGGGATCCTGCACCTTGGTGTGGAAGACCCAGAAGAAGCTCCTGGACATGGATTTGCTGAGTCCCAGCAATTGTCGCCATTTTGGGAGTGAACCAGTAGATGGGAGATCTTTATATCTGCTTCTCTCTGTAAATCTGCCTTTTCAATAAAAAATAATAAAATAAATCTTAAAAAAAAACACTTTTACTGTGACATCCATATGCAAAGGACGATGAAGAGGATGATAGTCTGAGAAGCTAGGGGACAAGGAAAAAATGCCACAAAACCTGATATAAACAACGCCGTGTGACAGCATGACAGTAGCAGCAGAGTTTGTGCATTTGGTTGTCTGGAGTCCTGAAGGCTTTAAGTGATTCCCTACTTATGGAAGTGGATGGGGGAGAAATTGTTTCTCTCACGTCTGCTATACATCATGAATCTATTTCTTAACTTAGGATCATGCTTACCCCTTAAATTTGGGCTTTACAAATCTATGTTTGCTCTTTGAAAATTACACCTTCACAAGTTCTTGAGTGTTCAAAGCCTGGAGCAAGAACTTAAGTCTGATTTCTGACATTGTACTTTCTTGTTGTATTACAGTGGTCTCAAGCACTAGCAGGTATCAGAATCACCAGCAACTCTGATGAAAATACAGAATACCACTTCTCACACCTCAGCTCTCAGAGCCAGGTATCCAAAGGCATTGTCTGAGAATGTGCATTGTTGCAAAGTTTCCACATTGCTCTGATGCTATTTGCCTTGGAGTAGCACTTGTAGAATCAGTTCCTAAAAGGACTTCCCTGGCCCCCATGTCTATGATTTCTTTGACACTATGAAAATCTGAGTATCAACAGCCCAATGTATATAGTTTAGGGAATGCAGGGTTATTCCCAGAGAAAATGATCCCCAAAGTGGCCAAATAACTGAGTTGAGAAACCATAACACAGAAAGTGACCTAATATGTACACTGTTTCTCCAGACAATCAAACGTCTTTTTGTACATACATCTCTTGACAGCTCAGTTTCAGATAAAAATCTCCCTATGGAATTTTATCTCCAATTCCAGATTTTCATTCTTTCATGCCCAAGATGGTGATTCATGTGACAATGTGAGCAGCCTATTTTTTAGGTATTGGTTGCCCAATCAAAACAACAATAGCAGCACCAACAACTAGTGAGGAAAATGAGTTAGCAAGCTGGGACAACTTCTGATTTCTGGGTTGTACCCTGACTTCCTGCCTCCAGGCACCCTCTTAGCCGACTGGCAACAATTAGTGATTATAGCTGAAACATGATGGAACTATGAACTGTTCAAATGTATATTCACTAAAATTTGTCACAAAACAAGGTGTAGTTAAAAAAAATCCCGCAAAAGGAGAATTACAACAAATCCATGGGACAGGGGCCCCAGCTACACGCGGCTCCCGCCCCAAACCCAAGAGGCCCAAGTCAAGGCCCTTGAGAGGTGTCAAATACAGGAACTAAACACACACCTCCAGGAATCGGAAAAACAGCAGCAGAAGAGCCCCACATACAACAGGAAACAAGAAATCATCAAAACAAGGGAGGAAATTAATCAGATAGAAACAAAAAAAAGATACACAAAATCAATGAATCAAAAAGCTGGTTTTTTGAAAAGATAAACAAAATAGACACCCCGCTGGACCGACTGACAAAGAAAACACAAGAGAAAGCAAGAATTAACAGCATCAAAGATGAAAAAGGCAACATAACAACAGACACTGCAACCATTAAGAACATAATTAGAAATTACTACAAAGCACTATACTCCAACAAATCAGAAGATCACCAAGAAGTGGAAAAGTTCTTAGACTCATACCACCTGCCAAAACTTAGCCCAGAGGCAACAAACAACCTGAACAAACCCATAACTGAAGCAGAGATTGAATTAGTGATTAAAGATCTCCCAACAAAGAAAAGCCCAGGCCCAGACGGCTTCACTACAGAATTCTACAAAACATTCCAAACAGAACTAACCCCAATCCTCTACAAACTCTTCAAAACAATAGAAAAGGAAGTAACCCTTCCAAACTCATTCTATGAAGCCAACATCACCTTAATCCCAAAACCAGACAGAGACCCAACTGAGAAGGAAAACTACAGACCTATCTTTCTGATGAACATCGACGCTAAGATTCTCAACAAAATCCTAGCCAATAGAATTCAAAAAATCATCTGACAGATCGTTCATCCAGATCAAGTAGGATTCATCCCTGGAATGCAGGGATGGTTCAACATCCGGAAATCCATAAATGTGATACACCACATCCAAACATTGCAAAACAAGAACCACATGATAGTATCAATAGACACAGAAAAAGCTTTCAACAAAATCCAACACAATTTCCTGCTAAAAACCCTAACCAAGATAGGCATAGATGGAAAAATCCACAACATAATCAAAGCAATATATGAAAAACCCAACGCCAGCATCATACTGAATGGAGAAAAGCTGGAACCCTTCCCACTGAGATCTGGAACAAGACAGGGATGTCCACTTTCTCCGCTGCTGTTCAACATAGTCCTAGAGGTACTTGCTGAGGCCAGAAGACAAGAAAAAGAAATCAAAGGAATCCAAATGGGAATCGAAGAAGTCAAGCTTTCACTATACGCAGATGACATTATTCTCTACATAGAAGACCCAAGAGACTCAATACAGAGACTGCTAGATCTTATACGAGAGTTTGGAAGAGTGGCAGGATACAAAATTAATGAACAAAAATCAACAGCCATAGCGTATGGAAATAGCCCAAAGATGGAAAAAGACCTAACCAGCAAGATACCGTTCAAAATAACTGAGAAGAGTATGAAGTATCTGGGAATAAACCTAACCAAAAATGTAGGAGACCTATTTGAAGAAAACTACAAACTGCTTAAAAAAGAAATTGAACAAGGCCTCGAAAGATGGAATAACATCCCATGCTCCTGGATAGGTAAAATCAATATCATTAAAATGTCTATACTGCCAAAAGCAATATATACATTCAACGCAATCCCAATCAAATTGCCCAAAATATTCTTCACTGATCTGGAAACAATGATTCAAAGGTTCATCTGGAAACACAAAAAAACACGAATAGGTAGAACCATTCTCAAGAACAGGAAGTTAGCAGGGGGAATCACAGTTCCAGACCTCTGGATATACTATAGGGCAGTGGTTATCAAAACAGCATGGTACTGGCGAGAAAATAGAGAAGAAGATCAATGGAGCAGAATAGAAACACCAGACGGGAACCCACACAGATACAGCCAAATAATCTTTGACAAAAAGACAAACGACAACCCAGGCAAATGGGAAGGTCTGTTCAATAAATGCTGTTGGGACAACTGGTTGATAGCCTGCAGAAACAAAAAGATAGACCCACATCTCTCACCATACACTAAGATCAAATCCAAATGGATAAAAGATCTAAACCTACATCCAGAAACCTTCAAACTTTTGGAAGAAAATGTTGGAAACACACTGGAACACTTAGGGGTAGGCCCTCACTTCCTAAAAAAGACTCCAAAAGCAGTAGAAATCAAGACCAAAATAAATAATTGGGACCTCATCAAACTAAGAAGCTTCTTTACAGCAAAGGAAACAATCAACAAAGTAAAAAAGCAACCCACAGAATGGGAGAAGATCTTCGCGCACGACATAGGTGACAGAGGGCCAATTTCCAGAATATACAAAGAACTGCAAAACAACCAAAACACCAAAACAAACAAGCCACTCAAGAAATGGGCATGGGAAATGGGCAAACACTTCGCAAAAGAACAAACCCAAATGGCAAATAAACATATGAAAAAATGCTCAAGTTCCCTGGCATTAAGGGAAATCCAAATTAAAACATCAATGAGGTACCACCTAACACCAGTAAGACTGGCCCACATGAATAAAAGCACCAACAACACTTGTTGGCGAGGTTGCGGGGAAAAGGGAACCCTACTCCACTGCTGATGGGGCTGCAGGCTGGTACAGCCTCTATGGAAATCAGTTTGGAGAACATTCAAACAACTCAAAATCGACATACCATATGATCCAGCAATAGCACTCCTAGAAATATACCCAAAACACCTGTTTTATGAGAAGCCAACATGCACCTCTATGCTCATAGCAGCACAATCAGTAGTTGCAAAAACATGGAAGCAACCAAAATGCCCATCAGCAGAAGACTGGATAAGAAAGCTATGGTTCATCTACTCCATGGAATACTACTCAGCTATTTAAAAAAAACAAAATGCAGTTCTTTGTGGCCAAATGGGCCAAACTGGAAACCATTATGCTAAGGGAAATGAGCCAATCCCAAAAGGTCAGATACCACATGTTTGCATTAATTTAAGAGGATATGATGTTATGTAAAACATGTTATTTTATGTATATTATGTTATATGTTGTGTATAAACTAAAACTGAATTGACAATGAGGTGGTCACAGAAGATGGTTAAGAAATTGCAATTGTTTTTAACATACTGGTTACTCAATATTATAACTATTAGTTACACAACGAAGTTAATTTTTGCTGAGGGTATGTTGGAGCCTTTAATTGATCTGGTTGATAATCTGATGGTTCTGCCCTCGGACCGGACAGGGTCTCCCCAGGAAGCTGAGGAACTAGATTGGACTATAAGATGTTGGACTCTATGTTTAGTTTATGCTTGCAACGAGGGAATCTCAACTGTACTTGATCAGTGGATATGCAACAAGGTGGAATATTCCACATTGGGGGGGCGGTGGGGGAGGGGTGGTGTGATTCCCAGTTCCAATGAAACTGTATCACATAATACAATGTAATCAATGAATAAAATAAAATAAAATAAAATATCTATATCACCAAAAAAAAAAAAAAACAAATCCATGGGCACATAATTCAAGTTGGATGTACAATAAGGTCCCCTTTAGTTTTCCTTATTCATTTTCTGCATCATACCGTGATACACATTTCTGTATAGCCCTATGCCTCTTGGAGGAACGGGCTTCTTACAAACACAAATGAAATATTGATCTCCATTCTTTTTCTGACTCTACCTATGTTAGAGCTGTCCCTGTGGGAGAAATTGTCTCAATACTTTTGAGAATCTATCTTGAGTGTAAGTTTGGAAGGATAAGGAAAGCTGTCTCTTCAATGAGGAAATGCAATCTCAAGCCCATGAATGGGTGGTTATTGTAATGTACATGGTCTCAAAAAGCTGAATTGTCACATTTTCATAGTGGATGGAAGTATGACAAATTTGGAAATATCAAAACTTAACATTTTCCCAGTAATGATAATTCACTCACCTTGAATGTGATTTCTTAGATTGCTCATTAAACTGTTAAAATAACATTATATAGGATGTGAGAAATACAGTTGTTTGTACATGACTAAGTGTCTCAAGCTTTGTATTCTGGTGTAAATCTGAACCTGAGTGCTTTATTAATATAGCTTTTTGCATTTAATTTCCCTAGTGGATTTTTGTTTCCCAAGAAAGTATGACTGAAGCAATGGAACTTCCAGTACTTAGTAATACTGTATTTAAATATCCCACATAGATTGTAAAATTAGTACAATCACAGAGTGAGTCTGTCTTAGGAAGGAGTCATTCATTACTTTGCTGTTGTCTATTTAGAAGTTCTTTCAAACCAGGAGAACCTAAACAGACAGAAGAAGAGAAAGCTTAGAGCAAGATCATTTCTCTCTTCTCCATCCAATGACCCTTTTTGTAAAGTGTTTATGTTTTCCCAGAAACTTCCTCAAGGGAAGTCACCAGCGTCAACGTGGTGTTTCCATCCTCACCTTCCTCATCAGGATTTCACTCTAATTCAGCCTTTCACATGCACCCATGTAGATAAAAGCATTAATCTGAGAATAAATGGGAACTGAGATGGAGTAGAATTTCACAGAACTTGGCAATTACACCAAATTTTCTGAGATTTCATACAATGAGAGTACAGCCTTTAAGTCACAGAACTGTGTCAAATAAATGAAATTGGTTTACGTGTATGTGAAGGTGCTTACAATACCACCATGTTTTGTTTTCCGGATCACCACCCATTTCCCCACACTCCTCACACAAAGAAATTCCAGATGGGGAATTTAAATAAGTGGAAGGGTGTAAGAGATTACTTGTATTGATGGTACAAGAGACATGGATTCTTCATTAGCCTCCCAACACAGTTGCACTATATCTGGATGCCATTTATTTTAGAACTATTTTAGAAGCTAAAATGCAATGCAGCTGTGAAAACTTATTTAATTACAAAGCCTGATGATGGAGGATTCGTTATCATTGAGTAGATTCGCACTTTGGGGATGCAGGGTTTGAATTTCTGTTTTCTGTGGTCCAAAAAGCAAGGGAATCTAGAATCTTTAACACATGCAGTAAAATTCTTGAGCAAAGAAGGAGGTTTCCTGGAGCCTAGAAGTAGAGTGCATGTTAGACTGAGGGTCTTTCTGAACTAAGATTGTCTGACAAGTAAGTTCTCCAAGGGAAATGCTGTCAGAGCGATTGCTCATCCTCTGCCAAGGCAAATTTAGACATTAGGCCTAAGAAAGGCCAATTGCTTAAATATAACTTGGGAGGATATCTAATATGAATTTATGGGGCCAGAGCTAATTATATTAGTTATTTGTTGGCGCCCAATTTCTAAAATCCACTTGGAAATCTACCCCCAAGCACATAATTGTGAATTATTTTTTCAAAAAAAATAATAAATAATAATTTGTTCTGATTTTCAAAGCAAACATTTGGTTTTGTTTGAGAGGCAGAGACAGAGAAACAGAATTCCTGTCCACTGGTTCATTGCTTAAGTGCAACAGCCCTGGGCCCAGAATCAAGGCTGAAATCAGGGTCTCCTATACAGGAGACTGCCGCCTCCTGATACCTGCATTAATAGGATGCTAGTCAGCAAATGGAGCTGGAGATCAACTCTCAGCGTTGAGACACTGATAGTGAGCATCTCAATTGCTGGGTCAAATGCCCATGCTCCTCCAAGTCAGCATTGATGTAAGCCTTTCAGCTCTCTTCCCTGACTGTAAACAGAGACACAAAGCTTTGTTTCCATACTACGATTTTGTAGGTATAGGATTCTCCCCTTCCCCTCCCTCATGACCCTCCTCTTTCCCTAGACAGTATTCCTTTGCAGTGGGGAATCTAGCAAACTGGAGTGAAGATCACAGCACTTCAGTTAGCTGTGGCCAAGAACTCTTGCAATGTATACCGATGACCTTCCTTTCCCTCTTCATTTTCTTTTCATACAAAAATCATAGAAATAACTACTTTTTAAAAATTTCTTCATCTCAACCATGTAGCACAATACCAAGCACACAAGCTATGCTTTGTTCAATTTTTGTAATGCCATAAATGAAATATACGTATATGAATACCCATCTTAGTGTTCTGATTCGTTTTATTTATATACACACATATTGAAGTATATTTATGTTTTGGGAGAGTTGTGTGTAATGGAATACAGTAACATATTTAATAATTGTCTCCTCACATAAATTAATATTGTAATATAGTAATAGATGACTTCTTTCTCTGGAAATGTAAATTTGCATAGTTACTTTGTTTGATTTGGTCTTTACCAAAGCCTCCAAATTTACCTATATCAAATATCGAAAACTGAAAATGTGCTGAAGTTGTACTCATTACATCAGGGATGTGTATTCATAATGTAGTTGTGCAAGTGTGTATGAATGGCCTGAAGGAAAGAAAACAACACCATGTATTAACTACTCCACTTCACTGCCCTTGGATTTCAAGAATCAGCAACTCTCCCTTTTTGAAGGGAATTTATTTTCATGCTGTATTCTAATCTGCTTGCCTGATATCTCCCAACATTCAGTTTTTAGAAATTTTTCTGCTGTTTCCTGATATATAGAATAAGGTTTGAATTCATTTCTCTATAGACACACAGCCTTACACATTCTACCTTTCTCTGTTTCTCAATGTGATCATTTTTATGTTTCAATGAAATCTCTAGGCTTTAAGTTAGAGTGATCATGTCATTCTTGCTTAAACACAGACTGCATAGTGACTGCATTTCTTTGTGTAGTATTTTGCTTTCTGTCCAAATGAAATACTATTATCCTGATATTGTCTATAGCCTTTATTACACTTGTATTGAAACCTTCCAACAGAGTTTTGAGACTGTAGTCAAGTAGAAACATGAACTAACTGTGCTTATTTCTTTAGCTTTATTTGTCTGTGGATGGCTACCAGATCTGTCACGCCAACATCGTCTGGAAAACGATTGTTCTGGACTATAGGAGATTCCTGTTTGCTTCACTCCCTTCTTCTGTGGGGACATGGAATCCTCCAATCCGGAGAAAGTGAACTTGGGGAAAAGAAAAAAACGTTACAACTGTGCTATTCTCGAGTGGGTCTTTATTGCCTCCATTCTTGCTTCTGCTGACATTTCGAGGTGGAAATTGAAAACTATTTCTTTTTTCCTTTCACCTTTTAACTTTCCCTTTTAGTATTTGACTCCCCAATAGTTTGTACAGGGCTGAATTTCACTCTCTCAATCATGCCTGCATTGTTCTTGGTATTCTTAGCATCACTATAGGGAAAGCTTAATGAAAACCTGCTTCCATTGTCCATGTGGAGTTCATATTGAGCCTTTTCAATATTAAGAACTGTCTTCTGAACTCCAATAAGACATACTGTGTTTGTTGCTATCTTTTCTTTACTTTTTCTTTCTTTCTAAAACTTTAGTTCAGGTTGCTTGGTCCAATGCGTCAATATTACAGGTTTAGTATAACAGGTTTTCTATTTCGTTTTCGTACTTCTTCTCTCTCTTGTTTCTACGGGTGTGTGTTGTGGGGACTCTTTTACAATTCTTAATTTAAAATAGAATTTTAAATAGAATTACATAGAATCCATACTTGTTTCATTCATAAAACTGATGTCTGTATGAATATTGATTATAAATTTTTCTTATATTCTCTGATATTTGTTGCTTTCCTCCATGTTGTTTTCCTTGCCTTGCCTGTTTTTCCTCCCTTCGTCCCTCCTTCCCTCCTTTCTACCATACCTCTTTCCTCCATTCGTCCCTTCCTTCCCTGCGTCCCTTCCTCCTTCCTCCCTTCCTTCCTTCCTTCCTCCCTCCCTTCCTCCCTCCCCATCCCTTTATTCCTTGCCCCATCCCTCCTTCCCTCCATCCCTTCTTTCCTTCCCTCTCCCCCTTTATCCTTTCTTGTTCAGTATTGCCTGCCTGACTGACCAGCAATATGTATTGTTATTAAGGATTTATGTTAATTAATTTCTTCAAATGTTTGATAATTTGAGACTCAAATTACATTTAAGACTCAAAATATCTAATTGCACAGGGGTTGATGCAGTGGCGCAACAGGCTAATCCTCTACCTGCAAGTGCCAGCATTTCATATGGGCACCAGTTCATGCCAGGGCTGCTTCACTTCCAATCTGGCTCCTTGCTTATGGCCTGCAACATCAATGAAGGATGACTGAGGCCTTGGGCCCCTGCACTCAAGTGCAAAGCTGAAAAGAAGTGCCTGGCTCCCAACTTCTTATCAGACCAGCTCAGCTCTCTGGCTATTTGGGGAGTGAATAGCGGATGGAAGGCCATTCTCTCCATTTCTCCTTCTCTTTCTGTAAAACTCTGCTTTCCAAGTAAAAATAAATCTTATAAAAGGAAAAAAAAATTGATGTGTGTACATGTTTACTGCTGTTGTTTTATTTTGCTACTACATTTTAAAGTAACTGGTTTTTACAATGTTGGTTTTTTAAATATTAAATTTATTCTATTGTTTTATGATACAGTTCCACAGGCTCTGGGATTTCCCTTATCCCCTACCCAAAGCTCTACTCCCCCAAACATCTCCCCATATCATTACAATACATAGTCGTTCATAATCAGTCCTAAGTCCATTATTCTGCTATTTGAGTGTATGCTGACATTGGACAATGTCAGACTCCAGCAGCCTATTGTCAAGATATATTTAACAGGACTAATTTTAAAGTCATGACAGGAAACATCTCAAATGAACAAAACCAGAAGAGGGGGATTTACAATTTATTGAAACCTTCGTAACAGAAAATGAGCATGAAAATGCTGTTCATAAGGCAGCGGCAGCCAGATTGCTTGCCTTTAGTTGGTTTCCTCATCTCATTCATAGGGGTTAATGTGGAATCATACTTATGAGATGCTTAACATAACCAAAACACAGGAGTCATACAGGCTTTAAGCCCTATACCTCTGCCAACCATCCAGCACCTTAGCCCTTACTGCTCTTGGAAGCAGAAAATAACAACAACAATAACAGCATCGACAAAATACAGCGTGGACTCCCATGCAGCGTGCTGCACAAACTCACAGTCCAGAACGTTCAAAGTTCTAATGTTGGCAATTTATTAAATGGAACTGCTTTATGACCTCTGGTGGGGCGGGAAAGTGAAAGAAACAGCGCACTCACTTCTCCCCCCGTCCACCCCAAACAGTTCATCTGAGATAACTATCTGCCATTCCTGCCTCCACTCAGGATCAGGTAATGAGAACTGGTAAAGGGTTTGATGTTGTAATAATAGCTTTCTATAATCTTAAGAACTGTCAGAATGCTTTAAAAAATGGACTACTGAACATTGTTATCAGTAAGAATTTTTTTTTAATTAAGATTTATCTATTCTTGTTGAAAAGGCAGATATACAGAGAGGAAGAGAGATAGAGAGGAAGATCTTCCATCCATGATTCACTCCCCAAATGGCCGCAACAGCCAGAGCTGTGCTGATTTGAAGCCAGGAGCCGGATCCTCTTCCAAGTCTGCCAGGTGGGTGCAGGGTCCCAAGACTTTGAGCTGACCTCTACTGCTTTCCCAAGCTAGAAGCAGGGAGCTGGATGGGAAGTGAGGCTGCCGGGATTAAAACGGGTGACCATATGTGATCTCAACTTTAGCATGGCAAGGACTTTAGTCTTTAGGCTACTTCACCAGGCCCAGCAGCAAGAATTCTTTATGCCATGTGATAAACAAGTGTATAAAAACTCCTATGAAAAGTGTAAAACCTTGCAGCATTGTTTATTGATACGATGACCAAGAGCTCAATGAAGTTATTTGCACTATTCCCAATGTCACTGCAACAAAGGATATCTATAACCATGACATAAAAGATGAGCTTTTTTTTCCCATTGCAGTTTACTCCAAGGTGGTGAAAACAAATAATAATTTAGGGGAAAAAAGAACCTTACAGACCATTACTACACCACACACACACACACACACACACACACACACACACATACACACAAACACGCACATACACACTTGTGTTACTAAGAAGACACTCCATATACAAATAAAAGAGAAATTAACAGAACCAAAAAAGATAGCTTCATATTAAAAGTAGGGTTTTTGTAAGATGGTTGATAACATGGATAACATGGATAACAGCTTAAAAATGGCTTCCTACTTTACAAGAGGATTTGTTTTGGAGCTCCTATCCCAAGATGCTTTCTTTGAGACTTTATGCAATAATTTCTGTATTAATGTGAGCAACTGTGAGTTTGGGAAGAGGGGAGAAAATTACGTGCACTTCCTGCTAGGAGAAAATCAAAAAACAAAGGCTCAGAATGAAAATTTAGGGAAACGAAAAGCTGCGAACTTCTTCATCAAAATTTGATTCTTGTGTAGCTTTCCAAGAACAGAATTTTCAGTAATTGGCAAGATTCCTACACAAAAATCTTAAAACAGGCTTTAACTTCAGGGTGTTTCCTGTGAACATCAATGCTGCTCCTTAGGACATAGACAGAACTCTGTCTTTCTGGCTTAATTCAGAAGTTCTATTTCTTTTTTAAATTTCATAATCAATACATTTAAAGGCATCACAGCATAAAAAAGATCTGTGTTTAGGTATTTAGCGGAGTAGACATGAAGCGCCAATTGCTTTTTTAAACAATATCCTACATAAAATAAAATCCACAACTTCTGTTTCTTTCATCTCTTACGAGAAAGGACATAATAACCTATCTGCCCCCAAACAACACAATCTTTAAACAAAAAGTGATCCTTTGCGCTAAATAAGCTTGAAATAAAAGCAGGATGTGTGTGCATGTGTGGGTTTCTTGCTTGCTTTTGGATTATATTTATTTGTTTATATTTTTCACACGGTGAGGAGAGACAGACAAAATTTTTCACTTTTTCACTCCCCAAAATGCCTAGTACAATCAGGACTGAACCGGGCCAAAGCCAGGAGTCAAACACAAAATGCAGGTAGCCTACATAGGCCAGAGACCCAAAGAGGGGAGCCTTGCCTTGTCGCCTCCCAGACCGCACATTAACAGCAAGACAAATTTGAAAGTATTACTGGGACTCAAAACCAGGCATAAGGATAAGGGATACATGTGTCCCAAGTGATGCTTTCATTGATGCTCCAATTGTCTGCCCTCAAATTTCAGGTTTTTCCATCTAGGAACGTGTAACTCTAGGTTCCCCTTTGGATGACACTTCAGCGATTAAGGGAGGAATTTTATGAGCTCTGTGTCTAGACATTGCCTAAAATGTCTGAAATGTTTGCCTGAAAGGCTTCTTTATTTATCCCGATATAATTAACTGCTAAAGCTAGGCTAGTTGAGAAGTTCGCTTGCTAAATGATTTGTCTGTGACTCGTCTGTAATGAGGGACGAAATGGGGTTTTGGTCAGCTATCCTGTCAGGTGCACTTTACAATGTTGCCTATCTCATCTTGCCTGACTTGCTGACATTCTTACACAGCTGAGTGGGGTAGGGGAGCCTCTTTAGGGAGGAATGCTTCATGCTGAAAGGGTTTCAATATCAAGAAATATTTATGGAGTATCTACCTAGAGCCTGTCGAAATGGATGAGGAACAGACTTTATTCTCAAATCATGTATAATGTAGTCTGGAAGACAGATTCAGTACACAAGAATAAACCCAATAATGCACAGTGACAGAGGATGGAGGATTTCACCAGCTGGCACAGACAGCAAGCATCAACAGGGCTGTGGAGAAGTCGCAGTTAAGTGTTCCTGAGAAGCACTTGTAAGACACAGTGTTGCCACAAGCAATTGGCCTTTGAGGCCCAGAATTCACATCTAACTGTCTTAATAAGAAAAGACCTGGCCTCACCAGACCTCTTCCAAGGTCTTGAGATGGATTCACCTTCTATGCTTTCAGGTCTTCCAAGAAAAAGGATTCAAGAAAGGGCAGAAAGATGAGCAATGAAACACACAATGCCCCATTCCCATTCTTGTTAAATGCTCTAACCTTCACTATTAAATACGCTCTTGACCTTGAGGGACAAAGTCTAGAAGCAAATTTCTCATTTACTGGCCTCTCCCCAGGCCTTCTGCGACATACTGCCGCTCAGACAAGTACTGTTCTTAATGGGTTTATGGGAAAGGCTTGGCCTGCCTTTCCATCTGCACCTTCTGCTGGCTCCCTCCGAAAAACACTAGCTTGCCATACGACATTCCCTTGAATTATTTAGATTGGTAAATCTTTCTGCATCTCACATCTTTAGTCCATCTGTTAGCCGGAGCTTTGCCTTTATAGGAAGTGTCCTTTATGCATGCTGGCATCTGTCAGCGGTACACTTCCCTCTTTTATTCATGATCTTCTACGGGAGAGGGTACAAGCTGCAGAAATGCCGCATGCCTCGTATGCATTTCATTTTAATGGAAGATTACATGACTGGGGTGCTGGTTTATTACCTTGCTCCACATGCATCCATTCATCACCTGGCAGCCCCCTCCCCCAGCCTGTTAGGAGGTGCTGGGCTTCCTACAGCCTCTTGGTCCCAGCTCTCTGAGAGAGAGTTCACTGCTCCGTTAAAAAAAATAAAGTGAAAGATTACAAGTAAAGGAAAAAAATACATGAGGAACCAAGGCTGGGAGAGAGGAAGAGGTCTTAACCTTAGGTCCATACCCAGATGGAGACATGGAATTACTTATACAAAGTGTTGGATCCACTAAGGAAAATGTTACCATGAACACCCTATCCTAGCTAAGTCTGTTCTTTCTGAAAATCATATTCACAAACTTACACTTTCGTTTACTTTTTTTCCCACACACAGGGTAATAAATTCCTAGAAAGCCCTTCTCATCAAATGTTTCTTTAAATACTGGGATAAGCTTTTTAATCTAAGTTATAACTCAGATTCAGTCTCCTACCAAAGTGTTAGAATTCTAGTGTTGGTTTGAAAGCAATTATTATAAGAACAAATTAAACAAAGGAATCATATGCCCTGATTGTCCGAGTTCTGCTTCTTTAAGCTCAATGAGTATCTATTTTTACCACCCCCCTGATACTGCTAAGATTGCACTCCTTTGAATCTTAGGTTACAGTTCCTCCCCCTCATGTTAATTCAAGTGAGTGACCACTCTAATCTCACTGTTGGTCTCTGTCTCTGTCTCTGTCTCTCTGTCTCTCTCTGTCTCTCTCTCTCTCTCTCTCTCTCTCTCTCTCTCTGTGTGTGTGTGTGTGTGTTTCTATGACAATACCCAAGACTCGGTGCGTTAGTACTATACTCGGTGCAGAGTAGTGTACTGCAGTGGCTTGAGTACTGGAACACAGCAGCTCCAACATCCTAGGGAAGGCCTGCTTTTCACACGTAGTTCAGAGGCAGAAAGGAGGGAGTGGTGGTGTAACAACAGGAAGGTGGGGTTACTCCCACTCTAGTGTAAGTTAATGCAGAACTCCAAGGCAGCCGGAACCTGTTCATCCAGGTGGAGCTCCTATAACCTAGTTACCTCCCAAGAGACACAACTCTTAAACCAGTGACCAACCTTGCAGGCTATGAACTGCCCAGGACATCATATCCAAGCCATAACAATTGCTGACACTGATTCCAGTGTTGATGATAACAATTGCGTTTACTTTCCAGTGATGCTGCATCACATTACTGTCAAAATGATAGGGAAAGACCTAATAAGGGAAGGGCCAATTTCTACAAATGTCATTTTTCCAAATGTAGAAATTGGTCCTTTCAATGAAAGTCTATTTCTACAAAGTGCTTATTCATTCATTTAATAAATGTTTAATAAGTGACTACTCTATCAAATAATTTTCTGGACAGTGGGGCTAGAATATGAGAAAGACAAAAAACTTTAATCTCTTGAGAGTTGAAAATAGTGAAAATTATTCTCTACTGAGAGTCAGGTATGGTTTGTTATATGTATTCACATTCATAAAGGATGCACAGGTATTTCCAGCTTATATTCAGTACAGCTTTGGTTGCATGTATAAACAGGTGGAGACAAGCAGATCAGAAAGACAATGAGAACCAGCGCCATTTCAGAGACACTGTGAACAAACAAGTTCTTTCTGCAAGGAAACTGCATCTCTTCCTCCCTCTACTGTCTCTAGTTCATTGAAAAAGAAAGGAGAAGGATAAAACACATGGCTTTGACTTCTGCTAAGTGGACAATGGAGGAGTTGGAAAGCTATAAGGAAGTAGATGTGCTAATCCTAGAAACACAAATGGGAATTTACAGGTATTTTATTGGAAAGGAACTTTTTCTCTTAGAAAAAGTCTAGACTTCTGTGTAGTAATCAAATGAGAACCTGGCATACAGAGATTTGACATTATAGTTCACTGAAAAATTTTTCTCAATTTTGTCTTCCAACTCTTCCCCTGAATATTTCATTTCTATGATTTTATTTTTAATTTTTAGAAACTCTTCCTTGTTTTCTAGTTCTTCACTTTTAGGATCATCCTGTTCAATGTATCGTAATTTAATACAATTTCTTTTCTCTCTGACACAATTAGATTGACAAGTAGAAAGCTTTCCTTTTGTGACTTACTTTTTCTATGATGTTCTTGTCTTCACATTTGTCGCTTTTGGGCTCATCTTTAAATGTTTTTGTGAAATACAGCATAACGTTTGACAGCCTATTTATAAAGAGTTTTTGTGGGCCTATTTATAAAGAGTTTTTGTGGGCCTGGCACCTACGTAGCTTCATGGTTAAAATCTTAGCCTGGCATGTGCCAAGATCCCATATGGGTGCTGGTTCTAATCCTGGCAGTCCCGTTTCCCATCCAGCTTCCTGCTGTGGCCTGAGAAAGCAGTCGAGGACGGCCCAAGGCCTTGGGACCCTGCACCTGTGTGGGAGACCTGGAAAAAATTCCTGGCTTCTGTCTTTGGATCAGCTCAGGTCCGACCCATTGTGGCTGCTTGGGGAGTCAATCAATAGATGGAAGATATTCCTCTCTGTCTCTCCCCCTCTCTATATATCTGACTTACTAACAAAAATAAAAATAAATAAAGATTTTTTGTTTAGTAAATTAATTTATTTTTGTTTTATTTGAAAGGCAGAGAAACAAAAAAGGGTCTTCCATTCATTGGCTTACTACCTGATACCCTACAACTGTCAAGGTGAGTTTAGATTGAAGCCAATAGGCTAGAACAAATCTGGGTTTCATGTATGACAGATATCCAACTTCTTAAGCACTCAGAGATATTCTCTGAGAATGTGCATTTGAAAGGAAGCTGGATCGAAACAGATCTAATTCTAACCAAGCAGTCCGTTATGAGATATGGGCATCCCAAGCAGCATTATGACCACTGAGTCATGCATCCCATCAAGAGTCAGGAGGTTTTGGTGCTTTGTGAGGCTTTTGGATTATCACAACTTACTGTATGGTGGGTGGAATCTCCCCATTGCCTATCTGTAGGATCTAAGAAACCTGCATTCTAAACAGTAAAAGGAGTCAAAAGATTAGAGGGTCTCATTGTCCAATGAACACTTTTGCTTAACACACTTACCCCATAGCAATCCATTCTCATGTATGAACTCTGAGTGACATCCCCTTGCCTGTAACCGTTCTGCTCCATTTTCGTTGGAATTAAGCTCCTTGTCTCCTGCTAGAACAAGACAAAAGCAGCCAGGCGTAAGAGAAGGATGGAATAGAGAGAATCACCAGAGAACCAGCTGCACTTCAAACTTTCTCAGATTTCCTAGTAATCTTTCCTTTCAGTTTTTGTCATTTGAGTGTTCCTATCCTTTACAAGACTTCTCAAGTTGACATTGGGAGACTCCTTGGTCCCTGATAGAGAGTTTCAATTTGGATTATGACACTATTCTTCTAGATGACTTACATGTACCCAATCTTTTTTTCTTTTTCAAAATACTATATACATATATCCTGTATCTTTTACTGTATCCTTCACTTTTTGAGCTTACAGAATTACATCTTATTAATGTCTATTTTGCATATACCTATCATGGATCTTCAGGAAATAGAAGAGAAAAAACAATCTGCGATGTATTTTCCAGCTTCAAGCAGTGAGATCTTGCTATGCTTTCCAGGACAAAAATTTTTAATACTCTTGCAAATCTTCATATAGAATGATGTTAAGTTCTCTAGCTATGCTGATTGTGTTTACATACCAAAACTCACCTTTTTTTGGTCTAGGTTATTACAACGTCCAGTTACTATAATGCATGTAAAATGCAAGATCCAAGAATCGTTTGGTAATGCCACATAGTGAAGTGACAATAAAAACACTATGTATTGTATGACATTGATGCTCAAAATGCTGATGATGTAGTCTGGATTTTGAGCTACAACAAGCTGAGACATTTTCCAGACATCATGGAGAGAAAACACAACCACTTCTGACTCTTCCTACTCAGTGCAGGCTCATTTCACCAAAAATATCTTGCTTCCTGGTCAGGCAAAAATATAAATAAGAGTTTCAAATTTCTCCTACTTGGCAGTTTACTCCATGTAAGCAAGGTATCTGCGGTAGAGAAGCCTCAGTGTCCAGGAGAATGTAGCCTACGGTTGTCCTGAAAGCTCTGGGTGTTAGGATCGCTTCATGGGTTCTCAGATCAGACAGTTGACTGAGGACATATGCTTATAATGAGCTGGGACTTGATTAACTACTCTACTATCAACTTCTTGGGATGCTTAATAGTTTAGAACAAGTAGGTGCTTATTGTAATTTTACAGTGATTCTTATAAAACATGTATGCAATACTGATTGGAGTATTACATGAATCCTTCCCAGCTGAGGGAGTAAGGATTGATTTTAACAAGTCTGGTCATTCCATTGTCATGCAACATTTGAGAACAATTGTAGAAGATGTGAAAGTTTAGAGGCTGTGTGTAACAGGACAACAAAAACAAACAATAGAGTTGGGATTCTCAGTGACAAACACACGAAATCGGATTGCAGATAGGCAACTGCAATGAGGGAAGTGACCCTGTAATATTACAAGGGCTGCTATTTGTCTATAGAAGGGTATTTCCTATTTAAATTGATTCAAATTCAGTTTTTGAAGCACTGGGTATCGTTGGACAGAGTGTATAAGTGGGTCACCATTCTTTCCACAACAAGGAGTTCATTGCAAATGCATGTCTGTTTACCAAACTCTGTGATCATCTTGAACAGTTTGATCAGAAACAAGAGTTCTCTCAGCCAAGCCAGTGCAATAGGTCAGTTCACAGGGAGTTTTATTATCTTTCCTTCACCTCTCATAGAATGTTAATTGTATGGTTTACATTTAAAATATATGTATTCTGTATCCAGTTACCTTTGAATCCTCCTGTTTCTCTTAAAGCAACCTCACTCTTTGTGGATCATGTTATATTTGATATTTGCCCTAATATAATTACGTAATTGCGGCAAAACCATGACTCCCTGAACAGATGGGTTGAACATTTAGGATGGGTCCTGTAGCCCAGTGAGTGCAGGCGTTAAGAACCAGGCAGAAATGGAACAGGTTGTATGTGCGCACACGTGAGCGACTGTGTGTATGTCCTCAGCTAAAGCAAGGGCCAGCTAAGCGGCTAGTAGAGATGGACCCTGTCCTGTATGTTGTTCCAGCTACACCACAGAGGAGATGGAGTTATAACTTTATCATTTGAATACTTTTACTTTGAATTTCTGAGCATTAGCCAAGCTGCACACTAACAGATGGGGCATGTAAGTCATATGCAACTTGTCTGGAAATGTTAAGATGTTGTGTGAGTTTTCTCCCAGCATGTTTAAACAGATACATACATCAGGATTTAACTACCCAATCCTGATTCTATAGCCACTCAAAAAAGAAAGAAAAAAAGAAAAATGACTTAACTCTTTATGACTCACCTGACCTAGCTGCTTTTGAGTACCTAAATGTATAGTTAGATGAAATAGTGACAAAAATTAAATGAGGGGCTCAAGTTTTACTTCCATGTCATATAAGCGTACATCAACTACTTAATACTTTGAGCCTCCTCGCCTTTTCATTACTGTAGGATTTCAATGATAATTACTCTATAGGGTTCTTGCAAGGTCAGATAACTAAAAACCCCTTCCCATAATCCCGCAGCATGAAGAAGCTTTCTCACCAACCTGTCCATAGAACTTGATTGATAAACTCTATTATAGGTATGTATCCCAATAACCCTCTGCCCTGGTAGCAGGGGGAACATTCCACACAAAGCATGTGTGTAGCACTGCTTCTATGAAACTAAATTGTTTTTACATATAAAGTCTTTAACATGGGACCATTTTCTCTTTTTTTAAAAAGATTTATTTTTATTTTTATTGGAAAGTCAGATATACAGAGAGGAGGAGAGAGAGAGAGAAAGATCTTCCATCAGTGCTATGCCGATCTGAAGCCAGGATCCAGGCGCTTCTTCCAGGTCTCCCACATGGGTGCAGAGTCCCAAGCCTCTGCGTTGTCTTCGACTGCTTCCCCAGGCCACAAGCAGGGAGCTGGATGGGAAGTGAGGCTGCCGGGATTAGAACTGGTGCCTCTGTGGGATCCCGGAGTGTTCAAGGTAAGGACTTTAGCTGTTAGGCCACACCGCCAGGCCCAACATGGGACCATTTTCAATGAAAGGTACAATCAGTTACATAGATTGTGACCAAAGGTAAGAATTAAAATTGAGCTTTGTGGTCCTTAGATTTGTTCATACTTTAAAGATCAAAGCTCAGAATCTTCTCATAAAGATTTTATTTGAGAGGCAGAATGGCAGAGAGGGATAAACACACACACACACACACACACACACACACACACACACACCCAATGGAGGGAGAAAGGCAGAGAGATTGTCCATTTGCTCCTTCACTTCCCATATCTCTGATACAAGCAGTGTTGGGTCAGGCTAACCAGAAGCAGGACCCCATTGTGGTAGCCATGTTCTCCACAGGTGGCCAGGAACCAGGTACTTGGACCATCATCTCCTGCTTCCCAGATTCATTAGTAGGAAAGTGGATCCTAAGGGGAAACAGGACTCAATTCTATGCACTCTCTTAGCATGCAGGTCTGCAAAGTAGCAGTTCTACATTCAGCTCCATGATACCTGCCCCAAATATCTTGGTCTTTGAACTAACATATTAGTAGAGAGGCATTACTGTAACAATATAAAATCACATGAAATGATGCCATCCCCTTTTCAAGAATACTGATGGTGTCACTGCATCCTATAAAACCAGACCCACCTGTGTGAAAGGCATCCATGCTTTTTACTTTTACATCAGATGATAGATAGGACCTATGAACTTCTACTTATTCCAGAGGTATCTCCAAGTGAATTATTGTTAAGAAATTAATCAGTCTGGTAAGAAATTTAAACTTATGAACCTCCATAAAAAATTATATGACAATGAGTAAGTTCCACAAGATGAAGATTGTTGAGAGTGCTCTACATAACACCGATATATTGTCCCCCTTAAAGCAATTCTAGGACAAGTTGCATAATAGCCCCCAAAGATATCCAGGGGCTGGGCCCAGCGTGGTAGCCTGTGGCTAAAGTCCTCACCATGCATGCACCAGGATCCCATATGGGCGCTAGTTCATGTTGCAGCTGCTCTACCCTTCCAGTTGTAGCCTAGGAAAGCAGTAGAGGACGCTTGAAAGCCTTGGGACCCTGCACCTGAGTGGGAGACCTAGATAGGAAGTTTCTGCCTTTTGGCTTCTGATTAACTCAGCTCTGGCTGTTGTAGTCACTTGGGGAGTAAACCAGCATGTGGAAGATCTTTCTGTCTTTCGTTCTCTCTGTAAATCTGACTTTCCAATATAAACAAATAAATAAATCTTAAACAAAGCAAAAACAACAAAAAATATATCGAGGAACTAAACCACGAATAATGCTTTATATGGCCAAAGGAAGCAGGAATGACTAAGACAAGGATCTGAAGTTGAAGGACTAATTATGATTATTGGCCTAAATAGTATCAGCATTATGCTTTTATAAGGCGACGGCAGACAGGATGAAGATAGAATGGGAGATTACTGTGACCTGGGGAAGGAATTAGGAGCCAAGGAACTCGGGCATTTCTATGACTTAGGAGACTCAAGAAAGCGTAATCCCCTCAGTGTTACTCAAGAACAAGTAAGAAACCACGCTTGGACTGTAGCTCAGGGAAACTGAGGACTGTAAGAGAATGTTGTGTTGCTTTAAGACACTTTGTGGTGGTTGTTCATCAGCTACCAAAAACTAATGGACACTGTCTTCATTCATTTATATTCTTTTAAAAACTAAAAACGTGTGACTCAAAGTAATACATAAAATGTATTGGATCCTTATGAGTAAGGCACTGAATTAAGTATAATATTTCCTTTTGTAAATATATCACTTATTTTATCACTCTGACAGCATTTTGGGGCTGATACTACTATTACGATGTCATTGGAGAAAAAAAATGAGGTTAATGAAAGTGAGGTAAGTTTACCAAGGTCATAAGCTAATAACTTATCTGCTTCTATTGTTCCCAAAACCTTCTTATACCCCAGCACCTAGACTGTAACCTTGTTTTTTTTTTTAATAAATAATGTATCTTCATTTTTTGTATTCCAACTCAGCTCTCATCACGCACCCTACATTCACAGGAAGATGAACATCAAACAAAGCCAACCTGAAACCATGATGTTAGCCAACGAGAAAATAATTTTATGTGGATGAATTTAATCTGCACCCATCTGTTCAGAATCCTGCTAATTATATAAGGAAAAATGCATATGCTTTCCTCCAGCAGTCCCCTCTCTCTTGTCATAGAACCATCTCAACTCTGAAACTGGATCTGTGTTCTTTCTGGAGTCTGCCCTCCACTACTTATTTGTTTGTTTGTTTAAGAATGACTCAGAGGAAGTAGAATCCTGCCGGAAATCTATCTTGCAGAAGCCAAGTGCTCCTGGTATTTCATTAGATGCTGATGGTGTTAGATTTAACGTTGACACCAAAGCCTAATTAAACATTATGCCAGTGCACATATACTGCAAATTAAGACACAACACATTATGGAGCCCAGTCTGGGATAAGTTAAAAAGGAAGCTGTCAACATGCAAAGGACCTTGTTAAGTGCTTTAAATACAAATTTTAAATTTAAAATGCAAATGGATTCAAGGCTTTTTTTTCCTTCAAGTGAGGAAAATTAAGTGGAATATTTCAGTCATCATGTTGTTGTCACTAATCACTGAATTTTAATTCTACTTGCAATCATAGTATAGTATAGCAGCATTTGCAATGGCAAGAAGAACTAGGCCACAGCTAACCATCCTCTACTAGCCTTATGTTAACAAGTCAACATATGTATTGAAAAAAGAGAAAAAAAAAGATGCAGATTGAAACAGGCAAGATCACTGGCACTCTTTAACTCTACACAGCTGTGAAAAATTTCTACAACTGACTTACTCAACCTGGAATGGGCAGAGTGTTAGAAAAAACCCGAGGAATTGTGAAATCTGGAATGAAAGTCTGCAGAGCTACCCAGTCAAAACCAGAGCTGAAAATATTAGCTGTTAGAAACTGAGCTACCAAAGAGCACGAATACAGGGGCTCACAGGAAGAAGTGACATCAGAGATTAGTAGATCTGGAGTGCTCTGCTGCCAGGTTCCTACCATTTCCTTACCTCATCACTATCAGTTGCGTTTAAACAGGACAGTGGCCATCAGGAGGCTAAGATAAAGTTCCATATGTCACACCTTCACGCAAGTGATTTTTTTTCTTTTTTTTTTTTTTGAAGATTTATTTTTTTATTGCAAAGTCAGATACACAGAGAGGAGGAGAGACAGAGAGGAAGATTTTCCATCCGTTGATTCACTCCCCAAGTTCCTGCAGCAGCAGGAGCTGAGTTGATCCAAAACCAGGAACCAGGATTCTCTTCCAGGTCTCCCACACGGGTGCAGGGTCCCAAAGCCTTGAGCCATCCTCAACTGCTTTCCTAAGCAGCAAGCAGGAACCTGGATGGGAAGTGGGACTGCCAGGATCAGAACTGGTACCCATATGGGATCCTGGTGTGTGCAAGGCAAGGACTTCAGCCACTAGGATACACACCAGGCCCTCTTTTTTTCTTTCCTTTTTTTTTTTTAAGACTTACTTTATTCATTTGAAAATCAGTTACAGACAGAGGAAAAGAGACACACAGAGAGAGCTCCCATCCAGTTCACTTTGCAAACAACCATAACTGGCGCTAGGTCAGAATAAAGCCAGGGCCCAGGAGCTTCATTTATGTATCCAATGTAGGTTCAGGGGCCCAAGCATGTGGATGGTCTTCTGCTGCTTTCCAAGGCACATGATCAGGGAGTTGGGTTGGACATAGAGCAACCATGACCTGAACCAGCACTCACATAACCCTCATGCTATTTTTTTTTTCTCAGTAGGAATGAGAAAAAAAAAGGCTGCTATTTGAATATTAATTCTTTTCATGCAACAAATATCATTCTTTGCTGTATTTGTGCTTTGGGTAAAACTGAATGAGCTTGAGTTTGAGATGAGGAGTAAGATAAAGAAATATGCGTCCCCAACTGCCTTTGAGTAATAAATGCTTCAACAGAGAGTGAAACAAACTGATCTGTGCCATGATGGAGGGGAAAAATGTGACAGAGGCAGGTTAGGGGGATGGGATCTGTGAAGTCCTCTCCCACGTTTGTACTCGAGCTAAAGTATAAAGGAAGTGGGATTTTGGTTGTTGGACCTCAAAAAAAGTGGTGAGATGAAAATGGAACTACCTTGTCTGAGTGAAATTATCAAAATAATTTAACAAGAATAATGTAAACAGCAGGACATGTCCATTCCAATCAACCTAAAGACCAATAACTTTATTGTTATCTTTTCTGAATTGCTTAGACTAGCTGTCTGTGAGCTATTTTATATGTTATCTCAAGGGGTTAAAATGGCAGCATTAACCAGGGAGCTAGGATTTTTTAATAATGCTGGACTTAATAAAGAAAACAGACTTCTGGTACATACAAGCCTGTTAATGGAACTAATTGAGAAAATTGTACATAGTTGGCCTCATAAAACCATGCCATTGGGTCACTAAATCTTGCAGTCTCTTCAGAAAAAAAAATACCATACGCTTTGGTCAAAGTTTCATGCCAATAGTTAACCCAATTTATTTTGTTTCCATTACATTCAATTTCTACCATGTTTCAGTAAAATAGAACAGAAATGGGTATACACACTGTTTTCTTGTCCAGAGGACGCCAACATTTTGATGGAGGAAAAAAGTTTTACACATAAAAAGTTATAGAGCACACTAACATATTTTGTAATATGATGCTAAATGAAATACAGTCAGCACCAAATTCTATTGTGCAAGACAAGTTCTGTGGGTGGTGGAGACAGAAGAAATCAATGCTAAAAAAACTTAGTTGAAATTGACTCCAGATAATACTTGTATAAAGGTGCAAATGCTGCCAAACCATTATCTTAAAGAATATATAATAATTTTATTAGAGAATGTAGAATGAGACCTAAAAATAGAGGCTGTGTGGCAGGCAGAAGGGGGAAGGCAAGAACTGCGGCACAGTAACTTAAGCTGCTGCTTTCCAAGCCAGCATCCCACACTGGAGCACCGATGTGAGCCTGCTCTCACTCTGCTTCTGATCCATAGCCTTGGTGAAGCACCTGGAAATTGGTAGATGATAGTCTGTGTGCTTGGACCTCTGCCACCCACACAGGGGGTGTGAATGGAGTGCCTGCCTTCATCCTGGACAAGCCCCAACACTTAAACCACTTGGGGAGGGAAGCAGTGAATCTCCCATCTTCATTTCTATCCCTTTATGTCATTCCGCTTTTCAGATAAATCAATCTTTAAAAAGGAAATCGACGTGGATCTAACTGAAAGTCCAAATTTGAAAGATGTGTTAAAGCTTACTCTTTTTTAGAATTCTCATCATTTGATCTTTGGTATGTTAAGATATTAACCTTAAAGTTTAGCTGGAGAAATTACACTTCTTTTTAAATTTATCTTGAATTTTGTTTTGAGAATCAACTAGATACAATTTGCAAGATAACTGCGGAACATTGACTGAATGGTATTTAATGAATTTCGCTAACTGAAATAATTAAATGGTAATTACTTAATAATGTCATATTATTTTCTGCTGAGTGAAATTATTAATTACATATAAAGAAGAATTGAATAGTTTCTTGTTTTTTGGCAACTAGAATGATTGATTTAATCATTTAATAACATTTAATTGTGTTTTATTCAATGATAATATGATAACTGATTGAAAGGTAATAGATTAATTTAGTCTTCATATACTCACTAAGCAATAGCATATGGAATAAAAATCTATTTTAAATCAAGAAAGAAAATAAACCATTTACTTTTCAACATGCGTAAATATTCTATTCATTTTAAAATTATATGTTATATTCAAAAATATATTAGGTCACAACTTTGGATCTTTTGTTGTACTTCTTTAGGAAAATTATATAGAAAGACATTTTAAAATATAATTTGATCCCTTAGGTATTGCAAAACAGGGTCTATTTCCCAACAGATAGGAGTACATTATAGAAAATATTACCCAAGAGCCTCTGAGTCTACAGAAACCCTCAGCATACTGGGACTCATCACCAATTACCACTGACTAAGCCAGACAGACTGAGACAAACTTTCTTGAAATATAACCAGTCATAACAGGTATTTTTCCAAGCTAAAAAAATGATAATCTTCAGTAACAATTTTGCACTTGCCAACAATACTTAGATGATCACAATCACTTGAGTTGGACTAGCTCTTAAAATCCATCCATTTGCTGCATCTTCCAAACACAAGAAAGCATCTCCTTTAGCCAGTGCATCTCCTCAGTGCATTGCAATGAGTCGCTAACACCTGTGCAACCAAACCAAGTTAGACTCCTCGGTCAGCGGTCAGCAGTGAGTGTTTTGCATGCTCCACTGTAGGAAGAGTTTCCACATATTTTCTTCCCCTTGCAAAAGCAGCAAGTGTAACTTCCACATAGTATCAAAGAAACATCCTGAAGAAAAGATAAAAGATGGAGAAAAAAGCATGCAGAATAAAAAATAAGCAAATAGACTATGTTATTGGAGCACATTCCACTCCTATGGTCAAAGTAACCACTTAATGTGCATACAAATAATAAAGAGTTAGGCGGGCAGATGGATGGATGGTTGCATCATTGGATGGAAAACAGACAAATAGAGGACGGATAGAAAATATGAAGTGAATATCTTCTTGCTCAAAAATTCACATTTTGCAATTCTAATCCCCAAACAGGGTCTTTTGGGAAGAAATTAGGTTTAGTTGTAGTCCTGAAGATGGAGCCCTAGAAAGGGATTTGTGTTCATGTAAGAAGATAAGAGTAACAAGGTCCCCACTTTCTATACTATGTGAGAACTAAAAAAGGTAACCATCTTACAGTCTGAAAAAGGCTCCTGATCAAATACCAGATCTTCAGTGCCTTGCCTGGGTTCTCTCAGCCTTTAGAATCATGGGAAAATAAATCCTCACTGTTGAAGTCACATACTTGGTGGTATTAAATTACAACAGCTCAAACTCATTAATGTACATAGATGATAGATAGATTGATAGATGATTGATAGATGGATGTAGATAAAGATAGATGGTAAATAGAGATAGACACATAGAACAATTGATGACAAGAGAGAGGGATCATGTTTCTTAGTATTATTTGGTTCTTATAGAAGAAAAAAATGTCCTGGATGTTCACATCAAAGCTCGTGCCAAAAATTTAAGGGGAAGAGTATTTCCTACCCTGTAGACCTAAAATCAGTTTTGGTTTTGGATCATTGATTTTTTTTAAATGAATTCTTTCATTATAACATTAAATGAGTTTTACTGGAGAAGAAATACTGGTAAAAATGATCTTCTTTAATCATCTAATGCATTTCCACCAAATCCTATTACATACGCGAGTAGATTACTGACAACTTTTTACCTAGCTTTCTAGAATTTGGGGGTGTGGGGAACTAAACAAGAAAAGAAAACGATAATAGACATTGCGAAATAACGCACAAAAAGGAACAGAAGCAATAATATTCTACGGCTTGAAATTTTTCAAGTCAAAATACTCCTTGGGTATAGGCTTATATGAAGGCTTATATATCTGCTTACCATTTTGGTCTTTTTAATAGTTGCAAAATATTCAGTCATGAATTACTGACATTGTTTATTCAACTTGCACATAATAAATGGCTTAGAGAATTTTCAGTCTTTCGCAATATAATACTTTTGAATTTTAAAAGCCATTCAGAACCCTGGCTTAAAGGCCTGCTTGCACAGGCAGTATATACTAAGCTAAGGTCTGGACTTAGGTGACATTGAACAATCTGAAATGAGCAAACACTTCACAAAGGAACAAACCCAAATGGCAAATAAACATATGAAAAAATGCTCAAGTTCCCTGGCATTAAGGGAAATCCAAATTAAAACATCAATGAGGTACCACCTAACGCCAGTAAGACTGGCCCACATGAATAAAAGCACCAACAACACTTGTTGGCGAGGTTGCGGGGAAAAGGGATCCCTACTCCACTGCTCTTGGGGCTGCAGGCTGGTACAGCCTCTATGGAAATCAATATGGAGAATATTCAAACAACTCAAATTCAACATACCATATGATCCAGCAATAGCACTCCTAGGAATATATCCAGAACACTTGTTTTATGAGAAACCAACATGCACTCCTATGCTCATAGCAGCACAATCAGTAATTGCAAAAACATGGAAGCAACCAAAATGCCCATCAACAGAGGATTGGATAAGAAAGCTATGGTTCATCTACTCCATGGAATACTACTCAGCTATTAAAAAAAAACAAAATGCAGTTCTTTGTGGCCAAATGGGCCAAACTGGAAACCATAATGCTAAGGGAAATGAGCCAATCACAAAAGGTTAAATACCACATGTTTGCCTTAATCTAAGATGATATGATTTTATGTATAACATGTTATATTTTGAATGTTATATGTTGTGTATAAACTAAAATTGAAGTATAGGTGAGGTGGTCACAGAAGGTGGCTGGGAACTCGCATTTATCTTTAACATATTGGTTACTCATTAGTATGTCAATTAATTCCATAATGATGTAAATTTTTGCTGATGGTATGTTGGAGCTTTCAATTGACTGGGATGATACTCTGCTGGCTCTGTCTTCAGACCAGAGAGGGTATACCTAAGAAGCCATTGAACTTGACGGGACAATAAGATGCTGGACTCTATGTTTGGTATACGCTTGCAATGGGGGAATCTCAACTGAACTTGAGCTGTGGTTATGCAACAAGGTGGAGGAATCCACCATGGTGGGAGGGTTTGGGGAGGGGTGGGAGAACCCAAGTATCTATGTAACTGTGTCACATAATACAATGTAATTAATGAAGTTAAATAATAAATAATTAAAAAAAAGAGCATCAATTTTGTGTACTAGCAATCAACTAAACAGCAAAAAAAGTTTCAGTTATTATAACATTGATAATGGCAAAAGGAAATTAAAAAAAATGGTGACTTTCCCTCTTTTGGACACTGTCGCAGTTATTTTGTGACCTGGCCAATTGTGCATTTTCACCTCGCAGAAAGTGACACAAACCACTTCACAAACACACCTGTGTGAAGGTTAACTCAGCTTGCTGTCAAAATGCATTATTGATTTTCAAGAGGGTAATTAGGATGAACTTGCATACATTAAGTGGACAGTGCAAATGACACTATTGTCTGAAGTGTGTTATGCATCATTACATATGCGAATACAATTAAAATATCTCTGTTTCTTGGCTCCACACTTTGAAATTAAGGCTGCGTATGACATTTTTTTTATGAAAAATAGCACTCTGGGATTTTGACTTCCATTAATCTTACCAATCACTATGCTTTTTAAATGTTCATTTTGAATCAAACATTGTGTAAGAAGATGATAGGAATTCAAAAATGAATACACTCCAAGATTTTATGTGTCTCCATTACCACTTAAAGAAAATATTTAAAAATGGTAAAGAGGCTAGAGAGTAGCTCAGCAGGTAAAGCCACCAGCCATAGCTTCAGCATCCTGTATGAACACTGGCTCAAGTCCCAGTTGTTCCAATTCTGATCCAATTCCTGCTAATGTGCCCAGCAAAGCAGCAGAAGCTAGTCCAAGTTATAGGGCCCTTGCCACACACAGGGGATGCCTGGAAGAAGTTCATGGCTCCAGTTTGAGCCTGGCCCAGTTGCAGCTTTTGTGGCTATTCGGAGAGTGAATCAGAGGATGGAAGATGGATCTTTTTCTTCCTCCCTTTCTCTTCCTGTCTACCTCTGTCCACTCCTCTGAAACTCTGCCTTTCAAAGAAATAAGGCAAAGCTTTAAAAAAAAAAGCCATGCAAATTTGAATTAAAAATAAACAAACGAAAAAGAAAAATGGTGAGTTGATGCAGAGTTAAATTCGATTGGCGGGAGGGCTCAGGGATCGTGTGCGCTTGTCTTTTCTAGCCGTGCTGTGATTGCCCACCTCCAGGGTGAAGAAGCAGCAGGCAGTTTAGTGCATCTGCTGCACAGGGATGGTAAGGAAGAGTGAGACTGGCGAGAACCTCAGGTAAAGAATCTGAGCTTTAGTCTGTAAGTGCAAAGTGTTTAAGCTTGGCAGTGATGTGATGAAAGAGCCAGTCAAGAAGAGAACTGACTAGAGGGTAGATCGAAGAAAGAGTTCTGTTAAAAAGCACAAGAGAGGTTGACGGGTCTGCAGCCAGGATCAGTGAAAATGGAAAGCAGCCCTAATTGTCAAGGTATTACAGAGTAAGAACCAGCAGGATGGGAGTGACTGAGTATAGCAGTGGGGGAATAGGGCAGGCTGATTTCCAAGAATGCCTAATCCTTTTTGTACCAGGAGTGAGAAGAGGGTGTTCTTTATCTGTGAATGCTTCAGTCTCAACAGAGAGCTTGGTGCTGCATGTGTCCCTGTGAAAACCCCAGATTCCATTAAACAAAGTGCTCCTCTTAAATGCCTTCCTTGTAAGACCTGGCTGCCCTACCCCAAGCCATTAGTGGGAACAGAACGTTAATAAGGAGGGACTGTGGTATCTCTGAGAGAGGTTGACCTCCTTCGGCGGAAGCAGGGCACCCATTATAGTGTAATGATAAATCACAAGCTTTTGCCTTCCATTATATTCCCAGAAGACTCTTCTCTGAATGCATAAACACACTGAGGGAGGAAGAAAAAGGCATGCAACAGATGAAGAGAAAGGTGAAAAAAAGAGAAAGGGGCCAGGCAGACAACCAACAGACTCTCAGTGGGATTGAAAATAGTAAATCCACAGTACATGTTTATGTTGTTTGCATATAATGAAACTTTAGCATACACTCATGATGAAAAAAGTCTCCATAAAAATTATAAATGGACCATGAGATACAAGGACCTCATTCTAAGAATTATATATACAAATAAAGAACCTAAGCATGCTGCTTTATCGTTGATACTGTGGTATTTTTCTGTTTATGATAAAAATTCAGAGATGAACCAATCCAAAGGGGCAGGATAGAATATAACTAATCTACAAATTTATAACTGAGTTACTATTTATTTTGCTTACCCAGACTTTGAACTGTGTTAGTGATCCCCTTATGGATATAAGAGAAACATGATTTTGGGGGAGGCAGTAAATGGTTGCTTTACTTTCTTGTCTTGAACACATTGATCAAGAACCAACCCTGAAAAAGCATCAGTTACTCTTGTAGATTCTTCCCTAATGTCCACCAGACACGTCAGGAACCCCCACTAAGAATGTGGCCTTCCATTAGCCTCAGCATTATGCCTACCAGGGCTTTTGCTGGCAAGAATGTGTCACACGCCAACCAAAGGCTGAAATGACTGCTAGGGTTCTTGGAAGATGGCTTTGAGTCCTATGAAAACAGGGTTCATGTAAAAGCAGGTAGGTGATGATTAAGGCAGGTTCCTTCTTGTCTGAACATAGTGAGTCTGCCTTTGTGACTTAGTGAGTTCACAGTGAGTATATGGACTACATGCAGTTGTTGCATCTAACCAGGGTATCAGCCTCTATCTTCAACTTCCACTGATTCTCTGTCTCAGATAATGAAAGGATTTTGATTTGGACTGAATCTCCTCTTCTCCGAAATTCTGTCTCCAACCCACAACCTTATTCTGTTTGTGCCTAAGTTCTTCTCCATATTTATTTCCCCTTCCTGTTGTGCCTGGCATGAATTCTGTAATCCTAACATTGACCACTGAAAAGGTTCTGATGTGTGGCAACTAATATGGATCATCCCCAACCTGCCTTGAAGGGGAACTTCAATACCAACAATAAACACTATGGAGGTACTAAAGGAACCAGGTCCTTAGAAAATCTAATGTACCTCATTCTCTTGCAACTTGTGTATACCTCTTCCTGATTAATATTCCTGTAGTATTTCGATATACAGTTGCTGTCTCCAAATATAATTCCTGTCTCACCTCAAAAAGCTTCTATTAGATGGGGAGATTCTGATCCATGCAGTTCTGAGATTAATGCGACCTCTGCAGGCAGAAATGGAGGACATTTGGTCATTGGTACATTTCCACAATATCCTGCCAAAGAGTCTCTTTCAAGGAGCCAGAACAGTCTGAATTAATTTCAAGGCTGTGTCTGAAGGTGTTGGGACAAAAATATCTCTGATCTTCTGCAATGTAAATTAGGATGTATTAACTGTCAGGGCTGTTATATTTTTGCAGCCATGGTTATGAAAGTCAGCCATAGATAGAACACAGCAGGTAAAGTACAACAGAGAAACGAAAAGTAAGTGAGCCTTAGGATAATATCAAGACTTCAAATAAAGCTCTCTTGAGGCTAGGCCTGTTTCAGGAAATTGTTTATCTATGATGCATATGTGAATCCAAGTTGAGACATGATTTCTGTTACAATCCAACGCTTTCTTAAGTAATTTGCTGTTGAACGATGGTTTCTAACTCTGTCTTCAATATGGGTTTTGGTCAAGATCTTACACAAATCTGGGGTATGATTTGTAAATAGTAAACATGTTTCCAATGTGTATTGACATTCCAGGAAAAAGAAACTGAAACAGTGCAGCATTATTAATTTCTTTTTTTTTTTCTTATCTGACAGCTAGCTAACCTTGAAATTCTTTCATTTATTTGATGTGCCTTCTTTCTATTGTGTGAACCTTCATGCTTCTTACCCTCTTTTCTGTGTGATTCCCTTTTGCTTGGGTTTCATACCTTTTTTCAGGACAGTTGTAGACATTTTCCTTTTGTTTAAGAATTGTAGTTAGTGCCAAGTGCCTGGGAAAGGGCCAGACCATCTTTAGCTTGAACTGAGAAATATTTCCTGCTGGACTACTGATTCATGCCTCAGATTTTCAACTATTCTCTAATAGTGTTCTCCATCAACAGCTACTTTATATGTACACAGTATCCATTGCTTTCTAATAACCTGGGCTGCTTTTCCTTAGCTTTCTTGCTAACACCTATTTTTCTGACCATATGTCAGTTTAGTGAGTCAGTCATTTTTGAGCCACCATGATTTCCGTCCCTTTTCTGATTTATTAGCAGACCACTCTCTCTGTAGTGTGCCTTTCTTCTATAATATATTTGTGAAAGCCTCTTTGACCCCAGCTGTCCCGAATGTTTTACTGTGCTTGCTGGCCAAGGCTTTTGCAATGGGTGCAGTTTTACGAATCTCAAGATGGACTTTGCTTTTAAAAGCTGCCCTTTCAGTTCATTTAAATAAAATCTCTTCAGCTGTGTTTACACTACAAAACCATTTGTAACCATCTCCTCCACTCTGGCCCCAAACATTTTTTATTCATAGATCTCTAGATTGCAGCCACAGTGGCTCGTGTTTGTGTACTTTATTACAAACCTATACTCACAGCAGCACAGATTGCAAGAATTATCAATTTCTACTCCCAGTTCTGACTCTGACCCTAAAGACAGAGATTAAAACAGTGGTGTCAGGAAAACAAAACTCCACTTTAGTCCTTCTGCCCACATGTTTATCCCACCACCGATTTTCAAAATGACTTAGTGTCTGGTGAAAATACTGTCTCGTCTGTGTGATACAAACAAGCATTACCCAACCAAGGTCCTGTGGCTACCGGGAAAGTAGCTAATTCTGGAGTGAGGAAGACCTATCCGAACGAAAAGGAAAAGGTAACTATAGAATCTTTATGGAATTATATTTTCAACATAGTAATGGTAATGGTACAAATTAACAGACTCACATTATGAACCAGGTACTGATTCCTTCCTTGGTCTTCTCCCCATTATTGTCTCCCACCCCACCACTTCCACTCCAAACAGCAATACAACACAGCCATGATTCCGGCAGACACTGGAGTGGGTGTATTGGATATAATAAGAAACAATTGCCACTTGGGTTATTTTGTGCATGTGCCAGAGGTTCAGACACATGATCCTATGCAGCACTGAACAGCAAACAAGAAAAATAGCCAATGTGGACTTGAAGATGCAGTCAATTTTTTTTTCTTAACTTCTATAGCCCAAACTAGCAGATAAAGGAATAGTAGCTGCAGTTAGTACATTGCTTCCAAGCCAAGTCTTTAAGAGAAACTTGAGAACTAAGCAGAGAAGGCAAAACAACGGTACCAAGATCAGAGAAACAAAAAGTAATGTTCACTTTAATAGCAACAGTGATAAGAAGCCAAACAAAGGGGGAGGGGTGGGATTGACCTTGATAAGCTCTATGCTTATGTTTGTCATTTTCTTGGGCGTGTGTGATAATTTGTTGATCACTCTACATTTTTTTAGGGCACCCCTTCAGCTCGACTTCTACACCTCCCGTAAATGTTACTCCATCAGACAATCCTTGCTAGAATCTCAATATTACAATATTTTTTTCCTGGATTCTCAGGCTTTTGTCTAAAATTTTAGTGAAAGCTTCTATGATCCATAACTCTTCAGTTACACATGGACATCACGATGTGCCACTGGCAAAAAGTTCTTCTTGGTTTGGCTGAATCATGATTTTACCCATGTGGTACCCCACTGGCTGACTGCAAAGAGCATACTGGAACTCTGAAAAATTCTGCCTTGGATGATCTTAGAGCCTGTGATGAAAAGGATATCTCCAAGATTTTTGAGACTCCTTTGAATTCTTTTCTGTCATCTTGATAGAAAGCATTTGGCGTCTTTTATAAGCATCAATGTCTTCTGTACAGAGTGGTTTGGCCATGCCATTGCAGCCTCAGGAAGAGTTTTCATTCCTACCCTTGCCAGTTTTCTTTCTGCTCCTCTCACTTTGCTCCCAAATCTTACTAAAAGTGGCTAAAGATATTCATGACTCAGTTGAATTTTTTTTTTTTTTAATTCTCATGTCAAATCAACCAGTCCATCATTTTCAGTTTCAGCCTTTGTAAAATCTCAGGGCAAGGACACAATTCAGCTATGTTCGTTGACACCATGTATCAGGGATGGCTTTTAATTTCATTTCCGTGGATTCCTCATCTTCATCTGAGATCTCATCAATGAGATCTTCACTATTCATATTTCATCAACATTCTTCTCATCCTTTGAACCCTCACCTGAACTTCACACACTGCTTCTGTTATATTAGACCTCTCTAGACATTCTCTGTAAACTAGTTCTCAAGCTCCTTAGATCTCTTCAGGCTTATGAGAGTAATGACTATTTTTCTGGTATCACCTTTTCTTTTCAGCAGTAAGATTTTTCACTGGTATAATCAAATATCTGCGGTGACTAGTTTTGTAAACAAAGGCTTATTGATCTCCCAGCTTTGCTGGCTCAAGGACATGACTCAACTCTGATGATGGTCCTCATATCTGTCTTAGGTACCAGCAAGTGGCACACAAGGGGGCCTAAGTGATCACACCTTGACACAGCAATTCGGAGAGAAAAGGTGGGCTCAGGCTTTTATAACAACCTGCTGGTTAGAGAATTCACTTCATGAAACCAGTATTCCCTTCTGTGGGTAGGACCCCAGCAACTGTAGGAACTCTTTGTAAAGGTGTCACCACAACAACAATGCCACAAAAAGGACCAAGTTCCACTCAACACATGGATGTTTGGAAGAAATCCAGATCGTATCCAAATCACAAGTAAAGGTGATTTAAGGCAAGATTTCATTTTCCTATGCAAAGAATAAAACAAAATCCATTTTGGTTAAATTTTACCTTCCACCCATCATGATGTGTTGATTTTATAAGGCAGTCTGTACTATAACCACACAACACGCAGTCTCTTCTGTCATCTATTAATAGATTTTGATGTCCCTTAGCTAAGCAGACCATAATCCAATAATTTGCCCAGGGTTAATAGCTCTACGTTAGTTAAAAAGAAAAGTCCTTTTCAAGCTAACAGTGAGTTGCTTACAGCTTAAAGTTCATGAGATATTTGTCTGAAATCTAAACAATATCCAGATTATCAGCAATAATTTTAAAGCAATTAGTCTTCTGAATGTTGTATGATATAATGAATTGTATCCTGGGGAAAAATACACTAGCGGAAATAAAGAAAAAACTACTGTAATCTTAAAAGTCTCCAGTATAGCTACTAATAATACGCATTTACTCATCTCCCAGTTTTGAAAAACGCACCATAGTTTTGCTTGATTTTAACATTAGGGGGAATTCAATGAAAGGTTGATAGCAACTCTTCATATTATCCTTGTATCTTTTCTGTAAATGTAAATTTATTCAAAACTAAGCAGGTTGTTTCCAGAAATCAAGAGATAAATGCACAACAGGGAACAAAGTCACCGTACAATCACCTCGTTAGTTTTCTCTTACAATATTCACCCCATTGATTTAAATAGCTTAATTTGTTGTTTCCATCAGGTCTGTAAATACCACCAACATTAGGCCAGGGCGTATTTATATTATAACAAAAATAGAATAAAACAAAGTAAAAAAGCAAAATCAACAACAAAATAGAAAACTAAAATTCAGCTTATCTCCCTCTTTCTCCTCTAATGAAACTTCTCAAACAAAGAAAAAATCAAGGCTTCAGCCTTTTGGCAGAGTAAAAATTCAGGAAGTCATTTTTCAGAATCGCCTTGATATCCCACCCAGAATGCTGCTCATGTTTCCCTCCCCAGACTCCTTCCGACCACCTCTCCATTCTCCATCATGGAGTACCTGGAGATGCTATTTTGGCATTGATCTACACACCTACTTCTGTTGTTGGCTACTTGGTAAGAATAACTCTCAATAGAATTCTGATTTGACCTCACCTTGAAGACCTGGCAGTTAGTGGTTGCTCAATAAAAGCTATCAAACAAATAAATTAGATGGGACAGTGATCTTGGAGCGCAAGCAGACATCCCCACCATACTGGTCAGCTGGATGCTCCATTTCTGACACAGGCCAAATTCCTGAGTCCTGGCTATAATGAGCCATCACTGCCGGATGTTGTCCTCTGTCAGGAAAGAGGAAAATGTTGTGTAGAGAAAATATTCACACTCCAAAATCAATGAGGTATTTCTCAATGTACATCATTGTTGTCTTGAGTTAGAAGGCAGCTGACTGTTCACAATTGGATGTTGCCAGAACAACATGGCCTTATATACATGCTGGTGATGAACAGGAAAGGCAACACTGCCACTCTGGAAGGAAATTTTCTTTGAAACACTCAGCGGCTAGACATTTGTATGGACCTGTCTATTGATGCTTCTATAGTTAAAAAAATGTTGCAAAAATATAATTCTACAATGATTTGTAATCCTTGCTGTCACTACCTCTCCTTTCTAAGACACTTGTATACTGAAGCTATTACTCTCGGGCATGAGCAACAATTACATCCCTGACTCTTTGTGGGGAAAAAAAGGAAAATTGAGTAGTTGATCCCATGTAATAGAGCTCACATTTTGAATTGAAAGAACCATTGTCCGACACTTGCTAAGGAGCTATATTTTCTCCACCCCCAATGCCTTTGTAGGAGATAGTTTTTGTTACATTTCGTTTAATAACATGAAAAAGGCTTCAAATTCGTTGTAGCTCTATTATCTGCCAACGAATGAAGAGAACATCTACTACTTGGAAAGATTTCAAAGGTATAGAACTACCCCGTCCAATAATCTAATTCCATAATTAGAAACTCATTCCTTTTGGCCTGAAGCATTCTAATCTGTTAAAATGCTATTGCCCCTGAGAGAAGTAGCACATTAAGGTTTAGAAGCCATTAGTGTGGATTAGTTTAACAGACCTTTCCTGGAGGGTCTGGGGGAAATCAGAGAAAGGATCGTAACACAGGAAGAACCAAGGAACTAGCTTTGCAAGGTGTGTTTTTCATGCTTTCAAATGTATTAATTCACAGGACACTAAGTTCATTTTTGAGATGGGGAACTCAAAACTCACAAACTTTTGAGAAATCATTCAAGATCTTCCTGACAACCGAAGAACAGTAGACACACCTAGAGTACCTGGCTACAAGGTCCAGCTCTTCCCGTAGATAGAAGCCTGGAAAAAAATAAAGAATTTCAAGTTAACTTAGAGAAAGCTAGAGTGTCACTGAAATGTTACAGGAAAAGTACAAGCCGGAAGGAAGCATGGTTGCTCATACATTGTGGCTGCTGGGTCCCAAAGCCCTTAGGGAGTTTAGTCAAGTAAAATGGTTTCTTTTTTTCATAATTGTGAAATTTTGCTTTCCCCCACCCTGCCCACCAGCCAGTGACCCCAATGCTATCCAAAGGCAGATAAGCACAGTGCTAGGGCTCTGACGTCAGAGCATGCTCCGGATGCCCAGGCTGCCCTTTCTTTTGAGTATGACTCTGGGAGAAAACACACTTCTTTTTCTATTTGTGTTTTGTTTCCTACACTCATATAACAGAAATAGTTATTAGAACCCTTACATAGAACTATTGGGAGGAGTAAGTCAAATAGTGCCTGTGCAATGCTTCACAGCAAGCATGAGGCAGAGTAAATACCTCACTACTGTGTGCTGTCCTTCACCCAAGAGCCACAAGGGCTGCTGTCTCAGCAAAAAGAAGCCTTCCCGTCCTTCTCAGGAAGAGCGCCCCTAGACTCCTGACTATGTGACAATGCAGCTTGACTTTATAAAATGATGCTTGAAGCTTTGTGTTTTGGTGTTTTTCCTTTCCCGTATGGGGCTTCTCATCATCCCATTAGATTTATGGCACCTTCCTGTCTGTGAATATGGAACAGAGAAACACTCCAAGTGCAATTTTCTCAGAGGAGAGACAGAGACAGAGGGAAGCAGACCAAGAATGGTGCAAATGTTGAGGAAGCTGGATGCAGGTTTATGGCAATTCTCAACTTTTCTGTAAGGATGGCCACATTGTTCTGATTGCCCTCTGCAACACTACACTGATATAATTGCTAGGGATTGGATGGAGGAGTCTGTAAGTGCACAAGTGTTGTTTGCAAAGATACTACAACCAGTAATTCTTGTATGGAAACTTGATGGGAAACAAAAAAGAAGAAACACAATATCCTTGTGACTCATAAAACTCATTTGGTCATAGTAGGGCATAATATAGATTGAGAATATTCTTTTTTCAAAATGATGAATTTATATTTTATACAGAAACAAACAGAATCATACCAAGTACTTTACTGTGGTTCCATGGAAAATGGATTGAGTTCAGGGTGCCCAGGAATAGCTTGAGGAGGAGAAAGAGAGCTGAAATACAGGACAAAACAAAGCCAAAACACCCTAGAGAGTCTCAACCCCTTAGCTTGTAATAAGTCAGCTTTTGTTAGCTTGGCTTTTGAGTATTAAGCACTCAGTTCATCTCCATTGATTTGTAATGAGGCTGGGAGCCTCACAAAGCCTTAATCAAGCCAGGATCCCTTTAAAATGAACTCTTCTGCAAAGAGAGCTGGCAGATAGCATCTGTGGAGGGGTTATGTTGGAGAGAGCTCACTGTCTCCATTGTGAGGCTTACACTGAGCAAGAGAATGGAGTAGGGGCTTCATTAGTCTGATAAAAACAGACAGGCCAACTTTTCATTAGAGGGATGCACAAATCTACTTTCCTTGGCTTTCCTCCTTTACATTATAAAGGCATTATCAGGCCCAAGCTTATGGGACTCATTATTCCACACAAACACCAGACTTGGAGTGGGGAGGTGCAATGTGAGCTGAGCCATCCATCTTGGAACAGAATTGAGGACCTCTGCTAGCTTTTCAAAGCAAAAGTCCTGACATAGCCACAGGCCAATCTCCCATCCCCACAAAATTAAGATCCACAAGATATCCACATATTTATTTATTTTTATTGTCAAAAGAGAGAAAGTAGCAACACTTTTGACATTTTGTAAGACAGGCCAATTTCTTCTCAGGTTCATGTTTAGAATTCTTAAATATAGAGGAACTGTAAGGCTGGTATGCTTTATGGTGTCTATTGTAGGACGAAGATTTTAAGTAAATATAATGGCTTATACTGCTATTACTGTTTTTTTTCTGCATGATATTTCTTTATGAAGCCACACAAAAATATTTGTAAAATTCCATAGCAGATTTAAATTATAATCTGGGTGTGAAGGCACTGGTGTGATAGTTTAGATTGATATTCTTAAATTTAAATTTTACAGTATAGTTTCAACTCTGGCCTCTGCCCTCTGAGGCCACTTTGCCTTACCTGCTGTACTTTCAGCTGTTTATCATGTAGGAACTGAAAGAATTTACACCCTGCCCAATGTGCCCAGTCTGTAAACCAAAACTTCTTAAGTCTTTCCTCTCCACCTTTCTACGTGATGTTGTCTGAAGTATAACACAGCATTTTGCTAAGTGCTTTCATTTCACACTATATGCTGTAATGCTGTCTCCCACTGTTTTAGGCTAATATTTCTCACGTGAGTTTTTTTTCTTTTACAAGCAGGATGTGCCCCAAGTTCCACAGTAAGGTTTTATTCAAAATAAAATAACCTCAGTTAACTTGCAAAATCACTTAATGCTGTTTTATTTAAATCACACTGACACCTTCTTAAGAGATTTCTGACTAAGTCAAACAAAATCTGTCTATTGCATTTAGTGCTGCAGGTTAAACAACTAGCATCCTAACTTGAGACTAAACTTGGATTTCATGAAAAGAATCTAGGTTGAAAGGGTGGAGGCTTTAACATTTTGTTTGGCTCTATCGCCAAAAATCTGTGCTATAAATATGGAGTTGTTATTCAGACCTAACTGTTGCCCTAAATCAGTGGCAAGGTAGAAGTTTTACATCATTTCCCTGCAACTTCACCATGGCACGTTTCCACTTGAGATAAGCTGTTTAGGTTGAATGCTAGTTTTCTTCTTTCAGTGAAGAGTTAAACTCTGTGTTTTATATAGCCAGCACTCAATGGCCACAGTTATTTTGTTCCTTTTAGTGATAAATCTAATTGGATCCCAGTCCTGAAAACAACCTTTGGTTTGGCACTTATCCCAAGAAAGATGAAATGTGTTATGGAGGTCAGGCAAAGGGTGATAAATTGAAGAATTATGGATCGTACCTTCAGCTCTGTTACTTTAATTGCGTTTAGCACCACTGTGAAGAAATAAAAACCCAGAAATAGTCTAGCAGTTAACAAAATAAAGTTAGAACTGAGGGCATGACAAACAGGAATCAGCAAGCACTGATATGGGGTTTTCTGAGGTCAAACCACATACAACTCCAGCACTTTTAAACAAAAATAAAATAAGTATTGTAGTTATAGAGATGTCAAACTTTTGAAATAGCTCTAATTTTTAATTCAGGGTGTGAATGGTCTGATTTCAATAACTGGAGGGAGTGGTTTTGGCAAAACGGTAATCTAATAGACTTCTTTGGATTGCAGCATAGGGTTGGCAAAGGAATAAAAGTGTCAAAAGCAGTACAGAATTGGGTGAGAACAGTCTGGAGGTTCGGGACTAGTCTATTTGTATAAAGAGACACAGGAGCATGCTGCAAATTTTCCATCAAGGAATGTGATGAACATGGAAGCTGACACCACAAAGCTCTTAACCCAGAAGTCTTTCCCTGATTCTGTAATGACTGCTCAAAGACAAGAAAAATTAAAGTAGAAGACACAAAAGACTGGCTAAACAAAATTCAGAGCTTTAAAACAAAAAGGTGATTTATATGAGCTGCTAAATTTAAGTCTTTTGCCACCAAGAAGTTTATATATATACATATATACACACACACACACACACACACACATATATATATATATATATATATTTCATAATAGTCATTGGCAGACCCAAGAACCATGATGGGGTGCAGCAGGGGCCAGGTTGGGCCACAACAACAGCCAGTTCACATTGGGGCCAGGTTAGGAGGCCAATTGGTCTCAAGGCTAGGCTTTAGCATCAACCAACAGGAGCTATAACTGAAGCAGACTGGACCCATGTGGGCTGAAGTACCTGCTGGTGGATGCAAGGTGAGATTAGCCATGCCACTCTGGGGGTGGTGGGTGCTGGGTCCATGAGCCCAGAGGAAGGAGGATTCCAGAAGGGCCTGTGTCATCTGGCCTGGGTCCTTTGGTCCACGTAAAGGTGGTTGTTGGATCCACGAGCTCTGGAGGTGGGGATCCAGCACAATCCAAGTCATCTGGCCTCGGTTCTTGGTCCTACATGCTCAGTGGTTGTTGGTTCTATAAGCCCTAGGGGTAGGGTATCTGACAAGGCATGGGTGGTCTGGCCCAGGTCCTTGTGCCACCTGCTTGGTGGGTACTGGGTCCATGGATTATAAGGGAAAGGGTCCTTAGTCCACCTCCAAGGCAGATGCTGGATCCATGATCCCAGGCAGTGGAGCATCCTTGGGACTGCCTGCACAATAAGTGCCAGATCTATGAACCCCAGGTTTGGGGGTCAAGCAGGGAGGAGGTCATCTGGCCCAGGACCTTAGGCCATGCTGTGAAGTGGGTGCTGGATCTGTGAGCCTACCTGCATCTTGGGTGCTGGGGCCAAGTGCCCAAGGTTGAGGACTCAGATCTGCAGGCCTCGGTTCTTGAGCTTACCTGCACAGTGGGTGCCAGGTCCATGAGCCTCAGGGTTGGGGGTCGATGTGGCCCTGATCGCCTGACCTGGGGTTCATGGGCCCACCTGTGGAAAATGTTTTTTTTTTCAATGTATAATATAGAGTGCTGGATAGCAGGCCATAGTGCACAAAGAGGATATGGTAGACCAATTGGAGACTGCAGAGGACATCTGGCTCCATAGCAGAAAATGGAGAACAGAACATGTGGACACCTACCCCAGCCAGATGATGCCAGCAAATATTTTGGCTAAGGGAAACTTTCAGGTCAACTGTATCAGCCAATGGACATTGGAAGGGTTTCCTCATCCATAGATTGGCAATATTGACAGCATTTCAGAACTATCACATCTACCTGGACAGAACCCTTGGAGCATGCACCACATTGGGACCTGGGTTGATATCAGGTGTCTGTTCCCTAGCCTTGAGTACTGGGGTGTTTGGGAGACTGGGTATGGCTTCTTCACTTATCTCCACACCTCCTCAGAAATGGGAAGAAGAAATAGAAAATCCAGAAACAATATTCACACCCACTTTTTCCTAACCCTGAATATTTTCCATCCTGATCAACTATGTAAATATCATCTAAATTTTTTTTAAAAAGTAACAAATAAACATTAAAAAAAAAAGAAAAGAAGGAACAGAGATGGAGAGAGGGATTCATGCAGTATTTTGATAGGATTGTTTCATGGAATGCATGACAATTTCATATCAACTTAACAGAAAGATATTCTGTCCTACACTTCTCAACTTTCTAAACTATACATTGTGTGACACGCATATATCCAAGAGGCAGAACAGTGACATAGTCAAAACCTTCTGTTGTGAATTTTTAATTTTATATACATATCTACTATTCTTCGTCTGTGTCCCTTGCTTTAAAAGGTAGAACCCCAAAGAAAGAGGACTGCTCCAATAGCACAACAGCCACCCAATAAGTTGACTCCTTGTTTTATATTGTTGAGATTCTAACAACCTTTAGCTTCTTGGTATAAAAAATAACTGGGTCTACCTTACTGTTAAAAACCTATGAGAGTTTTATGGGATGCCTACTGATTATACATAAAGAAACACAGCAAATCCTTGAACAACTTAGTTCTTCAATAAGAAGAGAACCCAAGTATTTGCTTCATTTATTTGTGTACAACTAATGAGCATCATATGAAACTTTTAGGATTTGTCCTTTATAAAATTAGGATACATATAATACAGGTAAGAGTAATTATAAAGGCAGTCGCAAGATGGCTGATCTCAGAGAGCTGATATAGGGTGGAATGCAGAGAGAGAGGGACTAATCCCAGTGGAAGAACAAACCAGGAGGCATAGAATTGCAGGGAGAAGAGCAGGAATGTCCCTGGACATCACTGAAGTAAGAAGATCCACACAGCTTGGAAGGACAGCCAGAAAAAAGAAAGGAAAGGCAGCACCCTGCGCGAAACTTGGTGAGTTACGATCCTAGGCAGGGGGAAGGCTGGCGTGAGTCTCAGCCAATCCAGAGAAGACAAAGACAGCTAGAAGAACCTTTAACAAGTACCCACACCAGCAGGGCCACAGACACCTGGAGTGCTGGAAACCCCAGAGGTGGTTGCGTGATTGAACACAGAGGCCACCAACCCAGGCAGAGGTAGAGGCCAAGGGTGGGGGTGGTCCCAGCAGCCCACTTCCCAAAAGGGTAGCACCTGTGGGGCAGTGTAGTGGGGAGCAGAACCACATTCACTGGAGCCACAGAAAGAGCGCACCGACCCTATTCAGGATGGCAGACGGCTGGTGGCTCCAGCAGAATTCCCTCCTGCCCAGCACAGAGCCCAGAGGCGGTGGTGCAACTGAACAGAGACTACCTACCCGGGTAGAGGCTGCAGTCAGGTGGGGGCCACAGCAGCGCACTTCCCAACAGGGGAGCACCTTTGAGAGAGTGTAGCTGGGAGTTGAACCACACTCACTGGGGCTGCAGAGAGCCCTCACCCTGTTTGGGGCAGCAGGTAGCTGATGGCTCTGGCGGAATTCCCTACTGCTCTGCACAGGCCCCAGTGGTGGTGGCATGACTGAATAGAGAGGCCACTGACCCTGGCAGAGGTGGCAGTCATGCAGGGGTCACAGCAGCGCACTTGCCAACAGAAGAGCACCTTTGAGAGAGTAGAGGAGAGTTGAACCGCACTCACTAAATCTACCCAGAGCAAAGACAAGAAGCCTCAAGGCTACAAAGTTTCTCATATGCTCTCTGCCCCCCTGGGGACACTCAAGACAGCACCTAACCAATAATGTTCAGGGGAACCAGGTTGCAGAGATATAAATTCAGGGGCAAACATAATGACCCAACACCCCACTGTCGCCTACTGTCCCCAAAAGAGCAAGGAGAATTACACTTCTGCCTACACTCCATGCAGCAGTAACTGGACCATACATGCTCTAGGCTACAGCACTGAGGTCAGAGTCTGTGGACAAAACGTCAGAGGCCAAAACCCCAAAATGACAAGAAACTACAACAAAATCGGGAGAAGTATCAGAAAAAGTGATGAATCAGACGAAAGATCCAGCACTTCCCCCACAAAACAACCAAAAACTAATTTCAATCTCTGAGGTGTGAGTGAAGACATTGAGGAGTTACCAGATAAGGAATTTAAGAAAATAATGATAAAATTCATCAGAGACAGTGAGAAGCACTGGAAAGAGTTCAACGACTTAAAAAATCATGTCATTGAAGAAATGACACAAGTAAAAAATGGAATCCTTGACTTAGAGCACAAAGTTGAGAGCCTAACCAACAGAATGAATACAGCAGAGGACAGAATATCAGAAATGGAAGACAATCAGAATGAAAGCAACAGCTCATTAAGCAGCTGGAGACAAACTTGAACAAAGCCAACAGGCCCATACAGGAAATGAAAGACAATCTCAAAAAGTCAAATATTAGAATAATAGAGCTTCCAGAAGGAGTGGGAAAAAAGACGGGTTTGCAATGGGTGCTCAATGAAATAATACAGGAGAACTTCCAAAATGATGGAAACATAAATTCAGCACAAATCCAGGAAGGACAGAGAACCCCCAACAGATTCGACCAAAAGAGATCCTCACCAAGACATGTGGTCCTCAAGCTCCCCTCCAGAAAATACAAGGAAACTATTTTGAAACAAGTACAAACAGAAGACAAGATTACTTTCAGATGAAAACCAATCAGAATCATGGCTGACCTCTCAGAAGAAACACTCCAAGAAAGGAGAGAATGGGGTAAAACCTTTCAAACCCTGAAACAAAACAACTGCCAACAAAGAATAATGTACCCAGCAGAGATTTTATTTATATTTGAGAGTGAAATTAAATTCTTCCACAGTAAAGAGAAACTAGAATACGCCAGCATGAAACCAGCTCTAGAAAATCTCGTTAGGAAGGTGCTAAACCCAGAAAGAAAAGAGGAAAACCAAAATCAAAGATGGCAAATGGGAAGACCTCCCCACTAAAGTCTACATGAGGAAAAGCAATTAATCAGAGATACCAATAGACACAAATACACACTATCAAGCTTACACATGCTCATAGCAAATCAAACTCACAACTTCTCCATTTATTTCTCAACACAAATGGTCAAAATTTATCAATCAAAAGACACAGATTAGCAGAACACATCAAAAAACAGAGCCCAACCATCTGTTGTCTACAAGAGACACATCTAACCAAAAAGATGCTAAGAAACTGAAAGTGAAGGGAAGGAAAAAGTTATTTCATGTCAATAGACAAGAAAAAAAAAAAAAGGCTGGAGTAGCTGTTCTAATCTCAGATGCCCTAGACTTCAACGTGACAAACATCAAAAGAGACAGAGACAGGCACTTTATATTACTGAAGGGAACCTTCCAGCAGGAAGGTTTACAATTACAATTACAAATTATCTACACACCAAAGACAGGTGCACCCAGGTACGTGAATCAATTGCTGATGGACTTAAGGGGGCCATAAATGCACATACAATAATTGTGGGAGACCTCAATACCTCATTAACATCAAAACACAGATCAACTAAACAGAAACTCAACAGAGAAACAATAGAACTCACACAGACCATACAACAAATGGACTTTGTAGACATTTACAAAACCCTCCACCCTACAGACACAGAATATACACTTTTTTTCTACAGTGTATGGCACCTTTTCCAGAATTGACCACATGATAGGGCAAGTAAGCCTAGCTAACTTCAAAAATTGGGAATCGTATTATGCACCTTCTCAGACCACCAAGGAGTGAAATTGGAAATCAATAAATCAAAATGCCCCATGAAACACTTTGAGGCTAAACAATATGGGTCAGAGAAGAAATGAAAGATGAGATAAAAAAATTATGGAAACCAACAAAAACTCAAATACAACATTCCAAAACTTGTGGGACACCACCAAAGTAGTGTTATGTGGTACATTCATAGCAATTGGCGCCTATGTCAAAGCCCAAGAAAGATACTGATTAAAAGAATTAAATAGATATCTCCAGGAATTGGAAAAACAGCAGTAAAACAACCCTACAAACAAAAGCAAAAAGAGGTCATCAAAACAAGAGAGAAGATAAACAAAATAGAAATAAAAAACTATAAACAAAATAGAAATAAAATCTATAAACAAAATCAACGAATCAAAAAACTGCTTTTTTTTGAAAAGATAAACAAAATAGACACCCCACTGGCCCATTTGACAAGAAAAAACAAGAGAAACTGAGAATTAATAGCATAAAGGATGAAAAAGGTAACATAACAACTGACACTGCAACCATTAAGAAAATAATCAGAAATTACTACAAAGCACTGTACTCCAACAAATCAGAAGATCACCAGGAAATGGAAAGGTTCTTAAACTCCCACCACGTACCAAAACTTAGCCCAGAGGCAACAGAAGACCTGAACAAACCTATAACCAAGGCAGAGTTCGAATCAGTGATTAAAGATCTCCCAACAAAGAAAAGCCCAGGCCCAGACGGCTTCACTACAGAATTTTACAAAACATTCAGAACAGAACTAACCCCAATCCTTTACAAACTGTTCAAAACAATAGAAAAGAAAGCAACCCTTCCAAACTCATTCTATGAAGTCAACATCACCCTAATCCCAAAAGCCAGATAGAGAACTAACAGAGAAGGAAAACTACAGACGAGTCTCCCTGATGAACATTGATGCAAAGATTCTCAACAAAATCCTAGCCAATAGAATAAAAAAAAAAAAAAAAAAAAAAAAAAAAACAGCCGACAGATCATTCATTGATACCAAGTAGGATTCATCCCTGAAATGTAGGGATGGTTCAACATTCGGAAATCCATAAATGTAATACACCACATTCAAAAACTGAAGAGCAAAAATCACATAATAGTATCAATAGACACAGAAAAAGCTTTCAACAAAATCCAACACCACTTCATGCTAAAAACCCAAACCAGGATAGGCATAGAAGGAACAATCCATAACATAATCAAAGCAATATATGAAAACCTCAATGCCAGCATCACACTGAATGGAGAAAAACTGGAACGCCTTCCACTGAGATTTGGAACAAGACAAGGATGTCCGCTATCACCACTGCTATTTAACATAGTCCTAAAGGTACTTGCTGAGGCCATAAGATAAGAAAACAAATCAAAGGAATTCAAATAAGAAATGAAGAAGTCAAGCTTTCACCATTCGCAGATGACATGATCCTTTACATAGAAGAACCAATAGACTCAATACAGAGAGTGCTAGAACTTATACGAGAGTTTGGTAGAGTGGCAAGGTACAAAATAAATGAACAAAAACCAACAGCCATAGTGTATGCAAACAGCCCCAAGATGGAAAAAGATCTAACCAGCAGGTTACCATTCAAAATAATTGAGAAGAGTATGAAGTATCTAGGAACAAACCTAACCAAAAATGCAGGAGACCTCTTTGAACAAAACTGCAATAACCTTAAAAAAGAAATTGAGGAAGACTTCAAAAGATGGAGAAACATCGCATATTCCTTCCTGGATAGGTAAAATAAATATCATCAAAATGTGAATACTACCAAAAGCAATATTCAACGCAATCCCAATCAAAATACACAAAACATTCTTCATTGAACTGGAAAAAATGATACAAAGGTTGATCTGGAAACACAAAAAAGCACGAATAGCCAGAACCATCCTAAAGAATAGGAAGTTAATGGGAGAATCATAGCTCTTGATCTCTGGACATACTATAGGACAGTGGTTATCAAAACAGCCTGGTACTGGCACAAAGATAGAGAGGAGGATCAATGGAGCAGAATAGAACCAACAGAAGGGAACCCACACAGATACAGCCAAATAATCTTTGACAAAAAAAAAAAAAAAAACAAAAAAAAAAACAAAAAAAAAACAGACGGCAATCCATGCAAATGGAAAAGTCTCTTCAATAAATGCTGTTGGGACAACTGGTTGATAGCCTGCAGAAACAAGAAGATAGACCCACATATCTCACCATACACTAAGATCAAATTTAAATGTATAAAAGATCTAAACCTACATCCAGAAACCTTCAAACTTTTGGAAGAAAATGTTGGAAACACCCTGTAAGCTTTAGGTGTAGGCCCTGACTTCCTAAAAAGAACACCAAAAGCAATAGCAATCAAGTCCAAAATAAACAAATGAGACTACATCAAGGTAAGAAATTCTGTACAGCAAGGCAAACAATCAACAAAGTAAAAAAGCAACCCACAGAATGGGAGAAGATCTTTGCACACTACATAGATGATAGGGGGCTAATCTTCAGAATATAAAAAGATCTTAAGAACAACCAAAACACCAAAACAAACAAACCACTCAAGAAATGGGCATGGGAAATGGCAGACACTTCACAAAGGAACAAACCCAACTGGCAAACAAATATTTGAAAAAATGCTCAAGTTCTCTGTCAATAAGGGAAATCCAAATTAAGACAACCATGAGGCACCAGCTAATGCCAGTAAGAATGGCTCACATACAAAAAAAACATCAACAACTCTTGCTGGCAAGAATGTGGGGAAAAGGGAACTCTTCTCCACTGCTGGTGGGAATGCAACTTGGTGCAACCTCTATGGAAATCAGTATGGAGAACACTCGAACAACTGAAAATATGCATACCATATGATCCAGCAATAGCACTCCTGGGAATATATCCAAACCTACATGAACCTCTATGTTCATAGCAGCACAAGCAATAATTGCAAAAACTTGGAAGCAGCAGAAAATACCCATCAAAGCAAGACTGGATAAGAAAGCTATAGTTTATTTGCTCCGTGGAATAGTACTCAGCTATTAAAAAAAAAAAAAAGAAATGCAGATCTTTGTGGCCAAATGGGCCCAACTGGAAACCATTATGCTAAGGGAAATGAGTCAATCCCAAAAGTTTAGACACCACATATTTGCCTTAATTTAATATGTAATGATGTTAATCTGAAAGTAGTACCTGCAAATTATAATATTATCTCAACCTCTAACAGCCTGTATCACATGCAATAAGATAGTGTGATGTAATCAATGAACCAACAATCAATGTGAGTCAAACTGCTCATGAACTTCATCAAAGAATTGTAAAAGCTAATGCACTTTTAAGAAGCTATGCTTCCACAGGAATGAAGATGGCGGAATAGGGTAAGGACATGTTTAAATGGAAGGAAAAACATTTGATCAGGATGAAGCAGAGAGGACATATTCCAGGAAATAGGAAAGGACAGAACAACAGCAGAGGGGTAGCTGGAGACTGACAGACACAGGAAAGCAGCAGGCACAATGGTGTGGTGTTGCAGTGACTGATACTAAAGCAACATTCAGCTAACAGTGATCTGAACTCCACCAGTAGCCGGAACTCCACAAGCAACAAGATGGGAAGGGACTTTCACTGGGAGCTTGGGAGTTGAGCCCAGACAGAAAACTGTCCATCCTGCTGGTCTGTTTGATTTGACCAGGAGCAGAGACAGAGCAGCAGATCCCAGATGGACAGTGTGAGAACAGGGCAGATTTCATAGCCCAGTCAGCCCTCTAGAGCTGAATTGGTCATCATTTTGTGTAAGGAGGAAAGGGCAAGGGAAAGGACTGAGCATACGCTGAGCTGGGAGTGAACTCATTTCTGACTCAGTGAACTGCAGCAACATGGCATTCTACAGGTTCCACCCAAGACAGGTCTGGGTAACTCTCAGACCTGATGACCAGCAAATCAAGAACTCTAGTAGTGGTACATCAGGCACCATTTTGTACACTGTGGCAAAAGCTTTAGGACTGCAGGCGACAACAGTGAACTGTGCATGTGCTGAGATCATGAAAACTCACTGAGTTCTGTGGATTGCACATGTCCTGCAGGAAAATAATACCCACTGTGGCAACATACGGGTCAAAATATGTCCGTGTGGCACCCAGACCTAACATTCAACAATTTCCAACAAGATCAGCACCACCAACAACCTAATTATATAGGACACCTGGTGTCTCCCTAATCCTGGGACCTGCTCCAACCGGAAGTGGGAGAAAGGTTGTACAGACAACAGTGTAGCCTCAGCATGATATCATAGGAGGTGGAGAGTGGTGAGCCAAGAGTTGGGGTACAGAATTCTTTATGAAAATCTAACATAAGAACCCAGACCTGGAACTTGCTAAGAGGGAGTGGCACAATTGGCTACAATCAAAGAATTGTGTACCAACTGCAAAAAGTAAAATCAAACTGTAGACCTGTGGGTGACACAGCTTAGAAACCTGCCCCAAGGAGAAGACTCTGCTAACCAGAAGTACAATGACCAAGAGCAAAAGAAGAGACAAGGGCACAGTGAATATTATTGAAAACTCCCCTGCAAAGGAGCAAAACACTATGCTAACCTCAGAGTTAACTGAGGAAGACATTGAGAAAATGGGGGACACAGAATGCATGAAACTCATTTTAAAGCTTCTGGTCAACAATGAGAAGCACATACAAGAGTTCAAAGAATTTAAGGAAGCAATAAAGCAAATCAAGGCTGACATATCAGAAATTAAGAACACAGTAGAGCAAATTAAAAGTACAATGGAGAGTCTCCAAAATAGAATGAAGCAAGCAGAAGAAAGAATCTCAGAATTGGAAGATATTTCCTGTCATCAGGGGGAAGCAAACACAAAACTGGAAGCAGAGCTGGATCAGGTCAAAAAAAAGTATTCAAGAATTGAAAGACACTTTAGAGGCCAAATCTAAGAGTTATGGGAGTCCCAGAAGGTGCAGAAAGAGAAGCTGGTTTTACAAATATATTTAATGAAATAATAAAGGAAAGTTTCCCTAATCTAGAGAAAGAATTGGGAAACAAGATCCAGGAGGGGCACAGAACTTCCAATAGGCTTGATCAAAAGCGATCTTCACCACAACACATGATCATCAAGCTCTCTTCAATCGAACATAAGGAAAAGATCCTTAAATGTGCACGTGAAAAAATCAATTGACATACAAAGGAATACCAATTAAACTCACAGGAGATCTCTCACAGGAAACTCTAAAAGCCAGAAGAGAATGGAGTGACATATTGCAGATTTTAAAAGAAAAAAAATTGTTGGCCTAGGATAACATATCCAGCAAAGCTTTCTTTTGTCTTTGAAAATGAAATAAAATTCTTCCACAGTAAAGAAAAGCTGAAAGAATTTGCCTTTTCCAAACCTGCCCTACAAAGGATACTTCAAGATGTTCTCTTGACAGAGAAGAGGAATAGCACCTACCAAAACCAAAGCAAATGTGAAGAACATCCCAGTGAAAAGACAACAGAAGACTAAACCAATGAACAACCCATTCCTTAGATGACAGGACTAAATTACAATCCATGCATAATAAACTGTGAATGTAAATGGTTTAAGCTCAATCAAACATTATAGATTAGTAGACTGGATTAAAAAACAAAACCCATCTGTTTATTGTCTGGAGGAGACACACTTCACCAACAATAACCAGCGGAAACTATATTGCATGTGTTTTGATGTTTTCTGTTATTTTCATCTCTTCAAAGCAGTTTCTTTTAATTAAATCATTCAATGACTCGTAGATTATACAGTGGCATATTTTATTCAAGAAGGTTCTTGATTTTCATTTCTTGAGCTACAGGTTAGTCATTTAGCTTCATGGTTTTGTTAATTTCTTTTTTCTCCCTGATATTGATTTTGTTTTGTGGCTTTTCACTTAAGGGAATGTATAGTAGGTGTGTAATGGAGACATAATTAGTAGCATGTTATTTAACTTCAAAAAGAAAAGATCCTATGCTTTTCAGTAATGAAGCATGGGAGCAGAGAAATCTTCCATCTCCCTACAGTGTGTGAGGAAGACCTGAAGTATAATCCATCAAGTACATAACAGGTAACTTATAGACAACACACTTGAACCAGCATTAGGCAATATTAAAACTACAAAGACATACAGGAGGGAATCAAGAGCGATCCTAACAACCCCTTAACAGGAGGTCATGTGCATAGAGCAAGGGCGCACTCCAGAGCGGAGCAGGTGGATGAGACGCAGCTTGTATCCCAACCCTGGAGACTCCCCGAACCTCACCAAGGGCTATCAGTACAGGAACCAAGGACTACATCCCAACTGCCTAGGAGACCACGGGGAATTGGAGTGCCTTCAGAGGCCGAGAACTCTGAGGTCATCCACTCCCATTTGAATCTTCCACATGGGATGGAAGAAGCCCAAATCCTCCCTCACAGGATCCAATGTCATCGGAACAACAACGAGGAACCCTGAGCAGTCTGCAGAAACAGAAGAACAGTAAACTCCCTTCGTGACTAGGGGAAGGAACTTTCTCTGGTCCTTACCTAGTTCCAACTTTGGATCCCCACCCTCGCCTGAACTGAGCAGCAGGGTCGCCCCGGAGGCCCCCCTAAAAACAAAACAAAAACAACAAAAATTAGGATAGATATAGAAGAACAAGGAAAGCTTAGAACAAGACAGGAAACTGTCAGCGGGGACTCACATATACCTTACTAGGTAACACACGAAAATAAGTTACTCCTCACTGGGGTATTGAAGATTTCTCTGCACACCACTCCTAAAACTGTTTTGTGCCTCAATTGTTGACATATGCCTTGTTAAAGTTATAAGACAGTTTGGAATATCCCAAAATCTGCCACGTTCAGTAAAAATTATGCTTCAATGCAATAAACTGCTAAATACAAAAATGAAAATAGACACGAGACAGCTGAATAGTATCCTATAGACATTTTAAGGTGGATAGAAACCGATTGTATATATACTAAAATTGATATGTCAATGAAGTAGTCACAGGATGTGATTAAGAACTTGCATTTTCTAATATATCAGTCATCAATACCATGTCAATTAACTCCATAATGTTGTAAACTGTTGTTAATACTATGTTTTGACTTTTAATTGGCCGGGATGATATTCTGCCAGCTCTGCTTTTAGATCAGAGATGGTCTCCCCAAGAAACTGTTGAATTTATCTGGACAATAAGATGCTGGACTCTATGCATGGCACATGTTTGCAATGAATGAAGCATGACTGGATTTGAACTGCAATAGTGCAATAAGGTGGAGTAATCCACCATTGCAAGAGGGTATGGGGAGGGGTTGGGGGGAACCTCGGAGCCTATGAAATGATGTCATAAAATGAAATGCAATAAAAAAGAGTAATTATACAAGTAAGAGTGTTTGCCATTTCTCGCTGAGAAAGGGCCTTCCAGGACCTGAATCCATAAGTCTTACTCTGCCACAAATAGCCTGTGAATGATGATGTTTCACGCAGTCTAATATCATTCTATATGTGTGACTGGCACTTTCACCTTAAATGCATGAATGACTGTGGTGTCTTCTGAATCTTTGCTTCTCAGATGTGTATTGTAAAGACATGTCTGATCATTTTGCTCTACGTCTGCTCCCTCTACTCCTGCTTTATCATGCTGGCCCTTCCAAAAGTGAGGGCATTTCTACTTAGGAGGCTCACCCATATGCAACAAGCAAAATCAGCTATAGCACAATGAAGTAAAAAAGGGAGAAGTCAAGAGAAAGTCTGTGCATCAGCTCAGGTCTCTTTTAAATCCCATTCCTTCCAGTATAATTGCTTTATCTCCTGCTAGCATCCCCCTTTTGTTCAATGGGGCATGCTTAAAAAGAGACTACAACATGGTAGATACTCAGTCAACAGTGATGATTTTTAGGTCATCATTAGTGATACACATTATCCTCGTCAGAGTCAATGGAAGCTACAAAAACCAGGTGCTAAATGAGTATGTGCAGTATAGCAGGTCTTAGGCACATCTTTCATATAGCAAAGGCTCTGAAGTCCTACCTGATTTTTGTCAAATTGTCATTGAACTTTTTTTTAGTTTTATTTATTTTATATTAAATGTAGTTATTTTATTATTTTATGATACAGTTCCATAAGCTCTTGGATTTCCCTTCCCACCACCTCAAGTTCCCAACTGCCCCACTGATTTCCCTGATATTATTACAACAGTATAGCCTTTCATAATCAGTCATAAATCCATCATTCAGCTATTTAAGTGTATCCTGACAATGTAGGTGTGGAAAATGCCAGAGTGTTCAATATCCTATTATCAATATCTACTTAACAGTTTCATTGGGAGTGCATCTTTGATTTGAAAGTAGAGATACATACTGCATTGTATCTTCACATCTGGATATGATAGTCTCCACTGCAGAGTTACTATACATCCCCTTAAATAAAAAAAGAACAAAATCAAAAATAGGAAGAAAAACACAAAATTTACAACAATACAATATTAAAAGACAAAGGTGTCACAGAAAAAAGGAAAAAAGAAATTCAAAAACTTTCTTGAAGCAAACAATGCTTCTGTATGCCCTATGACTCAGTGAAGAAATTAGTGAGGAAAAACCCTTTTTTGAGAAATGAAAATAAAGCAAAAATATGAAAAACCCATGAAATGTAGCAAAAACAGTATTGAAAGGGCTATTGATATTATATTTCACATGAAGTTTGCCTTCTGTAAGAGAGAACATAGATTTGTCCTTGTGGGGTTGAGTTAGTTCACTGAGCATAATGTCTCTAGTTAGGATCATTCCGTTGCAAATGGTATAATTTCATTCTTTTTAATGCCTGAGTAGTGTTTCATGGAGTAGATCACCACAGTTTCTTTATCCACTCCTATTTTGATGGGCACCTGGGTTGTTTTCATGTCTGTACAGTTGTAGATGGTGCTGCTGTAAATATAGGAACTGATCCCTTTCTCATATGCAGATTTCATTTCCTTTGGATATGTTCCAAGAAGTGGGATAGTGTGTCATCGGGCAGATCGATATCCTGTTCTGTTAGTACTCTCCATACTGTCACCTTATATAAAAATCATCTCTAAATGGATCACGGACCTAAATCTACACCCAGAAACCATCAAACTAATTGAGGAAAACATAGGAAGAACTCTCCAAGATACAGCAATTGGGAAAGACTTCTCAGAAAAGTCAACAAAATCACAGGCAGTCAAAGCCAAAATAAACAAATGGGACTATGTCACTGAACTCTTAAAAACCATGAACAAAGGAGCTAAGTGCTGTCAGAAGTAGCCAATACAAATAGACATTACTCTGAATAGCTTCTTCCACTGGATACAAATGAACAAGCCAGTCTTAAGACCCTTGAGACCCATTGTTTATGATTTGGGGGGCACAATTTTAGCCCAGATCCATTCTTCCCTGTGCCATTGTTGCTTCTCTAAAATCAACATTTATCTAGAGGGGGAAAGTAGTGCTTGGAATAGTGATGGGTTATATTTAAGTACATGCAGTAATTGGTTCCAATTGAACTATGACCAAACCTGTTGTATCACCATTTGTGTGTGTACTGCCCCTGACTTGGAGGAAACACCTCTCTGGAAACTTAAGATGCATTCTTATTGAACTTCATAGTTTAATGAATTCCTAGGGTAACCTTCCCTAACCCTAAAGAAAAGAAGTTTGAATTTGATGACCATGCCTCCTATGAGCAAAAGCTACCAAGACCATCCCTGTGGGATTCATTGTCACCACCAACGACGCTGTTTTAAAACATTCTTGCCCCATCCAGTCCTCATACACATCATGTCAAGACATCAATGCTCATTGTCTACAAAGATCAGATCGAGACGTCTTTGATAGTATAGGCAACATGGTGACTGAGTAGCAATGCCTACAGGGAATTTGAAGGTGCCTGTGGTCCAAGGTATCATGGACATTCTATAATAGATTTTTTTCTGAGTAATACAGGAGAGTTCCTACATTTGTTTATGAAATGAAGCAATAAATGCATCATTGTAGCACAAAATGGCCTCTGGGTAACTATAAAATGCTTACTTATTGACTAATCCTCATTAATTAATGAAATTGAAGATAGGTACTACGGGGAAAACTGTGCTCCCAAGACAGGGGTGGCTTCTAAACAGGCCTGAGATATTTGAGGGAGAGCTGCCACTTTTCCTTTCTAGTCCATTACCAGTAAGGGACATGATACCAGTGGGTGCCACTGCCCTTCTCGTGCTCAATGCATAGCGAGACAGCTAATCAAATAATAGCAGCAAAGAAAGTGATAAAATGACAATGAAGGACAGGAGAAATAGTTCAAGTTTATTCACCATCTACTCTCTGAAATTGCCCTTTCAGCTCTTCATAGGTTAGTAGGAAAAACACTAAACTTCAGTTTAATATCCAGTACTCTTAGATCCACACTGCCTGCAAGATTTTGTCAATACGAGATGAGGCCTGGGGAGCATCCGAAGTAATAATGTGAATGCAGTGTGTGTATCAGGAAGTCCTGAGAGCCCCTGAGGTACAAAAGTACCAATAACAATACCAAATGCCTGCTTTGAATTGGGCAGTGAACTATGTCGGTTTTATTTACTAATGCACAGTCCTTTTCTCTGTGTGTATATCTCAGCATTTTTATCAAAGTCTGTACAGTGGGTAAATGCTGATTTTACAGGTTATTGAGTTTCATGCCCTTAGGTTCCTTGTGTGCTTTAAGGGAGACAATGATACTGGCATGACAGGACTGTTGTGTCAAGCAGAGATGGTGTATTGAAAGGGTACAGATCTTTGACATGGAGGAGACATTTATAAACTGTCTAGGTGGCATTTGTAAAGAGTAGTAATTAGAAATACTATTCTATTTGGCAGTGTAAACTGTCATCTTTTTATACTCCTGCCAGTCAAGCTCAGGAATTCTCAATGTTAATTAAGACCCGTAGGAAAATAGCCATGTCACAAGGAAAAGAAGTTTCTACCTACAGAGAAGGACACCCTAATTTTGTATTCTTAAGATCAGGCATCCTAGGAACTGGCATTGTAGCCTAGTGGGTTAAGTCCTCACCTTACATATGCCATTATCCCATGTGGGCACCAGTTCTAATCTCAGTCACCATGTGTCCCATCCAGCTCCCTGCTTGTGGCCTGGAAAAGCAGTGGAGGACGGCTCAAAATCTTGGGTTCCTGGATCCGAGTGGAAGACTCAGAAGAAGCTCCTGGCTTTGGATTGCCTCAGCTCTAGTCATTGCAGAAGCTGGTGGAATGAATCAAAGGATGGAATATCTTCCTTTCTGTTTCTCCTACTCTCTGTGTATCTGACTTTACAATAAAAAAGAAAACGATCAGGCATCCTACCTTGGCCAAGAAGAGCGTGGATTCCTCCACTGCCATTCACTGGCTGTGTGACTTCACATATTTTGTCAGAGTCTTGATTTCTTTGTCCATTAAATGAAGATAATATGAATGCCTATCTCAGGGTTGTGAGATATTAAGTGTAATATTACAAATAAAGCACTTAACATATGTCTAGCATTTAAAATTTTTCAAATGCTACATGGTATAATTATTATGTATGAGCTGGTTATTGCAAAGTATCACAAATAAGTCCTGCTGGGATATTTCCTCCTGCCTCAGGAAAAAAGCCATTCTCCCTTCCCAAAACTCAAACACATGGACTCAAACACTTGGTCACGTTGGATTGAACTTACACACATTTAGAGGGACTTTTATAAACCTCCAATCTATAGCAGTCTATGAAACAATAGCCTCTCTGAAAATCTTAGCAGGACCTACCTCAGCATGCAATTTTTCACTCTATAAACAGTTAGAAATAAAATTTTTTAGGACTTGATGTCCAAAGCTTTGTATTTTTTTTCTTGCTAGAACCAATCAGAATGGATATGATGATTTTCTTACCCACAACAGGTTTACATATTGGAAAAAGAAATAATGTCCCTATAAGTAGCTTGAATATAAGGATAATGAGCTTAAGTGTTGGAAAATTGTGTGCACAGGAGCAACAGGGATTTGGGGGGCAGAGCATGAACTTTCACCTTGGTGAGAAGGTGACCCTTGGCAGAGGAAGCAGCATCCAAGTGGTGCTTTGGAGGGTAAGAAGGCTTTCAAAAAATCCCAGTGAGCAGGATGAACTGAAGTTATAGCACATAGATAAGAATAAAATCACAATAACATGGAACATATCCTAGAAGCCATACTTGTAATCTTTAACAAAATTATTTATTTCTATTAGACTGGCAAAGACACAGAAAGCAAAATAGATGGGAAACTTTCATATCCACAGATTTACTCCCCCAGATGCTCATGGCGTTCAGCACTGGAAAAGGGCTGAAGCTCGCAACTAGGCACTCAGTCGAGATCACCTGTGTGAGTGACAGGAACCCCATTACTGCTACTGTCACTGCGACCTTCGAGGGTCTCTGTTTGCAGGAAACTGGAGTCAACAACAAGGAAAAATCAAACACACAAACTGAAAACTCAGGTGCTTCTAATAGGAAATGATGACATTGTAACCAATGTGTGCTTTTTTAAAAAAGATTCATTTATTTTATTACAAAGTCAGATATACAGAGAGGAGGAGAGACAGAGAGGAAGATCTTCCGTCCGATGATTCACTCCCCAAGTGGCCGCAACGGCCGGTGCTGTGCTGATCCAAAGCCAGGAACCAGGAACCTCTTCCTGTCTCCCACACGGGTGCAGGGTCCCAAAGCTTTGGGCCGTCCTCGACTGCTTTCCCAGGCCACAAGCAGAGAGCTGGATGGGAAGCAGAGCTGCCAGGATTAGAACCGGCACCCATATGGGCTCCCGGGGCGTTCAAGGCGAGGACTTTAGCTGCTAGGCCACGCTGCCGGGCCCCAATGTGTTATTTTTTTTAAAGATGTATACATTTACTTGAAATTCTGAGTAGTGGAGGGAGAGAGAGAGAGAGAGAGAGAGAGAGAGAGAGAAAGAGGGAGAGAGAGAAAGTGTCCATCAACTGGGTTTACTCTCAATGTAGCTGAAATAGGCACAGATGGACCATGCCAAAGCCAAATATTAGAGTTTCATCCAAGACTCTTATGTGGGTGACAGAGGTCCATGTACTTGAATTATCTTCTACTGGTTTCTCTGGAAGTTAGCTGGATCAAAAGGAACAGTCAGGACTCAAACTGTCATCTAAAGGGAGTGTCAGAGATCCAGGCAGAGGTTTTAGCTGTTATCCAACAACGCTGGTCCCTGTAATCAATGTCTTAATCAGTAGACCAAGATTTTCACCCTATACTTGCAATTTCAAAAAGATTTATTTATTTTTATTGGAAAGGCAGACCTACGGAGAGATGAGATACAGACAGACAGACCTTCCATTTGCTGGTTCACTCTCCAAGTGGCCGCACAGCCAGAGCTGAGCACCAATTTAAAACCTGGAGCCAGGAGCTTCTTCCACATCTCCTATATGGGTAGGATCCCAAAGTTTTGGGCCATCTTCTACTGCTTTCCCAGGTTACAAGCAGGGAGCTAGATGGAAAATGGAATAGCTGGGACGTGAACCAGAACCCCAAGATGAGGATTAAGCCACTGAGACATCCCTCTGGTCTCTGTGCTTGTAATTTTGGATCAGTATTTCTACAGGCATTCATGTTGTTTCCTTTTACAGTTTGTCCAAATCTTAGATACAGCTTCCGTCTCTGAGACACACACACTTTCATGTCTTCTCCGGTCACAGGAAGCATGGAGAGATGGAGATATTTTTGTTCTTCTCTGTGGGAAGCCATTTTGAGGTGGATGGTGTCAGCTGGAGTCTGAGGCTGGGCTTCAGAAAGTAAACTCTTAGGAATCCAAGAAAAATTTTTCTAATATGTGAGCATTCTGTTTCAGTGAATGAAACCCGCTTTTGTGTCATCCTCAACACAGGTCAGGGTGCCAGCTTAAGTGTTGGCTGCTCTGTGTTTCTGACTCCTAACCCTGATAATGTGTATGAAGTAGCTGATGAAGTACCAAGCACATGGACCTCTTCCATCTATGTGGGAGTCCTAGGTGGAGTTCCTGGCTCATTGTTTGAACCTGGCCTCCCACTGTCTGCAACCATATGTGATATGAACCAGCAGAAGGCAAATCCCTCTGTCTCTCTGTCATTCTGCCATTCAAATAAATAAATGCAAAAAACGAAAGAAGAATGATTTTCATAGCATGTGATAAAGATTTGATTCCATTAATCCAGGCAAAATGTTAAAGTGTGAAAAGCAGAAAAAAAGTAGAGAAAGGAGAACAAAACAGAAAGCAGGCTTTCTTTGACTGTTGAAAGCTGTTGGAGAAGCAGTTGGTGACAGCAAGGTTTTAGGGCCAGAATGAGCTAGGTCAATGCTGTTTTCTTCTAGCACTTAGATGGGCTCTTCCACAGAAGAGAAATCACCAAGACATAGCCCCTTGCATTTCCCAGTCCCTCCACCCCTTGTGTACCACTGAATGCCTGGGGGAAAGAAATAAATAGCCAGGTAGAGTTCAAACCAGGAAAAAAAATGGAAACCAGATTCTCTGAGGCAAAAACACAATCAGCAACACAGCGAGCAGCAAGAGAAACCTGGAAAGCAGAAATGCTAAAAGCGAGGGAGCGAGGCTCTTGCAAAAGGAAATTAGATATGAGCTGCCAGGTGATATAGCAGCTGAAAGGTCAGTGCTATTTTGGGCTGAATATGAAGAGGCTTCAGGCATCTCAGGACCAAAAAAAAAAAAAAAGGTACAAACTAGAGAGAGTTCAGAGAAAAGCAGCAGCATTGATTAAAGAATGGCTGTTGGCTTTGTGGTGAAAGATTAAAGGCATGAGATAGGCAGGAGCAGCCAGGGTGCTTGGTGCCAATTGTATGTTAATAGCACTTTATGGTGACAAAGCACTCAACACAGTGTTTATTTCTTATCTCTCACATTATTTTTCTGTCCTTGTAAAATGTGTTCATTCATCCAATAGTTCTTATTGACCACCTGCTTTGTGCCATTTACTGTGCTGGAGAATGAAAGCAAAGTATGCTACAGCCTCACTCCTAGAGGAGCTGATGGAGACAGACAATGACAAGCAGTAAGTAAAATGTCATGGGATAAGTACTTTCTTGGTAACATGATTCAAGAAAAGAGACTGTTGTTCTATACGTAGGTGCAGAAGGGAAGGAGAAGGGAAAATTCTAGTTGGATTTTGCAGAATGGCTAGGTTGTCAGATAGTGGTGTGGGTGGGAAAAGAGTCAGGAGAACATCCTGAGCAGAGGAGAGAACATGATTAAGTACATAGATTAGGGTGCACGTCCCCTGTGCTCACGTCGGCAGCACATATACGTCCCCCACAACTAAAGCCAAGGGCATGTGGGCAGATCAAGAATGGCCAGTCATATATCAGAGCATCTTGGATGGTGCTGACTGGCAGATGCCTTGCCAACAAATATCCCAGAAGCTCTATACTGGAGCTCTGCGATAGGCATTATAGGGCAAATAAAGGTGGGCATAGCCTCATCTCTGACCTCAAAGACCTTGTCAGTTAAACAAATACATGCTGAAGTCCTCCCATGTCCCAGGTGCAAAGTCAGGAAGAAGGAAACTCAGAGCAAAAACACCTCCCAAAATATATCCATGATGTCAGTAAGTATAGGCATTGGTTTAGCAAATTGAATCACTATTTTCTATGTACACATTCCATATAAGAATGACTGGGTTCAAGTCCTGCCCATACTTTTTTTTTCTTTTCCTTTTCCACTTTTCACTGAAGAGTATTGATACCATCTTTGCTGAAAGGAAGCAGATAATTAATGGTTGAAGTAATTAGATAACTACCATCTATACGGGAAACCTGGGTTTTATATTTACTCTTCAAACCCTGGATACTGCAGATAACTAGAGAGGTAACCAACAGATAGGATATCTGTCTCTCTCTCATTTTCTCTTTCTATGTCTCTGCCCTCTTCTCTCCCTTACATTTATGTTTTATATAGAGTAATAAATGAGAAAATCTTCCATATGGGCCCGGCGTCGTGGCCTAGCAGCTGAGGTCCTCGCCTTGAACGCCCCGGGAGCCCATATGGGCGCCGGTTCTAATCCTGGCAGCTCCACTTCCCATCCAGCTCCTTGCTTGTGGCCTGGGAAAGCAGTCGAGGACAGCCCAATGCATTGGGACCCTGCACCCGTGTGGGAGACAGGAAGAGGTTCCTGGTTCCCGGCATCGGATCAGTGCACACCGGCCGTTGCGGCTCACTTGGGGAGTGAAACATTGGACGGAAGATCTTCCTGTCTGTCTCTCCTCCTCTCTGTATATCTGACTTTGTAATAAAATAAATCTCTTTAAAAAAATCTTCCATATGAACAATTATCACAGTGACTCAGTTACATATATTAGTAAACTAATTTTTTAAATGAATACAATAGTCCATGGATATTAACATGACCAAGAAGGGGAGAGGACAGTTAGTGGTAAGTTTCTGACCAAATATCTGTTGCAGTAAAGTAAACCTCTCCATATCTTTAATCCGTTATCATTATAACCCAGGGCTCTGTTTGCCAGAACACAGTTGGGTACTCCATGTCTGGGGTCTGTCACACAGCTATTCATAGTTGAACTAAGCCCATTTGCAAGTTTGACATGCTGGACATCCAGAATAGCTCCTTTACCCCGAGTAGTGTGCTTCCCCTGGCATGAATGGTCCAGCTAGGGCTATCAGACATCTGTCCCTCTCCAAATAAAACCTTTATGTGGCTTCCTTACATTTCCTCACAGTACAGCACAGTAGACTGATATATTTCATGTGATATCTGGCTTCCCGCAAAGCTTGTGTCCCTGGAGTGGTTATTTTTAAAGGCCACAGTACAAGCTGTAAGGCTTCTTAGGACCTCATTTGTGAAGTTATGCAATGCCACTTCCATCATAGCCTTTGGGTCAAAATGCATCACAGAGTCAGCTTACTCAGTGTCTGAATATGAAGAGGCATGGCTCACTAGAGCAACCATTTTCATATATATGCTGCTTACCTTGGTTCTAATTGACAATAGGGGCCACAAAGGAGGAAGAGTCACAGTGCACAGTCAGGGAATATGTAATTCTGAGAGGTGAAGCTTAGGTTGGTCTCTGGGGAAAATGTGGACTGCCATCCTGAAGGAGAGAGAAGTGGTCATTAAGGAATAAACATACACTCAAGAGGGTTTGGATTTGTATCCTGCTTCTATCACTTTCTATTCATATGCCTCTCAAAGTCGTTGAAGAGAAGAGTAAAAATACACAGGTCCATAAAAAGCCTATACCATTGCCAGTGTATATTGAGATAAAGTTATTATTGATCAGAACAGATAATATTCCTGTGTAAAAATTAAATATAAAATGTATATTGAGGGAACAATGACACACACAGTATTAGTGATATTCAGAATAGAATAGAGGAGAAAGACATATAATAAGAACCTGAATCTCATAACCATGCAGTTGTCCCAAATTGTGATTCTTAAAATGTACACATGGATAAGTATCTGGCTAGGCACCATCACAGTATGATTAGAGATCAAGGAAAAAGTGCCTCCTTTTCCCAAAATGTCAGCTTCTTTAATATGCCCAAGGGTCTTCCACTCCATCATTAGTCGCTCATTCCTCTCAGTTAGCATATCGTCTCTCCTGGGATCTCCTATCACAATGGAAACACTCCGGAAGAGGTAATATATTATGATATCATCAATTACTAAGAATGTATAATACTCTGGAGATTACTTTTCAATCGTAATAATCAGGATATTCTAGGTTAAAAACATCCCCCACTATCTTAGCTCTTTTTAAACACAACAAAATTTGTTCATAAGAAGTCTAGCATTTCTGGGCATTGTTCCAGGGCAGCCATCCTCCATGTGTTGGTTCAGCACTGCGGGGTGCTTTGATCTCAAGGCACCTTCATATCAATGCATTATTACCACAGCAGAAAAGATCCTAAGAACTTCCTACACTAACAATTAAATGTTCCTACAACAAGGTGGTGTGCACCCTTTGTTCACTTTTCATCAACCAATGTAAGTCACATAAACACACCCAACTTTAAGACAGGCAGGAAACTTCATGCCCCTCAAAAGCCCAACAGAAGAGCTGTATGTATACGTAACATAATGTGAATGACACAATGACCAAAAAGAGAGTTAAAGGGAGAAGTAAGTCTGATTAAGGCTGGAGCTGAAGCTTATCAGATTAAGCCACTGCCTGTAGTGCCTGTAAACCACATGGTCATTGATTTGAGTTCTGGTGCTCCATTTCCCATACAACTCCCTGCTAATGACCTGAAAAGAACACCTGTGGCTGGGCCAAGTGCTTGAACCCCTGAACCCATGTGGGAGACCCAGAAGAAACTCTGTCTCCTAGATTCTGCCTGATGCAGCCCAGACCACTGAGGTCATTTGGGGAGTGATCAAGTGGACGGAGACAGAAAGAGAGACAGAATGAGTGGGAGAGAAATTTTCCATCAACTGGTTCACCACAAATTGTCATAATGGCCCAGGCTAGGCCAAGTCAAAGACAGAAGCCTAGAATTTCATCCCGGACTCCTCCAGGAGCAGGGGCCCAAGTACTTAGACTACCTTCCACTGGTGCATTAGGAATTAACTGTATCAGCTGCTGCACCAGGACACAGTCCAAATGTTTGGTCTGCTGTACCCAGCAGACCATCTGGATGAGATACTGGCTTCAAGCTTTGGTTGGCTCAGCCCTGGTCTTTGCAACCATCTGGGAAGTAAAATAGCAAAGAGAGGATCTGCGCGTGTGTGTGTGTGTGTGTGTGCACGTGTATGCATGTCTCTCTAACACCTAAGTAAATAAATGTTTAAAAATTATTTCTCCAAAGGAAAAAATGAGTCAGGAGTAGGGGAGCAAAACCTACATACCGCAAGGACTTCGTCAAACTCCATGTCTCAACCCTTTGATGCTCCTGGTTCTGGAGAATTTCAGCTGACACTTCCTGTGCTTCTTTTATAGTAGTTAAAAGTTTAGTGACTTGACTCTATAGGTGAACTATTGGATGAGTGAAGGTGCTGCAGGCTGGGTATCTGGATTTCTGTTGCCTCTCTATGTCTTTGTGTGCCTTCAAAGTGGCAGCTTGCTCCAATATTACGCAAGATGTTTACAGACCTTAAATCATCCTCCTGCAACCCACCCTTTGCTATAGCTGGTTAAGACACTGTCTGCATTGCCAACATGTTGGGTACTATTTCTGCTGCTGGTTACTTTGCTTTTAGTCCAACTTCCTCCTAATGCACTTTCAAAAACAGTGAAAGATGGTTCAGATGTTGATTTCTACCACTCACACAGAATGCCTAGATGGAGTTCCTGACCCTTTAGAGGGTGCCAATGAATAGAAGATCTCTTTCTCCCACCATCTCTTTATTTCTATCACTCTGAAATTAAAATAAATAAAATAAACGGTAACAGATCCTTTACCTTCAAGATCTGCTTATTCAGCCCTTCCCTAACATGCCAACCTGATAATTAATAACGCAATAGGATAGCACACTGGAGTAGCTGCTTGGGTTACTATTTCAAGTGAAAATAGACTTCAAGTGAATGGATACAATTTGCATCACCCTCTTGACTAGAAATATTACCACTTTTCAAGATATTTCTGCTACACCTTACCTATTTCTTAGATGTCTAGAATAGCTGAAAAGAGACCTGAATTATTACACTTTTTTTTTTAAAGATTTACTCATTTTATTACAGCCAGATATACACAGAGGAGGAGAGAAAGAGAGGAAGATCTTCCATCCGATGTTTCACTCCCCAAGTGAGCCGCAACAGCCGATGCGCGCTGATCCGAAGCCGGGAACCTGGAACCTCTTCCTGTCTCCCACACGCGGGTGCAGTGTCCCAATGCATTGGGCTGTCCTCGACTGCTTTCCCAGGCCACAAGCAGGGAGCTGGATGGGAAGTGGAGCTGCCGGGACTAGAACCGGCGCCCATATGGGATCCCGGGGCGTTCAAGGCGAGGACTTTAGCCGCTAGGCCACGCCGCCGGGCCCGAATTATTACACTTTTTGACACCAACCCACATTGTCTTCTTTGTATGTGAACCTGACCAATTCTGGAAAATCCTGCATCATAAAACAAGAGTTTCACCCCATGTAGTTGACCTGAGTGTATCTGGAAGCCCTGAGGTCACCAGCAATGGCTGTGCATGTGTATGTGTGCAGACCAGCATTGGGAGATTGGAATATGCTTTTGTGTTCATGAGAGGATCCATTACACACTGATATAACAGTTTTGGAATGATTAAAAAGAAAATCTGAATAGTGGAATCTGTTTAGAGATTTGAGAGAAAGGAAGCGACTTCCATAGGATACAGTTTTAGTATTATTTCATTGAATCTCTACTGTCAGAGCAACAACTGAGGGATTGAAAGTGAGCAGAATGGAGATGATACTACAGCAAAAGAAGTGGAGTGAACACTCCACCTTTACCTGAAGCCGGAGGTTTGAGTGACTTTGCATCTGTCCCAGGTGTCCAAGTTGCTACTCTAGAGCATTAAAATTATGTGTTCCCAAATTGTGTTCTACACAGTTTTCCAACACAAATCATTCACTTTAGCGTTTCATCTTTAACTTTGGGTTTTTAGTGATACTCGAGATTCTATTTCATTAGCGGAAAAATATGAGAGCCCCCCCCAGTGGTCAAAATTAAAACCTATAAATTCATACCATCTCCAAGTAAAGCCCCTTTTAGCATGGTGTGAGTGGGGGAAGAAGTCTTCTCTATATTTCAAAGACTGAAAACTTGGCATCAGATTAAGTTTAACTTTTGTTTGTGTTCTACTAACTCTCGAATAACTTGAGTAATCCTTACCTTTGTGAAACAGATATGTGGCTCTAGAAATATAATTGGAGGTAAAACCATATAACGCACAAAGAAAGCTGCTTATTTTATTTTTTTAAATGGGTATTTGCTTTGTAAAAGGAAAATAAAAACAACAAAGAAGACTTAAGATTCATTCTGATCAAGTTGAAAAACGAAATAAAGAACTTGGTCTCTTCTCTTTGAAGATATAAATCTTTAGCCAGTAGGAACTGCATCTGAATCCTAATAAGGATTTATGTGTTTATATGGCTGGATTGGCTTTCTTTTTTCTCCCCGCCCCCCCAACCCCACCACCCCCCGGATATGGCTTATCGTTGCTGTACACTTTCTCTTATCCATGCTAATGGAGGGGTTCAGTAGTGCAGATAATTGAAAGGTTTTGTGCCAACAAACAGCTTTGTGGTTGCTGCCAAAAACTCCCTAGTGTTGTATGGTTAATGAAAAGTCAGCAGTGGCGGGGTTCTCATCACATAGCAGCCTCACTTAATAATAACTGCTATTATGTATTGAACCCTCGCCATGTGCCAGATGCAAAGCTTTCCATCCAATTATCTCACTGCAGCCTCACCTATGACCACATGTAATTTGTATAAGTTTTTCTCCCTTACGGATGAGGAAACTGAGGCTCAAAAGGCTGCCCTACTTATTTAAATGGTATACTTGTTTTCTACATAAAGGGAAGTTCAGACAAGTGGCCATTTTGTTATCCCAACTCCAAGTGCAATTAAAAATTGACCTAAGTCTGGGGAAAATTTTTTTTTCAAATGTGGAATTTGGAACTATTTACAGAGCACTGGCCTTGCCCTATATAACAGGAAAAATCTAAGCCAAAAAATTCATAAACTTTCCAGATTTGATGATCTGCCAAAATTTGCAATTAATCTCTGTATACAGCAAGGGTTTGACATTCTACATGTAGTGGATAAATTTCAGAATTTATTTAGCTGTGGTTTTATGCAGAATTTGAGTTTAGTACCATCTCTATTTTGCTTGTTTTAAGATTTATTTTATTTTTATTGGAAATCCAGATATGCAGAGAGGAGGGGAGACAGAAAGAAAGATCTTCCATCTGCTGATTCACTCCCCAAGTGACCACAATGGCTGGAATTGCATCAATCCAAACCCAGCAGCCAGGAACCTCTTCTGGGTCTCCCAAGCGAATGCAGGGTCCCAAGGCCTTGGGCCGTCCTGGACTGCTTTCCCAGGCCAGAAGCAGGGAGCTGGATGGGAAGCAGAGCTGCTGGATTTAGAACCAGTGCCTATATAGGATCCTGGTATGTGCAAGGTGAGGACTTTGCCGCTAGGCTACTGCACTGGATCCTAGTAACAGCTCTATTCTTGAATATCTTTTTTTTTTTTTTTTTCAGTTTTGGAGTAGCATTCAATCATGATTTTTTCCTTTGCAACTACTTGCTATTTCTTCCATCATGCACTTTGGCTCTGCCATCCTTTCATAGTATTGCTCCATTTCTTCTTGTTTTTCCTTTTGTGTTCTTGTTATAATTTCAGCCAAGATTAAGATGGTAGCAGCTTATCAGTCTCTGACTCTGATCTCATTCCATTGCCCGGATATGTTTCCATTTCATGTATTGTTATACTCATTTTGAGTGTAGTACTGAGATTCTTTGGAAAATTAATTCGTTATTTGAGAAAATGCCTAGAATTTCATAAAGCTTTTGTCATCATTGCCAAATGATAAATGAATAGATGTATATAGCCCAGATTTTTAGCCAAGACTCTAGTATTTATCTCATGCTAGCAGTATAGCAACATTCATTTTCAGATCCTCAGTTTCTCCAATTCTGACTCTCTGGGAGATCGCTCCTGGATCTCTGCCTGCTACCAGGTAGGAATGACCAGTGGCCTACCTTCCATCAGCTGAGGCACAGGTTCCAGCCAGGTGTGTAGAACATGACATGCCTTCAAGCCAATTACAGTGTCACTGTTGGGTGGGGGGACTGTCAGGGGCCACCCTTTTACCTAGTCTAAACAAGTTGTACTAGCTTCACCATAAAGGGAGGTGAAGAAGCAGCTCCTGGATCCTGGCTTTGGATCAGTTCATCTCCAGCCATTGCGGCCGTGTGAGGAGTGAAAAACCAGTTGGAAGATCTTCCGTTTCTCCTTGTCTCTGTAAATCTGATCTGCCTTTCCAATACAAATAAATAAATCATTAAAGCAGCGTATCGAAAGGACATGTGGTCACAAGACAAGTGTGCTGGTTCAAGCTGTTCCGGACATTGTAATCCATTTGGCCTCCTTGGACCCATGCATCAAATGACAGGATGACTATCCAGTCATCGGGTCAAACAAAAAACCATCACCTATTTCTAAATTCAAACTAAGAAATTACTTGAAAATAGCTGTTTCATACCACAGAGTTCCTGATTTCTTTCAACAAAGATTTAACTACTCAGGATGTATTTTACCTTGTATGATAGACAGCTCAATGTGGTTGCATGGCAGTCTTGGGCAATGGATGTGAGTACAATTTGTAAATTTTTTTTAAGTTTTTTCTGATACAGTTCCATAGGCTCAACAATTTCCCCTTCCACTCTATCTGTTCCCCACCCCGTTACTTTCCCCTACATTATTACAATAGTATAGTACCTCAGCAACAGTCACCAGTCCATCATTCTACTATTTTAAGAGTATCATGAGATTGTAGGTGTAGACAATGGTAGAAGGACTAGAATCCTGCCACCAAGATATATGTAACATATTTGTTGGAAGTCCTTCTTTTATTCCGGAATAGAGACGCAAAATGCAATGCATATTCACTACTTGCCAGGCTAGTCTCTAATATGCAGTTCTTCTGGCTCAATACTTGTATATACACATTTACCTGTGTTTTTATTGATGCCTAATTCTTTTCCTTTCAATTTCATTTTCCTGTTGTTTGAATGAAAGTGTGATGGAAGATAATCTTCGCATATTGTCAGAGCCCTACTTCAGATAGAAAGTGTGAGGACAAAAGGATCCTGAGTCCCCCGTCTAGAGTCATTCTAAGATGGCCTTAGGCACCTCTTCAGCTTCACCTCACACCTCTTTGATCTTTTGCGTGACTCCCGCTGAGGTGGCTGTGGAAAGTTTTAGGAGGGCTTTGCTTCATCTATACTGCAGTGTCCTGCATGAAGTGCATTCCACATTTCTTCTCTTTCTGCCACATGGCTTCTCCTGTGACTTGAAGACGAAGTAATTTAGGCAGTGCACATGTGAAGCTAGGAAGTTTAGGGGTTTTCACACCCTTAGAGGAAACTGCCAATTAACTAGGAATGACCAACCTTGCACAAAGTTCCTGCTTGTCTATTGAGTGATAATTCTGGAAGGCATTCTGAATACAAGTCATGACAGCACCGAGAAACCTATTTGCCAATGCCCTTTGATTTTATTAACTACAACGGATGCTTTCAAAGAAGAACACAAACTCAGGGCACAGGGTTAAGCAAGAAGGCATCTATGGCCATGATTAAGGCAAGACTGATCTTGTGCAAACAAAAATGAAAGCGTGTTCACAGTCCTGACCGAAGTTTAATTGTATGGATGTAATTATAATGCATGCTGAGGAGATGGGCTGTGCAGCCACACAGACCTCACCTGGTAGACACAAGGTCTGGTAGGAGAGAAGTGGGACCCCGAGACCCAAAACTGGGAATATTGGGATGAATGATTCAGAGACCCCATATTCCCTTGAAAGATCTGGACAAGCAGGTGCATTCCAGCTCTAGCTAGAGACTAGTCTCTTCCATGCAAATGCACGAACTAAGGTGAACACTTCAAGCAATGATGCCTGTCAAACTTAAAATCTGTCCCTATCTATCCTCATTGACTAAACATGAGGATTAGTGCAGAATGTGCACTAACTAGGAACATTTCAGGAGGAAAGCGCTTAATCAAAATAACATTAATACTTGTTTGGTAAGAACAAGCAGAAATACTTATTGAAGTACTTCAAGAAAGATATTTGCTGTGCCTATTCCACTGTAGTATGTTAGAAGTATGTGACGTGTTTGAAATCATCCAGGTGTTCATCTTGTGTCTCAGATGAGATTTAGGGTTTATTCAATGTAAAGCTTATTTAATATTCTATATTAAAACTTTGGAGACTTTGGAGCTGGTGCTGTGGCACAATGGAGAAGCCACCAGCTGTGTGTCAGCATCCCATACGGGGTGCTAGTTTGTGTCTTGGATGCTCTGCTTCTGATCCTGCTCCCTGCTAATGACCTAGAGAAAGCAATGGAGGATTCCGATGTGCTTGGTCCCCTGCTGCCCAGATAGGAGATCCAGATCAAGCCCCTGGCTCCTGGCTTAGCCTGGCAAAGCACTGACCATTGCAGCCGTCTGGGAAGTAAGCCAGTTGAGGGAAGATCTCTTTCTCTGTGTTGCTCCCTCTCTCTGTGTAATTCCAATTTTCAAATAAATAAAAAATATATTTAGTAAAAATATTTTGCATACTTATTATTCATTCATACAATCCTCAAATGATGGGGAATGAGGGTGGTGGGTAATTGCTCCCAGTTTTTTCTTCTTTTCCCCATACTTTCTGTTTTAATTTTAACAACAGTTTTTTTATGTAAAGGCCTATTTATTCTTTCCCTGGATATGCATTTATATGTGTAGGGGGTTGTTCCTTCTCCTCCCTCCTTAATATTGTTCCTCAAGTTATTACAATGACATAGTCATTAGTATAGGGGTTGGGTCAGGCTGAAGTAAGGAGCTAGGCATTCCACCTTGGCTTTCACTTTGCTGCAGTGACCCAAGTACTTGGGCTATCTTCCACTGCTTGATTAGTTGCATTAGCAAAGAATGTGATCAGAAAGTACGCAGCCAGGACTGCAACTGGTGACCACATGGGATGTCAGAGTTGTGACACCAGCCCCTCCATTTTAATTTTATAAAAGTTGTGAAGTAGTAATACAGTCTCCATATACTTATTCCATTTCCACTATTAGCATCTCATGTTAATATAGTTATGAAAATGAGAACCACACCAAGATTCCCCAATGTTTTGATCCAAAAATTGTATGTTCTTCTTATTCTTCTTAGCCTCTGGGATCAGCAATTTGGCAGACATATTTGTTTGTTTGTTTGTTTGTTTGTTTTTAATTTTAGCTGTCACACACATAGTGAAACGTGAAGTGTTTGTCTTTCTGTATCTGACTTATTTCACCCAAAATGATGGCCTCCAGATCCATCCATTTTGCTGCAAATGACAAATTTTAGTTCTTTTTAATAGTTGTATAATATCCTGCCTGCTCAACATTTTTCACCTGGACAATTCTGGCAGACATTCTGTAAGTTCTTCAAGAGCTTCTCAATAAATCTGAGCTTCACTGAGGTAGCTTTTTAAACATATTTTTTTCTATTTTGCTGTTTCGCTTACCCTGTTCCTGAGTCTCAATATGTACAAGATCATTAACCAAATAAATAACTTAAAGCAAAGTATTCATTCTCCCCACGTGTTGGGGAGAACAAAGTAAAAATACTAGCTCTAAATTGTTGATTCTAAACATTTATCGATGTCATCATTTTGGCCAAAAGATAATTGACTAGGATAGCCCATCTTTTATATGGATGCATCTCTTTTGTCCCATCTTTCATTCAGCTTAGTTTTATCTTTGTACATTTTTCAGTTTCAAATTCTACACCTGACTGACATTTCCTCTGGCATTTATCAGTGTAAATTTCAGAGTGAAGACTTTTAATTGACTTGTCTCCTACTTCATTCTGGTTCCAGCCAACAAACATGGTGATGCAATCATGTGTCTTGTAGAAGAAATGCATTATTGCATGAATTTTCCATATTTGGAAAATCAGTAGTGAGAGAGGCTATTGGCTGTCACTTGAACAAGAGCATGAAGTACAGAGAACCTGGACAGTCCTCTGATCGGACATTTAGCCCCTTGACCCACACAGTTCTTCCAGTTATCTTTTATTAGCATCTATTGGTCTTGATTTCCACGGCATGAGCACAGTCTCAATTGTACTCAGTTTGGGTAATAGCCATAGAAATCTTCTACAACTTCCGCTAACATAGCTTCCTTTTTCTTTCAGTTTTCATGCCTACCATATAAGCTTATCTACTATAGGCACATTGTACCTATACCTCGACTCTGAATGCTAAGCTTACTATAAAAGGACATTCTACAACTGCCTTCTAAGGCGCACCTCACTTTATAGCAAAGATTCTATCTTCTGTTCTTTTAAATATCTACCACAGTCCCAGTGGAGTCCAAACCGAGCAAGAATTTGAATGGATGTGTGCTAATCTTAATTGATGTTTCTGAATTTTTCATCCAGCATCTTCAATTTGAAAAAAAAATCCAAAAGACAACATTAATCCAAAAAGAATTTAAAAACTCTATAGTGATTGTTTTAATAAAATATGGGGCCTGGTGCGGTAGCATAGTGGCTAAAGTCCTAGCTTTGAAGAGGCTGGGAACTCATATGGGCGCTGGTTCTAATCCGAGTGGCCCCATTTCCCATCCAGCTCCCAATTTATGTCCTGGGAAAGCAGTGGAGAACAACCCAAAGCCTTGGGACTCTGCACTGTGTGGGAGACTTGGGAGAGGCTCCGGGCTCCTGGCTTTGGATCGGCTCAGCTCCAGCCATTGTGGCTGCTTGGGGAGTGAATCAAAGGACGGAAGATCTTACTCTCTGTATATCTGCCTTTCCATTAAAAAATAATAACAATAGTAATAAAATATATGAATATAAAGTTTTACCAACACAAAACTCAATGATTGCAATAAGTTGTATTCTACAATTCATCTTTCTTATGACCTACTTTAAAAATTTGTGCATTTTTTGTACTGTTATTGCTATTACTATTTCTTATGCTACAATTTTCTAGGTTTAGGTATTCCCCTACCACCTCCCATTCCTCCTTACCCATTCACCCCCACCTAACCATTTCCTCCCACATCAGCATTTTCTTCCATATTATTGAAATAGCACAGTCCTTCAGCAATAGTCACAAGCCCAACATTCTGCTACAATGGCAGTATTATCAATTATGAAAAACATCATATCATGCTATCAAGATACATTTAACAGTTTCTTTGGGAATCCTCTTTTTATTTGGGAGTAAAGAGGCCTATACAATACTGCAATGTATTTTCACTTCCAGATATGTTGGTCTCCATTATAGTTTATCTATGAGGAGATATGTAAATACATGTTTACTGGTATATCTATTTGTTTTGTATTTGCATGAATGCTGACTTACGTCAGAAAGATATGACTTGTTTCACTAAGAATAATGGTCTCCAGTTGGAGCCATTTTGTTGCAAATAGTAGAATTTCATTCTTTTTAGTGACTGAATAGTATTCTGTGGAGTGGATATACCACAGTTTCTTTATCCACTCCTGTTTTAATGAGCATCTGATTGTTTCCATGCTTTTGCTATTGTGAATTATACTGCTATAAATACAGGCTTACAGTTCAGTTTCTCACATGCAGGTTTCATTTGCTTTGCATATAGTCCCAGGTATGGGACAGCTGGGTCATAATGAGAGGTCAATCTTCAGTTGTCTTAATACTCTCTATACTGACTTCCATAGTGGTTGCATTGCTCTACACTCCCATGAACGGTTAAGAAGGGTAACCTTCTTGCCACATTCATGCCAGCAGGTGATGTTACTAGAGTTCTGAATTAGGCCATCCTCACTAGAGTTAGATGGAACCTCATTGTGGCTTTTATTTGTAATTCCCTAAAAGATTATTCATGTGTCTAATGGCAATTTGAATTTGTTCTTTTGAAAAACGCCTGCTCACCTCCTTGACCCATTTCTTCACAGGATTGTTTGTTTTCCTGTCGTTGAGTTTCTGAAGCTCTCTGTAAATCCTGAATATTAGTTCCCTATCAGTTGTGTAGTGTGAAAAGGTTTTTCTCACATTCTTTTTGTTGCTTCTTCACTTTGTCAAGTGTTTCCTTTGCTGTGCAGAAGCTTCTTAGTCTAATGTAGCCCCATTTGATTCTTTCACTTTGACTGCCTGTTCTTTTAGTGACTTTTTTAAAAGCATTTACTGATGTCTATGTCTTATAGAGTGATTCTTATGTTTTCTTCTATTGGTTTTGTGGCTTCTTGATACAAATTTAGGTTTTTGAAGCATTTTGACTTGATTTTATATAAGGTAAGAGAATATCCTTACTTCTACAGGCTGGTGTCCAATATCCCAATAGCATTTATTGAATAGCCCAACCTTCTTTCCTAAATTATTTTCAGCTCTCTTGTCAAAGAGACAAGTGTGGGTGCATATATCGGTTTCTTTCTGAGGTTTCTGTTCTGTTCCACTGATATTCTCTGTTTCTGTACCAGTACCAGAATGTTTTTACTACCATTGCCCTGTAGTATGCCTTGAAGTATGGAATTGTGATGTCTCCAGCTTTATTTTTATTCTTCAGGACAGCTTTGGCTACTGTACTGTATTGATTGTGTTATAGAATGTTCTTTCCATGCCTTTCTTGCTTAGAGTTATTAGCATGAAGTGGTGTTGGATTTTACCAAATGCCTTCCCTGCATCTGTAAAGATGATCATGTGGGTTTTACTCTTCAATTTGTTGATGTGGTATATCCCATTTATTGATTTGTGTATGTTAAACTATCCTTGTGTGCCAGGAATCAATCTCACCTGGTTCCAGTGAATGATATGTCTGATGTACTATTGGATTTTCTTGACTACTCTTTTGTTGATGATTTTTTTTCATCTGAGTTCATCAATCATATCAGACTGCAGTGTCTTTCTCTGGCTTTGGTACTGAGGTGATGTTGGCTTAATAGAAGGAGCTTGGAAGGCTTGCCTCCCTTTCTATTGTTTTGAAAAGCTTGTAAAGGATTGGGGTAAATTCTTGAAACATTTGGTAGAATTCTACAGTGAATCCATCTGGTCCTGGACTTCTCTTTTTAGGGAGGGATTTAATTAGTGATTGAATATCCATCCAGGTTATAGGTCTATCCAATAACTTCATGGTTCAGTTTTGGTAAGTTGTACCTGTTCAGAAATTTATTCATCTCTTCTAGGTCTTCTGATTTGTTGGCTTATAATAGGTCCTGATCAATCCATGTAAGTCCAAGGTATCCATTGCTACATTTCCTCTATCCTCTCTAGTTCTCGTGATCGATAGCTTCTTCCTCCTTTTTTGGTGATTAATCGAGTTAGTGAGGAATCTTTGTTGTTAATTTTCTCAAAAAAAATAGTTTCTGGATTTGTTGATCTTATGTATTGTTCTTTTGGTCTCTATTTGGTTTATTTGCTGCTTTATTTTGATTATTTCCTTTTCTCTGTTAATCTTGGGACTATTTTGCTGTTATTTTTCTAGCTGTTTCAAATGTTTGGTTAGTCGTTCACCTGGTGTCTTTCTAGTTTCTTAACATAGGTGTTAGTTGAGGATTCATTAATGATCTGTTACCTCTGTAGCTTCTCCATGTCCTCTGATTCCCACGTGCGCCTCTGCCAGCATTTCCCAGGATCCTCACCCTCTCTGCTTCTCCTCTACTTACCCTTCTCTGTTTAAATATGTCCTCATCATATTCCATCATCTTGCTGTCCCAATTCTAGTACATTGTTCTCTGATCACTTTTTTATATGCTCCTATTTATAAATGAATTATTAGCACAGGAAATAAATACATGAACATTAATCAATATAAAAGGAATAAATACAATATGCTGAAGAAAATTATCATTTACAAACTGGTTTTCACATTTAACATATTGTTTTATTATAAATGCCTCAGTTTTTGAATTTCCGGATATTAACTAAAGTTGGCATCTTCTTAGGTAAAGACATCATTTCCCCAGTGGACAGTCTGTAGAGAGTTCAAGCTGCCCTTAGAAGTTTAGTCCTTTCAATTTTGTCAAGTGCCATGGACTCCCTCCCTAGTGCAGGACTGTGTTAAATCCTGACTAAACAGATAAATAACAGTTATCTTATGATAAGGGAGTTCTAAAAAGTGTGATGAGAAGACCAAAATGAACCCATCTGTGCCATGAGTTATTCTAAATACGGTGATATAATAATGCTCTTGGAAAAGCCAGTTTCTACAATATTCAAAAGAATAGTCAGGGCTCGGCAGCGTGGCCTAGTGGCTAAGGTCCTCGCCTTGATCCCATATGGCTGCTGGTTCTAATCCCGGCAGCTCCACTTCCTCTCTATCTCTCCTCCTCTCAGTATATCTGACTTTGTAATAAAAATAAAATAAATCTTTAAAAAAAAAAAAGAATGGTCAGACTTCCTGAAATTAAGTCCTGCCATGGCGTTTAGGATTAGTGTGGTTATTTGTAACTTACTTAAATACACTATGCACCAGTTACAAAGTCTATATGTTACAGATTATAAAATATGCAACTTTTAAGATTTTTTGAGGATTAAATGATCTAATGTAAATAATTGAGAACAGTTTGTGAACCATAGTAAGAATTCCAATTAAGATTAAATTATTATTATTGTTATGACCCTCACAGGGGAGAAGATTTCCAGTCTCAAGTGACTGGAAGAGACCAAAAGTTTAATTGAGGGACTGGGGAAATAAGTAAAGGTGGAATAGAGGCTAGCAAACACAATGTGTCCTTTTCTTTAAAATTAAAAAAAAAAAAAAAAGATGTCTGAGAGAGAGGGGTGAGAGAATAAAACTTTCCATATGCTGCTTTATTTTGGGAATGCCCAAAGCTGAGTTCGAGATATGAGTCTCAATCTAGGGAACAGAAATCATGTGAGCCATAATTGCTGTTTCCAAGATTGTGTGCTTGCAGGAGCCTAGCTTTAGAAGGCAGGAAATTGAAATTCTGCTGTCTAGCGAGGTATCTTAAACACTAGGCTAGGGCACAGCGAGGCAACCTAATGGCTAACTGCTCTCCTTGCATGTGCTGGTATCCCACATGCACTCCAGTTCATGTTCTGGCTGCTTCACTTCCCATCCAGCTCCATGCTTGTGGCCTGGGAAAGCAATAGGGGATGGCCCAAAGCCTTGGGATCCTGTTTCTGCATGGGAGAGACCTGGAAGAAGCTCCTGGCTCCTGTCTTCAGATTGGCTCAGCTTTAGCTCTTGGAGTAGCTTGGGTAGTGAAGCAATGGATGGAAGATTTTCTGTCTGTCTCTCCTCCTCTCTGTAAATCTGAGTTTCAAAATAAAAATAAATTTAACAAACAAACAAACAAAGCAAAATAACTGCTTCATAGTAGTCCCTTTTCTTTTTCTTTAGGTTTATAAAAGCCCTATAGTCTAGATTTTCCAAAGGACTTAGGTGTACTAAGTTTTTATCTAGGCAGCATCCTTCACTCTAGCAAACTATTTGGAGCAAGTGCTTCTGTGCCTACAGTGGGAGTGACTTGCGCAAGGTCACACAAGGACCTTGCTGCCGCAGAAAGACAGGGTGCTTCTCATTCCTTCCTGCTTTCCTCTCCAGTATATCAGATGAATTTTCAAATGAAAATTCATTTATTTGACTTCACCTCTGAAGCCCACATCCTTTTCAGATGACAGGAATTATTTTAGACAGGCATTGGAGCAGGATTTTTTTTCTAGGTGCATGGAGCCACTATTTGCAATGTAAGAAGAGCATCATCAGAATTATTATCACGACATAACACCTAGCGGGAGCATTGCTATTCACTTGAAACTTTCCAATACCAAGCTAGAGTACTTTAATAAAATTGACCCATTTCCTTTTAGTTGTCTTTGGTTGGCTAAAAAAAAAAAAAAAAAAAACTCTTGGCAAATAATTATCATAACTTTCAAGATGTTTGCCTACTAATTTTAATGTATATCCTGATTTCTGGAGTAGCATGTTTCACAAACATTTCAGTTTAGCTTCCTTTTGCACCCTGACTTGTTGCCTTGAGAATTGGGTGAGATGATTTCTGTAACCATTATTGTATTCCTAAATTAACGACAGCCTTAATAGTAATAAGAATAGCAATAACTAATGTTATTATAGCCTTTACACATTTATTATGGCATGAATAGATTTTAATATACCCATGTGAAATGTTTATGGATACAGCTGACAAGCCAGACACCCCGCCAGTCATCGAGGGTATGATTAAATATGATGCTATGAACAGAGGGAAGACTTCTTTTTGAAAATTCCGTCTTACCTCTTGGTGCCTTTTTGAAACACCACAAACAGAATTTCATCTTTGATTACACATTAGTGACCAATATCTACAGCTTCCCAAGCTTTGCCACTGAAGACTCATAGTTAAAGCATCAGCATTTTCCCCCTTAAATGTAGAAATCACTCCAAGAAGAGATTTAGTGTCGGGGAATCTCCGGACCCGCGGAAGAAAACCCGACGCTGAGTGGCTGTGTAGATGTTCTTTATTCCGTCAGGCAGCATGCAAACATGAAAGCCGTCTGCTCCTTCTTTCTCTCCGCTCTGTCTGCTTCTCTACTCTGTCTGCGCTCCCACTCTGTCTGCGCTCCTACTCTGTCTGCTCTCCACTCTGTCTGCTCTCCACTCTGTCTGCTCTGCCCTCCAGGACCCAACCTGCTTATATATAACACCTGGCCAATCAGCTAAAAGGTCACCCCTGCACGTGGGAAGCAACCAATCAGCTAAAAGGTCACTCCTGCACATGGGAAGCGACCAATCAGCTAAAAGGTCATCCCCGCACATGGGAAGTGACCAATCAGCTAAAAGGTCACTCCCAGCAGATCTCTTTCTTCTGCCCTGTACATTCATGTCTCTACTTGTCACTCCACTTCTAATGATTTCATTTACTCTACATGAGTACCTATTTACTAATGAAATTCTTAAACATCCCAGGCAAGATCACCCTTCTGAGGGTCTGGCTGCCATGGGCATGTGCCCACAAGAGCTCTCCCCTTGAGAACGTCTTCCGTGAGCACTTTTGTGAGCCTAGGGATCCCACCCTACATGTAGTACAAAGCTCCCATCTCCATCACAGCACTCACCCTCACGGACCATGAAGTAAGTTTATTAACGAACCTATATAAATGGACTACAGGCACCAGAAAAAAAATGTACTTCTTGCTTTTCCCAGGTACATTCAAAATGGACCCTAGTTGTGTGTGATCAGAAAGTAGCACTAGAGCTGAATAGTATGCCTCTCTCTCCTCAAAAACATTAGGGAGCAGGGTTCAAAAACAGGCAGTGTGATGAGTGTGAGATTAAGTCGTTTGATAACATCGTTCTCCTAGCGCCCTTTTTCATGGTGAAACTGAATGATGAATGCACACCTGTCAGGCATCTATCGAAATTCCTGGAGCACCTGTCTTCTGGTTTCTAGGGCAGTTCTGTTCTCTAAGTAGTGGAAAGGAAATTCATTTGAACAGTAACTTTAGTTTAGCAGTTCCAGAGAATGTTTTAGGGATTTTTTTTTTCTTTTGGGGGAATTTTTCACTGGGAATTTGTTCTATTATTCTTTAATTACCTCTTGGGAAGTTGGAACTTGGTTGAGGTGTTGTTTCATTGGAGCATTAACATCTATAAATGAAACAGAGCTTTATAAAGATCACTTTTTCACCAGACAGAATCATTATTTTTCATTTGAAACTAATATCAAAGAATGAATTTGAGGATCAAACAAAACAAACCAACAAAGAAACAAAAGGCTGAAGAGTTTGGCTCAGGCTCTGGTAGAGGCAAAAAGTGAATGATGCCTAATTTTCCAAATGGATTTCCGTTGTGTAGGCCTCAAGGTTAACTTAAGGGAGAGGAGGAAATTATCAACTGTTATAAGAAAGTTTAGGATCAATTGAAACTTTTGATCAGTCAGTAGAGATGATGAAGTTGAGTCCTGGAGAACTGAAGTGACTTGCTCAAATAATTTCATCCCATGATTGTAAACCCTACAGTACGGTTTGCAGGTAGATCCCTCACTCATTGTATGTCATTGTTTGTCTGTTTTTTTTTCCCCTTGGATTATGCCACATGAGCTGCAGAACAACTAGTGTGTTCTTGCATACACAAATCTCACAGATTTATTTAGGATTCAATAAGATTTACTGTGCAGACATGTGACTGTACCTCAACATCACCAAACACTGAGAAGTGAATGAGACAGGCATTACAGAGCACAGAATCTGCTCTATAATGAAATAATGTGATCCTTTCACAGCTAATGTGCAGTACAAGAGCTGTGCAGGAAAGGTTTCTTGGGGACGTGGAAACAGAATTTACTCTTGTGCTGTGTAATAGGATCTGATTGTGCATTGCCGGCTATTATTTTGGTAACCATCCTTACAGGAATCCAGGGAATGCCCTTTTCCGGGTGGGAAGCAGGATGCAGATTTGTTTGCAATCTTGCATTTTGCATTTCTTAGCAATGTCTTCCCATGTTTTTCCAGATATCTCTGGCTTTACTTACTCCAAACCCAAGTTAAATCCTTTGTGATCATTATTGCTAAATAGAAGAAGCCATTATCATAACGGTTGAGGAGCTCAGGGGCATTCAGTAAAGATTTCTGCTGTAGGCAGAATTAAGCTTAAATCAGAAGTTAAGATTTAGTAGTATTCTTGCTCCTCTTGCCTGAATGTGTATTTTATTGGATATGTCTTGTGGTTATGCATATGTTGTTTTAAATATGAAGAGATTGCCAAAATCTAAATAAAAGGAAGTACGCATACTTCAAAATGTAGAATAAGGATTTAACCATATTCCACAAATCATGACATGGATTTCCAAGTTTCACCAGAATAAAAACAAGCAAATAAACAAAACACAATTAAAAAAAAAATCTTGCTGGTGTCATGGCATAGTAGGTTGAGGGTCTGACTGTGGAGCTGGCATCCCATAGGGGCCCCAGTTTATGTCTTGGCTGCTCCAGTTCTGATCTAGCTCTGTGCTTATGGCCTGGGAAAGCAGCAGACAATGTCCCAAGCCCTTAGCCCCCTACACCTATGTGGAAATCCAGAGGAAGCTTCTGGAACCTGGCTTTGGATTCGCTCAGTTCCCATGCTTGCAATCATTAGAAAGTGAAGCATTGGTTCAATTGGCTCACCCTCCACCTCCAGGTGCTGGCATCCCATATGGGTATCAATTTGAATCTTGGCTATTCCATTTCTGATCCAGCTCCATGTTTATGGCCTAGGAAAACAGTGAATGATGACATAGGTCTTGGGCCCTTGCATCCTCATGGAAGATCCAGAAGAATCTCCTGGCTCCTGGCTTCAGATCCTCCCATTTGGGGATTAAACCAGGGTATGGAAGACCTCAGGTCTGTTTCCTTATCACTGTAACAGCCCTTCAAAGAAAACTAAATTAAATATTTTTACATATATATATATATATATATATATATATATATATATATATATATATATATATATTTTATCTTCCCCCAAAGTAAGCCTTTTTGCAGGTGTACAAACTAAAATAACATTAAATAAATGACCAGAAACATATATTTAGTTTTGCCATATAACTTTCAAAGATACATTCTAGAAATATTCTTACTAAAAATCCCTTAGGCTCAACTACATGAAGTTTTCATCAGTTTTTTTCTGTCCAAGTGTTGTAAGATAGAATATGTAAGGCTGATCGTGTTGTAATCTGTGGCAAAGCAGACAATTCCAGGAAATGAGAAGAACAGGATTACACCTACCAACACAGAGAGAGGGAAATACGGTGGTGTTGAGATAACCAGGACTTTAAGCAGATAAGGTTTTATTCTATCTCAGTCTGATAATATTCAAAAGAGTTCAGTAGAAAAACAAGGTGGAAGCTAGGTCTTGCACATTGCGTCAGCACGAATAAAGAAGTCAAAGTTGAATGGATAGGGGAGATGGTAAGTTCCAAGACAGCAGCATCTTAGTTTATATCAGTCACATTCCAAAATTTCATTCTGCCACCTAAGAGACAAGAACAGTTCCCACCCTCTAAGGACTGTAGCCAGGCAACAAACTTGTAAATCTCGTTGCGGTCATCTCCAACCTTGGTTAGTCTACCGAGGACACTGACAGCAGCCACTGGGAGAGTCTAGATATGTCCACAGCTGGCAGAGGATTGCTGATGGTGTTATGCTTGGTTCTAAGCATTTGAAAAAAAATTGCTGAGGTGAGGAAATGCTCATGATAGATACATTCAGCATAATTTCATATATTTCCTTCTTAGCTAAAAGGTATCTAAATAATTTCATTTTCACTCATGGTCTGTATCTTCCAATGATGTTACATTCCTGTTCCTAAAAGCCATTAGCAAACTACAGAAAAATACTGTTTCAAACACTATTCTTCACCTCTCAAGCAAACAACTGCTTGTATTGCTATGGAAGAAAAGAGTAATTTAAAAAGATCACATTATCAGTTTTGTGGTTTGGGATAATAATTTGAGGGCGTTAAGAACAGAGAACACAAATACATGCCCCTTAATCCTGAAACGCAACTGTTCTCTTCAGAAACAAAATTAATTGATTTTCCATGATTTCCATGTGCTTGCTCTACATCTTGAACATGTGATTAGTGCCTTCAGTGAATTGTAAATATATGAGAACATTTGTTTGTAGTTTTGCTCTGGGACATCTCTTTCCTACAAGGCACTAAAAGAGAAACACACCTCATTGTCTGTGGAAGATTATGCATATTCAATTTGCACATAACTATTTCATCAGAAATAAGGAACAGTTTGGGTTTTTTTGTTACATTAATAAAAATAGCAACGATGATTGACATCTGTGCACTTTAGAATTTACATGGACTTTAACATCCAATTTTTCTCATATTGCTACAGAATTCTTAAGATCGGCAGATAAATCACTATTTTGTTTATGTGTTTTATTTTTAATTTTGTTTACTTGGAAGGCAAAGCCATCAAGAGAGAGGAGAGAAAAAGAGGTCCTATCTTCTGGTTCACGCAAGTGCCCACAAATGCTAAAGTTATGTAATGCTGAAGCTGGAGTCAGTTTAGGTCCCTGCATGAGTGGCGGGACTCAGTCCCTTGAGCCATCAAAGCCACAGTCTTCCTCAGCAGAAACCTAGAGTCATGCGCTGGAGCTGATGATTGAATCCAAGTACCCTGGTTCCGCACATGGGCGTCTTAATTGCTAGGTGTAAATAACCACTGCTCATTTGTATCTGATAACTGCATTAATGCAGGCACAGAGAGATAACATAACTTGGACCAGATCACAGTCCTAGCACATTTGCAGATCCATGGCAAGAATCATCACGTCACAATTCCTTCTGTGTCTTGTGCTATTCTCCATTACCTTTTTATTATCCCAACGAGAAATAGGAAGAAAAATAATTTTTAGTTCAGCTATTTTGAAGATAGATTTATGCTATAAAATATCCTTCCCTCAACCCCCACAGCATAAGCATGGTACTACTTAGGAGCATTACAGCCAAGGGCACCTATTTGCACAAGTTTGGTGAACTACAAGAAGAGGGGCAACAGAATGGTAAAGCAGAAGTGAATGGAGGAAGATGGAAGTCGCTGAGAACTAAAGAAGAATATAGAAAATCCATGATGAGAACTACAATAAGATTTTTTTTTTCTTCCCATTGAGTGAAGCCTCCACAATGCAGCTTTTCTTTCTTGGTTGGCAGTCCCTGAACATCAATTCAATCCATTGCAACATGTATTTATTGAACACAAACCATGTGTTCAGTCATGAACACAGCACCATGGGGGACATAAAAGAAGAACATATTACACCATTTCCGCAGTATAAAATGCATGCAATCTTGCAGAGAGGAGGGGAGATGATGGCAATATTGACAAAGCAGTTGGAGACAAATCTAAATACAATATGTAACAAGGTGATCATCTGAAGCCCTAGTGTGTGGAACCCTCCAAAGATATGCTGGAAAATCAGACAAAAGGGAAATTGATCTAAGCAGAAGCTTTTAGCGTAATATGTGTGGAAATAAAATAAAATTGATGATGAGTAAAAAAGTATTGAATCATTGAGTTAAAATTGGCAAGTAATATGGAGTATAAACTCAAATCGCCAAGATTTGGATAGCTAAACATGTAGCATTCACCTTCAGAATAGCAGATTTTTGCTTCTAGAAAACATGTCTAAATGTGTCTTAATGTTCTCTCATTCTTTTGGAAAGTACTTTTTTCTGTTTTGAGCTGAATTCTATCTGCCTCTGCCTATTTTTTCTTTTGTGGTGCTATCGCAGAATCTCTCAGAATGATCCTAATTTGTCTTCTACCTAGGACACGTTTCAAGTTTGAGCAGAGCCATTTTGTCTCTCCAGTTCTTTTTCTTCAACATCTGAATGACCTGTTCTCTTGTCAGCTGCCAATCCAAATTCTTTGCAATGGCTTAGCTGGACAAAGGCCTAAGGGTTATAGCTTTTCTTTTGCCAACCATTTCTTGGAAGGTAGATCTGTAAAACTGTAAACATTAATCAAAGTCTAAGTAAGTGGTAACATGTTTTTCACTTTAAGTTTTCTGTCTTTATCAGACCAAGGGGTTGTGTTTTGGTTTGTTTTCTCTCCATTCGCTTTCTGTGATTCTTTCATTTTCTTTCAGTTGGAAATGCCAATATGGACACGGTAAGCATAAGTAACCCTTACATACAACACCAAGTCCAAATATGAACACATCCTTGCATTATTAAGGAGCACAGTGCAAGTCTCTGACTCCTGATCCACAGAATACATACTTAATACTCTTGCAGAGACATAAATGGTCCAGAGCTAATGCAAGAAAAGTGTGGTTAAAGCAAAGTGAATCATAAAGCTGATGCTAAAATAGATTGAACACATCACCTATCCTGTTTTTTGCCCTTTGTTGAAAGATGTAGAAATTAATATGAACATTTTAACAAAATATATAAAATCTAGAATTAAAAGATAAGCTTATTTTATGCAGATATAGTGAAATTCGTGCTTAACTTTTTTCCATAGTACTTTCTAATATAATCTCAAAAGCCATAGCGAATGTCCTCCTCATGGGTTTACCAATCCCACTAATCTAACATGTACTAAAGTTAGATTCAGTTTTATAAAGGTCATAGCAATTTGATCTATAACATGCCTAAAGAACCTTTCAGAAGCCGATAAAGTGCCACCCTATTGGCTATTTCTGTTCATATGAGCCTGCTTAGGATCCAGGACTTGAGCTGGTGTCTTTAGGAACCTTTTATTGGGTCACTACCTCCATTCAGTTGGCAGGATAGGAGATAGAGAACTGAATAACGTCTTACATGGTGAAAAGGAATTGTTAATTTTATTCACATTAAACGTTTAAAAAGTCCACATAAAAACAGCAGTCTTCCTAAAACAAATTTAATCCAATCTTATAGTTTTAGGTCATGTATCTATTCTTACATATTTGAATAACAGATAATGACAGCAAACAAACTAAATAGACACTTTCCATCTGATGGCTTACTTTCCAAATTTCCACAACCAAGGATAAGTGAGGCTAAGCCAGGAGCTGGGAACTGGTCCAGGTCTTCCAAATGGGTAACAGACACTCAGGTACCAAAGTACATCAAGTACATCTATTGCCTCCCAGGCACGTTAGCAGGAAAGCAGAGGTTGAACTCAATCCCAGGCATACCAGTATGGGACATGAATGTCCCAAGTGGAATTTAACCAACTACTGAAGTATTCACCCCAAATGAAAGCTTTAGCTACAGCTTTTAATTCATAGGAAGTATAAAAACTAGTGTAATCAGTTAGATGATACAAAAAGCAAACAAGTATGTGATGTATAATATTCTACTTTAATTTTTAGATACATTAATCATGATGTCAATAGGAGATAAATGATTAAGAACAAGCAGAAATTGGGATGCATGTGTGGTCTAGAAATGAAGCCTCTAGAAGAGACACTCCAGTCATACAGCAGAATGTATCAGCCCAGTTCTGTATTCCAGCTTCCCATCAGTACAGAATCAAGTAGCAGAGTTCCTAAGACTCATGCAAAAGACCTGAATTGAATTTCCCACGCCTGGCTCTGGTGCTTCAGCCATGGCGAGTATTTTGGGAGTGAACAGTGGATGGGAGCATGTGCCTTTTCTACCTTCCTATATTTGCCTCTCAACTTTTTTTTTTCTTCTGCTAGCAAAACAAAGTTCTGGATTAAGTGAAATGTGAAAGATACTTACATGTGCAACAATTAAACGCAATCAGTAGACACAATAGACCATAGCTACTGTATAGCATCATTTTCTTAAACATGGAAAATAAATGCAGACAGGGTATTAAATAACGTTATTGTTAAATGTAAGTTTGTTAGCCACAGTAGAGTTGAGGGTTTTTTGTTTTTGTTTTCATTTGTTGTTGATGTTTGTTTGTTTTCTAAATTTACAGTGTAGCTGTAGAATTAAGATTTTAATTTGTTGTACTATAGTAATTCCTCCTCACTCAATGTTTGAAACTGCAAATAGTATTGAGCCCTATATATACTGTTTTTTCTGTTGTATATACATAAGCAAGTTTGATACCATTTCCTACTCAACTAGACTCTCATTGTGTACTATGAACACAACTTTTACACACTGAATGACAGAATTTTTTCCACTTTCACAATTTCATCATCTTCTACCCATTTCTAAAGAGAAGATTTTAGCAACCTCGATATACGATATTTGCAATTTCTTTATTAAATTGAGAACTTTCAGCATTTTACTTAAAGGAAACACTTTATGGCCTTTTTTTGACATACCCAAATATCAGTATCTCTGTTTTCACAATTAGTGAGTAAAATAAGGGTTACTTGAACCTAATCACTGCAATATGGCAACAATCCATTTGGTGAATGGGAGGAATAAATGGCTAAAAGGGCACGGATCTATGGGACAGAAGGATGGTCCACGTCATGGGTGGAACAAACAGGATGGTGAGAGACTTCATCATGCTCCTCAGAATGGTGTGCAATTTGGGGGCCCTGTGCGATGGCCTGGCGGCTAAAGTCTTTGCCTTTAACATGCCAGGATCCCATATGGGCACCAGTTCTAATCCCAGCAGCCCCACTTCCCATCCAGCTCCCTACTGGTGGCCTGGGAAAGCAGTAGAGAAAGGCCCAATGACTTGGGACCCTGCACCCATGTGGGAGACCGGAAGAAGCTTCTGGTTCCTTGCTTCAGATTGGCGCAGCTCTGGCCATTGTGGTCACTTGAGGAGTAAGTCATCAGATGGAAGATCTTCCTCTCTGTCTCTCTTCCTCTCTCTATATATCTGACTTTGCAATAAAAATAAATAAATCTTTAAAAAATTTGTGATGGTTACAGAAGCTGGGTGATTGCCTTTTGAGCTTCTGCATGACTAGAAATGTTTCTAATAAAATGTCTTTAAAACTCAGGGTTGCAAAGAGATGTAAGACTGAAAGTTTCGTATTTTAGAGTAGTGACAGTTATCAGTGTGATTGAATAAGAACATTAAAAATATATTATGAGTGAATTTTGAGTGATCACTGATGATGGCTCTCTATGGCTTTTGAGGTATAGTGAGAACTTGTTTATAAGATGACAAAATAGAAAATCACTGTTTTAGAAATCTAGTTGAATTTTCTAAGAGGAAAAATTCCTGTGGTGTTTAGAGGTTGTAATTTTATCCCTATTTTTCTCCTGATCTGTGTTAATCTAAATCTCTGCTAGTTAAAAGATATAACTTAATTGCTTGAGTTTAGAGATCCCAGTATAAAACAAGCTAAAAATGCTGAGTGAGCAGATTGGCAGGCAGTGAGGCCATTAGCCTGAAACCGTTTGCTGTTTCTATCTCTATGCAACGTCAAATAGAAAAGGAACAAACCATTTGAAGTGAGATGAGTGCAGAGGCCCTGTAAGACCAGAGTAAATTGGCTCGGCTCACCCAGGCCTGCTCCTCCTGGTGCCAATATGAACACATTTCTTTTTTCTTTTTTTTTCCTTTTTACTCACCAGATGATCATGTCTCACAGGCACAGCCAGTTCCATTCAGCTGGCTCCTATGCTGACTGCCCATTTGGCTCAGGGCTGTTGGAGAAATGGGCCACCAGCCAGGAGGCACACTTAGCTCCTTTCTCCTTGTCGTCGGTCTGAGATACCTGTCTGCTTTAAGGGCAGGCAGAAAATTCTCTATCTACTCTGTGCCAAGGTTCAAAGAAATCCCACCCTCATTTCATCAAAGGATATCGATTAAGGAGTCCAAAGCGGCTAATGTTGACACTGAAACCCATCAAACACAATCATAGAACCACTTGCCAGTGTCTTTGCTATGCTAAAGTTCAGGTGGAAACTCTTGGCTATCCATACCTGGTGATGGTTAGTAATGATTATTACTAACCCAAAGGAAAAACAAAGATTATCTCAGGACCTGGCATAGGACCAGACTGGGGGACACAATTTCGGAAGCAGCAGGCATCTCTCTTACTCCCAAAGCACCCATAAACTAGTGAGAAGACAGAGTTGAAAGAATCAAGTGATATGTGATGTTTGATGAAAAGATGGGAGAAGATCTCCCAAGAAAGAAAATTTCAAGTGGAAAAGTTGATCATGGGTGGGAGATGGATGAACAAGGGCTACTGAAATAGGGCCAACTGCAGACTAAGCAGTCTATACCAAATCTATACCAAGCAGTATATACTTGCTGCTTAGACAAGTATCAACGTTGCTGTTTAGCACAACGCCAATGACACCACAGATATTATAAAATTTCTGGATTGAAATGAATGCTTAAAAGAGTTGCATTTTTGTTGCTACTTTTAATACCTAATACTCTCTGACTTAGATTGAGTGGATTTTATCTGTCTGACTTTCTTGTGGGATTCGCAGCTTCATAGAGACTAGCCACAACCTCTTCTTTCATTGATTTCTCATAAATTCCGCTGCCTGCACCACTCTCTGTGTGTTTGCGCACATTGCACACCAACTTAGTGTGGATAAGTGAAGATGGCTTTCTCTCCCAAGTTGAGTCTGTCTTATAAAATTACTGCTAATACCTTTAGCAACACCAACCAGTAGGAGTATGGGTGTGAATAAACTAGAAAACCCAAATAATGGTGAACAGAATGAGAAGAGGCTTGGTTTTCTCTCTTATAAATTGTTCTAGGTGTAAATATTTCAACACTGAGTTGGCATATTTGAAGTAATCAGAGACAGGGATCCTTCTGTCAGTTGGTTCTGCTGTTCCCAACATACTTCCTTCACTGTCAAGGCCATTGCAACATTCGAGATTGCTATTCCAGATGAATCATATTGACAGAGAGTTGGGCAGCAGGAAAGAGGAAAACCAAGAGATCACGCTTGTCAACTAATTCAGCTGAGTCAACTCTCTTTAAAGAGACACCATGGTGACTACCAATCGGCTTCGTACATCTCACCACCCACACGTGCCCGAGAAGGTGGTTAGAACACACAGGAGTGAGTGGTAATTCAGTCAGCCAGGGCACAGAATCAAAAGAAGAACAGAACACAACTCAGTGGACATTATATGCCCTATACCACCCCAGCCCTGTACTATCAGAACAGTGCCTTTATTTAATTCCACAACAATGGTGTAAAATAAGCGTCATTAGATACCCTCGAAAGATGGCTGACCGCAGCGAGCTGGTGTAGGGTGGAGTAGGGAAAGAGGGGAACCGATCCAGCAGAGAAACAGGCCAGGAAACACAAAATTGTAGGGAGAAGAGTGGGAAGCTCACTGGAGTTCACTAAAGCAAGAAGATCTACACAGCGTGAAGGAACAGCCGCAAAAAGTGGGAAAGAAAATACAACATACTGTGAGAAACTTGGTGAGTCACGATCCCAGGCAGGGGGAAGGCGGCAGAGTCTCAACCGTCCCAGGGAAAACAGAGGCGGCTGGAAGGATAGGCGCCCACACCGACAGGGGCACCAGTCCACTGGAGGCCAGGAGCCCCGAGAGGAGGCTACTGGACTGATCATAGGGGGCATCATCCCCTGCAGAAGTGGAGAACAAGCAGGGGAGATTTCCCAGAAGCGTGCCTCCCAACTGCTCAGCAGCTTTGAGAGAGTGCAGAGGGAACTGGAGCAGCGCTGTGGGACTGGGGCTCAGAAATCCCCATATCAGCTCCGAACAGTGGACTGGCTGCTAGAGAATCCAGTGGATCCTATTGCTGGGCTCAGCCTGAGCTCCAGAGGCTGGCCAACAGTCGGCAGAACCTCACGACCTGGACAGAAGAGCAAACTGGTAGGGGCACGGCTGCGTGCCCCTCACAGCTCTGTGCCTTTCAGGGCTCCGCTTCCACCGTTGAGAAAATGCAACTGAGAAAGTAGCTTCCTATAGGGGCCAGGGCTGTGAATTCAAAGCAGAGAACAGCCACTGCCTCAGGCAGAATCCCCTGCTGGGCTCAGCTGGAGAGGCCAAACCAGAGCCGGCTCAGCGGACTCGGCCAGACAGGTTCTCCCAGCAGGAGCCGGCTCAGAAAAGCCTGCCTGCCCAGTGGCGGGAGGCGGTGTTGCACCTTTCAGCAGAGCAGCACTTTTGAGTGGGAATTCCGGAGAGCAGAGTTCGGCACTGAAGCCCGCAGAGATTTCCAATCCAGCCCCGGGTTGGGGATTTCAAGCTTCGAGCAGCAGGGGCCTCTGCTGTGCTAACTTCAAGCCTTGAAGGAGGGTCTCGGCTCAGCACTGAGGCAGAAACCCCCGCTGTGCTAGGCTTGTGACCCAGAGCCAAGGTGCGGTGCGGCTAGGCAGAGTGATTCTCAGTGGGGCAACGCCTTGGAATGGGAGCTGCAGGGGGAGGGGCCTGGCACTGGGGCTGGCCCACAAAGCCTCCTGACCCAGCTCAGGGCTGTAGATTACAAACTCTGAGCAGCAAGCAGCTGGTGACTCAGGCAGCACCCCCTGCTCTACTCAGCTGGAGCCTCAGAGGTGGTGGCGCATGTAGGACAACTCCTAACCAACCAGTTGCAATGGAGCCAGGTGGCAGAAATATAAACCCAGGCGGAAACAAAGCAACCCAACAACAACCCCAGCATCACCTGCAGTCCCCAATAGAGTAAGATATATAATGCTTATGCCAGCACCCCATACAGCAGCAGCTAGATCACATCTCCTACAGATTACAGCACTGAGGGCAACGGCTGTGGACAAACAAGTCAGAGGCTAAAATCCCAAAACAACAAGAAGCAAAAACACAATGAGGAGAAGTATCAGAAAAAGCAATGACCCAGAAGAAAGATCAAGCACTCCTTCCCAATACAACCAAAAACCAATCTCAATATCTGAGATGCAAGATGAAGACATAGAGGAAAAACCAGATAAGGACTTTAAGAAACTAGTGATGAAATTCATCAGAGACAGTGAGAAGTGCTGGGAAGAGTCCAAGGTATTCGAAAACCATGTCATTGCAGAAATAAATCAAGTCAAAAAGGGAATCCTCGATATAGAGCACAAAATTGAAAGCCTAACCAACAGAATGAACACAGCAGAGGACAGAATATCAGAATTGGAAGACAATCAGAATGAAAGGCAGCAGCTCGTCAAACAGTTGGAGACAAATCTAGAGAAAGCCAATAGGTCCATACAGGAAATGAAAGACAACCTCAAAAAATCAAATATTAGAATAATAGGCCTTCCCGAAGGAGTGGAAAAGGAGACAGGCTTGCAACGAGTGCTCAATGAGATAATACAGGAGAACTTCCAGAACACTGGAAATATAAATACAGCATAAATCCAGGAAGGACAAAGAACCCAGGGCAGATTCGATCCAAACAGATCCTCACCCAGACATGTGGTCCTCAAGCTACCTTCAAGTGAATACAAGGAAACTATTCTAAGACAAGTAAGAAAAAAGGACAAGATTACTTTCAGAGGAAGGCAAATCAGATTCACAGCCGACCTATCAGAAGAAATGCTCCAAGCAAGGAGAGAATGGGGTAAAACCTATCAAATCCTGAAACAAAACAACTGCAAACCAAGAATAATGTACCCAGCAAAGCTCTCATTTGTATTTGAGAATGAAATCAAATACTTCAACAGTAAAGAGACACTTGAAGAATACATGAACACGAAACTAGCTCTGGAAAATCTCCTCAGGAAGGTGCTAAACCCAGACAGCAAAAATGAAAACCAAAATCAAAGATGGCAAATGGGAAGACCTCCCCACTAAAATCCATACAAGGAAAGTCAACCAATCAGAAACTCTACTAGTCGCAAATACACACTTGCACACTTACACACACTCATGGCAGCCCAAAATCAATTTCTCTCAATATTGTCTCTAAACACAAATGGCCTAAACTCACCAATCAAAAGGCATAGATTAACATAATGGATCACCAAACAGCACCCAACTATATGTTGTCTACAAGAGACACATCTAACCAGAAAAGCCTCTAAGAAATTTAAAGTGAAGGGATGGAAAAACACATGTGATGCCAATGGACGAGAGAAAAAGGCTGGCGTAGCTGTACTAATCTCAGATAACCTAGACTTCAAGCTGATAGACATCAAAAAGGACAGAGAAGGACATTATATATTGGTGAAGGGATTGATCCACCAGGAAGTAATTACAATCGTGAACATATATGCACCTAATTCCAATGCGCCTAGCTACGTGAAGCAATTACTTACAGACTTAAGGGGAGACATTGATATACACACAATAATAGTGGGCGATCTTAACACTCCGCTAACAACTATAGACAGATCAACAAAACAAAAACTCAACAAAGAAACAACAGAGCTAATACAAACATTAGAACAACTAGACTTGGTAGACATTTATAGAACTTTTAACCTAAGACCACAGATTATACATTCTTTTCAGCAGTGCATGGCACCTTCTCCAGGATCGACCACATGATAGGACACAAAGCAAATCTAAATAACTTCAAAAAGATAGGAATCATACCATGTACCCTCTCAGACCACCATGGAATGAAACTGGAAATCAGCAATTCAAAATGCCCCAGGAAATACAGAAACTCTTGGAGGTTGAACAATATGCTATTAAACGAACAATGGATCAGAGAAGAAATTAAAGATGGGACCAAACATTTATGGAAACCAATGAAAACTCGGACACAACATTCCAAAATTTGTGGGACATGGCCAAAGTAGTGCTACGGGGTAAATTCATCACAATTGGAGCCCATGTCAAGGCCCAAGAGAAGCGCCAAATACAGGAACTAACCACACACCTCCAGGAATCGGAAAAACAGCAGCAGATGAGCCCCGCACACAACAGGAAACAAGAAATCATCAAAACAAGGGAGGAAATCAACCAGATAGAAATAAAAAAAACCATACACAAAATCAATGAATCAAAAAGCTGGTTTTTTGAGAAGATAAACAAAATAGACACCCCACTGGCCCATTTGACAAGAAAAAACAAGAGAAACAGAGAATTGACAGCATCAAAGATGAAAAAGGCAACATAACAATAGACATTACATCCATTAAGAACATAATTAGAAATTACTACAAAGCACTGTACTCCAACAAATCAGAAGACCACCAAGAAATCGAAAAGTTCTTAGACTCATACCACCTGCCAAAACTTAGCCCAGAGGCAACAAACGAACTGAACAAACCCACAACTGAAGCAGAGATTGAATCAGTGATTAAAGATCTCCCAACAAAGAAAAGCCCAGGCCCAGACGGCTTCACTACAGAATTCTACAAAACATTCTGAACAGAACTAACCCCAATCCTCTACAAACTCTTCAAAACAATAGAAAAGGAAGTAACCATGCCAAACTCATTCTGTGAAGCCAACATCACCTTAATCCCAAACCCAGACAGAGAACCAACAGAGAAGGAAAACTACAGACCTATTTCTCTGATGAACATTGATGCAAAGATTCTCAACAAAATCCTAGCCAATAGAATTCAAAACATCATCCGACAGATCATTTATCCAGATCAAGTAGGATTCATCCCTGGAATGCAGAGATGGTTCAACATCCGGAAATCCAAAAATGTGATACACCACATCCAAAAACTGAAAAACAAGAATCACATGATAGTATCAATAGACGCAGAAAAAGCTTTCAACAAAATCCAACACAATTTCCTGCTAAAAACCCTAACCAAGGTAGGCATAGATGGAAAATCCACAACATAATCAAAGCAATATATGAAAAACCCAACGCCAGCATCATACTGAATGGAGAGAAACTGGAACCCTTCCCACTGAAATCTGGAACAACACAGGGATGTCCACTTTCTCCGCTGCTGTTCAACATAGTCCTAGAGGTACTTGCTGAGGCCATAAGACAAGAAAAAGAAATCAAAGGAATCCAAATGGGAAGCGAAGAAGTCAAGCTTTCACTATACGCAGATGACATGATTCTCTACATAGAAGACCCAAGAGGCTCAACACAGAGACTCCTAGAACTTATACAAGAGTTTGGTAGAGTGGCAGGATACAAAATTAATGAACAAAAATCAACAGCCATAGTGTATGCAAACAGCCCCAAGTTGGAAAAAGATCTAACCAGCAAGATACCATTCAAAATAACTGAGAAAAGTATGAAGTATCTGGGAATTAACATAACCAAATATGTAGGAGACCTATTTGAGGAAAACTACAAACCACTTAAAAAAGAAATTGAACAAGAACTCAAAACATGGAATAACATCCCATGCTCCTGGATAGGTAAAATCAATATCATTAAAATGTCTATATTGCCAAAGGCAATATATACATTCAACGCAATCCCAATCAAATTGCCAAAAACATTCTTCATGGAACTGGAAACAATGATCCAAAGGTTCATCTGGAAACACAAAAAACCACGAATAGCCAGAACCATCCTGAAGAACAGGACATTAGCAGGGGGAATCACAGTTCCAGACCTCTGGACATACTATAGGGCAGTGGTTATCAAAACAGCATGGTACTGACACAAAGATAAAGAGGAAGATCAATGGAGCAGAAAAGAAACACCAGACGGGAACCCACACAAATACAGCCAAATAATCTTTGACAAAAGGACAAACGATAATCCTGGCAAATGGGAAGGTCTGTTCAATAAATGCTGTTGGGACAACTGGTTGATAGCCTGCAGAAACAAAAAGATAGACCCACATCTCTCACCTTACACTAAGATCAAATCCAAATGGATAAAAGATCTAAACCTACATCCAGAAACCTTCAAACTTTTGGAAGAAAATGTTGGAAACACACTGGAACACTTAGGGGTAGGCCCTCACTTCCTAAAAACGACACCAAAAGCAATAGAAATCAAGACCAAAATAAACAAATGGGACCTCATCAAACTAAGAAGCTTCTGCACAGCAAAAGAAACAATCAATAAAGTAAAAAAGCAGCCCACAGAATGGGAGATCTTTGCGCACTATGTAGGTGATAGAGGGCTGATCTCCAGAATATACAAAGAACTACAAAACAGCCAAAACACCAAAACAAACAAGCCATTTAAGAAATGGGCACGGGAAATGGGCAGATACTTCACAAAGGAACAATCCCAAATGGCAAATAAACATATGAAAAAATGCTCAAGTTCCCTGGCAATAAGGGAAATCCAAATTAAAACATCAATGAGGTACCACCTAACGCCAGTAAGACTGGCCCACATGAATAAAAGCACCAACAACACTTGTTGGTGAGGTTGCGGGGGGGAAAAGGGATCCCTACTCCACTGCTGGTGGGGCTGCAGGCTGGTACAGCCTCTATGGAAATCAGTATGCAGAACATTCAAACAACTCAAAATCAACATACCATATGATCCAGCAATAGCACTCCTAGGAATATATCCAGAACACTTGTTTTATGAGAAACCAACATGCACTCCTATGTTCATAGCAGCACAATCAGTAATCGCAAAAATATGGAAGCAACCAAAATGCCCATCAACAGAGGATTGGATAAGAAAGCTATGGTTCATCTACTCCATGGAATACTACTCAGCTATTAAAAAAAACAAAATGCAGTTCTTTGTGGCCAAATGGGCCAAACTGGAAACCATAATGCTAAGGGAAATGAGCCAATCCCAAAAGGTTAAATACCACATGTTTGCATTAATTTAAGAGGACATGATGTTATGTATAACATGTTATGTTATGTATGTTATATGTTGTGTATAAACTAAAATTGAAATGTCAATGAGATGGTCACAGAAGGTGGTTAAGAACTCGCATTTACTTTTACCATATTGGTTACTCATTACTATGTCAATTAATTCCATAATGATGTAAATTTTTGCTGATGGTATGTTGGAGCTTTTAATTGATCAGGATGATACTCTGCTGGCTCTGTCTTCAGACCAGAGAGGGTATACCTAAGAAGCCGTTGAACTTGACTGGACAATAAGATGGACTCTATGTTTGGTATACACTTGCAATGGGGGAATCTCAACTGAACTTGAACTGTGGTTATGCAACAAGGTGGAGGAATCCACCATGGTGGGAGGGTTTAGGGAGGGGTGGGGAGAATCCAAGTACCTATGAAACTGTGTCACATAATAGAATGTAATTAATGAATTAAAAATAATAAATAAAGAAATAAGACAAAAAATAAGTGTCATTATCCCCATTAGATAATTATTATAAGCTAAGATGCTTTTAAAATATGCATAAGTATGCATATTTAAAGTATATTCTTTATTATTCTGAAAAACTGTGAAAATACTTGTTTATTAGAAAACCAGAGTGATAGAGAGCCAGGGAGAGACAGAGAGAGAAAGAGATCTTTCAACCACTGGGTTACTCTGCAGAGTACTCTGGGGTTGGGCCAGACCAAAGTGAGGAGCTTGGAACATTACTAAGATCTCCCAGGAACTCAAGCACTCGCGCCATCTCCACAGCCTTACCAAATGCATTAACAGGCAGAGGGAGAGGGAGAGGGGCAGGGAGAGGGAGAGGTAGAGGAGCAGCCAGGACTGGGACTGACATTCTGTTTTGGGATGCCAGCATTGCATGTTATCAGCTTAACCCACTGCACCACAATGCCAGCCTTTTGATAAAACTGTTAATGGACAATGGACAGACACAACCTGTGTTAGAACTAGGCAACAGGCATATCCCCCGGAGATTTTCACTTCACCATGCCCCTCCAATCTGTGAAATTTCTTTATGTGTTTATACCCAAGGCCTCCATAATCGACACTACTCCAGGTTCCTGAGGGTGGCCCTTTTGTTGTTCTGTTGTTCCAATCTTATGAGGACTTCATCTTAACTGTAGCACCTACTGTTAAGCATGTGTTACCTGGGTGTCCATTCAAAGCCAGAACAGAGTCAGCCCCATTCATCTCAGCCCATCCTTGAACATGTCCCAAGTGTCTCCTCCAGCCTCCTTACCACTCAGGGACAGCTTACCAAGGCCAGACCCATCTGCACGGAATATTTCAGACCGGATGGAGGAAATTGTGTTTATTCATTCCCTGCCTGAAGGCTGGCTGCTTCCAGCTGCTCCCCGGGTCCAAGCAGAGACAACACCAAAAGGAACAAAAGATAGCTCTGGCTTCCATAATGCCAGGAAGCAAAAATGCAGAATATCAGGAGCAGTGAGCAAAGCTTAGTTCCATTTACAGGCAAAATTTGAAATTATTTTATGTCACAAACAATGCCATTTAAATTCAGCCATCCTACAGAGAAATAAATACTAACACAGAAAAGATCCATTTGCAAATGACTCATACCCTGATGTTTCCTCACTAATGAGTAGGGCATGAATCTAAGTTGTTTACTTGGACTCTTCATTCAAAAATACTCTAATAACTTTAGCTGTGAATTTCCAGATTATATTTATTCAGGATATTTATCATTTAAGTTCGTTTGTGTTGCTGTGCAGAAGAAAAGCTACAAATACACAAATCTACAACAGGATACACAATATGGCTTCTGCTATCTAACACTTCTTCCAACCATATAAGCAGAAGTCCTGGCTCACGTGTGAGGAAGAAACATGAAACTTGAAAACCTCCTGATGCAAAAGTTAGAGCGAATTTCAACCTGTGAGGAGTCTTTCTTCATCTTCAGCTTCTCTCCATCTCCTAAATGGGGCAGTAGGCAGCCCATAGATTTAAAATTAGCAACATTTCCCTTTCCTTTCATCAGCCCATTTCGCTCCATTTCCACTCCCCTCTAGTAGCATGTCTAATGTCACTGTATCCAAGGCTGGCATTTATTATCCACCTCCTAGGATGGTTGTCAAGTCTTAAATGGGATAGACTGTATAAAGTGGGTGGAATAGATACTTAACTCTTTTTAAAATAGCTGTGTTGTTTAAAAAGAAAAAAAAGCAAAAACAACAAAGAACACTTTAAAGAAAGCTAATACATTGGTCTGGAGCTTTGTCTCTAAGCCATGTTTTCAGTGGTCTGAGATAGTACTCTGTGGTGGCATTGGTGAAGGCGACCTGAAGGGACCATGCCACACCAGACAGACGTTTCTTTAAGATGCCATGTGAAAACAAAATACAGCGAAAAACTAGTCAGTAATTTTGCTAACATTACAGAAGCTTTATGAACAGATCCCTTTGTTTCAGGTATCTTTGAGTCCCCAGTTCCAGAGCAGTGCTTACTAAATTATAGATGCAGGCACCATATTTTCCCACTTTAAAGATCTGTTTTAGTTATTCAAGAGACAGAGTGACAGAGAGAAGAGATTATGCATCTGCAGATTCACCATGCAAATGGCTGTAACAGCCAGGGATAGGTCAGGCCAAAGCCAAGAACTACAACTTCACCTGTGTCCCCCCACGTAGAGGCAGGAACCCAAGTCCCGAATCCACCATTTGCTGCCTTCAAGACACATTAGCAGGAAACTTGTGCAGCTTATATGGCTGTGCCATAACCTGCTCCTCGCTAGTGGTCCATGTTGCTCAGGCCAGTTCATGTTGAAGGAAGGACTGTGAAGACTCAAGCTGAGCTACTTGGGACATAGTAAAGCACCATTCTTCTCTACCATAAAAGAAAAGTAACTAGATTTAAAAAAAATTTACCTATTTCTCAGCCTTTTCAGAAGAACTAATGAATAATTCACTTTTTTGAAAATTACTAGATGAACTATTTTGGCATACTGCTAGTAAACACTAGGAATGTAGATGTCACCAAATTCCCACCTTTCAATAGATTCTGCTAAGAAACAAACATATAGGATACTATTATGAGCCACAATAGAAGACGATTTATTTTATAATTAAACAGGAGACAGTGTGTTAAACAGCGCCATATTAGGTCTGGCTGGACATACTCAGAAAAGACTTCTTAAAAAGACTGCCTTGGGTTGACATTTTTGCAGAGGGGATAAATCTGCTGCCTACAATGTTAGCATCCTCTGTTGGTGCTTGTTCAAGTGCTGGCAGTTGCATTCCCTATCCATGCATGTGCCCCAGCCACCCATATGGGACACCTGTAAGAGTTACTGGTTCCTGGGAGAATCAAGATGGCAGAAGAATGGAAGGACACGTTTACTCTATCGGAGAAACATTTAATCAGGATGAAGCAGTGAGGACATATTCCAGAAAACAGGAAAGGACAGAACCACAGCAGAGGGGTACCTGGAGACTGACAGACACAGGAAAGCAGCAGGCACAACGGTGTGGTGTTGCAGTGATGGATACTCCAGCAGCATTCAGCTAACAGTGATCTGAACTCCTCCAGTAGCCAGAACTCCACCAGCAACCAGGTGGGAAGGGACTTTAACTGGGAGTTTGGGAGGTGAACCCAAAGAACTGTCCGTCCTGCTGGTCCATTTGATTTGACCAGGAGCAGAGACAGAGCATCAGATCCCAGATGGACAGTGTGAGAACAGGGTGGATTTCACAGCTGAGTCAGCCCCCTAGAGCCAAAATGGGTGCCATTTTGCGTAAGGAGGAAACAGCAAGGGAAAGGACTGAGCATACGCTGAGCTGGGAGTGAACTCATTTCTGACTCAGTGAACTGCATCAACATGGCATTCTACAGGTTCCACCCAAGACAGGTCTGGGTAACCCTCAGACCTGACTGCCAGCAGATCAAGAACTCTAGTAGTGGTACATTAAGCACCATTTTGTACACTGTGGCAAAAGCTTTAGGACTGCAGGTGACAACAGTGAACTGTGCATGTGCTGAGATCATGAGAATTCACTGAGTTCCATGGATTGCACATGTCCTGCAGGAAAATAATACCCACTGTGGCTTCATATGGGTCAAAATATGTCCGTGTGGCACCCAGACCTAACAGTCAGCAGGTTCCGGCAAGATCAGCACCACCAACAACCTAATTATATAGGACACCTGGTGTCTCCCTAATCCTGAGACCTGCTCCAACCGGAAGTGGGAGAAAGGTTATACAGACAACAGTGTAGCCTCAGCATGGTATCACAGGAGATGGAGAGTGGTGCACCAGGAGTGGGGCTACAGAGCTCTTGGTGGAAATCTGACATAAGAACCCAGACCTGGAACTTGCGGGAGATTATGGCACAAGTGGTACAAGCAAAGAATTGTGACCCAACTGCAATAAGTAAAATCACATTGTAGACCTGTGGGTGACACAGCTTAGAAACCTGCCCCAAGGAGAACATTCTGCTAACCAGAAGTACAATGACCAAGAGCAAAAGAAGAGATAAGGGCACAATGAATATTACTGAAAACTCCCCTGCAAAGGAGCAAAACACCATGCCAACCTCAGAGTTAACTGAGGAAGACATTGAGAAAATGGGGCACACAGAATCCATGAAACTCATTTTAAAGCTTCTGGTCAACAATGAGAAACACATGCAAGAGTTCAAAGAATTTAAGGAATATTTTACACAAGCAATAGCAGCAAAAAAGCAAATCAAGTCTGATATATCAGAAATTAAGAATACAGTAGAGCAAATTAAAAGTACAATGGAGAGTCTCCAAAATAGAATGAAGCAAGCAGAAGAAAGAATCTCAGAATTGGAAGATATTTCCTGTCATCAGGGGGAAGCAAACAAAAAGCTGGAAGCAGAGCTGAATCAGGCCAAAAAAGTAGTCAGGAATTGAAAGACACCATGAAGAGGCCAAATATAAGAGTTATGGGAGTTCCAGAAGGTGCAGAAAGAGAAGCTGGTTTTACAAATATATTTAATGAAATAATAAAGGAAAATTTCCCTAATCTAGAGAAAGAATTGGGAAACAAGATCCAGGAGGGGCACAGAACTCCCAACAGGCCTGATCAAAAGTGATCTTCACCACAACACATGATCATCAAGCTCTCTTCAATCGAACATAAGGAAAAGATCCTTAAATGTGCACGAAAAAATCAATTGACATACAAAGGAATGCCAATTAAACTCACAGGAGATCTCTCACAGGAAACTCTATAGGCAAGAAGAGAATGGAGTGACATATTCCAGATTTTAAAAGAAAAAATAAATTGGCCCAGGATAACATATCCAGCAAAGCTTTCTTTTGTCTTTGAAAATGAAATAAAATTCTTCCACACTAAAGAAAAGTTAAAAGAGTTTGCCTCTTCCAAACCTGTCCTATAAATGATGCTTCAAGATGTTCTCTTGACAGAGAAGAGGAATAGTAAGCAACAAAACCAAAGGCAAATGTGAAAAACATCCCAGTAAAATGACAACAGAAGAGTAAACCAATGAACAACTCATTCCTAAAATGACAGGACCAAAGTACCACCCATACATATTAAACCCTGAATGTAAATGGCTTAAGCTCAAACATCATAGATTAGTAGACTGGACTAAAAAACAAAACAACATCTATTTTTTGTCTAGAAGAAATACACTTCACCAACAATAATCAGGGAAACTCTATCACATGGGTTTTGCCGTTTTTTGTTAGTTTCATGTATTCAAAACAGTTTCTTCTGATTAAACCATTCAATGACTCATAGATCATACAGTAGCATATTTTCTTCAAGAAGGTTATTGATTTTCATTTCTTCCTCTATACATTAGTCATTTAGTAGCATGTTATTTAACTTCACGGTGTTTTTAATTTCTTTTTTCTCCCTGATATTGATTTTGTTTTGGGGCTCTTCATTTAAGGGGATGTATAGTGGCTGTGTAATGGAGACTGTCATATCTAGTAACATATTATGTAACTTCATGGCATTGTGAATTTCTAATTTTCTTTCTATTGTTGATTTTGTATTATGACTTCATTTAAGGGGATGTACAGTAGCTGTGAAATGGAGACTATCATATCCAGATGTGAGGATACAATGTAGTATGCACTTTTATTTCCAGACAAAGATGAACTTACAATGAAACTGTTTACTATATCTTGACAATAGGATGCTGGACTCTCTGCCATTGTCCAGTTCCGCAATGATAGACATATGACTGTGTGAAGAACTGTACTATAGTAATGATATAGGGGAACTAGGTGGGTCTTGGATAAGGGAAATGCCAGGAGCCTATGGAACTGTATCATGAAATGATAATAAACAATAATAATAATAATAAATAAAAAAGAGAAGTTACTGATTCCTAACCCTTAGTGCAGCGGACAGTTGAGGAGTGAACCACTGGATTGTAACTTCCATGTTTCACATAAATAAAATTTAAGGGAAAGAAATAAACCTTTTCCTCTGGATTATGAAAGATAAAGAGGATGTTTCTATGTGCCGTGTCCTCAAGGCACATGATTTAGCTCTTAGCAAAATGTATCCGCAGTATGGGGAGAACTTAATAAGCGCATGTGTCACATGCATGTGAAGATAACAGAAAGGAGGATGTAGGCTACTATGCCAGACCCCCAGGGCACAGCTGTTATGCATTCATCTGTTGGTTGCATCTAATCCTTAGTGGTAAAGTATAGTTGTTAGGCTGCTAGAAAATTTTGCACTAATTGTAATAATAGTCATGATCTCTAACAATAGTCACGCCCAGCACTGACATTATTTCTTTAAAGCAATCATAATTTCTTTAAAGCCTGAGACATGCTGAACCCTGTAAAAGTTGGAGATGAACAAAGATCCATTAAATTTTCTTGACTGTTACTCCTGGGGGTGAGATTAGATCAGATAGGGTCACAGTATCTGCCTTTGCTTGAGATCTATAATCAGGTCAATTCAGGGAGAGAGGAGAGAAGTGACGAAGACAGTAGCCACCTGACACATCAGGTTCAACAGGAAATCTCCTACAACCCTAGCTGGCAGAGTTCTACTTCTGCCTTGGCTCAGAAGCAACGATTTTTACAACTGACTTTGGATTTTTAAAAATTAGTGCTTTAAACTATGCACGCACCTTTAAGTGGTGCTTTTTTTCCTAGTCTATTTGCTGTACAGTGAGAGGTATCAGTATGGAATCTAGTGGAAACAGGGTGCAGAAGTAATTAAAAATGACAGTTTTAATGATTCTTATTGTTCCTATGTTTACAGTCCTTTCTTTTTCCACTTTTTTTTTTGCCCCCTTGCCACCTATGAAAGAACAAATACAACCACCACGAGTCACTTGCTGTAGGCAAGGAAGAACATTTGACTATTGCCTGGCATCCATTGTGAAACAAATAAAACAAATCTCTCTCTCTCTCTCTCTCTCTCTCTCTCTCACACACACACACACACACACACACACACACACACACAAGCATCTCATTTGCTTGCAATGCACTGAGTTAGGCTTGTTCACTCACTAGCTTTCAGGTCTCCTGTGAGATGATGTAAATTAATTCAAGTTTCCAATAACAGTAGCTCCTGTCCTTTGATGCTTTCAGGAGTGTGCAGCAGAGTTGGAACTAGCCAAAGGAGGAGTTAGAGACTGACAACCAAGCCTGCTCCTTCCCCGAGGGAGGTGCCCTGTCGTCACACAACAGTCCATACTCTGCACCATATTCCGGAATTGGAGAAAGTGGCATTTCCTACTTCTTCCCATGCTTTCCATGTAACCCCTGTTATTTGCACAGGTAACTTTGAGTCTTGCCTAATAGTACCAGCAACTCAATAACAGAGGCTATGGTCAGAACCTCAGGCAACAACCTAGTTCCCTCGGTAAAGCCTTAGAAGGTATCTGATGAAGAAGAGACAGAGGGAGAGAGAAAGAAAGAGAACTGGAAAGTGCTTTATTCAATCACTCATTCAACACTTGTTGTGCATTTTTTCTCTGTTTACCAAGGGCCTTTGTCCTGCTGTTTTCCAACTTGTGTGATTTTCACCAATCAGAAGGTCCGTTCAGAGAGGAAAATTGCAAACAGACACCCTGCTGGCTTCTCTTATTCACAGATTTGTTTTACTCTACCCACTTAAATTTATTTTAATTTAATCGAGTCTGTTTCTAATATGCTAGACTTGAACCATTTTACATTAGCAAAAATTTATGGATTTTTTTCCCCAGGGTTTGTTTCTAACAAGGGAGGAAACGGTAGTTGGCACAGTGGTCGAGGTTCCATTTGAGGAACCCACATTCAATATTGGAGTGTCTGAAGCCACATTCCATATTGGAGTGTCCCTGCTCTGCTCTGGTTCCAGTTTCCTGCTAATACACACCCAGTGAGAAAGCAGGCAATGGCTCAGGCAGGTGGATCCCTGCCACTCATACAGGATGCCTATATTGAAGATTTGCTACTGGCTTCCACCTGGCCCAGCTCTGGGTATCTTGGGTTCTTATGAAGTGAACCATCCCATAGATTTATCTCTGTGTTTCAAACAAAATTTTAAAATACATGATGGTGAAACTTTCAGAAATACTGGGAAGCAAGCTCCCTTTAAGAAACAATTATTTCAGCCCCATTTTGACTGCCTCTGTGAAATATATCCTGTGTTCTATCTGCCACACTTGAATAACTTCTTGCCTGAAAAACTGCTTGAGTTATTGAAGTCTGTGATACTTGGTTGATTATTTTATCTAGTTTTGTGAAACTGTAAGGAAAGGATCCAGATAGGTTGGTCCCAGAATCGTTACCCACAGAACAATGAGAAAACAAATGGGTGTTGTGTGAAGCCACCGAGTTTGGGTTGATAGTATCATACACTAGAAAAAGAATTCCTTCTGTTTATCAGCTTCTCCCACTGCCCTTATCTGTCCAGCACCTCCACGAATCATCCACCTTCCAGCACCATTCTTTTTCCTTTCCCTCCCACTGCCACTCCTCAGTGCAGTCTGCAATAACTGATTCTCTGAAGTACCTGCTCCAGCTCTTCTCTCTTCCCATTCAATACTGACTCACACACACTGTTCCCATTTGAATACTCTGTCCATGTATTTCTGTTATTGCTATAACAAATTAGCACACCTTTATCAGCCTTACACATGAGACACTTTATATATCAGTGTGAGAAAACTGCAACTTTATAAAGCCATCTGTGAGATGCAATGCAGTCTTGTGTTAATACTTGATGTTGGTTTATAAAATGACCCCTTTCATGGGAATCTGTACACTAAAGAGGCCTGAAAACACATAAACTTTCATATGCAAAGAATGTACCTGAAAGTGGTGGATTTTCCAACATCGGGGTCAATGGTGTGGGAGAATTCTGTTAAACAAGAAAGTATTTAGCAGTTCATAAATTGCATCAGAAGCAATGAGTGCGTGTTTTGTCTACTTGTAAAAATATTTCCCATATTGGTCTTGATGACCTGTGATAGTATTATTCTACCGCTATAATCTAAATGGGTTCTTACTGTGGACTCCAGGATGCAGTTAGAAAAGAAAACCAGGGGACTCCCACAAAGCTGGTACAATTACTGTACTGCTCTGGGAAAGGAGCAAACCAGTGAGCCATTTCAGCTCTTTGGACACCCCAGCAGTGCTCAAAGATAGGGGCCTGGTTTTGTGATTCCTCAGCATGTATCAATTATCTCAATGGGAGTTCTAAATTTTCCAATACTTCTCCAAACAAGATTAATTTGAATGGCTTTAATTAGCCTTCATTATATTATTACTATTATTATATATACTCCTTGTGTGAATTTAGTGAGGAAAGATTTTCAGAGAAACATCCAACGGGTAAATGAGGAATAGGAGAGGTCAAAAATATTTAGAAATGAATTGCTTGCATGTGTTTTTATTCATATTTCTGAGATTGAAAATAGATTAATCGCTTTCTGTAAAAGGATGTGGCATCTGTATGTCTTCTGAGACAAGGCCAGGCACCATAGTCTCTTCCTCTCCAAAATGGCTTTTCTTCTCCTCAATGGACACAGTCAAAAAAAAAAAGAAAGAAAGAAAGAAAGAAAAACACATTTTTTTTTTGGGCCTGTGTTTTCCTGCTCCTCTAATTCATAGTTCTGAGAACTGTCCTGTAGGTCAGTGTTTCAACTTCCCCATTTTTTTTTAATCGGCCATGGTTGTCAAGAGAAAATTAATCTTTTGCAGCCAAATGAAATTTGGGCTTCCCAGCACTAGCCACTAATGAAAAATGCATTAATGGCAAGCATCAGTAAAACCCCTGGCTCTCAGTACCAGAGGGTACATTTAAATAATTCTATGAATATAGATCAATAAAACTAATTTACTTATAGCTTTTTTGTGCAGTATTCAAATCTGAATAAAAGTCATTTGTATGACGATGTTTTGTATTAATTCGAGGTATCTATTGTTTTACATATTAAATTAATCTTGGTCTTTAGACAGAACTTCATATATGTTATTAAAATATGAGGTCTGGGATTTGATATTAGTGATGCTATGATTTCATAATTCAGCTTGGTTTGCCTGGATGTCATTTGAATGGCTTGGAGAGGACCCAGGGGGCCAACTCTGCTAAGCCAGGGTTAAATTGGAAAGAGAGCAGAGGGCTTTAATATTCAAGCACGCTGCCTTGCAGAAGTAGAATACAACTGCCCACTGGGATTTCAGGGTCTTGGCATGGGAGCTTGCTGAGTATGAATATGGGAATGGCAGTCACAGACATCTGGGGGTTTGGAGAGCCAAATGATGGAAATACAAGGTGAATACCCCCACCCACTTGTGGAGGCCAGGACAGTGCTTGCTGCTTACATGAAGGGAAAGATCTGTTCATCATGTATTTACATAGTACAGTCTTTTTCTTAGAGTTATGCAAATGTAAACTAAAGTTAGATTCTTTTGTTTAAAAGGATTCAGTTTATTTATTTTAAAGGCAGAGAGAGACAGAGACATAGAGACAGACAGAACCCACAGATCTTTTTCTGCTGGTTCACTCCCCAAATGACTACAAAGGTTGAGGCTGATCCAACATATGCTAACAGCGAGGATATTATTCAGGGTCACCCACATGGCTATACCCAAGATATTCTCCACTGCTTTCCCAGGTACTTTAGTAGGAGGCTGGATCAGAAGTGGAACAATCAGGAGCCCATATGGGATACTGGCACTTCAATAGGTAGCATAGTCCACTATGCCACAATACTGTTCCCTAAAATAAAATTTAGGAGCTTTAAATTGACACAAGCAAATTACTACTCAATGTGGTCTGTATAGTAGACCAGAACTATGTTTCTAGATCTTGCTTTTGTCTCAGCCCCTGGCCATTGCAGACATCTGGGGAGTGAACCGACTCAGTAAAGACTCAATTTTATTCCCTCCACTTTTCAGGAGTGCACCACTTCCAACAGCTTTATTGAAACATATTTTATATGCCATATAATTCATCGTCTACATGTATTTCATTCCAAGATTTTAGTGTATCATCACAGCAGAACAACCCTTATTATTATCAATTTTTAGAATATTTTCTTTTTTTAAAGATTTATTTATTTTATTGGAAAGGCAGATGTACAGAGAAGAGGAGAGACAGAGAGGAAGAGAGACAGAGAGGAAGATCTTCCATCCATTGATTCAATCCCCAAGTGGCCACAACGGCTGGTGCTATGGCAATCCAAAGCCAGGAACTAGGAACTTCTTTCCAGATCTTCCATACGGGTGCAGGGTCCCAAGGCTTTGGGCCATCCCCGACTGCTTTCCCAGGCCACAAGCAGGGAGCTGGATGGGAAATGGAGCTGCTGGGAGTAGAATCAGTACCCATACGGGATCCCAGCACGTTCAAGGTGAGGATCTTAACCATTATGTTATCACGCCGGGCCTGATTTTTAGAATATTTTCATCACTAAGAAAGGAAACTTAAAAATCTTATTAATCCACTCCCAACTGCCCTCACCTATGCACCCTATAAAAACATGAATTTTATTTTTTGTGTTTATGGATTTGCCTATGCTTGCCAGTCTGCATGGGTGGAATTTTACGATATATAATTTTGTGCGAATGGTTTCTTACACTAAGATAAGTATTCAGGTTTGTCCATTTTATGTTGTATTAGTAATTTATTCCCTTTTATGGAACTATAGGATTCTGCATGAATATGCCATATATAACTTATCCATTTATCAAATGCTGAACATTGCATTGTTTCTACCTTTTGGTTCGTATAAGTAATGCTGCTATGAATATTTGTTTTTATGTGGATGAATGTTTTCATTTCCCTTGGGTCTATACTATAGAGTGGAATTTATGGGATACATGGTTATATTTAATTATTGGAGGACGTGCCAAACTGTTTCCCAAAGCAGCTCACTTTACATTTGCACCAGAAGCTTACTAATTTTTTTTCACCTGCTCAATAAAACATGCTATTGTCTGTTCTTTTCTTTCTTTTGAGATTCCGTTGTTTGTGTGGGTCTGTAGCATTCCTAGCAGGTCTTCTATGCTTCAGTTTGCCTCCTCCTAATAGTTAACATGGTTGCTATCTTTTGGATTTCTTCTCTGGAAGAATGTCTTTTCATATCCTTTCCCTATTTCAAGTTACAAATTATCTAATCTCTGCTATTTTTTTGGCTACTGATTGATAAACAATGTCTATAAATTCTTGGCACACATATGATTTTACACATTTATAAATGAAGATACTGATAGAAACCCAACTGGGGCTATTTTTTTTTTCATCCCTTGATAGTGTATGCAAGACAAAACAGATTTTAGCAAGTTCAGATGGCCTGTGTTTATCTTTGGTTATTTGGGCTTAGTAGTCTTTGCTTAAACAAATGTACCAATGATTTACATACAACCTCTGAATGCTTAATTGTTCTAGCTTTTACATCTATGCCCTTTGCCCCTCTTACATTAATGTTGGCACTAATACAAAGAAGGATCCAGGTTTCTCCTTCTGAATGCATATCTCCAGTTCTTCCAGCACCCTTTCACACATTGAGTGGTCTTGGCACCATTCTTGAAAATCAATAGATCATTATTTGAGAACATACTTCTGAAAGCACATTTCTACTGCATTGATCTACATGCCCATTCTTATGTGAATGCCACTCTTTTGGTTATTGTAGCATTGTAATTTTTAAAAGTGACTTCTCCAATTTTATTCCTCCTTCCCAGAATTATTTTACTATTCAGGGTTTATATTCTTACTTGATTTCTGTAAAAATGGTAGTTGTGATTTTAATAGAAATTATGAGGAAACCACATTTCAATTTTGTAATATCACCAAACTATGATTAGGTCTTATGTTCCAAAAATATGGTATGTCTTTTTACTTATTTGTATTTTCTTCTGTTTTAGAAGTTGATTTAGAATTCTCTACTTTTCTAAGTTTCCTGGGAATTTCCTGAATTATTTCAGTGATGTTTGTATTTTTTTGAATATAGATTTTTTAACTAAAGTTATTAGACGTTATTAACTTCTTCAGTTAGATTTATTTCTAGGCAATTAATTCATTTTGATGTAATTATAAAAGGAATTACTTTATTAATTTCATTTTCATAGTAATTCCTAGTATGAGACAATGCAGTGGAATTTTCAGCATTGCTATACATCTATTTTATTAGTCCTGGGAATGATCCTACTAGTGCATTTAAGATCTTCTATACATAACAATGCATAATCTTCAAGCTATGTCCTTTTCAAGTGGTCTATTCACAGGAGATGACTTTTAAAACTTTATGGAAAATGCAAACTATGGAAGAATTATATAGAGATCTAAAAAAATTTACACCAAAATATACAATCATTTAATTCCATTTTTTCTTAGGACATTTTGAAATTAACGTACCAATGTATGAAATTTGATTATGTGTAACTTTTGGTAGACTAATTATTGTAAAAGCATAAGTATTTTTTAAAGACATATTCTAAGCAGGCGTTTAACCTAATGGTTGGAGCACAACTTTGAGAGTCTTAAATTGTACTCATTTCCTAGCTCCATCCTAATCCCCTGGATTAAACAGTTATTTATTCATAAAAATATTTATATCTGACAGCATTCCTTGTGGTGCAGTCTACTTTGGCCAATATTATCAACTCCAGGTAGCTTTTTGATTAGTTTGTATGATACATATTTTATTTATGTATTTTAAGGTTGAGTTATATTGGAAAGGCAGATATAAAGAGAGGAGGAGAGACAGAAAGAAGATCTTACCTCCCATGGTTTACTCCCCAAGCGGCCACAATGACTGGAGCTGAGCTGGTCTGAAGCCAGCAGCCCGGAGCCTCTTCCGGGTCTCCCACGGGGGTGCAGGGTCCCAAGGCTTTGGGCTCTCTTTGACTGCTTTCCCCGGCCACAAGTAGGGAGCTAGATGGGAAGCTGGGCTGCTGAAATTAGTACCGGTGCCCATATGTGATCCTGGCATGTGCAAGGCAAGGACTTTAGCCATGACATTGTCACACCAGATCAGATACATACTTTAAAGAGCTATGTATCTGTACAGCTAAAGTTATCTCATGTGCACAATATTTCTTAGATCTGTTTATTTAATGTATTAGTCTCACTTCTTAAAAAAAAGACATGCTTATTTATGTGAAAAGCAGTATGACACAGGTAGAAGAAGAGACAAAGAAAGACATCTTCCAACTATTAGTTCATTTTCCAAATTACTGCAAGAGTTGTGGCTAGATTCGGCTGAAGACAAGAGCTAATAACTCTACATGTTCTGAGTGATAGGGACATGAGTATTCGTGCTATCATTCAGTGCATTCCCAGGTGCAGTAACAGGAATCCAGATTAGAATCAGAGGAGCCAGGAATTGAACTGGTAACCCGAAGGTGACCCAAATGTCAACTACTGCGCCACAATACTTGTCCCATTACTTTCTTTCTTAAATTTTTTTTACATCATTTATGTTTGATGTGATTAATAATATGACCAATTTAAACATTTCATTTTGATGCAGGTTTACTACTTGTAATGGTATTCATTATTATGTTTTTTAAGAAGAATTAGATATATTTTAGGAATTTTTGCCAGATATTGACTTATTAGATATACTTCTTTTTAGTTATTCAATGTAATTGTTTTAAGGTTTATCATGTACATATTTATCATAGCTTACCCTCAAATTATACCATATCATTTTGCAGATAGTGTAAAAACACAACAACCATACACTTCTTTGTGAAGATTTATTTATTTTTATTTGAAAGGCAGATATTCAGAGAGGAGGAGAGACAGAGAGGAAGGTCTTCTGTTTTATGATTCATTCCCCAAGTTGCTGAAATGGAAAGAGCTGAGCCGAACCAAAGGCAGGAGCCAGGAGCCTCCTCTGCGTCTCCCACACAGGTGCAGAGTCCTAAGCTGTCCTCGACTGCTTTCCCAGGCCACAAGCATGAAACTGGATGGAAAACGGAGCAGCAGGACATGAACTGGTGCCCATATGGGATCCCTGTATGTGCAAGGTGAGGACTTTATCTAGCCACTAGGCTACCATGCCAGGCTTGGCCATACATTTTTAATTGCCCTTGCCAGTCTCTCATTTTCAAGGTTTTATTTTAACTTGAGTTATATAACTCTGGATTTATAATCAGTCTTTACTTTAAATAATCAATTATCTTTTAGAGGAATTAAAATAAGTTGAAACTGCATTCCAAATTGACTGACCTACTTACCATGGTATCCAGTGATGTTTCTTCTTGTATGTTCATATGAAGTTCACCTGAAATATTCTCGTTACTCTTCAAGAACTTTTAACATTTTATGACACACATACTTATTAGTGAGGAGTCTTTTACTTTGTGTCTTACAACTTTATTTGCTCCCTTTATCAAGAGACATCTGTGTTTACTGCAGAATTCTCATTTGATTTTTGTTTTATGGTGTCTGAAGGTCGACTTCATCGTCTTCCAGTTTGCATAATTGTAACAGAAGTCAGCTCTCCTTCTGTTACTGTTATTCTGCACTAAGAGGTCCATGTGTGACCTTTCTCATAACTGATTTTACTATCACTTTATCTTCAAAGTTCTGTGGCCAGCGTGATGGCTCAATTAATCCTCCCCTTGCAAGCTCGGACATTCCATATCTGTGCCAGCTCCTGTCCCAGCTGATCTACTTCCCATCCAGCTCCCTGATTGTAGCTTGGAAAAGCAGAAGAGGATGGCCCAAAGCCTTGGGACCCTGCACTGTGTAGGAGACCTAGAGGAGGCTCCTGGCTCCTGGCTAAGGATTGGCTAGGCTATGGCTGTTGGAATCAGGAGTGAAAATATACCTCTCTCCCTCTCTCTCTCTTTCTCTCCCTCTCTCCCCTCTCTGTGAATCCACTTTTTCAATAAAAATATGTGAATCTTAAAAAAGAATTGTCATGTTATTTTTATTTTTTGAGTTAATGCACAATTTTGGGGTATAAAATTTTAAAGTGAAGAGTGTTCATCTGTTGAAAATTGGCATCCGTAGATTTGTATTTTTCAGTAAATTCATATTTCATTTTCTGTCTCCCTTCTCTTTCTTCCTCCTAGGACTCCGATTATACTTGTCTAAGATTGCCTACCATGGTCACACAGCTGTTTTTTGTACAATTTTTTTTAGTCCCTTTAGATGCCATTTTAGGGAGTTTTGTGTTGGCTTTATTCCTTTATTTATTTTTTTTCTCTTGAAACTTCTACATCTATACTAATCTATCATATCTACTGTGTACTAAGTTTTACTATTGCATTTATTTTTTTGTCCAGAGATTTCTATTTAGGCCCTTTCTTTACAATTCCATTTTTTTTTCCTTAACACCTGCATGTTATGTCTTTTTTACATGCAATGTGCATTTATGATAGCTGATGTAATTTCTTTTAACCAACTGGAGACTTTGTCTTAGGAGGCTGTTAAGTTGCTTATCACTGCCTTGAGTCTTCTCAGTCTTTTGTTTGTGCTTTGTTAGGGCAAATCAAGGGCATTCTTTTGTCTACAGTTAATTTACTTCCACTAACAAGGCAATGCCTCTGTGAGCACTCTACCAAACGACCCATGGTGTACGAGGTCTTTCCACTCTGGATCTTAGCAATAAAGACTATTCTCAGTTCTCTGTGTGCTCTAGGAATTCAGCACACTGCTTTGTACATGCTCACAGATTATTACTCAGTGAGTGATTCAAAAGGACCCTTCTGCACACTTCCAGAATGTTCTCTACGGAATTTCTTCATCTCCCACATCCTAGTCTAGAAATTCTAACCTCATTAGCTTCCTTAAACATCAGTCTTTTCAATGAGGTAAGACCGCTAGGCTCTGCTTTGATTCTCTTATTCTCTTTTATAACATGGACATTTCAGGAAGCAAGCTAAAAACATATAGCATTCTTTCTTTCTTTTTTTCATTTTTCAGGAACCATAGTTTCAGGCTATTATCCAATGAAGAAAAAGTGTTGTTTCAGTAATTTTAGTTAGCTTTTTCTTTTTCCTTTGTAATCTGACATGGTAAATATGCGCATCTTATTATGTCTTTCCTGAATGCAAAATTTTACTTTTAACTATCTGGCAAAAAGTTTATTCATCTTTGTGAACCCTGATTTCTTCCTTAATACATTTGGAATAATAATATATTATTTCACAGGATTAGTGTGAGAAAGAATGTACCATCAAACTATATTCACAGGAGAGGTTAGGAAAAGGCTCTCCCCTTCCTCTTCCTTTGGTAATCAAAAAACACGGTGTTTCTCTCTGATTGCCCAAAACCCTTCTGTTCTCACAAGTCAATTGAATCATCTGCCTCTTTCTGAACGTCTGCACCAGCGCCCACTTAATCACCTCTTTCTCTGAAATATTTTAGCAATTATTCCTTGTTAAATGTGCTTCGTAATTAATTATAGATACCCTTTTAATAGCATAAGCACTGTTGACTAGAAATTCTATTTAAAGACTCTATTAGCATATCTAGAAATGCTGTTTCACACTTTGATTTTATAGAGTGCCTGTGAATCGGCTACAGAAACAGGCATCCACAGAACCTTCCACGAGGGTGAGTAGCTCATCATCAATGTCTTAATATCCCCAAGGTCCTGAATATGCCCTGCACATCCTAATGGTAAAAGTATTGGTTTAGTTTTTTTTTTTAAAGATTTATTTATTTTCATTACAAACTCAGATATACAGGTCTCCCATGCAGATGCAAGTTCCCAAAGCTTTAGGCTGTCCTCGACTGCTTTCCCAGGCCACAAGCATGGAGCTGGTTGGGAAGTGGAGCTACCAGGATTAGAACCGGCGCCCATATGGGATCCCGGGGCGTTCAAGGTGAGGACTTTAGCTGCTAGGCCATGGTGCCAGGCCCTGGTTTAGTTTTAATAATATGTTTCCAAAGGAACAGTTTATTTTGTCAGATGTTCCTCCCTTTTATGTTTAGTCTTCTCACCTAAGGACTTGAAATCTTAAAGACAGCACCTTACTTACTAACAGTACAAGAGGGCTCTTAAAAAGTTCTTGGACAAGTGAATTAAAAGACAATGTTATTGGCCCCGGCGGCGTGGCCTAGCGGCTAAAGTCCTCGCCTTGAAAGCCCCGGGATCCCATATGGGCGCCGGTTCTAATCCCGGCAGCTCCACTTCCCATCCAGCTCCCTGCTTGTGGCCTGGGAAAGCAGTCGAGGACGGCCCAAAGCTTTGGGAACTTGCACCTGCATGGGAGACCTAGAAGAGGTTCCTGGTTCCCGGCTTCAGATTGGTGCAGCACCGGCCGTTGCGGTCACTAGCGGAGTGAATCATCGGATGGAAGATCTTCCTCTCTGTCTCTCCTCCTCTCTGTATATCTGGCTGTAATAAAATGAATAAATCTTTAAAAAAAAAAAAAGACAATGTTATTTTCATCGAAACATTTTGAAAACCCATGTATAAATTGTCAATAACATTTTCTATGAACTTCTTAAAGATTCTAACATGAAATCTGCACAAAGCTTATCATGAAGAATCGCCCTTTCCCAAATCCTCTTGGAGTTATCAGTGTTGGCATTTTTCTCTCTGGACCCCACATTTTGACACTCTTTAGAGAAAATAATGAGTGAAGAGCTGACCACAGAGTCCAGGGGACTGCGAATGTAGAAGCCACTTTGGGGTCTGGCAAGTCCTCGGGACTGAAGAGTCATGTCCCGTAGGACTCTGTCTCACATGCGGAGCAAAGGGAGCTAAATCCTGTGTTTGTGATTTCTTGCTCAGTGCCAAAAACTAAATCATACGCTTAGGATGTGTGGTAGGATTTACTGTGCTGTGAATATTAAAGAGGGATTTCGCACCCCACTCCCCATCCCATCTCCCCCAAACCTGATCCTGCCCCTCGATAAATTTGAAACCTAATGACAAGCCCTAAACATCAAAAGTCATCTACAAGATGCTTTGGAGGGGCAATTGATACCTGGTATTGCTTGTACTACCCAATGACCATGCATCATGGAAATTTCCAAGGAGAAATGACACTATAATGAATGATGGTCTAGATTTAGAAACCTGTTTCATCTCAATGACTTCCACAGGAATTGAACATTTGCTAGTCACATGATGGGAAACTGCAAAAGTCCTCGAGTCTGAATATCTCTCCACTCTCTCATGGCCCTGGTACCAGTTTCGGGATTTAGGATTATAATCTAAATAAAATCATATAGGTAAATAATGAATTTCAAAGATTTGAGTCTGTTGTCGTAAACTATTAAGAATGGTCTATGGGGCCTGGCATGGTAACCTAGTGGCTTAAGTCTTTGCCTTGCATGTGCTGAGATCCCATATGGGTGCCAGTTCTAATCCCTGCAGCCCTGCTTCCCATCCAGCTCCCTGCTTATTGCCTGGGAAAGCAGATGAGGACACCCCAAAGCTTTGTGCTCTTGTACCCGTGTGGCAGACCAGGAAGAAGCTCCTGGCTCCTGGCTCCTGGCTTCAGATTGACTCAGCTCTGGCCATTGCGGCCACTTAGCAAGTGAAACATCACATGGAACATCTTTCCTCTCTGTCTCTCCTCCTCTCTGTATATCTGACTTTCCAATAAATAAATTAAAAATAAATAAACCTAAAACAAAAGAATGATCTCTGACATGTTCATGAGGTAAATGATAGAGCACTATTTTTTTTATAACCTGGGTAACTGAGGCATTCTACAGAAAGAATGGTGCCCAGCAAGCACCACAGAAAGGAATAGAATGGAATCAGGAGATGTTTGCTTATGTCACAGTGCTCCTCTCTTCAACAAATCCGCAGAATTTTGCCAGGAAAACCTACTTGCCTCTGATACTCAAAGCCTTCATGTTCTTCCCTGCCGCTCTCACCCCTCTACTGTTTAAACCAGGGAGAGTTTTAATTCACTCACAGATTAACTTTCCTGCTTATACTTTCTTTAAAGTGGGTGACATTGTAACTCAAAATCACTGTTGAGGTGTGTTTCAACCCTAGAAATTGGAAATTCAGGCTCACAGTGGCTTTCTCATAGTTCAAAAGGCAAATCCCGTAGTTGTTCCCTAAGAGGTGGACCACCCATCTCCTAACAGTGGGGCAACAAAGGGCACTGCATGAGTGGGAGCGGCAGAGCTGGCCTGCTGCGGCTGAGCCGTGCGTGACCAGTTGCTTTGGACCAGCAGAGCCAGGCAGGAGTATGTTATTTTTCAGCCTGCAGACTTGCCCTGTTTCTGAACAAAGCACTTCTTCCCAGAGCCTCTCCTGAGCTCCTCCCTAAATTCTTGGGCTTGCGGTAAGACTGTGGACTGTGATGCCCTCTCCCTGGCCTGCTTCCTGGGATAAAAGCACCAAAGACTGGACTAGCTGCTTCCTGTGTCCCTTCCTCTGCTTTGCAGAGGAAGAAGAGAAAAGCCAAGCAGGCTCTCCCTTCCTCCTCCTCCTCCATCTCCATTTTTCATTGTCGTTGAATCTTTAGTTCCTTCTGACTCTCAGGGGTGAGCCTGGTTTCCCCTCTATTTTCAATCCCTTAAGTCAGTCTCGGGATCATCAACCCCTTTACTTGCCCATTAACACTCAGAGCCCCTCATGTTTCAGGAAGTTTGTGAGGGCAGTTGGAAAAGTGAATTGTGCTCCCTGACAAATATGCAGAGCATTCGATGATATAGTGGATCTGGAAGCCCCTATTATAGGAGATTTACTATTCTGCTCTAGGGTTGCACTCCAGGTTGAAATTGGCTGACAAGGTCTCAGCTTGCATAGGATTTATTCCTACATATTAAATTATTTTTTTAATTAGTTCAATGCCCAGGTCATTTCTAAACCAAAGAAATGTGAAATAAATAAGTTGCTGTAGTGAAAGGCAACAAGCCCTGGTTTGAGTTAGTTGTTGAGTGTATATAAAAATGTTCACAGCCCCCAAGCCATTAAGTCCTTTCCTACACTGGCTCAAGTACAAAAGAGCCACATAGAGCCTAGACCTTCGCAAATTAATTCCTGTTGGTACAGGTCTCCTTGCTTTCTGCTTACAGTTCAGCTAATTTTTTTTTTTCTTAAGGCAGACATAAAGAACATGTAAAAATCATTGGCAGGAAGGCAGGAACTGGGCCTTTGCAGTGAATCTGACATCCTTCCCGTGTCCCCGGTTCAGTGAGTATATAAGCGTGGGAGCGGTGAAGGAAGGGTGTCTGTGCCTGGCAGATTGTGGGGAGGAGGTATTACTGCCTGTGTGCGTGCACACACAGACACACACAAACCCCAGATGGTAGCGAGATGAGGGAGAGAAGCCAACAACACCAGGAGTTATTTTGGGAACAAAACTAGGAATCTGCATATGGCTAGATTTTTCATCCTAAATGTTGTTCTTGCTATATGACAAGCTCCTCAGTGGGGTGGAAGCCAGTCCATTGATCAATTCAAACTAATTTCCAAGATCCTAATGTTTTGCAGGACAGAGGTAAGCGATGGGTTTTCCCATTAATAACCCTAGTACATTGCAGATTTCCTACAAGTTTTCCTGTGATTTTCCCAAAACTCTCTTCTAAGACAGTAAGTAATAATAATGGCAGAGAATAGTTCTTGCTTGTAAAGTCACAGAAATTTATCATTTTACTCAGGCTTTTGGTGGCTGATTAGCTGTTTCGAGTATGAGATTTTGCTGGCAAAGAAAAAAAAGCACATGTATTGAATCTGTCTTACAATTAGCTTTGAAATTATTCTACACTCACCAAATACACTCTTAACACTGGTCAGCAGATGTGCAAACTCATGCCTTTCAGGAAAAAATAGAATAATGTGAATGACATGACACAAATCACTATTCCTTCTACCATTGAAAAACGTTAAGCATCATACTGTATAAATTTTGGTTAAGATCTTTATTAATATCAAGACTAATATTACCTAAGTGTAAAATGCAAAAGAAGACAGTACACCTGTTAGACCATGTATCTCCTTTTCTATTGCTTGAACCTTTTAATCGGCCAGTGGATATCTCGTAAGGACTGTTACAGAGGCAGTGCAGTGGCTCAGGAGTAATCACACTGTTCAGCGGATTGCTTATCGGAAATGTAACAGCAGTTCTTCCTCCTTTTTTTTCACATTATTACTTCAAAGACTTGATGCTTGTGTGACTTGGGAACAGAATATCCAACCATGGAATATTAATTGTTTTCTAACAGCAGGTAAAGCGCTGCTGAATTAATATCCCCAGCTATGTGCCAGGTAGTAGGTAAACAAGAAAGGATAAAGACACAGTGACTGGTCTCATGCAGTTCATAGTCTAGACCTGAAGACAGGCACATAAATAATAATTACAGGTCACTGTATTCAGTGATTTACCAGATGCATATATTTGATGCTACAGGAGCACAGAGAGTGGGCCATGAGGCAGAGTGTGGGGTACAGCAATGGTTCCTGCCCATTTCATATCCTCAGAGTTAGACTATGTTCAGTGGTTGTATAATTAAATTCTCATCACTCTTACAAAAGTGTTGGGATGATATGGTATACACAGACTTCCAAACTTATGCAGTGGATGCTGTAGCTTTCACCCATTGCTTCATCTAGTACGTGAATCTCTTTTCTATTAAGTATGGCATCTTGTTTTATGGAGAGAAACACCAGTTCCACTTTTTTTTTAACATATGTGATTCTACTCAGTGTAGTCAACCTAAAACTCAACTCACTGCAATCCAGAATTCTTCAGCTGGAGTTCCTATTAGAAAAGCATCAGTGCCAATCTGTGATCTGCCCATTGTTACACTTTCAGCTCTTGAAGGAATCCCATGTAAGAGAGTGAAACTGGGACACAAAACAAAAAGGCCTGAAAGAGAGAAGATGGGATGATGAGAGAGAGAGAGAGAGAGAGAGACAGCGCAAACATAGAAGTTCGATCTGTATCTCCGTGCTACCTGCTGTTTGATTGTAGAATCAAAACACTTCGTCTCTGTTTCAGCTAGTTGAAGTGAATGTTTATCTCATATCTGAGAGTCCCAGTAATAGCCAGCAAAGTCCATACCAAGATTTCTTGTTACCAGAAAGGCTTGGTGGGTGCTTCCCTCAGTTTATCATAGACATAAAAAGCTGGAAGTCTACTGCAGACAGAAAAGTTTATTTGTGAAGGGACCCGATTTACAGGGAAGGGAGAGGGGAAGGAGAAATCACCCAGGAGAAAGCCAGGAGGTGGGGTACCTCTCAAAAGAGGGAGGGAGAGAAAGACACCAAAGGGGTCTTTGGAAGGAGCTTTGGGTTTTAAACCTAACCTGACCCCTCCTTGTTGGGCAGGACCCTACAGGTAAGATATTCCCCGCTGGTGGTCTCTCAACCAGTTAGGAATGGGTGAGCAATACTTGTGCCACTCACCTGAAGGTGTGGCGAAGACCTCAGCAGATCTGGATGCTCTCATTTCTCCCCGACAAGAATCTGTTCAGATTTGGTATGGTGTCACTTCACATCTTTTCTTGCAGACTTCAGCTGGTGCTAACAATTGCCCCAGAACACTCTGGTTGTTCCCCAAAAGATGCTATTTTATGTCTCAATAAACTATAGCAGAGTTGTGCGTCATACTGGCTTCGAAATATTTTACCTTTGAGCAGCAGTGGACAGAAGCACAGTGTCTTCTGAAACACAGGCACGCATGCTCTTCTGAAATGTGTACTTGGGTCTGAGTTTAATATTCCAATCCAAGAATGTGGTTTCACCACAGCATTGAAATTTTTTGGCCATGGAAGCAGTAATTTGGAAGCAATATAAGCAAATAGTGCTGGGGTTGGCACAATGATGCAGCAGGTACCCTTCTACCTGCAAAGAAACATTCCATACAGGCACCAGTTTATGTCCCAGCTGTTGAATTTCTGATTCAGCTGCTTGATTATGACCTGAGAACACAGCGGAGAATGGCAGAGTCGGAGATCCAACAGAAGCTCCTCACACCTGTTTCCTGGCTTCAGATGGACTCAGTTCTGGCTGTTGTGGCCTTTAGGAGAGTGAACCAGTATATGAAAAAATCTCTCCCTCTGTTTCTATTCTCTCTCTTTAATATCTGACTTTGAAATAAAAACATATAAATCTTTTTTAAAAGAAAGAAAATAGGGCTAGTCTTATTCACTAGCACTTCAAATTGAATCTGTCCAGAGATGTGTCTGTGATTTTTCCCTCCACAACCTGCTTCCCCTTCAGAACATTTTGTCGCCATTTGTTGGTACTATAATGAGTTCCATCGCACCAACGAAGAAATTAGGGTCTTATCATTGACTGTTCTCCTCCTTAACACCTCATCTGTGGCATCTCAGAATTATGTCACTTCAGCCCACTTTGTTTTTATTTAGCGATTTCAATTATTATGCAAGTATCTAAGAAATTGAAGTAGAGAGAGGTGGAGAAAGGAGAAAGATTTCTCACATGCGGAGAGAAGGAAAGAGATCTCTTCTGCTGGTTCGCTGCCCACCTAGCCACAACAGGCAGGGCCAGGCCAGGTCCAAAGACAGGAAGAGGGAACCCTACCAGGGTCTCCTACGTGGGCAGGAGGAACTGAATTACTTGAGCCATCTCAACTTCCTCCTAGAGTCTTCATTGGTAGGAAGCTGGAAGCAAGAGTTGGATCCTGGAGTTAAACTTGTATAATCTGATGAGACACAGGTATCTCGACTGGGTTAAAGGTCTGCCGTATTTTATATCTACTTTAATCTTTAAGTATACACGTGTGTATGGGTATGTGTGTATTTCATTGCTTCTTTCCATCTCTACTACTAATTCCATGGTTAAGATTTTGATTACATTTTGCCAGATGTAGACTACCATACTTTAAATTGGTCTCTGTGCCTTTAACCTCCAACATGTGCTTTAATATAATTTCATGTATGTAATAGCCTGTTATTTTCCTATGACAAATTATTCAGGAGCATCACATCAATGCAGGAGTGTTAGGATGACAAGCCAGCAGAGCTGCATCTGAGACTTGTCAGACCAGAATCTGTTCCCACAACCTTCCTACTTTGTGACCTGTCACTCCCCGCTACTAAATTTTCACTAAAGCTTTTTAGTTCTTCTTACAATTCCCTGTTCCTTTATATTTCCCCCCTTGGAACATGCTTTTCTTAGATCAGGATTAATGGGTTCAGAAATCCTAAACATGTAAGCACTTAAGACAATTCATGTAAAATTCAGTACAACAATATGCAATAATCCAGTATTGCACAGATTTTACTTTACAGACGGTCTTCTCTGTGTCCCTCCTTTATTAGAACTAAAAGCCAAAGAATGACTTTGCAATATGTGGGGTATATTGCACTCTAAGTCAGATGGTAGAATAAGACCTCCTGGTAGAGTTCCAAACTCTTGGTAGATGAGACTTCTGAAGTCACCACATGAAATTGTGTTTGCCTTGTTCTTTCTCCTGGTAATAGACCCACATATCTTCCCCTGAGACTGACTTCCAGCTCATCAAGGGAAAAAAGGGAGAAGCAGCTCATGTGTGGAGCCCATCCCGTAGTGCTATTGCCTGCCTAGAAGGATAGCTTGATTTTTTTCCCCCAAGCAATTACTTAAATGGTGCTTTGGCCCTTTTTTTCTCTGAAGCGGGACATAACCTTTATTGACATTGTGGCTGCTGCCACATCTGTTAAGCTGACAGAGAGAAGGAACCAGGCCCGATCTTGATGATGAATTTGGAGTTGTCAAACCTTCAGCACATTTGTCATGGGGCAAAAGGAAGCCTGTTGCCAGGGAAAGGTTCCTCACTCCCTTTTGTGTGGGAAGAGAGGGGCCATGTGCCTCAGTAGGTTACCTCCAAAGTCTTCGTATCATCTGTGAATTGAAGAGTTATCCAACTTCCTTTCACAAAGGGCCCCTCACTTTTACCAGCTGTTGAGCACAGGCAGAAGAAATAGCTCATTGTCCCTTTACCTGTGCCTGCCACATAATGATCTCCAGAGACAACCAAAACAGATTGAAAAGGCTGGGGAAACCACCTGGGTAAAATCTACTGAACAGAGAGAGACACAGATGAAAATCCATGTTAGTCCTTGAATAACTGTCACAGGGCTTGCCTCAGGTTCAGGTTCACCACATTCTGTAGAATTGCTCTCTATACCCACGATCCAGGACAGTTCTATTTCAGGACAGAATATGATTTAGGGATTTTAACTGAACTTGGCATTCAAAAGAGAGGCTATAGTTATACACCACACTGAACCGAGGTCTTCTGGAGGCCATAAAACACAGAGGAGATGGTATCTCATGGATTTGGAGTATGTCATTCCCTTGAAAGTCAAGGAGACGGCTGATTTAAAGTTTCCAGCTAGGTCACAGAGAAGTCAGTGGCGGCTGCTTCCAGCTGAGTTCAGAGTCTGAATATTTATGGTGTCAATCTGAAATCCAGATAACCACAAATAATATAAATCCATTAACTGCCTCTCTACAAGAAAAGCTTTTTGGCTGCTAATGCCTTGATGGCTGGGTTTCTCCAAGGCTGGGGAGCAGGTTTGTTGCTCCGTGGCTCTCTTTCTCTCTCTCTCTCTCTTTCTCTCTCTCTCTCTCTCTCTCTCTCTCTGCCAACCCTTTCTTCACAACCTAATCTTCTGTAGTGACTGTGGACATTTGTGACAAGCCACTTGAAGCTGATTGAAATATCTTCCCAGGAAAATGAGACAAGAGCAGAAATATTGGGAGGCCTGACCTCTTCTGTCTCTTCATGTTGAAATGTTGTTCTCATGATCCTCCCGAGGACCATGTTGCAGGATTCCTACCACTTTCACAATGTCCCCTAGCTTAGTCGATTTTCCCGTAGTAAATTATTTGCCCATCAAACAAGATCCCTGCCTGCTTTCTGCTAACTTAGAAAGCAATCAGTAGGAATATTCAGTGACTTAGCAAAAAAAAAGGATTATTTCTTAGACATATATGATGTTGCTTGTGCTTTACCAAAGCCTTGTGAGATACAGATTATTAAGCCTTTGCTTTGAATGAGGAAACTGAAGTTTCAGCAGTTAGTTGATGTCTAGAGCATCAGTAACGATGATCTGAGAGGCAGGCACTGTAGCACAGTGGGTTAAACCATTGTTTTAGGACATCTGTATCTCAGAGTGCCTGGGATTGAGTCCCACCTGTCTGTTTTCAACTAGCATCCATATAATCTCTTGCATACAGGGAAAACTGATGATAGTTTAAGTACTGGAGTCCTGCAACCCACCTGAGAGACCCTGCTGCTGCTCCAGGATCGAGACTTTATCTGGCATAATCTTAGCTATTCTTGGTGCTATCCATGGCCACACCAATTCAACAGGAGGATCCCAAAGCCTATGGCCTCAGCTGTGGCAGCGAGGCTGTTCTTAACATGCTGCCTTTTCAGATTCTACAAAGCCCAGAGTTCACCAATCTGGGAACCAAGCTAAGGATGCTGTTCCCTCAATCGATGCTGCCGTTGCTTCGTGGGTCTTCCTCTGAAGACAGTGCTTTTGTGTGCCCTCTGTAGTGCCACTGCCTGGAGGAGTGCCAGAGGATAATGAACAGGTTTTGCGTGGGTAGCTCGAATGGACACCATCTAGCAAGGAGTAATTCTGATGGTTTCATCTGAGTTGTCTAGGATCCTTGGATAGCCCTCATCTGAGTTATACCACATCTAATTCAGCCTTTTGTTCCTTTAGAAATGTTATGGGGCTTATATTTCCTCTAGCGGATGGTTTCAGATTTCCACACCCCATCTTAGACTGCTTGAACTCAAATCGTGCCTCCAACTTTTACTTCCAATTCTCAATAATGCAAGTTGTGTTCCTACCAGCTACATGGAAAATGTGTATGGAGTTCCACACCTGGGCACTTAAGGATTGGACCAAAGGATAGGAACTCTTTCTGTCTTTCTTTCTCTAAAACAAACAAACAAATCAATTTCATCATGACCTTGATTAGAGCTTGTGAAATTCAATAGTTATTTCCAGGGCAGGCATTTAGCTTAGCGGGTTGATATCCAGGTTACTGCATTGGAGTATGTGGGTAGGATACTCACCTTTGGCTCCTGACTCCATTGTTCAGGTACTGCACCTCCTTGGAGGCAGCAGGTGATGGTTCAAGTAATTGTGTTTCTGCTACCCACGTGAGAGACCTGGGTTGTATTCTTTGTTCCTGACTCTGAGCTTGACCCTGTCTGATCAGTAGGGATAGTTGGAAGTAAACCAGTGGATGAAAGCATGCTCTCTCTCTCTTTCACTCTCCCTTTTTAAACAAATACACTTAAACACACTTTTAAAAAATTATGTGCTCCTGTATCCTTCACCATCACCACTGTATGATGATGGAACCATGCTAGCTATATAAGTATGAATTGCAAGAGAGGGACATCCCAGTATTAGAAAAATTGTAACCTTAAGCAGAATAATGTAGGCCTATTTGAAAATTTCTATCTAGTGGGTAAATGATGAAAATGTTGTGTGCTCAAGCAGTGAAGCACCTGAATAACCTGCTGTGGCAGGCCAAGCCATTCTGAAACAGCGATTCTCTTTCAGGTCAGAGCTATGGCTGTGCCTTGGAATCACACATCAAAGACATAAAATACAGATTTCTGGGTCCCATACTAAGACAGCCAGAACACATTTACCCAACACAAAGCCAAAGTGGCAGCATTTTGAAAAGCATTCTGTATGATGTTAATGTGTAAGCAAGGTCTCAAACTTGGTAAGTAGTTTCAAGATCCTGGTGTTATGGGTTCAGGAACTCAGGTTCCTCAAGAACTCTCTAAGCACTCCAACAAGGAAGATCTCCTATGCACACCACAAGGCACTGCCACAAACAATTTATAATCATAAATTCATCCTGTCCTAACAAAAATTCTACAAGATAAAATCTCTGATTATCTGTTGATGACGGGTAAGCGTGAAGTCACTTGGTCAGATACTGGAGTTTGGTACAGAACTGGAATTTGAACCAAGAATGCCAGGGGTTACTCCAAGTTACTACACCACAATGCCTCCCTGGACTCTGCCAGCAACTTGGATGTGGGGATTTCAGGACCTCCTCAGGAATGCCAGAAATTTAGCCCCTCAACTCTATAAGCTTCCATGCTAGAGACATTACTACTATGTAAATTAGGAACCTGTGAAAACAATTACAAAATACTCCATTTAATCTCTCAAGCCAGTCTCAGGGAATAGCATCTTAGTTCATGGTCTATTTATGCAAGCCTAAGGATTTTTTTTTTTCTCAAACAGTATGTCTTTCTTTTTGAAAAGCACATTTACTTTAGCTTATGAAAGTTAAAGAAAGTTAAAGCTGATTTGTCTTCTCCTGCTCTTAAAACTAGGAGACTTTTTTTAAAGCTTTATTTATTTTTATTGCAATAGGAGAAGACACAGAGAGGAAGATTTCCGTGCAAGGATTCACTCCCCAAGTGATCACAATGGCCAGAGCTGAGCCAATTCGAAGCCCAGAACCTCTGTTGGGCCTCCCACAGAGGTGCAGGGTCCCAAGGCTTGGGGCTGTCCTCTGCTGCTTTTCTAGGCCACAAGCAGGGAGCTGGATGGGCAGTGGAGCTACCAGGATTGGTTCCAGTGCCCACATGGGATCATGGCGTGTGCAAGGTGAGGACTTTACTAGATTACCACACTGGGTCCTCCAGGAGATCTTTTAAAAGCTTATTTTAAATCTCAACCTGCTTCTCAAGAAATTAATATATTTACTAAGTCATATTTAGATGAATCCAGGTTAAAGAAATGAGAAAAGGGTCAGTTACATAACTTTCAAAAGAATGGAAAAAAACTGTCATGATTTGCAAGAATTCTGAGTCTGCATAGGTATCTGAAATGTTTTCAAATTCTAAGCAGTTTTAGCCTCATTCATTAATAAGAGCAATAAATGACTTTAAGGATATAAACAGATGCAAAGCGCTCTCATTTCTATATGCCAAAATTAGAAACAGGGTTATATCAGAATCAATGCATTTGACAACCACAAAACAGGTAGTCCAGTGGCAATAAAGGGTGAAGACTGGGACTGAGCACTATAGTATATTCTGTAAAATACTGTTAATTCTCTGATCTGCTGAGTGGCTCCTTCCTATCCTTCCCGGGATCTCCATCTCAGCCTCAGGAAGCCAATCAGACAGGCTCACGTAAAGATTACAACTCCCATGGTGTCTTGGTCGATCTAGTCAAACTCACAATTTACTAATTTTGAAAACAAATTGAGGCTTTTGGCGAGGCTACAGTGGCAATGATCTTTCCTTCAGAAAAGGGTTTATTTACTAGGTAACTCAGCATCATACATCTTCACTTCCACTTGGAGTTTCATGTTGTTCTTTTCTCCAACTCAACTGTCTTCTAGTTTCTGGCTTCAACATAGGGGACCTATTCATTGCACTTTGCCGGCAAATGGCCAGGTTATAAAACTAGAAGTGTTGGGATTTTAGTACGGAAGTCTTGCATTCCAGAAAACCTCTTTATCTTGGATAAATAAGGACACTCATCCATTACTGTGAGACAAACCCCAAGACCATTGTATCTTTGTGCCTCAGCTTGTCCAAGGGTCCATGTAGGTGAATTCTGGTCAGTCATGCCTTTCACAAGAATGTGATGTTTCTCAATCACCAATGGAGAACCTGGGGAAACACTGGGCGTCTATGAAGCACACATCCTTGTACCAAGGATTAACTTGGCAATACTCACTGCTCATCCAAAATGTGGAATAGTGTCATCCTGGATCTTAACACCAGTCTGTTTTGAAGCAACACAATTATTCATAGCAGCTGGCAATAAACTGAGATAAATGAGAATGCCTCAGCTAAAGACAAACACTGCTCATCCAATTACAGTGGTCCAAAAATCTAGTGGCCATGGCTGAACTACACAGAATTTGCTGGAGCAAATGCCTTTTCACTGCAGTGGTGGGAAAGGGGTACTGTGCTCTTTCTGCCAGAGCATCATTACCCTGCAACGGAAGCAGGAGGTGGGGGTAACACAGGGAGTCCATCCTTGTCAAAGGGAATGGAAGGCCATTTATGCTTTTTCATATCTCATAAATCACTAGCTTCCATACTTGAAAACCTGAAGTCAAAAATTCTCAGCCAGAATTGAGAGATGGTCACTTTGCCTTTGGCAGCGTGATACCAGAGTCATTTACAGAGCAGGTACCAACAAGCCTTGCCGACTGTATGTCATGTCATCCATCATGCGAAACTAAACCAACAAGCCGTGAAGAGATGGTGTGGGAGCTCTTGTCAGAGGGGTCAGACCACTTCATCAAGGAGGCAGGACGATGTTCAGGATAGAAGGCCAACAGGAAGGGTGGTTTGGGGCAGGTTTTTAAGAGGAGTTTGCCCATAATCTAAGATGAAGCGTTCAGGAGGCAGCAGCCCACCTTTTGTTTGGGACACTCAACATTTGAGAATGTACTCTCACTGCTAAAAATACACTCGGGATTCATGCTTTGTTTCTTCTTCCTTTCTTTCTTTCTTTCTTTCTTTCTTTCTTTCTTTCTTTCTTTCTTTCTTTCTTTCTTTCTTTCTTTCTTTTTCTGCTGTCACCCTCTACAGTGACAAGTTTAGAAGCGGTGCTTCTTTAGAATACTAATCATATTTTATAAAATGTGTATATTGTGAAATAGACATAATTAATAAACTAGTCTACTCTTTGGTGACTTCACTGTGTTAACCTTTAATTATTTTTTTTCATAATAGATTTATAAGCATAGGGTCTCATTCCCCCTCCTTATAATCCACTCCTATTATTTGTCCTCAGGATATGATAATAGCATAGTCAATTATTTCACCATTATAAGCTTAACTTCCTGATACGTAAGTTTATCATGTTTCCAGTTATAGTATACATGTATCTCCTGTATAGCCAGTATAGTAAAAGGTAGCAAATAAAATAATATAATGTGAAAATGTAATTATGAATATCAATAGAATCCTACTATTTATTGGGACCAAAGGCACATACTGCTGTATATAGCCATTGCTTCCCAGTGTGCTAATCTCCCCTGTAGAATATACATATATTGTGCTATATACATATATTGTGCTAATGCATTAGTTGTTACATATTAGAGAAAGCATATGATGTTTGTCCTTTCGGGACTGGCTTATTTCATTAACATAATGATTTTTATCTGGTGTCATTTTCTTGCAAACAGTAAGATTTCATTCTTTTTTATGGCTGAGTAGTACTCCATGATGTTAAAATATCAGTTTCTATTTCCATTCATTCGTTGATGGACATCTGGGTTGGTTCTTGTCTTAACTATGCTATAAACATGGGATGCAGGTAACTCTGAAATACGGATTTTATTTCTTTTGAGATGCTGGGTAAAATGGTGAATGTGCTTTCAGTTGTCTCAGGAATGTCCATACTGGCTGTCACAGTGGTTGTACTAGTCTCGATTCCTACCAAGAGTGGACTAGGGTACCCTTTTGCCCACATCCTCACAAGCAATTCTTGTTTGTTGATTTCTGTGTGTAGACCTATCTTACTGGAATTGGCTGGGGCCTCATTGTGGTTTTGATTTGCAATTACCTGATAGCTACAGAACCTGAGAACTTCTTCATGTGTTGATTTGCCCTTTGAATTTCTTTTGAAAAGCATCTGTTCACTTTTTATGTTAGTTCCTACAGGAAAAACACAAAGAAACAGGTTCATTGTTCTTACAGCATTAAACTTTAAACTTGGAAAGAACTTTGACTTAGTAGAGGAGAAATATGAAGCTCAGAAATAAGAAGACAAGTGTGCTAAAACACATATCTAATTACTAGTAGAGATAAAACCAGAACCACAGCCCTGCGTTCTCTGAACAAAACTATCTTTTGATCTCAATGAATTTAACATGAAAACATCCAATTTCAAAGTTCAGAAACTCACAGAAAAATTTTAAACAAATATGGCTGTCCCACAATGATTGTTTCATGGTATTCATGTCTACAAGATGGTTAGAAATTCAAAAATTATTTGTTGAAAAGATAAGAAAAATGAGAAAGGGAAGAGCTAATTTAAATCTACCTTAATTATAATATGTATTTGAAGAAACTGTTGTTATGCTTAGTGAAATAAATCAGTCCCAAAAAGATGAATATCATGCATGTTCTCTATTACGTGAGAGCAAATGTAGCATAAAATTTGTAGGAATAAAATGGACATCTTCTGATATGAAGGTAGTTTTTAACTCTAGTGTCTTCCTACTTTTCACCTGTTGAATATTATGGAATGAAGTGGATTAAATTTATGCCTTCACAAAATTAAAGAAAAAAAAGGAAGGAAGGGGATGGGCTGAGGTTATCATCTTGGAAATGATATGGTTATAAGCCCTTAGGGAATTATGACTATCTTCCTCCTATGGAATTAGGGTTATCCTGTTAGACTGTTTTTCTGAAACACATAAAATTTCTTCTCTTTATATTAAAAATGTTTTAAACCCACAGTTCACATTTACTAGAAATGTGTCAACTAACATTATTTTAATATTTAATACACGTTGACTTATTTAGGTGTCAACAGTTTGCACACATCCAAGTAGACCCTAGTATTTTCCACTGAGAGACCCCAGTCACAGTGACATTCCCAAAACAGTGAGCATAGATGGCACTTAAATCTTAATTTCTAAACACAGAACATACAAGGAAAGAAAAATGACTGCTTCCACAATGGGATTAGGAAAAGAATTAGGTGATGATTGACTATTATAGGTAGTGGTGTTCAAAGAAGATTGGAGAAAAAGCCTTAAACACAGACACAGTCTCTCTCTCTCTCTCTCTCTCTCTCTCTCTCTCTCTCTCTCACACACACACACACACACACACACACACACACACACATTGTAAATACATGAGGCAAGTGTTTAGCCTGGCACTTAAGACACAAGATGCATATTTCATACCAAAATATTTGATTCTAACCTCTAGTTCCTGATTCAAACTTCCTGCTGATACAAACCTGGGAAGAAACAATGAATGGTCAAGTAATGAAGCTCCTGACACACAAGCGAGAGACCTGGATTCTTTCCTGGCTATAGCTAGGTCCAGTCTGGCTATCTGGGGAGTGGACTAATGGCTTAGATATTCCTCGCTGTCTCTCTAGTTGTCTTGTTCTTTGTCACACTGTTTCCTATTATATGCATATAACTTTTCAAACAAAAGAACAGAGAGACTCATTTAAAAGAATATTCCACTAGCTAAATTTGAGTATGAAAATAATACTAAAAAGACCAGAGGATAAAATCTTAAACACTAAATAAAATAATACAATATACTTTTATATACATATATATAAATGCTTCTTTACATATAAATGTAAGTATATAACATTCTAACTGAAAGCAGATCTATTTATCATTTTCAAGAAAATATTATTGTACGATAGTTCATACACCTATTCTATTACTAACTTAAATAATTTCAATTCTTAATTATTATAAAAGTATAGCAATAAATATTCTTGTAGGCTTCTGTTTTCAAAGGAGCACTGACAAATTGGAACATGTTAGTAGGAAGTCAATGAAAATGGAAGGAAATGAAGATGCCACTCATAGAACAAAACGCACTAAAACTATTTATCTTGAAGAGGTCGCGAGCTAAGTTATCAACTGGAAACTTTCATATATGTAAAAGCATTCCATAAGAATAGAGCTCCCCATATCTTAGACACTATGTTCAATTTTATACATTAGTGGACTTAGCCCTAGCCTGAATTCCACTAATAATTTTTATTATTCTAATGAGAAGGAACTATAACACAAAATGATTATATAGCATCTCCATGTTATAAAGGATGAAACTGTTTTTATAATGGCCAATTAAATCACTGTTTGTCATGCTGGCACCTCATATTGTAGCACCATTTTGCATTCAATAGCTGCTCCTTGTATAATTCAATTCCCTGTTAGTGTGCCTAGAAAGGCACCAGAAGATGGTCCAGCAGTTAGTCCTCATACCAACATGGGAGACCCGAATAGGGTTCCAGACCCCTGGCTTTGACCTAGTTCACCCAAGGTGATTATATCCATTTGGGGAGTGAACCAGTGAATGAAAGATCTCTGTCTTTCCCTCTCTATGTCACTCTGCCTTTCAAATAAATAAAACAGTGACTAGCTGTGCTCATCAAAATTTTAAAAGATTTATTTGTATTTATTGGAAAGGCAGATTGTGCAAATTGCTACAACAGCCTGAGCTGAGCTGATCCACAACCAGAAATCAGAGACTTCTTCTGGGTCTGCCACATGGGTGCAGGGGCCCAAGGACCTGGACTATTCTCTATTTCTTTCCTAGGCCCTAACTAAGGAGCTGGACTGGAAATGAAACAGCTTGGACATGTGGGATCCTGAGCATGTGAGCATGTGGGATCCCGATTCTTGGAGGTAGAGAATTAGCCTGTTGAGCCATCAGGCTGGCCCCACCCACAAATGCTACTTTTACAAAGAATGATACAAGTATGATTTCATGTATATATTTCATGTATTATAACAATCAACATCTAAGATTCAAATCTAGGTTTGTTCACTATAGTAACTGACTTCATCATCATGTAATTTTCTAAGTGTCAGATATTTCAAAAAGGAGTCAAGGTAATAAGGTTAATAATTTGCACAAGAAACACATATGGGTTTTATATGAAACAGAACATTCCAAATTCTGGAACTTTAACAGAATAATGTTCCTGCAAATTAAAAGAAAAAATCAAAGGCAGGATGAAATAGTTTCAAATCGGGAGATAAAGGAAACTACTAAAAGAAAATGTGAGCATGAGGATTAGTTATTTAAGCAGGACAGCTGGGGGAACAGGGAGAAAATATTCTTTGCACAAAGATTGAGTCAGAAGAAGTTAGGCCAAGGAGGATCCAGTAATGAGGATTCTTAATGGAACAAGCAGCAGTGGACAGCCCAGTGGCAGGACACACCAGGAGGGTTTGATGACAAACCAGCAAGTTAGTTTCATTGGAGTTTGCGCGTTCATTATCCAGTAGAGGGCGGAGCTAGAGAAATTGGGAGTTCTGTCTGATAGTCATAGAATCAAGAGAAGCACAAGATAAACAGAAAGTGCTTGTAAAAACCCTAAGCCACATTGTAGTGCTCCCCGTCATGCTATGGAAGCTGCTGAGACAGGCACCACACCTGCTCAGAAGCGTAAGCAGTTACCATCTCCCAGTTCTACTTTCCTTAGCACCAGACAAATGCCTTGGACAGATTGGAGGAAAATGTCTCAATGTTCCTCTCCTTTAACAAATGCATCTTCCACTGACAGACTTCATAGCTATGTTGTTAATGTGCCTGCATAAGCAATCACCATCATTCAAAAAATTAAGTGACTACTCCATCATTTCCTGATATGTATAGTGCAGTGCTATTGTACTTAAAGCAACAGGACAGCTTAGGGCAAGTCAGTTAAAATGATTATATGGGTAACTAAGGGTCTGGGCACAAAGGAGCCTGTGATGATGATAGTAATGTATTTGTAAAACACAAATAGAACATATTGTGCAGGGCAAGCATAATGCAATGGGAAAATATTAATCTTCTCACTTGTATTCTTTTACCATATTTAGCAACATAGAGTTTTCGAGAGATGAGATATGTATACAACGCATTGCACAGTACACTAAATGTTACACCTTAATCTATCTAACGTGGGAGAAGAAAAGTACTGTGGAAGAAAAGACCTTTCCCCTATCTTTTCAATGGGACATATTTTGTTTTTAGAAAATGCCTTGAGTGTAAGTTTGTCAGAGCTTTGCCTTTAAAGCAGATGCCAGACAACTAACCTAAATACAGTTAGAAACTATCGACCAATGAAATGTCATTCAAGATGATACTCAGTGGGAACAACCAATGGAGCTCTCTATTAGATATTCCACAATGAAGTCATTGCTATCTTCTTTATTAATAATCTCTCATATAAATGTGATCACAAGAGATTACTTGTGTGATTAGAATAAATTGACTATCTGGAAATGGACTGGATTATTACAAACACATTTTCCAAATTAAAACTATGAATTTATGAGCAGCTCTGAAATGACCATGGTACCTTTTGAGAACAATCGTGGCAGAGCTGTCAGTGGAACAGAGAATTCTGCCAATAATGCTGGATTGTCTTTGAGAAAGTCATGTCAAATTTCTGTGTTTCAAGTTCTTTCCCTTCTTTAATTTTCATAGCAGCACATACTAAAGTACTGGCTCTATAGCCAATAATCATCTGTATTGTAACAAAATTGTAAATTGATTTCAGTAGTTAATATTACAAAAGTAAAGCTTAGGAGTAACCATTTAACCTAACAGACCCCTGCACCTCACATCGAAGTGTTTGGGTTTGACCTAACTCTGGCTCCTGACTCCAGCCCCCAGTCAGTATAAAATTTAGAAGAAACAACGGTGATGGCTCAGGTGACTGGGTTCTCACCTTCCAGAATTTATGCCTCCAGTGTGATAATCTGGTAGTAAATGAGCGAAAGAGTTTCTCTCTCCCTTTCTATATCTCTCTCTCCTTCCCCACCCTGTGTGTGTGTGTGTGTGTGTGTGTGTGTGTGTGTGTGTGTGTTCTTTCTGTCTTTCTACCGCTCACATTTTTTTAAATTAAAACTTAGGGCCAGCACTGTGGCATAATGGGTACCAACATTCCAGTCCTTGGGCACTGATTCAAGTCCTTGCTACTCTACTTTTGATTCAGGTCTCTGCTGTGTCTGAGAAAGCAGCAGAAGGTGGCCCAGGTCCTTGGGGCACTGCATCCATGTGCAAGATCCAGAGAAGTCTCCGGGCTCCTGGCTTCTGCCTTGCCCAGTCCTGGTCATTGTAGCCATTTGAGAGGTTAAAACAGTAGATGAAAGATCTCTCTTTCCCTCTGCTTTTCACTCTACAATTATGGATTTCAAATAAATTAAATAAATATGTTTAAGAAAGTAAAGTGGATTAAAATGAGAATTTAAACCAAGAAGCTCCTTGACAGAATTGTGTTAGGTGGTGCTTTTAATAAAAGGAGATATCTCAGGTTAAAAATTCTGCAATTTTACAGACAAATTTTACAAATAAAAATTTAACAGATATTTATTTATTTGAAAGACAGCATTCTGGTGTAGGGCAGGGTATGGAAGAGAAGGAGAGAGGGAGAGATGAGAAGAAATGGATTACTTCCATCACTAATTCACTCACCAAATGTATACCTCACTTGGGGTTGATTGACAAGGAGTTTCATCTAGGTCTCTCGGGTGGGTCCAGGAACCCAAGGACTTGGGCCATATTTTTCTAAGTATCTTAGCAGGTAGCTTCTTAGGACGTGGGACAGTGGATCTGGAATCAGCACCCATAATGGATGCCAGCACTGCCAAGTAATCATTTGACTCTCTGTACCACAGTACCAGAGCACTACAGCACCAGCCCCAATCAAATGAAATAGTACCTTACGTAAAACAATGCCCAAGCTGTATTCAGCTCTAGTTGCCAAAAAAAGAAAAAAAAAGTTACAGGGCAAACCATGGTGTCCTTTGCAAACTCAACTCAGAAAGACTTCTAAAAAGCTACCTGCTGAAGTTCAGGATGTGCTTAAGCTCTACCCAGGATGTGCTTAAATGCATTCCAAAACTACTCCATGACCCAGCTCTGTTGTGTGTCTGGAGAGAAGACTGTCTCTCTTCCAGAGAAGTTTTCCTCATGAGATTCATGCGTACCATCCTTGGGCCTGCAGGTCAAAGTGCAAGTGAACAAAGTCTCCTGGGTTCATGATTCATTTACACATTCACAATTTAGACCCTGAGGTTAAATATCTTTGAAGACTCAGGGGAAATTTTCAGGAGAAACAAGTGTTCCTAAATATGGCTATGAACATCATTGCTACAACTACCCAAATATTATTCTCATTCTTGCTAATGAATGACTTAAGGACTGCTTTGTCCTTCTCTGAGCCCTGAGCTTTACCATATTTGAAGGAGAATAAATCTTTTTAGGCAACACTGAGAGCCTCCAGAGTTTAAGATAAACATCAGCAAACCTTGTTTATACAGGGGTTTTATAAGATACCAAGGAGTATCATGATTCATAGAGAAATTTGCCCCAAACATGCTCTTGCATAATCGTTTCATCTTGGTTGTGTGTGCAGAAGGAGGGTTAAGATCTAAGCTTTCTTGTGAAGAGATACAATTTCATTATTATCAAATGAACATGCACAAAATGAAGGGACAGGAAACTTTCATTGAATTGGTGACGAAATTGTTCATCCAATACTTACATGATCGGAGTGGAATGTTAAGTGCTTTTTAACAGTGCTTAAGCACATTAGAGCTTTCACATTATAATAGCCTTTTGTCTATTACCAAATGTCTAGTAAATAAAAGTAGAATTGGACTTAAGTGGGGAAAACTAGGAAACTAAAATTTATCCTCTACATATGGAAGTTCTAAGACCAAAGTGTGGAAGAGTTGATCATTTGGAGAAAGCTGGACCAAAAGTGAATAGAACTCTAGCTTAACTCTAGTGAAAATTCCAGCTTTGCTTTTGCTGTTTTGTTTTTCAGAGCAGCTTTGCTGGGACCACATGTCCTGAAGAATCTGGAATTCCACACTCTGATGCAGTTGCTTCCAACAATTGATCCTGGAAGTGGGCCCAGATGAGGAATAGTAATCATAGAATTCTGAAACTGGCTTCTCTGTTAGGTAAGATAGATAGATAGATAGATAGATAGATAGATAGATAGATAGATAGATAGATATTAAAATAGGGCCAGTGTGGTAACCTAGTGGCTAAGTCCTCACCTTGCATCCGCAGGAATCCCATATGGGTGCTAGTTTGTGTCCCTCATCTTCCATCCAGATCTCTGCTTGTGGCCTGGGAAAGCAGTTAAGGACAGCCTAAAGCCTTGGAACGCTGCATCCACGTGGGAGACCCGGAACAAGCTCCTGGCTCTTGGCTTTGGTCAGTTCAGCTCCAGCAGTTGAGGCCACTTGGGGAGTCAACCAGCAGATAGAAGATCTTTCTGTCTCTCCATCTCTTTGTAAAACTATTTCCAATAAAACAAAAATAGATCTTTTCAAAGAATAGCAAAATAAAAGTACATATCTTGAATTTAATTTAACTCACACTCACTAAAAACTACTTAGTTTATGATAAATGATGCATCTATCATGTAATTAAGCTCGATGACAGGTCAAATGTTAGTCAAACTGATAGGGACTTTACTATCTTTAATATTATAAACAATATTATTGCATCTAGCATGACAGAATCCATTGTTCCGATAGGAACATAATTCAGTTCCTTGAACAATGGAGCTGAGTAAACACTTGATGACCCTACATTCTATTAGCTTAGACCTCCCTTTAATCTACTCTCCCATTCACTGACAGCACAATAATGACACGCCTGCATAGCCTTGCACCTGAGTAGGGCAATGTTAAAAGCGTTTTCTTAATTTCTAAAGAACACTTACCTTGTATTAATTTTTTTTTTTTACTTTCATTGAGCCTATAGTCTATAAAAGGTGAACAAATGGTGGTTCATGGACCAATTTTAGACCGTCATATATTTTGGTAAATAGTATCTTACTGGAGCACATCTATCCTATTGACTTATCTATTGGTCTTTGGTTGATGTTTCATTAATTCAGTAGTACAACACAGGACATGTCCCGTGCAAAAATACACTAAGCCTCCTCTAAAAAAGTTGACCAAGTCACGTGTTCCAATTTGAAGAATAACATTTGCTTGCATAATTTGGTTTATAAACAGTGGTGGTCAAACTGGCTGAACTATGTACATATCTCCTCATCCACATATCCAGAGATGCTATGCTGGTGGCCAGAAATGAGCAATGGTGGAAGTATTTACACCATGGAACTTACCAAAAAATTGATCAGATTTTTTTCTGAAAAGAAAAAAATGCCAGTTTTTAAGTATTTACCAGTGCAGCGCTGTGATAACTCTTTATTAGTCAAAACTCTTATATCTGCTGGATGGTATACATCCTGGCATCAGACAGAGATCTCATTTTCATGGACTATATCAATGTTGAAGAACCTTTCTAGATTTCAAGGCATTTGATTTCACTAATTATACAGTCCAATGCAGAATTCTCAGAAAATACAAAGAAAAACAAGGCAACTAATACATATATTAAAGTTAAGTTTATGAGCTTTCATTCTTGTATTATACTTTTATTTTAAAATGTAAGAATACACTGCTTAAAAAAAAAAGAATACACTGCTTATAAACTGTAACTTTATTTTGATAAACTCTGTTTGATATTGATACTCTTTTTTGAAAGATTTATTTATTTATTTATTTTGGAAAGGCAGATTTACAGAGTAGTGACAGAGAGAAAGATAATCCATCTGCTGGCACACTCCCCAAAAGGTCATAAAATCCAGAACAGAGCTGATCCAAAGCTGGGATCCAGGAACTTCTTCCATGTTTCTTGCTTGGGTACAAGGTCCCAAGGGATTGATTCATCCTCTGTTGTTTTCCCAGACAGTAAGCCCAAAACCGGATGGGAAGTGGAACAGCCAGCATGGGAACCGGCCCCTGTGTGAGATGCAGGTACTTCCAAGGGGAGAATTACCCAGCTGAACCACCATACTAGCCCCAGATGCTGATATGCTTTTATGCTATCATTTTGTTGGGTTACCTGATGTTCCACATAGTAATTCAATTAATTAAGTTTTCATTGTGTCATTAAAAGGTTGTGATGGAAACCCCTGGAAACAGACACTCATGTACTCATAATTCTGATGCTATAGGGTAATTTCTAGAGATTTATAAATGATTATCAATTCATGTTTTTCCAGACCTACCTCATTCACTCATTAACTCATGTAAGCTGAGATTGTTATATATCAGATATTTTTATAGGGGCTAGGAATGCAGCAATGGAAAAAAAGTCGAAAGAAAAATGTTCCTGTCATCTTGGATATTATATTTTAAATGCAGTGGCTAGGGTATTCAAAGGGATTTAATCCATTTATAATTCAATTATAGCCATTAACATACAAATTTGTTGAGTACCTACTCCATGCCAGACACCGAAGATGCTGAAGTATCATGCTTAATTGTACAAACACTGACAGCTTAGTGAGAAAAAGAGTAAAACAAATCATCATATTTTTGTTAGAAATTCCAGTTGTAATCAAGTTCATAGTAAACTAGCTCAAACCAAAAGGGCGATATTTCATAGGGAGAAAAACGCATTTCAAAGAAAACTCAGTTTCAAAAATATAGCTAGCAACCAAAAAGAGAGTCATTCAACCAAGAACTCCAATTCTTAGAGGAAAATTCTCTTTGTCTTATTTCCTTTCCTTTCTCTGTGTCTTCTTCAATTTCCCCACTCTACACAAGGAAACATCTACTTTCTTCTTTCATGATATAGAAATATGGATATTTGCATTAACTATTCATGAAAAATTATGACTATAGTCCTTCAAGAAATTGCAGACAGGGCACAACATCACTTTGTAACACTAGAGAAGCAAATGGGCAAATGGAAATTCCTTGGAGCTCTCACAGAAATATTGGCAGTTTACCTCCTCCTCCCCAGGCCTTCTAGTACTTTGGATGGTTTAGTATGGCACCCTTGAATTCATGCTACCTTACTGTACTCAGAAGAGAACTCCTTCTAAGTAGGTTTGAAATGCATTATTACATTGCTACTCCTCTCTAGCAGAATGGAAAAGGAAATGCAGGATTTAATTTCATAGAAAAGACTTACAGATTTTGAGGGCAGAAACGTGGGTTCAAGTGCTCAAATCACCTTAGGAACTTAAGGACATTGCTTAACTTCTATGGCAGGAGATCCACAACAAAGTGGTGCAAGGTGAAGCAGCAAATCCTTGGAAAAAGATGGCATGGAGGGACTTCATAACTGGAAAGGCAGAAGACAATGCTTGAAAGGAAAAGTCAAGCTTAAAACTACAGGCTGATTCCCAGAGCTAATGAAACTGTTGATTTTAAGTGAAACTCAATGCTTATTTGTCTTAATTGCCACACCGAATATTTTATGGCTCCTAACACTGTATGTGAAACAACAAACCTGGCAGCATCATACATGTGGTTTACTGAACATTTTAAAAGCACCTGTTGAGTCCAACTGATCAGAAAGTAAGAATTTTTGAAAACTAATGGTTTTGCAATTCTTGAATACCTTTTTTTGGCCTGATCCAGCTCTGCTTCCAGCTTTTTGTTTGCTTCCCCCTGATGACAGGAAATACCTTCCAATTCTGAGATTCTTTCTTCTGCTTTCTTCATTCTATTTTGGAGACTGCTTTGCTGTATTAACCTGAGAGCATAAGAGGATGTTCCAAAGCCTTAAAACCCTACACCCATGTGGGAAACCCAGAGGGTGCTCCTGGCTTCATATTAGCTCAGCTTCAGTGGTGAGGCCACTCAGGAAGTGAACCAGCTGGGAAGTGAGGGGATATCTTTCTCTCTATCCCTCCTTGTCTCTATAAATCTGCCTATAAACATGAAAAAAATCTTACAAGGAAAAGTCTTTTCCACAGAGGGCTGTGATAGCTGCATACACATAGGAATTAGAAGAACCTCAGAACATGTACAAATGTTCATTTTAATTAGACTTAATACTTGAAAACTTATCTTAAAGATATTAAAAAAATGTGGTGGAGAAATATTCAGAATATACTTATCTGAATATGTAAAGTAAGAAGTAATGACAACATCAACTTACAATGAAAACGTGCAGCGACTGCATGTTCATAGGATGCGTGGGAGAATGTGATGTGTGCCTATTCTGCAATCCAGGATTGAACTCAAAGGCATCTATACATTGTCAGTGGGAATGTAAATTAGTGCAACAACTGTGGGAAACAGAACTAGATAAGTCTGAGGATCCAGCAATCCAACAATTGAGTATATACCCCAAAGAAATAAACATATTACATGATCAAAATACCACACTTACCAAGTTTATAACAGCACTAATCACAATACTTAAAATACATTATTAATCAAAGTGTCTATTATCAGATGAATGGATAAAGAAAATGGATCCTACATATACAGCGGAACGTTATTTATACATTTAAAAAAAAAAACAAAAATTCTTCCTTTTGCATCAAAATGGTTGCGCTTGAAAAACATCATATTGGGTGAAATAAGCCAAATCAAAACAAATGCTGAGTGTTCTCCCTTACGTGTGAGCCCTAAAAGATAAATAAACACATAAATAAATAAATAATAAAAATTCCTGTATCAGTTTTGCAGCAAATATACTGTTTTATCAAACATGTTTTAAAATCTTTGTCAAATAAATCGTTAAGAATACTTTAGTTTTAAACTGTGACTATCTTAACATGTATTGTGAAGCATTTGTTTTAAGATTTATTTATTTATATTTGCAAAATCAAATATACAGAGAGGAAGAGTTTCCATCTGATGATTCACTCCCCAAGTGGCCCCAATGGCTGGCGCTGTGCTGATCGGAAGCCAGGAGCCTGGAACTTTCTCCAGGTGTCCCATGCAAGTGTAGGGTCCCAAGGTCTTGGGCCGTCCTGTCCTTGAATGTTTTCCCAGGCCACAAGCAGGGAGCTGGATGGGAAGTGGGGCAGCCGGGATTAGAATTGGCGCCCACATGCAATCCCGGAGCATTCAAGATGATGACCTTTACCCGCTAGGCCACTGCACTGGGCCTGTGAAGCATTTTTAAAGACAGAATTTATTATGTAGATCTGGGAAACTCAGAACCCCTGGAGTCTGCAGGAATTATACAAAATACACTGTAATGATTGACAAAAGCAGAACAGGAATTTTCCAAACCTCTCAATCCTCACCACTTTCCTCCCATCCCTTGCTTCTCTTCTTGCATGTGTTTTTCTTTCTCTCTTTTTTTTCTTCCTCTGCTCTTTCCTTTCCAAGGATTTTTCAGCTTGCTGGTCCATTTGGCAGAAAACACAATCCAGGTAGTTTTATATTGTTTCATCAACAAAAGCCATAGGGATAAGGAATCTAGTTAGGCTGCCTAATTTTAGAGGCATATCCCTGGATCAATAAGACCGTAACATACTGGGCATCAACCTATTACAAAAACATTACTACTGAGAATGCACCTTCTGTGATGCAGTGGATGGTATTCTTATATGTAATAAAACATACGTTTAAATCTTTTTATTTACCAAAACTGATTCTAAAGTCTATGAAGGAAGTAATGCTGTTTGCCTTGTTAATTGCTGCATACACTCTCCTTACCATAAGGGCAAACAATGATACCTGCCAATGTTTGTATAATGACTGTATGAATAAATGAATGGGGACAGTCAGCATTATCAACTTTGTGGAATCTCATTGTTCTGTGGTTCTTGAACATTTTTCTCTATCATGGGTTAATCTTTCCTAGGATGTTAGTATAGCTCTTCTGCCTGAAACAATTTTTTGAATTTGTTCCTTCCGAAAAAAAAAAAAATCTTCCGTTTGTTGTTGTATCCATTCATCCTTTTTTTTTTTTTTTTTTTTTTTTGGAAAGACTGCGAAGATGGGCAGAGAGAGACACAGAGACAGAAAACATTCCTTCCACCTGCTGATTCACTCCCCAGATGCCCGCAACAGCTGTGGCTGCACCAGTCCCCAACCCAGGAATCAGAAACTCAGTCTGGATCTCCCATGGAGTACTTGATCCATCATCTGCTTCCTCCCAGAGTCTGTACTTGCAGGAAAGTGGGTGAAAAGCAGAGCCAGGACTAAATCAATGCAGTCTAACGTGGACTGTGGGTCACACGTGACATCTTAATTGTTATGCTATATGTGCAATAATTAAGTATAAAGTAACATTAGTTTCTCTATGAAAAATTGAGGAGATCTATCAGAATCATCTTGCATACTCATGTTTTGTAGCCGGGACCTTCTAGTGACCCATGCTGAATCTCTTTCCAGTTCATCCTGAATCCTCCTAGAATAAAACCGCAAAAGAACATGGGAAGCAGAACATATGGATTTATACACTGCCACCCAGTTACAGGACATCTTTATTAGAGTTCTTTTTCATTTTTAACCTTTTCCATAGGCAATTCAACTCTCTCACATTGCATCCTTTTACAGCCAATTATTTTAATTGTTTCCTGAATAAAGAAAATTGCAGGATCATCCCTAATATAAACACAATGAACGTGCAAGCTCTAAGCAAGCAGCTGCAGCTCAAACAGAACAACATGGGCTATAGCACTATCAGGGAAAAAAAAAAAAAAAAACGAGTTTAGGATATTACAGACAAAATTGCAATCGCTGTAATCATGGCTCAGAGGTTGCCCTACCCCAATAGTCAGCATGACTGTCTATGAGGACGTGACTATAAAATAACAGACCACACAGCTGGCGTCACAAAATGAGGGAATTTTTCCTAGAAGTCTGGCACACTATTGCCAGTTCATATGTCTAAGGTAAACAAGAATCAACAGATTTGTTTTCAATTTAGAGTCACATGCAAGTAGACTAAATTACTGTTGCTGAAACAGATGAGACTCATGGGGTTGGAGATAAAAGTTCCTATCTGTGTTCCCATGTATTGTACAACTCAGCATCTGGTTGGCAAATGGGATGACTCTCTCAGGAAACCCCTGCATGAATAAAAAAGCCCCAAGTATCCATGCACCTGATCCTCTGATCAAAACTCACCAGCTCCTGCTTGAACTATGCTTGCTTCATAATCTACCACCAGTCTGTGAATATTTTGGAGTTATATACCAAAGGAAGAGATGTGGCTAGAATACAGAAGAGCTTTATAAGAAGTACTTTAGCATTTAAATGATGGCTTCCTATTTTTGGATTTACAAACTTTGAGGATATTCTTCCTCAAAGTGTATGCATGGCTTAAGCTGCATCAAAATTATCAATTATTTCTGAAATGTTGAGGCTTATGTTTCTATTCTCGACTCAATGAACCGTGACCTCTGATTACAGATTGTGCAATTCTCTAATTTAGTAATCACTTAGAAGTACTTTAGGAACACATTCACATTAAGAAGTCCTCCTAAGTAAAGTTCATGGATGGATTTCAAGGGACACTTGAAGATACCAAATTGCAGGTAAATTTTTATGAAATTGACAAAGAGAAGTTCTACGGCTTTCATGAGATTTTCAAAAATAATTTTGGCCCCAAAGTATTTTATATCCTCAGTTTATGCCACCTAATTAAGAATAATTTGCTTCTTTATTGACTCATTTCCCCCATGCTAATTATAACCTTTCCCTGAAATATTAACTAAAAGCCAAGTTCCAGACGATCCAAGTCCATAATCATTTTGTAGATATGAAAATCACAGGTCCCTAAGCTCAGTTTCTTTTTGGATCCAGAGCTTACCACATGTGCAGTTAACACCTGGTTCCATGGCATTATCCTGTGAAGATCAGAGCTAAGCAGGAATGCTGATAGCCTACTGCTATTGCTAGGAGTGAGTCTTGTTCACACCTTGCATGGCATCCCTGAAGCTAAGTAGCTGTGAGCAAGTAGGATATAAGCCCAGGGACTGTGCATGTGTTGGCGTTCTTGTGCCCAGGCTGGAGAATGGGGCCACAATCACTCAGTAACATCAATGGTTAGCACAAGCGGCTCTGAACTGACGAAATTCTTCATGTGTTCTTTATGGGAACCGCCAGCCATTCCCAGGGGGGATCACACATCTTTGTCTCAACCTTGGTGCTGCCTGTTTCTATGCAAATTGTAATTACTTCAGGTTTTCACTCTTACATTTTTATTTGTGTACCTTTTACAAGCCAAGGACAATATATATTTAAGATACATATCTATTTTACTCATCTTTATGGAGAAGAAACATGATAATGGAAGTGAAGTATGTTTCAAAAAGTTTTCAAATTCTGCTTTCTCCTTTTGCGGCTTTTTAAAAATTTAACTTAAAGCTCTATTGCTCCTCCTTTTCTGTTTTATGATCCAAAAGGGTCATTGACCATAACAGGCCTCTTTCTGCTTATGCACAGCCTCTAACTACCCAATGAAAAGGGCCATAACCATGTACTACGGCTCTGATCATTTCCAAACCTGCAACTGCTAGTCACCTGATCAATTCAAACATTTGCGCTCAAGCATGGTTTATACATTTTTTATCTCTCGTACACATGCACACACACCTAAATAATCACACATGTGTCTCCACATATATAAAAATAATTACACACCAAAGAGCACATTAGTGTGTGTGAAGTTGGATTCGTATATCCAAGAAAAGTGTTAAAAACAGTATTGTCAAATGATTTAGATAACTGTATTCCTCTTTCCAATTCCAATCATCCTACAGGTTAATATTTTAAAACCCTGCCTTGCTTTTTTTCCTTCTGTGAGATTTATTTATTTGTTTTGAAAAAGCTAGAGGAAAAGAGAAACAGAAAGATCTTTCAGTCACCGGTTCACTCTCCATATGGACACAATGGTTGTGTCGGGGCCATGGCCTGAACCAAGAGCCAGGAGATTCTTCCAGTCTCCTACATAGTTGGAAGGCACCCAAACACTTGGGCCATCTTCAGCTGCTTATTCCAGCCCACTAGCAATTGAGGTGGGTCCAGACTGGAACACGAACTGTGAAGCTGTAGAATGCCAGAAGCACCCTTTTAATCTATAATTTCATTAAATTTTTACATTATTCTAAACAATATATGATTTTACCTTTCATGGTTTTGGACTTTATTTGAATGGGATCATATTCATATACTTTATCCCCATAATATATATGGTAATAGTTATGACTATTGCATATTTAGATAAATGACATTCACCTTTACTTGATAGTTAAATTTGTGCTTTCTCTCTAGATCTTTGGATTATCAACTTTTCCGCTTTTTCTGCCTGGCTTTTATCCAGCAAGAGTGTCACATATACATAACCCTTAGCATTTTTTATTTATTTATTTATTTGTGAGATAAGGGCTAATCCAGTCATCCTTTCTAGCCCGAATCCCGCAGTATCCTACCCAAGTTTGGATTCTGAATCCCAGGTGTCTTTCTGGGAAGGAAGGTAAAAGAACCTCATATCTTCTTGTGAGTTCTGAAAAATCTGTTATTTACCTGCTCTAGGCTTCAATGAGATCATGATTGCTTTTCTGTAGAATCCATTGGTAGTTGAGGGTCAGCACAGAAATGCTGTCTATTGCAGTTCAGCTCCGCTCAGCCAAACATCCCAGTGCAAAGGAGAGAAAAAAGAAAGACAAATGTGGTCAATGGGCAAAATGAGAAACAGACTTAATGAGAAAGAAGGGGAAAAAAGCCTGTAAGACTTAAGTCAAGGATCTGAAATAACTCTAATTCTGAATTTGGAGTAGTGTGAGGATATTAAATTGAATATAAAGAGAGGACTTCAGATTTTCATCCAAAAGAATCTTTTCCCTTTCAATACCTATATAATTCTTACTAATCTCCTGTCACTTCTTTTGGGAGTTCACATCGCTTATCACATGAACAGACAACTTTTGGATAGCTCAGTACAGGCTCCCTACAGTTCAGACATAAATTAAGTACAGGAATTCAATAAAAATCAATTACAAAAATGATCCCAGATATCCAAAATATTATCTGCAAACACCATGAAATGACATTTCATAAAAATAAAACTTTAATATTTTATCTTCTACTTGTGAATACAAAGTGTAATCATATTAAGTTGAATAAATTTTGGTAAAAAGAAATTTATGAAGGGAGGCGTAAAGATTACTTTGAAGACCTGTGTCTAAAACTCTGCAGTAGCCTAGATGTAAACATCTTCTGAGACAATGTCTCAAGTTGCTAGCTAAGCACTTTATAAATTCTCTAGGTGCCTCAGCATGCACTATTTTAGTAAGAGATGTAACAGAGATTTGACTTAATCAATTGCTCCAGTAATCTGATTCCCCATTTACCTACCAACTGAACATGCAAAATGTTGTAGAAATGCCACTTGTGAATTCAAATATTTAAAAATGGAATTTCCAGGCCAATTGTTCAATAAGTAAAAATGATTAAATCATGATGAGTTGGAAACACAGATGAACTCAAGAATCCTCAAGAAAATGAAAAAGCATGCCTCAACTATTAACTCAATTGGAAAAGGTCAAGCCAGGTGTCAGACAACGGAGGTCAGCTGAAACATCTTCGGTGGGAAAACACGAAACTCATTTCAAAGCTAATAATATGTGACTTATCCCAGTAAAGCAAGAAACAGAGGAGTGAGGAATATAGCACATGATTGCTCCCAGTTGTCTTCAGTAACCTCGTAGATACTGCAGGACTTTATTCACTGATGGGATTTATTAGTTCTTCAGATAAGAATTACTGACTTGGGAATTTCTATGAGAGTTTACTCTAAATCAGAAGGTAGAGGAAAGAAGAATTGAATGGATGCATGATGAACAAATTTATAGCATGCTTTATTTGCACAAACTACATTTAACTATTTTTCTTGATTGTCAGGTGCATTGTACAACCTGATGTGACAAAGATAAACTAGATATGATGTCTTTTCTTTACTACCAAAATATTCATGTAAACAGATATCTTCCTGAAATTTAGTTAGGGCAATGACAGAATCACACATATTACAACTGAGAAATCTGGTGAAGCATATCCCAATTGAAAAAAAATCCAAATTTAAAAAAGTATGTAACTAAATGCTTTTATTTTTTCCCAAATTGCTAGACAGTACACAACAACTACTAATCAGATAATGTT